>NC_140028.1:55614008-56220323 GCF_963513975.1 Fringilla coelebs
GCTTTCTATGACAATATCTCAGCACAGGCTACCTCTTGCATAGCTTTGATAACACTGGGATGTCTAGACTCTATGAAATATTTTTAACTAATAGATTTACTCAGCTAGATACAACAGAAAAACCCAGAAGCAAAGCACAGATGAGCCTTATGTTTTACTTGTCATTCCAAACTGATTGGTGACTATTTTGAGAAACATCAAAAATAATGTATCTTCACAGAGAGTTTATAACTACAAAAAAACTATATTAATACAACTTCTACAAAGAAAATTGTTTCAAATCTTATAGACAAATAAAAGAAAGCTAGCCAAAAGAATAATGAGACCCCCTCTCACTAACATTTAGAGAACTATTTGATAAAAATTAAAGAAAATTAAGGGTCCAAAAATAATAAACAGAGTGAATGTTGCTATTTTTAAAAAAATTCAGAACAAAATTTTTTTTTCATGTGAGCTCTATTGGTTGGGATGAGCAATAAAGGGAAAGAAGAAACAGAATCAACTTTGATTTAAAAATCTCATAATGTTCTGTGCTTCAACTATATTTTAAATATTTTCTGTTATAAATTTTCTCAGTAATCATTTAGTCTATTTCACACTACCAGTGGTGTGAACAATTTGTGATTTTATTTTTCTATCCAGGTCAGGCTTTTCTATCCAGGTCATCACACTGTGTTTGATGCACAGTGAAAGTATCTCTTTTGATAAGTAGAAGGATGACATAAAAATGACATGTGTTTTAGGACCAGTGCTAAAGGAGGACAGATATTTAAACCTATTTTTAACTTCCAATTAGATATTTATTCTATGAAATGCGTATTTCAACTATTTTAATCCTTAATAAACTGTATTAAAAAAGAAAAGCTAAGATTCTATATTTGTTTTTCTGTTTGTTGGTTTTAAAGTTTGCTTCCTGGTTAGCTACTGGCAAAGGAATATAATCAATGAAAACAATTGGGGGGGCTGAAAGCAATTCTAGAAAACATTAACTATAAGATTAACCATAAGATGTGGGGTAAACAATCATCCAAGCCTATTGTCTCATATAAATCAGTTTATATTTGTCACATACTATACCAGTACCTATGCTGTAAGGAAAACTATGCTGGATCATGATCAGAGTGATATAAAAATATAAAGATCTCATTAACAGCATTCTTATTAGAAGCCTCACTATCACAGATATATCTGCATTTATTTAATGGATAATTTCTACCTGATTAAAAATGTGGTTTATCATCTGTTTCTTCTGGCAGAATGACATACATTGGTATACTAACACTGCAAATGATTGTAGGGTTCTTTTCTTTCTGAAATTGAAATTTTTCAACAAAAAAGGGTGTAAAAGAATTCGTTTTTCTCCTTGCTCCAAGCAATTGCAGCTGAATTTCATGGCTTTGCATTTGTAGTGTATGAAGAAGTAAGAAAGAAAAATTTCAGGACAAAAACCAATGTTTTTTGTAGTCAGAAAAACACCACAAACTGATCTGGAGGTGCTAGGAACACTGTGTGCAGGAGCTGCAGTTTTGTTTCTCTTTGTTTATAACAAGGAATTCCCTAAATGCCATGCTGTGGCAGATGCAGTAAGTAAGCTGCACATTCACCTACTCTTTCATTTGAAAATTATGGAATTTTCTCTTGGGATCAGAAACTGTACTTCAAGACAACTTGCTTTTGGGACAGTTTTGGGACCTCATTTCCAGTGAAGACAAGGATTCCCAAATGACCTTCAAATTCACTGAAAGAATGGGAGAACAGAAGCAATTAGTATATTTACAGCAGGTAGCACATCATTCTTTCATTGTATGCTCTAGAGATAAATACACTCCTATATCTTGTTGTGTTGTCCATTCCTTTTTAAATTTTTTTTTTCTCCCTTTAGTGTCCCCTAATAACTCTTGAGAATTTTATACTTATAGTAAAGGACTAATTCCACAGGTCAAGAGGGGTTCAGGAAGATTTCTGTTTCCTTCTGTTTTCTTGATACAGTTTGACACTATGTTCAAAGAGGGAACTTAATATTTTATAACTCAAGGAGAGTTCAGGAGTTTGCCAAACCTGTAGAAGCATAGCTACTTTAGAAATAGCAGTGTTTATTTTGAATTGTTTTCAGAACATAAAACTTAATCCTCCAGTTACTATGACATCAAGAGCTTAACTTTCATTTGCTTTTGAAGGAATAGGCAATGATCAAATTGGTAAATATATGTACTCATTAGGAATAGTTAAAATAATAAATGAAATGCAATAAAAAAGTAAAGTAAAATAAAAAGAAACCTGTCACTTGGCCAAGGGCTTTATAATAACAAAGGCCACATTTCTACATTTGAAAAAGAGTGCAGAGAACCTATCTATGAATCTATCATCATGACACAGGAAATATTTCTAATGCTAGCAAGTTGCAGTCTACTGTAACTCATCATTACTGTCTCAGCTGTTCTTATGCTTCATTTTGAGGTGGAAGCTCTGTTTCATTTATTTAAAATATTTAACAAAATCTTCTCATTTAAAACATCAAATTAGACTTCAATATGTCCATATTTCTTTTTAGATTAAAAAATATATTCTGAAAACAATCTTGTCTAAACAGACACCACAGTGTTTCGTATAAGCTCTATTCCTTTTAGAAACCAAAACCAAACCCAAGCATCCACGTTTTTCACCTTCTGAGATGCTGATTTCCTCTTGTCATATGAAAAAAAGCAACCCAAAACATACTTCAGAATTCTGTTTACTTACCATCATGATGGGTTTACTCTAATTTCAAAGCCATACTACAGGGAATTTTCTCTGTAGACTTTGATTGTTCTATCTCTGCCCTGATCTGTGAGGTTTTCTAGCGTATACATATTATATTTTTAATTTCAGCAGAGGAAAAGAATAGAAACAAAACCTTATTATAATCATGCACAATCTCAGGTCATAAAAGTATGACAAAAACTGTAAATGCCTCTCTTTTCACAGAGGCATATAATCTATGTATATATTATCTTTGCCAGATATTGAACATCATATGTTAAAACCACATGTTCTCATTCAGAATCCTACTGAACATAATGAGTTTTAAAATGTCACACTAATGGAGCCTGAAAAGATGCTATTTTCTCTCAGAAAGAGATCTGTTGATATCTTGGATACTTTGATAACAGTGCCAGGAATTCCAGGGTAAAATTAATCTACTTGTCAATAGAGCAATAAGCATTTTTAACTCAAATACATGCACAGATACTCTACTTATGTTTGCCTATTTGCTACTAGCAACATAAGATATAAGCATTAAATATATTTGATATTTAAAATTGATATAATGTTGAGATAAACATGTTCATACCCTTCTTTGTAGCTCTCCCTAAGTAGCTCTGTTTCTTACTTCTTTCCTGCTTGGATACATTTTTAAATATTTGATTTTTTTTTTTTTAAGGAGCATCACAGGCTGCTGCCACATGTAAGACAGTGTGACTACAGCTCTAGTTTTCTGTTTAACTCCAGCTATTAAAAGATTCAGGAATCACTCAGATGTCATGATGTGACAATCTAATGGAATGCAGTAGAAGTTATGAAAAGAAGAATACTTGAAGCTGCAGAATTTCTCTCCTTCCTTTAGACAAACATTCCATATATATTCTCTAGCATGCAGTTATCTCTGGAAACAAATAAGTTTTATGCTTTTCTCCAAAGTATCAGTGCCACAGAAAAGTGAATAGTATCAAAGATAACATGGAATTATTATTTTTTATTCTTTCTTATGCAAATGATAACTTCACAGAGCATGACGAAAGTTAAATTCCATCTGGTCTAGATTCAGTTCTGCCCATTAGGAAGGAAAAGAAAAGGAAAAGCATATCCCCAAAGCCAAAGTACCTTCTTAGAAATAAAGTTGAATGTTGTCTTTTTCATTGAAGATGATAAGAGTAACACTCTGATAAGGTTGCAGACTGTAAGAAGAGCTAGTCATCAGCCTCTTCACCATCTGGAAAAGAACTGGCAGGAAAACCCCTTCTCTAAGACTCTGGGTGAATGGATACAGGAGAGGGGAGCAAAAGGGGGCACAGAACCTCTCCTTGCTCTTGAGTTTTACAGTAAGGCTCTATTTAGAACTCATACACAGTATCGTAAATATCATTATCTGATCATTATGGTTTCAGCTCACAGGCAGAAATATAGCTGGGGAATTCTGATTTTGATTGACATGTTACAGTGCAGACAAAAAACTGTGCTGAAGTGATATTAAATAGTTTAAATGATGCATTTTTTTAGTTTAAGGAAAAATACACATGCATATGAACAAAATAATACATGGTATAAGCTGAAAATATTTTTCCTAAGACACTTAAGAAAGGCCTTTTCAAAAAATCATCTAACATAGCTTTGGCAAACGATATGACAAGTCATAGAAAATAAAGAAATTCTTTCTTTACTAGTGATAGGTAAAGGTTTTGGTGAGTGTGTATTTGAATATATGAAATTTATAAAATTTATTTCTGTACAGTGAGTTCATGCAATGCAGGCTATTCACTTTTATAGTGCTGAATGCTTCACCTTGTCTTGACTCAGAAGGGTGCCATAATATATCTATCTAGAAAGACTAAATGGATGACCACACAGATACATTTGAAGAGGTTTTGCTCTTTTTACTTGTATGTGATCAAACAGTTGAGATCACCCATTCTGTATTAGGGTTCCCATATAATACAGAAGTAGTCTTTTTGGTTGGTTGGTTTTTTTCTTTGTTTTGAAATAAGCAGCACTAGAATAACTTCTTTTATAAAGGCTGATAATATCAACTCTTTAGGCCATGACATGGAAATAGGAATTTTAAGGTGATGCAAATTATTTTTCCCATGCATATTTTCAGTCTGTGTTTCTATAAAGCAACATGAAGAATTTTACTCTAACTTACTGTTGGCAAATCACTACTGTATCATAACACTCAGGACCCCTTCTAACAACCTCTACTAACTAAGGCACGACACTTCTTCAAGGTCACATAATAAAACCTTGAATCCCATGTCAGTAGCCATAGAATATTTTTACTCTTTCTAGCTTAATATCATCTGATTGTCAAAAAATGTCCAGAAGCAGAGAAACTCTTTCGATTAATTTGTACAGAGGAAAACAGAATTTAATATAAGCTCTTGATGCTTAGGTTCTTTGAAAATTATAAGCACATTAAACTGTTGGTCTAGCATTATTAAACTAATATTTCATTTTTATTTTACATTCCATGCTTTAGAAAAGCTTTATGAGTCTTCCAAAGGCTGGTTACTTAGCAGGGTAGATCACACTGCCTCATTATTGCAAAAAAATTGACAATTTCTGCTAAAGTATTGCTGACAGCAGGTTTGTGTATATTATTGGGAAACTCAAACAGAAGGAGATACTGAGTTTTATGTCTTTCTCAAAAGATTTCTCCATTGCTGTCACCAATGGGCTTTCAGTTGCACAAGTAATTGGTTGTACTATAGCCTTCTGCTGTAAGAGTTACTTTACTTCTCTCCTTGTTTGTCACCCACCTGTTACACTTTGTGTTCTCAAACTATGACTGCTCTGGGCCACAGCCTGGCCCACCCTGGATGCTTGTGTAGCATCTACAACAGTGAGTGCCCAGCCTGGCTGAGGACTACCTGTACCAATACTTATTTGAATAATTGCAAATCCTATGTCTATAAATTCTTTGGAAAAAAAAAAAAAAAACCAAAAAACAAAAAGACAATTGCACTGGAGCAAAAGCCGTAAATATTTTCCTCTGTTTCATTGGTGGAATCTATTTAGTCAAATGGTGCATAAATTAGCAGCACAGTTTATAAGACAGCACAGTTTATAAGACAGATGCTCTTGCAAGAAATCAGAACATCAAGTTAGAATGTGAAATTTCATTCTTGAGGAAATCCCAAAGATTTTATAGCTCCTTGTGCTTCAAATAGCCAAAAATTTATATTTCAAATATTGTTTTTCAGGGAGCATTTGAAAAAGATGTATTATTTTGGAAAGTGCTTTTAATTCTCGCAAATACCAGCAAACACATTTACTGCGTGTTATTTTATTTAAATTTAAATGTATGATACAGAAAAGGTAAATTAGCACATTTTCGCAAAATCAAGCAGCTATAAACCTAGAGTTCCTTGTTCAAGCTAGAAATAAACACTACTGCCATTTAATGTTCTGACATTTATAAACTGATCAAGTAACATCAAAATCTGAAGACGGAGGAGGAAACAAGGTACATCTCTCCTGATTTAATGGCTTGGTGAAATTTATCTAGGTGGTTCAAGGGGGGGGCGTAAATTGCAGAAAATATTTGAACTTTAAGAACTGTGACTGACTATAAATTTCTACCTGTTGTTTTACCAGAAAATCTATTGCTTGCTCTGAAAAGGTACTAGAAAGATAGGAAAAGACTGTGCAAAACCCCACTACCTGCATGTGGTACAGATGTGTCTACAGGGTTTTGATTCCCAGCCACATAAATTAATGTATGATTTGTGTTAAGCCAAAGATCCCCAAGCTGCAGGTTTTACAAAAATATGGTATTTATAGATGGACGCTCTTGTATGTTGAGAGCTGAAGTTTTTTAAGGAATACCGTGCATAAGTTTGGCTATATAAGCAAAAACCTAAGAAGTCCAAGTTGCATAACTTCCATTTCTAGAGAAGAGCAGAGCAAGTTTTTACCTTCAATTCCCAAATGGCAGTGAGGCAAGGCAGGGCACTAACCTCCCATTTCCAAATGGCTCTGGAAAGGAAAAGAGGAGAGGAGGAGCCTCTGCATACAGGAGAGGAGAGAAGGAAGCTCTCTGTACTGGAGAGGACAAGAGAGGAGAGAACAGGAGACAACAGGAGAGGAAGATTCTTACCTTCCATGGCCAAGTAGCTCTGGGTAGTTGAGGAGAGGGGCAAAGTTCTTACCTTCCTTTTCCAAATGGCCCTTGGTACTTGAGGAGAGGGGCAAGTTTCTTACCTTCTACTTCCAAAAGGCTTGTCATACTCAAGGAGAAAAGAGAGAGGCAAGGTTCTTACCTTCCATTTCCAAATGGCTTGTCATGCTTGAGGAGAAGAGAAGAGAGGGACAAGGTTCTCACCTTCCATTTCCAAATGGCAATTTGTACTCCAGAAGAGGAGAGGGGCAAGGTTCTACCTTCCATTTCCAAATGGCTTGTCATACTTGAGGAGAAGAGAATAGAGGGGGAAGGTCATTACCTTCCATTTCCAAATGGCAATTCATACTCAAGGAGAGGAGAAGGGCAAGGTTCTTACCTTCTATTCTCAAATACCTCATTGTACTTGAGGAGAAGAGAAGAGAGGGGTAAGGTTTTTACCTTCCATTTCTAAGTGGCTCTTCATACTTGAGGAGAGGGACAAGGTTTGTACCTTCCATTTCCAAATGGCTTGTTGAACTGAAGGAGAGAAGGGGTGAGAAGAGAGAAGGGGCTCCCTACCTCCTCAAGGTTCTCTTCCTTAAGGTTTTCCCTAGCCAACAAATCCACCCTTCTATCACCTTTACTTTAATTACTTACAGCTGCAACCCATTAAGGGCAAGGTTGTTCCTCTGCTTTGGCAATTAGTACACCTGTGACTTATCAGGAGCCAGGTCGCCTGTTAAGGTAATTAGAGCTCATCCAGTATTTTCTGGCTTTCTTCTTTTAAACAGATTTGTAGGCTGTTACCATTAATAAGGGGTAACTCTTTGGAAAAGGGTTTTTTTTTTTTATGTTTCTGAGATTTTCTTAAGTATAGACCTTTAGCCAAAGAAAAAGTGGAGGCATCAAAGTCATTTTATACTTGATAGGAAACATAAACTTGGCACATGTGCTATACAGTAGGTTTGCTTGCTGTGAGACCATCTGATTTATTGGGGCTGAAGTCAGACAGCCAGGTAGGTTTGACATATATTTTCACAAAAAAATCTAAGATTGTCTAGGCCAAGATGCTATTTTTGGCTCAAAACCATTGTTTGCCTGCAAATCCTTGAGGTGCAGCAAAATGGTCTGGTACTACATCAATGTATGTTTGTGTCTAGGCATATGTCAGCACTGTCCTGGCATACTGGGCTTTGTTACCAAAATTGCAGCTGATTGACAAAGGGAAATGATTACCCACCTTTGTCTGATATTCCTTAGATCACATTTTGAATACTCTTAGTTTTGGTTTCCAGTGCAAGATGTTGGTAAACTGGAGTGAGCTGAGTGAAGGCCAACAGAATGGTCGGGGCTGGCACGCCTGCCCTCTGAAGCAGAAGCTGCAAGAGAGAGGTTGTTCAACCCACAGAGAAAATGGCTTTGGGAACACCTTACAGCAGTCTGCCCATATCCACAGGGAAGTTTGCAAGAATGTAAATTCCTCTTACATTGAGGCATGGTAGATGAATGCAAAACAACGGTCCCAGACTAAAAGAGGAGAGGTTCCAACTGGAAAAAATTGTCCTGGGATCACTCTGAAGACAGCAAAGTACTGGGATGGGCTGCCCAGGAATTGTGGAGTTTTTGTTATGGAGGCTTTAGACACCTGACCCAACAAAGCCCTGAGCAACCTGGCCTAAATGTTGAATTCACTATTAACTCTGAGCAGGATGTTGGAGCAGATGCCTGTCTGAGATCACTTCCAACCTGTGAGATCCAATGGAAGGCCAGTTTCCAAATTCTCTCATGCTTACCTTTGGGTTATGCAAGCCACTGAATATATTCCTGTTTTCTTAAGGAAGGTCTAAGTGCAGAACCAATTCATGAAAAATATAATAAATTATAACACGGGAAAAAATGCAACAATTCTGACTGCAAAATTATAACTGCGGATGGAGTTGGTAACAAAATGTCTTGATTGCTAGCAGGAGCACTTAAGACTGTGACTTTTAGAAACTATCTAGCTCTTTTGACAGTTAGCTCACACTTCCTTTAGGAGCCAATGTTGATTAAGGTTCTAATAGGAATGGTCCAAGTCTTACAGTTTGTCTTCAGTTAATGTAGTCCATATTTTCATTTTAAAGGGCTGTATCTTATTCGCCCATTATGAATTTTTCTGTGTTCTCAAATGTTTAATAATAAATTATAGAGAAAGCTGCAGGTCAGATTAATTATTCTTTTTGACTCTGTGTGTATGCACTAACATTACTGAATTGTCTGTTACTGTTAATTAAGCCCACAACATAATTCTTTGCATTGATCAGGTACCATGCAGGTACCCGAAGTTCAGCTATTCCAAGACGTGGACATCTAAGTCAGATGTTACTGCTATTGCTCCTACATGTTAGCAAATGCCCTAAATAAAACAGGCCAGGATTTTCCAATTAAATAAAATAGGCATGAGAGGTTTTGCTGGAAAAGTGCCATACACTTGATCAAATTAATCAGGCTAAATACTCTTTTTTTTCCCCTGCAGAAAGCAGGAAGCCTTTCTGCATAGGGCATTGGTTGGTACACAACAAACCTATTGAAGAGACAAAAGTCACAAGCATAAGCAACGTGATTACATGGACTCCCTTACTGAAGGACAGACCTCTACTGGAAGGTTAGATACCCATAGCTTCCGTTTCACCCAGAAGCCAATTCATCTTGATAGACTGTGTACATTTTCCACAAACACTGGAAGTGGGTTTCGTCTCAAGTAGCTTTAGACACTTAGAACATGTATGGGATATATCAGAGCTGCTCTGTTAGATTCCCTTTATTGTCAGCAGGGAGAAGTAGGTACCAAGAAAAATGATTCATCTGACCTGCCTTAGAAATCTGCTGAAGGACGAGATGACTCATACTTGAGCAAACTGTATTCCCTTCCATTTGTAGGAAAAGAAGTTCAGACAAGTAGCCTGACTGCAAGTAAATCCAACACAAGAAAACAACACTGATTCATAAATCTGGGACCAACAGAAGTTTTGTAATAAAAGGGAGAAACAGCCTCATTCCTACAGAAAAGCCACATTTTCAGTGTACCTGCTTCAGACATTATTAAAACAAATCCACATAAAGAAGTATTACAGTGTTATGATCAAAAGTACAAGTCATAAAAGTTTGAAAATCAAACTTTTTCATATAATAAAGGTTTTTACCTTCAATAAAGCCATGGGAGATGAGAATGATAGTTTATTTTTCAGAATCTTTATATATCTGAGCCGTATTACATTAACTTTATGGACCTGAACCTTTATTTGGCCACCAACCAGTTCCTTCTGAGTATCATCAAGTATAACTTGCAGCAAGTAGCAAAAACCAAAAGCTTCTTTGGAACTCCCCTTGTTTCTCTCTGGGAGGGTAAAGTTCCTCTCAATCTGAACTCTAACCACTCTAACCAACAAAGAGTTCACAATAAACTCACCACAAGCCTTTCTGTTCCTATTTTTCATCATTATAGACAACAATTTCCTAGAGCCTTCTTTGAGGAATTATGTAATTTGGTGAAAATATGCCTAAACCTACCTCTTTTTTTCTCATTTTTTTACTTTTTCCAAATTAAAAAAAAAAAAAAAAACCCTCAGTTTTTTTTCTCTGATGACTGCATAAAGCCATCAGAGATTACTTGACTGGGAGAAAGTGCTCAGCCAGAATCAAAAGAAACAGAGACAGAAGTCCCAGAGCTGCCCTGGCGGCCTGTAAGGCTGCCAGGAAGTCTCCCAACTCCAGAGCTCAGTGTCAGACCTTGCCTAAGCCCTCTGTCCTCCCCCCTGTAGTGCTCAGCTCTGCTGCAGTTCCAGCTGCCCAGAGTGACTCTCAGTCATCACAGTTTCAGCACCACATAATCCTGAAAGGGATGTGAACAGAATAAGTTGAGGCTGCAGGGGGAAATGCACACATGCCAAAAGAAAAGGGAAGGGACATGGTAAGTTTGGTCACTGAACAGAAACATGACACACCCAGAAAGCTGAGGAAAGGAAAAATTGTCCTGGGTGCCTCCACAGTAGCAATGCAGAGCCCTGAGTGGGACAGAAGGAGCACAACATTCATGTCGAGAAGTCATCACCTTCCCCACCACAGAGAAGAGTAAGCCAAGAGGACAAACTTTCATCGAAAGGGAGATGAAAGCTTCTAGCAGGTGATGATGATGATGGACATTCAGCAAACTTAAGGCTTATTTAGAAAAACCACAGGAAGTTTTCAATAATTTATGCTGGATCTTCTCAATAAAGAGAAGTGAAGCTTATTTTTGAACATTGTAATCACAGAAAAATGATTAAGAGTCCCCTTCTTTCTCAAGAATCAAATAAAGGAGAAAAACCTGCCATGCTGCTTTCTCACAATTCAGCACATGGGCACCAAAATAACAAAGCATCTCTGATGGTAATTTTGACCAGAGTGGCTGACCACCATACTGAGGCTGTGGTCACACATTCTGACCTTACTGCAGCAGAGCCAAGTGAAGAAACTGCCTGCCCTGCCTCATTCCCAGCTGTTCATCTGCACTATTTGCTGGGGCTACTGACTTGTGGACCTGCTGGCAAAACTATTCAGTCAAGTGCTCTCTGCTTCAATTAAAGCCAGTCAGATGAACTGATATGTCATAAATATAAGGTCTTCTCTAGGCTGGGCTGTTGCAACTCACTGGGTCCTGAGGTGATCAATCACCAGCATTTCCAGGGATCTTGAACCGTACACAGCCAGGGATCTTGAACCTCAGCTACCTCTGGCCAAGGACTGTTTCTTAATGGAGAAGGGAAACCAACCATTTGCCCCTCATGCTGCCAAATTCAAACATCTCCATTCTTTTCCCCTGACAACCCTCTCCCGACAAACTCTGCCATTAAGTCATGCTAAAAATTTGTCTCTGATTTTTCTGCTGCCTTGGCCATCAGCTTCTTTAGTGTTTCTGCTGTCTTCAGCCTGCCTCCTTCCCTGGTGTTCTGTCCCACAATGTCCAATCTCCCTTCAGCAGAGACCTACTCCCACTGTGTTCAGATCCCTGCAGCTGCTGTGCATTTTGACTCATAGTTCCCAGTGCTTTGGTTGTCTGCTCAGTAAAGAAGCTTAAATCCTTTTTGGCAGGGTAGCAAAGTGCATGGGTTCTTCAGGAAAACAGTAAATCAGCTGGTCCTTGCTGTGCATTGAAACTAGGCACAGAGAATTGCAATAAGATAGAAATTTCAGTAACTCCCCAGCCCAGGAGGTATGGTGGGCTGGCTTTCAGAAAGGGACACTGAGAAATGTGCATAGGGAATCCCTGTCTTTAAAGAGTCCTACCTATTCTTCTCTATGGACTCATCCCCCAATGATTGATGGGTGATCTGAAGGAAAACAGGCTACTTTTTCTCTCTGGTCTGAGCTGCCCTTTCCTTATGTCTGAAGTAAAGCTTTGTGGCTGACAGGCCAAGCCTTGTTGGCACCCTTCAGCCTGAGCCTGCTGTTGTGGGACCAGCCTTAACTGGGTACCCTCAGCTCCCAGCACTACAGTGTGTAACTTTAATGTCAGCCTCTGACTCATGATTTCACTTTCAAATGAGATACACAGTAAAATTTGAAGTGGCAGAGAGATATATATCCTCACAGAGGTGCATACTGTTAAATATTACAGCTGATTTGTCCCCAGAATATTCCTACACTGCTGCGTTGGTACATGTATCTTAGTTGGTATGGTTTAACTAAGGAAACACACTTGTAAATGCAGCAGAAATCATCATAAAGGTATCACAAGTAATTTGTAAAACTATTTTTTTATCACAATATATAATTAATGAGACTCAGTCTGCAAATACTTGTGTTCAGCAGAAAAAACTATAGACTTCCTATTCCAGAAATGAGATTTGTGATACACACAAAGGTCTGAAAAATGGACCAGCAGTGAGAAAAATGTGCGTTTGTCACTCTTACCGCAAAAATGTTAGAAAAATATGGACAATTATTTTTGAAATGGGCTTAGTCTTTTAACAAAAATATTGAAAAGGCTTAGAAATAGATGAATGGTTTAAGGGCTTATTAAGTTCATTTTCCCAGAAGTTCTGAACTAAATTCTTCTGCAATTCCAGTATTACAGTAAGCCATTTATTCTAAATACAACAGGAAAAGAATATCTATCACTTGGATATTTTTAAACTGTCTCCCATAATACATTCCTGATAAATGAAGCATTGTGGGGCCAAGCTATAATGGGAGAAGAGCACCACCAATGAAAGCACTATTGTCCTTGTGCTACCTTTCATCTCAAACTGCAGATGTACAGATAGCCTTTTTTTCCTTGGGAAGAAAATTTTCTTTTTTCACTCTGTTCAATTCATTTGCTTTGAAAGCACAAATACATCCACACATATTTTTGTCTGAGTTTTTCATCAAAGCACTTATCAAAGTGAAGAGACATTGACTTTGTGTTCGTTTAATATTTCACTCATATTGTGTCACCACCTAAGCAATGCTGAGTTTTGTCTTAATTCTCAGTTATAGCCATATTTGGCAAAGAACCACATGATCAAAATACAAATTTTAGAACCACTTTCCTATTACTAGAGAAAAGCTAATAACTGGTTAAGTCAATAAATGGCATATTAAAATAAAACTTTAAAAGTACTCGTGCACACAATCAGGGTTAGTGGAAAGTGTGACTTTGCCATTGATTTGGAACCTGTTATAAATTTTAGCAGTTGTGTTTGAAGCTTGAGTGGTCAAAGTGCAAACAGAAAATAAGCCCCATGAGCCCTGCTCAACAACCAAAGGTACTTCAGCCAGTAAAACAAAAAACACTTCAGCATGAAGAACTCTCATGTTTTATTTTTAATGAATATGGGATCAGAGCAGAAATCATTGCTTATCAAAGTAACCTTTCAGTTCATTAGATACACAAATTTGAAAAACTCCAAAAATGTTGTATTTAACAATATACTCAAGCCCATTCTTCCAAAACAGTATGTTTCAAAATTGTAATAATTCATTGAGAAATACATAAGAATTCCATAGAACTTTAGAAAATAAAAGACATTCTTTGGTTAGATTGAGAAACTCACAACAAATGTTGTCCAAGTTATATATCAATATACTTTTCTATTAACATAATTGTTAGTCATAACATGGAAGACAGTTGTGCACATCTTGAAGCTAAAACATTCCTGGAATTCAGATTAGTCTTTGAACATGTGAGTAGAGTGCTTTTTGAAACAGAAATAAAAGATATGTCACTCAAAGCGATGAAGTTTTTCCTCATCATCCCACACAGATTCAAAAAATCTGTTATAAAATGAAATATTATGAAATTTTTAATTACCCTGACTTCAGAGTAAAATTAAGTAAAAGCAGATGGATAAAATAAGGAAAGGTCATACTGTATGTGCATGAACTAATCACACAGACAGCATAGATTTCTAGTATAACTGAAGTGTCTCTGATAACATTTTAAAATGAAATAATAAGTGTAAATATTTGAGGCAACTAATTTCAATGGTATAAATGTCCAAAAATATACAGTGCTGCAAATATAATTGCTCCACAGATTCAGGCATACAGTTTTCTAATTACATATGCAAACATTTGCTTAAGAAGTACTTCAGTCAATATGGAAGAGATTGAAAATGATTCCAAATATTTAGAAATTACACATTATTTCCTGAAAGCTACAGTGAGATGTTTAAATACAAATATTGACAACATTCTCCATTAAAAATGTAATTTTGAATTATAATACATTTAAAAGTAATTTTAATTTTTTCCAATTATATTAGACTTGGGAGGAACTAGATTTTCTTCATGATCTCAAAATCTGATAGTTTTCTTGCCTCAAATACACATTTTAAGTCTCCATCATGTTCCAGTTAATCAGGTTTTTGTCTACGTCCTCTTCAGACCAAATTGCAACTGACCTCTTCCTGAGTTGGGACCCACAGAACAATAAAAATTCTGTTCTGCCTTTGGAAGTCTGGGTATCATCTTGGTTTGGTTTGTTTCTCTGAACCAGCCCCTGTCATAATCACAAAAGCAGACAACTGTGATCCTCCTCCAAGCTTCAATTTCCCTTCTCTCCTTCTCCAGTATCGAAAATAGGTTCCACATCTTCTAAACCAGTTGCTATGCTGGTACTAACAGTGTACTCTTATGGGATGGCCAGCAGTTAGTTCGGGCCTCTACACATGGCAGTCCATTCTCAATGTCCTTTTCAAAAACTTGATCCTGTTATTTAAATGCCAGAGCATTAAATTAATTAATTAAAGTTAACACATCCAGCAAACTGTCTAGTGAATAGTGACACAACTTTCTCCTTTACTAGAATGAAAATCCCTACAAAGGCATACAAGTACACCTAAGATATAGCTACAGCTATGAAAACACTTAAAGGGTATGATCAAATTACT
Organism: Fringilla coelebs; assembly: GCF_963513975.1. Classification (NCBI taxonomy): domain Eukaryota; kingdom Metazoa; phylum Chordata; class Aves; order Passeriformes; family Fringillidae; genus Fringilla; species Fringilla coelebs. The sequence goes on from NC_140028.1 coordinate 55,629,258, forward strand.
CAAGTTGCCTCAAGTTAAAAACACGAAGAATTTTTCTGAGAGTTTGTATTTTTTTTTTTTCAAACTATAGGAATTATTATTTTATGGCGCCAGGTCGCAGTCAGCATGGGTTCATTAGGGTAACATCCTGCTTGTCTACCTAGTTTCCTTCTATGACAGGATAACTAGGGTAACCTGGTTGATCTAGGAAAGCCAGTAGATGGATTTTTGTTGGACTTCTGCAAAGCTTTTGATTCTGTCTCTCACAGAATCCCTCTGGACAAAATGTCCCGCGCACAGTGGGATAACTGCGTTAAGTGATGTGAGAACGCCGGGCTCATGGGTCAGGCACAAAGGGTCACAGGGAATGGGGTGACATCAGACCAGTGACCTGTCAATAGCTGGGCTCTGCAGGGCTCCACTCCCCGCCCAGCTCTCTTTAACATCTTCATTACCCACCTGAATGTGAGACTAAACAATCCTGAGTCTGCAGACAGCACTGGACTGGGAGGAGGAGTTGACTCCTTTGAGGGCAGAGAGTCCCTGCAGACAGAGCTAGACAATTAAGAGAGATGGGCAAGTGACAACCATACGAAATTTTACAAGGGCAAGTGCCAGATCCTGTACCTGGGCCAAGTCAGCCCTGGTTGTGTGTATAGATTGAGGAACATGAAGCTGGAGATTAGCATTGTGGAAAGGGACCTGGGGGTCCTGGTCAGGTGTGGGGGGAATAGAATGTAAGAAAATAAAGATGGTGCAGAAGGCAGTCTCACACCTGAGGAGTTGCAGCTGTACTAATCCCCAAAGATTGGAACAGGCCTGTCCTTAATGGGCCACAGCTGTGTCCAATAAGAAGAAGAGTGCTACAAGAGTGGGTTAGCTGGATGAGGGGAGAGCTGGAGTTTGTTGGCTGTGCTGTAAGGAGCTGCCCGTGAGGAATCACCAAGAAGGTGTGGAACTTTTGCAATGAGATAACAGTCAGTGGCAAATGGAACCTGAGTCAGCAGTGCCCTGGCAGCCAGGAGGGCCAAGTGTGTCCTGAGGGCCATGAGGCACAGCATCACCAGCTGGAGCAAGGTAGGGTTGAGCTTGCTCGGGCTGTTCAGTGTGGGGAAAGTGAGACTGAGGGAAGAGTTTATTGCAGTCTTTAACCTCTGCAGGAGGGGAAGGGGTGGGGCAGGCACTGATCACTCTTATGACCAATTACAGGCCTCAAGGAAATAGCATGAAGCTGAGTTAGAGAAGGTTTAAATTAGATTTCAGGAAAATTTTTTTCACCCATGGGGTGGTTGAGCCCTGGAACAGACTCCCCAGGGAAGTGGTCATAAACAGCACCAAGCCTGACAGAGTTAAAGAAGCGTATGGACAATGTTCTCAGGCACATTGTGTGACTCTTGGAGTGTCTTGTGGAGTGCCAACTGTTGGCGTTTAGGATCCTGATGCACCTGTTCCAAACCAGCATGTTCTATGGCTTTGTTTCTGTTTTAAAATCTCTCCAGTATTTTTCAACCCTTCTCAAAGTGTGGATCTCTGTAACAGGCGCCTCTTTACTCCTCTTTCCAAGTTCATTAATTACCTGTTGTAGTTATGCTATTGGAGACTATTGCAAATTTCTATTTAATTATCTACTTAGTCTTCTAGAGTATTTGCATTCTAGTATAATTATTCTTAAAATAGTCTTTCTGTATGCATAGCTTGCATTGTGTTGTTTTGAAAGGAATATTTTTCTTTTCCTAGTCTACCAAGTGAACCATATCTTCTTGTGGCAATGATTTGTACTGCTCATTATTTAACCAATTACAGAATCTTTGTCATCTTTAAATTATTGACTATGACCTTATTTCTTCTAGACCATTGTCAGGGGTCCAAATAATGTGGGGTCAGAAATCTATTTTTGCTCAGCTTTCCTCATAATGCATTCAGCCATGCCACATTGAGCATTCAAGCCTATTTAGTCAGAAATTATTTGTGGTAAAATTCTATGGGTATTAATATTATTATTATTATTGTTTTATGCGACATCTAAATGTTCATAAATTTAACCTTTTATATTACATTGAATTTAAATAGGGTGAAGATGTGGGTATAATACTGAAAGTACATATTGGAACAAGTAGGCTTTTATACTTTCTATGTGCAGTCACAACTTTAAATGAGTTTTAAGAAAACCATTTCAACCTGTAAAAAGTGTCCCTCAGCAACATCATTGAGTACATAAAAAAGCCCCATAAAATTATTTTTATAACTGATATTTGGGTATTAGTGTGCTTGCTCCCACAAGGGTTTGGGGCAGGAAGAGTGAGGTCCTTCAGTGAGTCTAGACTCTAGTTTCCTGTGGTAAAGAGAGGCAAATTTTCAGGGAAGGCACTGCCTGTAGTTGCTACACTTTTTGAATGAAGAAACAAACAAATATTGGACTGCAACCTACATTAACATATTTCTGCCACATATTTCCTCAGGCCTAATTACCTTAGTTCCACACAGACTATAAAAGTGAGATTCGTTATTAAATATGTGTCTATCTTTAGCCTGACTGCCTTTCCTGATGTAGCTATCATTGTTCACAAGGTGCATTGTCTCAAGTGCTGAATAACTTATTTACTCCTATATCTGCAGAAGTTTCTGTAGATATATACCTTCATGAAAATAGCATTTGAAAACTGTCATGTTTTCAACAAGGTTATATCACAAGCCACAGTCAAAGAAAGCTACACTTCTGATCTCTTTCAGTGCACCCTCACTTCCTCCTTACATTCTCTCCCTGAGAAGAAAGCCCTTCCTCTAAACTGGAGTGCATATTAGTCTTCTATAATAGTTCCAGCCTTTATAGGTAGGAATATTGCATGTATAAGGCACTGGTGAACAGCTTCTTATCTCATGGAAGTGCCTGTCATAGGTATTCTGTCTGTAATGTCCAATAGAAGTCTCTGCTTGACCAAAGGCATGGGAGAAATAAAGCAATATTTCATATGGTCTCTAAAACCAGACTCCAAGCCCCAAAAATGTGCACTACCTAATGAGGCATTATTCCTTCTGTCCCTGAACCAGAGAATGCGTGGAGCTGAAGGAAGGTGCAGAAGCACCTGTTTTCTGCGCTCTAGAAGGAAGAACAGAAAGAATAAAATTGATTCACTTCAAATTAAGGCTGACAGTATTAGGCATCTACAAGGGCACATCACCTCCCACTGCCTCAGTCACAGCTTGTGGCATTTACTCAAAGACCACTAGGCACACGTCAGCAGATCAGTTCAAACTCCTTAAAGACATGTCAGCACCATACCTAGACTACACCATCAAACTGAAGAAGGTGATGTGAGTCTGGCAGAAAAGCATATGTGATGACAGTGTTTTTTACTAAAGAAGATGGTTGAATTAAAAAATAAAGTAATGGAATCATAGAATCATTAATTTGGAATAGACCTCTAAAATCACTTAGTCTGAACATTAACCTAATGCTATCAAGTCCACCAATAAACCATGTCCCTAAGCAACACATTAGCTACTCTTTTAATTTCCTCTAGGGCTGGTCACTCTCACAACTTCCCTGCATAATCTCTTCCAATGCTTCTCAACCCTTTAGGAGGAGTAAGTGTTCTTAATGTCCAGTCTAAATGTCTCCTGGCACAACTTGAGGCCATTTCCTCTCAACCTATCCTTCTACTCTGAAAAACAGTCTGATACAGCTTCCTATCATGTAGTTATAGAGATAAATAAGTTCTCCTCTGAGGCTCCTTTCTCAAGGTTAACCAACACCAGCTCATTCAGCCTTTCTAGACTGTGCTCTAGACTTGTGCTGTAGACCTTTGGCCAGCCAGGTTGTCCTCTTGTGGACATGCAAAAACAAGAAATGCAAGAAGTGGAGGGATGCATCTCTGGGCTTTGCTCATAAACATAAATACTTAGTGTGTGTGTCTACACGGCCTTGTTGGTAACTTGTGGGTGGAGTTGAAAAGATTGGACCAGCTTGAAAAATACAGAGGCCAAGAACATATTCAAATAACTACTTCTTGTGTGCCCTAACACTTTAAAGATTACAGTTAATTCTATCTCACTACATCTTTCAGACCGTAATCAAGCATATACTCCAGGACTTTTGAGGGCAATTCATGTTTTTGGATGAGTGTATCTGTCTGAGATGTCTTCAAGCAATGCTCTTCAAAGTAGATCGCCAAGAATTTCAGTATCTTGGACAGTTTGTGTTAATTTAAAAAGAAATTTTTAAATATTCTCTTTAGGAAGAGAATGCAAAGTAGTCTTGGAAGCCCTGGCTGAGAGAACAGCTAAATGGATGGAGATGGGTATCAAAGGTCTCACAAAAAAGATTGACCTCAAGCACTAACACAAACTGCACCAGAACCCCTAAAACAGAGGAATCATTCTCATAAATATCTACTTTTAGCCAAATGAATGGTCCTAGCAAACGATATATTAGTATGGCATTGATGTCGCATTCTGTATTAGTCTCATATTCAACTGCTAAGCATACTAAACTACCTTTCCTGGGCATTTTAGGCATAGTAGTAGCATAGGTATGTCCTGGTGTTGTCATCCATCATGGTCCCTCTCTCAAATTTAAATTTAAGCCACTGTCTTTACAGAGAGTACTGTAAATTATAGATGAGAAATGGCTATATGGAGGCACAGGAGAGCAGCTAGCTCCTTAAAACAGATGGAAAAGAGGTCTAAAATTAGTTTGAAAACTGAGAAAATAATGACAAATTCTAAATAAATTTTAATCAAGGTAGTATCAAATATGATCCTATTTCCACTACACAATAAGCTAACCTTTTATAGTCATGTGAGGATAAAGCAAATAATTCTGTAGAAGCAAAAATGAAAATTAAGACAAACAATTGTAGTGGGTTGACCTTGACTGGCTTCTAGATGTCCACACGGTTGTTCTCTTACTCCTCCTCCTCCTCTTCAACAGGATAGGTGACAAAATTAGATGGCAAATTTACATGTCAGGATAAATATAGAAGCATCACTTACTTGCCAATTTCCACCATGACAAAACAGACTCAGCTTGGAGAAGATAAATTTAATTAGTTTTCAATTAAAATAAACTAGAATTGTTAGAAACAGACAAACAACCCTGCCCCCCTTCCCCTGCCAAAGCCGATCTATCCCACTTAGCCTTCTTCCCAGGCTCAGCATTTTTAACTCCTTCACTTCACCCACTCCCTGAATGATACAGAGGAATGGTAATGGGGGTTGTGATGAGTCCATAAGAGTTCCTCCCTGCTACTCTTTCCTTCTCACGCTGTTTCCTTGCTCTAGTGTGGGGTCCTACCCACAATTTACAGTCCTTCACAAGTTATCCAGACTGTGTCTTCTCAACTGGGTATAGTTCTTCAGGAAGAGACTTCTTTGGTGTGGGTTTCCCACTAGGCAGAGCTCCTGCCAGGAAAACTGATCCCACATAAGTGCTGCTCCACGGGCCACAGCTTCCTTCAGGATATTTCCATTTGCTCTGCTGTGGGGTTCTCCCTCCATAGGCTAAAGGTGGAAATCTGCTCCAAATTGTTTCACCATGAACTGCAAAGGGTCAGCCTGCCTCACCATGGCCTCTCCAGGGCCTGCAAGGACCTAGAGCACCTCTTCCTCCCTCTTTGGCTTTGGTGTCTGTCACAGAAGCCCCCATACTACCACCACCTTGACATATAAACCCAATAGAGCAATTGAACAGACTACCATTTCCAAAGATAGGTTGTAGGGAAAAAGAATACAAAAAAGAAAACACAAAATCTTTAGAGTCATAGTAATAAAAATCAAAGACTTTATGCATAAAGTGAATGGCCAAATTACTTCCATGTATAAGTTTCTGCATTCTGAGTATTTTTACAGATCCAAATGGTCATTCCCTACCTAACTAAAATTATTTGAAGACAATATGAAGAAGTAGACTACGGTGTACAATTTTGCTGATCTACTGATAAAACTAATCATTAATCCTGTGTTTAAACCAAAATTTTAGTTGCATATCCTTCTTAATAGTTTCTCCAGCTTTTAATGACTTGTGAAAATGTAGTTAGGAGAATTACAAAAATAAAAAATTGCACTAGCTGAAAAAAACATGCCGGTTTTGTATGTTCTCAGAGTAGGGATGGACAAGAGTTTCTGCATATAGTTACTGTATGTGCTTTGTGCTCAGTTAATGTTACTATTCCAAGTTACAAAAGGTAACTTTCATTCTAGCATCCTAAAGTGAGCACATAGTGAAAATATAAATGAATGAATAAATAAATAAAACCACAGAGAAGTTATCCTTTATGGTAAGAGCTTTTGGAGTAGTATTGAAAGAGGAAATCAATACAAACATTGTCACTCAAATCACTTTATCCTTTTGATGAAAATGGCAGTAAGCCTTGATAGAAATACTGCATCTTGTTTAGCAGAGAAAAATAAATACATGTACATAATTATAAATTGTGTTTATCGCATGATGCCAAGAGTAGCACTAATGATAATAATTTCTGTTAAAACTCTTGAGGTGTATTGTTATTTTGCTTTTTCCCATATGTCTTGCCTGGAGAGACTGTTTTAGAAGAAGAATTTTCTTTTTTCTTGCAGAAATTCCAGTTTTCCTGAAGAAAAATAAGTGAGAAAATGCATTGGATCAGATATTTGTTACCCAATTCAAAGTGGATTAGCAGAACACTTTGGACAAATACAAAAAAAAAAGGCAGTTTTAAAAAATGAGGTAGACTCTTGCAACAACATATTGCAAGCTTCATTTTGTTGTGAGGCTCATCATTAAGCAGTTACATGAACTCCAACCATCTATTCTTATAATGAAATAAAGTATATTTTGCTTGCGTAGAAAAGATATTACTAATGAAAATCAACCCTCTCCACATTGATTTATAAAAAAAAAAATTAAAAAATACTAGAATTACTTATGTCTTAATACAAAAGATGAAACCTCTCAAGGAAAAAGAGCTCTGGATCTGTAGCTTCATCTACATTCTTGCTGGATTTTTACTCAATTGAATCATCTGGCAAATTAAATTTGTTCCACCTAGTGGTGCACTTGTCTTCTGGGTTAGTAAAATCATATGGAGTCCAGTGAAGGGAGAAGGAAAAGAAAATAAAAGAAACATGGGACCATAAGTATAAAAAATATTGCAAAGTCACCTTTATGTGGATTGCCAGATGTCAGCCCTTCTGTGGGGATAAACATAGATATGAATTCCGGTAATCTTACTGTGCTGACTGTTAAGAAAACACATGAAAGTGTATATCTACTTTTTTCTTCTTTTTTTTTTTTTTTTTGTGATTTTTTTCTTTTTGTTAAAGTATTCTCAAACAAAATTTATTTTTTGAGCACACCAAACTTCTCAAAGTGCTCTTAAAAACTACAAAATAAGTACCAAAACTAGAATCATCGCTTTACCTACATAACTCTACAGATAGTGAAAGTTGTCTGCAAAAAACTCTTCATCTCTGCTTTGCTGGATGTTGTGAGCTACATGTTTCTCATGAATGTGCTGAAGAAAGTGCTGTCGTTTTCTGGCCTTCAAAGTGCTGTTTTATCACAGGGATGGGGTTCTTCCTGGAAAGAAATCCTTATTTGGCCCTCATTCCCATGTTTTCCTTTAATATTATATTCCTTTTCTGTGATTTAATCTTATCAGACTTCATAACTTCATTTGCTATCAATGGTTGAAGACGCAAAATAAAATACACATTTGTCATTTATCCTACTAACATTTCAAAACAGTTGTGGAGCAGCAGCGTTCATTGGTGTGAGGGTGGGGCTGGTAGTGCAGGTAAGACTCCATGCCTTTGCAGACAGTAGCATCTTTAGAGAACTTTCCCGAAAAGAGCTATACACAAGATGGCTTTCCAGGTTCTTCTGACTATGAGCCTGAGGCACCTTCTACCTGCTTTCTGCATTGATTGAAGGAAGTAGCTGAATAACAGGCATAAGAAAGAGTAAATATGTGGAGAAGAGCCAGGCTGTTTTTGCTGTGAGGGGTCAGTGTTTTCATGAAGGATATTTCACCTTCATGTGTTTCAGGTCTGATCTGTATGGAGAGCCATATTAATGCAGTTTTGATGACATACCACAGATATTTCTGAAACTAATAGATGACAACAATGAAAAGTTAAAAAAAAAACTTTATCTACGTAATATGAACATATATCTACCCTCTAAATAGACTGTTAGGGCTTTCTTGTGGATTGACCTGTTAGGTGACTCAAGTACAAGGATGAAGGTGTGAGTAATTGCTCCTAATGAAGCATCAGTTGTCGTTATCATTTATACCAGGACTGTTGCAGGGAACCTCAAAAGTGCAGAAAAAAGATGATACAAGTGTCCTAAGGGAATGAAGATAAATCACAAGTGATTAATTATATGTCACTAAAAATGCAACCTTAATAGCAGGGTAGGAGAGGTAGTAGGGAATACATAATTATGCTTCCAGTTTCATCTTGTTATGAAGTAATCACTTAAGAGTTCCTTGGTCCTGATTTATCCCCTGGGTTTCAGGGACATATAAAAATGTGAGAAAATGTATTTCTGAGGTAGTCCTTTCCTGGACAGCATGTCATATGTCTCTAATGTTTTGAGTCTTATCCTGGGTTCTGATATAATATCCCATCACAGATTGTAACTTGCTGAGTCAAGAAGCTGGTGGCTCGTAACATTCAACCTAGGCAAGGGAAGCTCCAAGGAGCCAGAACAACTCTTGACTCTTTTTTTTTTTTTTTTTTTTTTCCCAGATGACAAATTTCTGTAGAATTGAGAGATTTCTCTGCTGGAATATTATTTTTCTGGCTCAGGTTAGATGATGAGTCAGGCATGGCAATTGCCCTAGATTATGTTAATGACTCCTAAGCAGCATCACTGTTAAAAGCAGAAGCAACTTGAGTTTTATGTGTGGCTTGCTTTTGAAGCTGCCAGTCTGATCATGTGGTGTGCCTGTAGCAGCTAAATGATGGACATTAGGTGCTGGACAGTCACGTGGCAATGTAAGGAAGATTCAAAATGCTATGTAGGGTAATGCAGTGCAGTTTTCTACAAGGCTTATTTATTAAACAAAATGACAAGAGCCACTCTGAGTCACAGTTCCAAGCAAACCTGAATGACTCTTTGGACTACATATCAAGGCATTGCAAATACAGACACTATGATTAACATGCTGGTGTGCTGCAAGTCTGTATCAAAAAGTGCTTTGTTCTGAATGCAAGCTTATGTAAGTATGGGCATACTATCATAGCCCCAGAGACTGCAGAGAAATCTGAGGTAGAGCATGACAATTATTCAGCTAAATTTATCAACGATCAAGGACATGTATTAATAATGGACCATTAGTGATGACAGAGATATCACTTGTTCAGTCTGAAGTAGCGCATGATGACAGCAATAACCATAATGACAAAAAGCTTTTACAATCAGGCATTAAATGACTAAGGTGCATTTCGCTTGCTACCAATATTAATAATGTCAATAACAATGATTTTAGATATGAGAAGGTTCAGAAGATTTTGAAGCATTACCTCACAGGTCTATTGCTAGCCACTAACAGTGTGTAACTATAATTCATTTATTTCCTTCCTTCCTTCCGCCACTTCCTTCCGCCACTTCCTTCCGCCACTTCCTTCCGCCACTTCCTTCCGCCACTTCCTTCCGCCACTTCCTTCCGCCACTTCCTTCCGCCACTTCCTTCCTTCCGCCACTTCCTTCCTTCCGCCACTTCCTTCCTTCCGCCACTTCCTTCCTTCCGCCACTTCCTTCCTTCCGCCACTTCCTTCCTTCCGCCACTTCCTTCCTTCCGCCACTTCCTTCCTTCCGCCACTTCCTTCCTTCCGCCACTTCCTTCCTTCCGCCACTTCCTTCCTTCCGCCACTTCCTTCCGCCACTTCCTTCCTTCCGCCACTTCCTTCCGCCACTTCCTTCCGCCACTTCCTTCCGCCACTTCCTTCCGCCACTTCCTTCCTTCCGCCACTTCCTTCCGCCACTTCCTTCCGCCACTTCCTTCCGCCACTTCCTTCCGCCACTTCCTTCCTTCCTTCCTTCCTTCCTTCCTTCCTTCCTTCCGCCACTTCCTTCCGCCACTTCCTTCCGCCACTTCCTTCCGCCACTTCCTTCCGCCACTTCCTTCCGCCACTTCCTTCCGCCACTTCCTTCCGCCACTTCCTTCCGCCACTTCCTTCCGCCACTTCCTTCCGCCACTTCCTTCCTTCCGCCACTTCCTTCCTTCCTTCCGCCACTTCCTTCCTTCCTTCCGCCACTTCCTTCCTTCCTTCCTTCCTTCCTTCCTTCCTTCCTTCCTTCCTTCCTTCCTTCCTTCCTTCCTTCCTTCCTTCCTTCCTTCCTTCCTTCCTTCCTTCCTTCCTTCCTTCCTTCCTTCCTTCCTTCCTTCCTTCCTTCCTTCCTCCCTTCCTCCCTTCCTCCCTTCCTCCCTTCCTCCCTTCCTCCCTCCCTCCCTTCCTCCCTCCCTCCCTCCCTCCCTCCCTCCCTCCCTCCCTCCCTCCCTTCCCCCATTTCCTTTCCTCCCTCCCTCTGTTGGTCTAATAAAAGAAAAACTTGTTCTGGCAGAAATCACTTTCAAAATTAGAAGTATTATTATTCAGGTTTTCATTTTTTTAAACAAAAAAATATATATGTAAAAGACAGAAAATTAAGTCCAGATAGCATTCTTTACATCATAAATAATATTGAAAAAAATAGATCTATACAATTATTAAAAAGATTAAAATTTATCAAATTAAATTTTTATTTTGGTTTTAGATCTATCCATTAATTGTACCAAAGTAATATTAGCAGTTACATTAACTCTAGGGTAGCAAATGATGAATTTGTAGCATTGATCACATCAAACACCACAATAAGCAGGACTAGAAGGATAGAAATTAGTGTTCTTCTACATGTCAGAATATTAGTTATTAGAATTTACAATTATATGACCACTACATTCGGCCAAGAACTTTGAATTGAACATGAATTGGTATTCCTTCTTATGTTTAATATAATTTTCAATGTAATTTAATTAAATCCTCTTCTTTCCCTCTCTTTTTTAAGTCCAGAACATGCTTAAATCGGAATTATTTAAATTATAAGAATGCAATTTAAGATAGCTAATTACAATTCAAACTGAGCAAATAAATAAGAAGAAAGTGATTTCTCTAGAATGCTCAGCTGATTTTCAAGTTCTATCTATATTATGAGCATTATACAGGAAAGAAGCGGTAGTTTATCTTTCTGACAGCAGAGGTTAAACTGACCATTAAAAGAGCGGCCAGGATGTATGCCAGGACAATTTTGTTTAGCATGTGTTTAAAACATGCTAAACATTCAAGATGATAAAAGCCACCACCTACTAGCTCAATGAAAGCAGTCCAGCAAGGAAGGTGATTTATATTTTGAGGTCTAATCTTCAGAAAATGAAAATTGTCTATTCTTCTTAAAACAACGAGGGACAACAACTTATGTTGCACTTCTATACCCAGATAGTTTGGAAGTTTACCAACACTGGCTGATCTGGAAAATATAAAGAGTTCTGGGGATTGTCAGTCCTTTTGTTGCCAGAAGAGATAGTAGGTGACTTAGGTCAAAATGGCACAAATCATGGACATTCATTTGCTACACTTTGGTCAGTGACTTTGGTCATTATCTCCCAAAGGTGGTCAGGCTGCTTTGGGTCCTGAGGTCTCAAAAACTGGTTTAGGTGACCATTTGTCCTGTGTACTATCCAGCTGACTTGTGGTGTTGAACAGCCACAGCATTCCTCTAGTTTTTGCCCATTCTTGGAGTATTCCTGCTGTGAAGTGACTACCAGTATCTGATAGTATTGATTTTGCTTTAGGCAGGAAACTGAACCATAACCCTTTCAGCCCCTGTGACCCATGCTGCTGCTTCAGCCTGCACCAGACCTGAGACTATTTCAACTCATACATATATTATTTTCCTTCTGATTTGTCAAAAGCACCAATGTAGTCAACCTGCTAAATTTCCTGTAACCCTTTTCCTGCCCTTAGAAGGAGAGGGGGAGTCTTGCAGGGGGTGTTTCTCCAGTCTGGTGTGGAATTGGCTGCAGGCAGAGATAAATGTTTCATATGCCTTTAGGGTGACCAGCCATCCTCTACTTAGCCCCTCTCTTAACAAGTCTCCATCCTGGAGTGGCCATGTTTCACATGCAACCATTCCAACAGATAACAGAGATTTCTCTTCCTCTTGTTCTACTTCTCTTTCCTAAGACAGCCAGCTGAGTGAAGGAGTTCTTTTGATTATTTAAGAGTTGGGCTGCATGGTCCCCTTTCTGCTGGGCTGTTACCAATCCAACTGATACTGCTATGGATCTTACAATTTACAGGATTTCTCCCACTTCACTTTTTGCCATAACAGTACCTACCCTATTTACCTCTCACAGGTTTTGTTCCCAAAAAAAGGGAGCCATTCAGTACACCCCATAAAAACTGCATAGGAATCTGTGCAAACACAGACTGGCCTCTTATCATCCAGATTCCTTTTAGTCAGACTCCAGACTGCAGTTAACTCTCCTTCTTGAGCACTGCCCACCCCTTCTGTTCTCCCATTGTCACATCATCATTTGGTTATTTTATATACTGTTAATGGCAATGGTTTCCTAAAGCATCTGTGTGTGAAAGATTGGAAAACTACATTCCAGTATATAATCAACTCATCTCCAAAATTCACCCAGGATCTGCATCCTGGCAGTTATGCCGTTTTCCAGACAAAAAGTTATTCGTAGCTCTATAATTTATCTCCCACACAAATGAGTATGATTTAATCACTACAAGCTAAGTGTCTAACTCTCACCTTCTCCCATCTTCTACATTTTTTTGGTTTAGGCTATGAAGAAATCCATTTACTTGAAATTACTTTAGCCTGCAGGCAGTGCACACAGGAGACTTTCCAAGCTGTGTCAAAGGATGAATACCTTTTGAGACATTGAAATCTAGCCTTTTGAATTAAAGGAAATCAAGAGATAGGAAGAAGAGAGCTGATCATGTTTCTTTCATCTGGCAAAAAAATATTACATTTTAACAGTGGATGGGACAAAGGATCGAAGTGTGAATGTTTGAAAAAGAGGAATCTTGAATTTCTTTGACCTAAGAAGGCTGCCTCAGGGTATCTTGTAATGGATTGATGGGAAAGACAGCTTCTCCCCAGCCCCTGTGGTGACTCAAGGCAAGAAAGGGAGGAAGAGCTGTGATGTTGGTAGGAAATTCATTTTATAGTGTGAACCTGTTCTCTCTTCATTGACAACACTTTGAAATGCTTCATGGACATGCCGACATCCACAAGGTTATGATATTTTGCTCTTTTATGGAGGTTGTTTTCTGCATTACAGGATCATAGAATCATTTAGGTGGGAAAACTCCATGGACCTAGGGGTCTACCTGTCTATGGATCTGACTTCTCTTTTGATTTCATGCACAACTTCTCTGAAAGCTGTTGCCCAGAATAGTTCTCCGTCCTTTTGAAGTCTTGTAACAGTTAGTAGGTTTCTACCATCTTGTTTACTTCAGAAGACAGCTGGGCCCAAAACTCTCTTTCTGCAGCTTTGCATTGAGACTTGACCAGAAGATAATAGTTGGTCACACAAAGTGGTTGGTCTTGCCGTTCCTGCAGATGCCCTAGAAAACTTCCCTAGCAGCTCTCTCCATGATGTTGTCCTGTTCTTCCCTTTCTATAGAAATATTATCCTGTATAGACATAATGATTGTGCCAGAAACATGGAGCTCCAGCCCAATTTACCTAAGCTGCTTAGTCAGGTCAAGTCTCCTAGTTCTTTCTATGAGCTAAAAATCTGCTAGAAGCCTATTATCTATTACATCTCACAGATGGGTGGCACCTATGGGTCTCTGGATATCGTATGTGGTTACCTTCAGTTTTTATTCTTGGTGGGTTGTAGGTTTGGGGGTTTGAGGTTTTGTACTTGGTTGGTTTGTTTGTTTGTTTGTTTTATATCTTTTCTCTTCTTTTACTTGCTCCTGTACTTCTGCTTCCTGCCTTCTTACATTGCTATCATGGAGAAATAAACGTCAAGAGGGAGTGAATTTTTTTGCAATATATTCCATACTTTGGGATTCATCAAAGAAAGAGACTGATCTGATTGGAGGCCAAGGATGATTGAAAGTATGGTTAAAGTTATGCAGTGACATAGAATCTGTCTCAGAATTTGGTGTCCTCAGTAAAACTGTGAATAAGGATTCCAAACAGTAAAGACCATCTTTCTAATTCCTTGTCTCACTAGTAAATGCATCTCTTGGTCAGAATGAGAAATTAAGACTTGTATTCCTGAACTCGGTTTAGTACAACGAAGTGCACTTGCTAATTAGGTATCTTTGTCCATGTTTTCATGTTCATCAGGTTGAGACCTGTGCCATGCCAAATGCTTGTAACAGAAAAAAGAGTGAGAAAAACAAGAGAAAAGATCTTATCTTCAAACTAGGAACAAGTAGGAACTCCTACCTGAAAAAGTTCTGCTTCATAGAAATCTATTCGTATTGATTAAAAATTTCTTTTAGGACGAAACACAATTATGAATGGTAAAGTTCATGCTGACAAATGCCTAGTTAGTGGCTAAGATAATGGAAGGAGGAAAGGTCACTTTTAAATTTTTTTTTTCATTCCTTAAAATAATCATTCTTTGCAATTACCTTAATTCATGAAGTACTGAAATAAAACCAGGACATTCATTCATTGCTGTCTTGTAAAAAAATGTCTCAGGACTGAATTTGTTAAGAAAAGCTTTTAGGTGGAGCACTTGCAGCCCATCCATTTCTCAGAGAGTGGTATTAAAGAGGAAAGAAGCAAGAATGGGGTTTTGCCTGTGGTTTCTAGGCCTTTAACCGATTTCCCTGTATTATATTTTTTTTTGTAATTTTCTAAATGCAGCTTCATGACTGCTTCTTGCACCAACAACACATTCAAAGCTTAATGAATGTAATTTGTAAGACACTGACCTGCTGATAATGATGGACAACACCAAGCAAAAATTCCCTTCAGATGATCATTGCTATTCCAGACTCAGAACAGAGAGGGACTATATTCTATGATATATATGCAGCGCAAAAGAGAATAGTGAGATATTTTAACTGTGAGGCTGGTACTGCCTTTTCTTAGAAATTCCCCTTCTTTCCTAGACTTGTCTTTTATCAGTAATGTCAGAAGTAGGGAAAGTACTTGTGTGCCCAGAAAAAGCATACCAAAAATTGTTAAACGTAGGACTGAACTGGAGGGAAAATGTAGAGGATACTGTGAGAAGAATGCCATGAAAATGTTCTGAAAATCTATTGTGGTTAAGTATCCAGGTAGGTTAAAAGGGAGTCCATCATTTGAGAAGAAGACCTAGAAGTCTGAAGTACAACATGAAGCCGTACATCCTGAGACACTGCAGTGGAAAGTTGGAAATACCTGCTCTCTAGCTACTTAGCTACATAATCCAACTTGTAGTCAGAATTAGCTGGATGGTTTTAGTGTTTTACACTGAAGAACTTTGTTCCAGTCACTGAAAGGAAAAAAACCTCTGAGTACTCAAGTTCCAGGACTCACTGAAGTGTCATAGATATTTACCCTCCTATGTTAACACATACATGGGTGCAGAAGCATGGGAACTGCCACAGAAATACTTGCCCGGTAAAGTAACGAAGAACAAATGCCCAACAAACAAGTGAGTACTTATTGTGCAAGATTTCTCTGAAAGATCTTTTTTTGAAGATCTTTTTTTTTAAGATTGTGTTATAGTTGAATACTTTCATGAAGTAATCTCAGTTTTCAGTTACAGGATATTAATTTCCATTTTAGCAGGTATTTATTTTGGATACTAGTGGATGTTACTTAGTTAAATGTAAGAAAACTAATCAAAAAGCTTTTGGCTGAGATCATTTAGTGTCAGACTCCAAATAAGTGGGTAAACAATGAAAACAAAGCTGATTTTCCTATAAAATTAAAATTGTGGGGAAAAATGCATTAAAATACATAGGAAAGCTCACAATAATATTTTTAAATGTTGGCTTGTATAACTAAGGATCTTTTTTTCCTTAGATATCTAACTTTTATGTTTTGGTTTCCATATAGATTTTTTTCTTGTCTGTGTGAGAGAGATGTTTTATTCAAGAGCATAAACTGTTTGCTTTAAAAAATCCTATAAACCCAGACAGATAAAGATTTCTTCTTCAGTTCTTCAATTGTACTTGATTTGATTGCACTAGCATAATTAACCCCTTAACATTGCAAAATACATGGGTCTGAAGTACCTCTATTTATAAAGGAAAATATAAAAGGGTGTTGAGTTTTTTTATTCCTCAGAAGGAATTATTATTACAGTTTAAGAGCTCCTGCCCTTTAATAAATTATTACTAAAATAAATAATTGTTCTTGACTTCAAGTATAACTTCTAGTTATATATTTTGTGGTATAAATATAAAAAAGAAAATTTAAAAAAAATTTAAAATGCCACACAGTTCAGTGCAAGACTGAAAAATTAAATGTAATCACCTTTGCTCATTGCATAAGTGAGGCTTTTTGTCAAATAGAAAAATTACTTGAAACTGTTCATATTATCTTTTATGTAAAGCATCATGTCCAAGTTTTGGGGTTGTGAACAGGAAAGGAAATGTGCTGTTATTGAATTCCAATGCACTTTAGATATCCAAAAAGCAAAAGCTTTTTTATGCTCAGCTACTCACAATCTAATAACAAAAGGCAGTTCAGAGTTAAATCTGAGGTAAACAGATATCACAGAGCTGGAGAAAAAAGAGAAATTATTGTGCAGATGGTCAAAATGTTAAATTCATTGCAGCATCTCTAGGCAGCAGAGCTAGAGGTAAAATTTACTTAAGACAATCAGAGGAGACAAGGAGGGAGTGTTGCCCTTTTTGTCAATGACCAAATGGAATCATAGACCCGGCCTGGGGTTGGGTGAGGTATGAACTGAGAGTTTATGGTCAGGATCAAGGAGAGGGCTGGGACAGGAGACATTATAGCAGAAGTCTACCCCAGTACACCACTGTAGGAGAGATTGAGACCATCTAAGCAGTCCCCTCACGGAACTCGGTGGGATGCATCGGCAGGTCCTGATGAAACTGTCTGATGACGTGACTGAGCCACTACCCATCACACTTAAGAAGTTGTGGCAGTTTGGAAAAGGGGAAATATAATTCCCATTTTTAAAAATGGAAGAAAGAAAGACTTGGGGGCTACGGAATGGTCAGTCTCACCTTGGTGCCAGGGCAATCATGGAGCAGATCCTCCTGGGTTGTATGCTAAGACATGTTGAATGTGATGATATGAGCCAACATGGTTTCACTAACTGCAAATCATGCCTGCAAAATTTTGTCTTCAGGTGAACAGAGGTTATTCTGTTCCTCTTCTCCACTTTTTTGAGACCCCCACCTGGAGTACTGGAGCCTTCAACATAAGGAGGGCAAGGACATATTGGAGCAGGTCCAGAGGAGGACCATGAAGATGATCAGAGGACTGGAGCATGTCTGATATGAAGACGGACTTAGAGTATTGGGGTTGTTTAGCCTGGAGAAGAGAAGACTCTAGGAAGACCATTACAGCAGGCTTCAGCTAAAGGTGGGTTAGAAGAAGGCCAGAGACAGACTACAAGGGCATGAAAGGATAGGGAAAGGAGAAACCACTTTAAATTGGTGGAGAGTAGTTTTAAATTAGTACTAGAAAGAAATTCTTCACTGTGAGGGTGGTGAGGCAATGGAACAGGTTGTCCAGAGAAATTGTGGATACCCCATCCCTGGAAATGTTCAAGGCCAGGTTAGATGGGGACCGTGGACTAACCTGGTCTAGTGAAACATGTCCCTGCCCATGGTAAGGGTGTGGGAACTGGCTGATCTTTAAGGTCCCTTCCAGCCTCAGTCACTGAATGATTGTAGGATTGATTCCAGGATTCTGTCATCATGGCCACTACTTATCTGTAATTAGTACAGAAGCAAAACCCTAAAAGCAGCTTGGAAGAATTTTACTTTTGATTTGTTTCTATATATTTATAGAGGTAACCAGAATTAAGGTGCAGTTAGATTACATCTAAATGCTTTTCAGTATAAGATAGAAACTTATGTATTGTAAAGATTGTGTTGTCCTCTGAGCTTGATTCTGAATGTTTTAGGACCTTCCAAGCGACATTAAGATTTCTAATATTATACTGGCCTAGAGACTTGCACAACTGGTGTGGGAAAGCACTTTGCAAAGTTTAAAAAAATTCTTTAAAAATGGAATAGAAATTTGCATACCCACATTATAAAGAAATTATAATGCAAGTAATTGATTTTGTGTGATATATTAATTGAATAGTTGTTCAAGAACCTCTCAAACCAATCTAAAGCATAAAATGTATAAAATAAAGCAGTCAGTACTTTTCAAGGAAAAAACCACAAGTTTTCATTCAGAGATAGACACAAGTGGAAAACTTGCAGGAATCTTCCTGTGTGCTTGCCTGATAGCTACCTCAGACTAAAAAGATTTCGTTCTTCTTGTGCATGGTTATGCCACATATGTGATTCTGTGATATGCTGCAGAAATTCTCCAGTCCTGACAGAGCTAACTACCAGAGCTAACAGTCCTGACTACCTTGGACTAGTGTAAAAGTAGAGTGCTGAAACTGTACTTCACAATATAAGTACTGGGGCTTAGGCGTTTTAGAAAGGGATTAAAAACTTTCTCCCCTTTGGGAGTTTCAGGTTCAGAATTTCAGGGCTAGTTTCTTTAGTGTTTGTATCCCTGTGTACTTGCTCCTTTTTTTTAATGAAGTAATGGCAGTCAACTATTTAACATCAGCATTGTCCCAAACAAGGGGAGAAGAATAATGTAACTTAATCAAGTAGGCAAAATAAGATAGGAAGAAGAGAGTTAATATAAAGCTATTTGATATCTCCCTGTACGTCAGGTTATGAAAGGAAAACATAATTGAAAACTTTTACTTGTTTCTACAAAGTATGTTCTTTATTTTCTCTATGGATAGAGGGCAATAAAAAAGGAGAGCTACTGACCTTCTGCATACATTAGCATACTGCAAGACTTTGTGTACATAATGGGGTGAAAAGGAACCTCCAGTATTATTCCAAATGTCACAGGCCTTATAATCTGAATTAAGTACCTTAAGGCTGAATTGTTCATCACTGAAATACAAAATTAGCCCTTGAGAGTTTAAAGCATGTGATTCTGTTGCTAAAAATGTAAAACAGAAGGCATATTAAAGAGGTTCATACATAATAATGCATAAAGGACAACATAGTCAATTTAAACTAAATTTCTCCATTAAATAGCTTAATATAATGGAGTTATTATTATTGTGACAGAAAAAAGTGATTGCATATGAATAATGCTATATGCTTAATATTTTTAATAATGACATATGCATGCCGAAAGACTAATTGTACATTCATTTTCACTTTGGCAATATCCAAAAAATGTTATAAATTAATAACTCACAAATTGCCACACAGATTAAAAGCAATCATATATGCTAGTCTCTTGACTTATAGCTGGACTTTTCAGGCTCTAGACATTGTCAGTTACTATAATCCTCAGTAAGTCTTTCTGTTTAATTACAAACCCTCTTGTATGCATATGATTTAATAATTCATGCAAACTACCATGCTGCTTGTTGTGATAAAATTTTTATCTGTGCATACTGGGAACACATGAGGACTTGTAGTAGTGCTCAATTTATTCTTTCCCAATAGTTCATGACATTTACATTGGTCTCCTGTGATCATTAATATGCCAATCCAACAGTTATTTTCAACCATCCTTTTGCATGACTGGCACACTGTCTGTGAAAATCCTTTTCCATAAATTGCAGCCAGCAATATCCCAATGCTTTGCTGGATGGTATTGAATTTTTGATGAAGTCCAATTTATTGGTCAGCTGCTCACAGATACTCTTTGTTTGTTACTTACTAGATGACAGTCTTAGGATCCAACATCAAAACTGTCTAATTTGGGTAGTGATGCTCAATAAATGGTCTTTATCATACAAATACAGGAGGAATACATTAAGGGCTAAGCAAAAACATGAAGACTAGTTGAATTATTTTGTCTGGTTTCTATTTTAATTGAGAAGAATTTCCATTCTAAAATCTTTGAACAGAATCAGCCTCTCTTCCATCATAGAAAAAAAACGTCCTTTTTATATTGTTTTATGATGGATTCTATGTTTTGAAAGAGTAATCATATACAAACATATTTGTTTCTTAATATCCTCAGTCAAGGAAAGCTAATAGGTACTTGGAATATGAATAGCTGGAGGCTAGCAAAAGTAATCAAATAAATCAAAATTGCATGCACAGGTAGCTATGTTGTATCTGCAGGACTGGAACCTGCATAAGAAGAAAACTCACAAAGGAATACACACATACAAAAAATATATGCTCATGAACTATACCTACACATTTAATAGTTGTATAATACAAGTAATATGCTAAATAATAGAACATTGAATAGTAGGGGAGAGAAATTAAAGCCAGTAAAATAACCTTCAGTTTAATAAAAGGCTAGGATATATTTTTCTAAATCAGTACAGATTGTTTTGTGTGTGGTTTTTTTTTAATCTTGCTAATATCTTGAAATATCAGTGGAGAGAAGAAAAATTAGGAATTTCTGAGAAAAAGTATTATACTATGGTACAGTAACAATGAAAAATCTGAAGATGTGAGCTGTAACTTGCTAATATTTCAATCACCTGAGCAGTTAATATTTTGATTCAAAATATAAAACATTAAAGAAATTACTAGTATTACATTGAAGTTTGCTAGACCTTAGGGAACCTCACTGAAAAAAGGCTAGAGGGTCGTTAACATAAATTCGCTTTAAAACAGAAGAGTGTCATTGGATGGTAGAAGAAATCTCTGCAAGTCTGCTGGGTTGGGGAATTTGTTATGTTCTTAAGTTGTTAGGTTGTTTCTGTGTGCAGAGTGTAGTGTAGTGCTGTGGTGAAAAATAATTTGTTCACTAGCAAAATGCAAATAAATGGATGCCAGACTTGAGCTCAGAGAAACCACTGCAAGAATGGCTCATTTGTGCAATACCTTGCTATCAAAGGTTTCAATCTGAGTTTGATTCAAAAATGCTATCACTAACAAAGGATATATCTTAGGAAATGCCTTACTATCAAAAGGTTTCAATCGGAGTTTGATTCAAAAATGCTATCACTAACAGGTTTCTCTTGATTTTTTTTACTCAATCAAAAAGGGAAGATAGTAAATACAAAGTGGAGGGAAATATTTCTATTTCCTGACATCTGGAAAATTTGTCTCTATCATGCAGCCATATGTTATGGAGGTCCTGGAGAGAAGATTATTTTTTATTATCCTGAAACATAAATTTGCAGATAAAGATCAGAGAACTAACTTCCTGCCTTCCTTCCTGCCTTCCTTCCGCCCTTTCCTTCCACCCCTTCCTTCCTTCCGCCCCTTCCACTTAAACGTGTCATTTTATTTAATCTGAGAAAAAATTAGGAAGTCTTCTCAGACTTGTCACGGAAACTAGATCAATCCACCAGCTACTTTCTCATGTATTTGGTTTAGATTCTACCACAGGAGAGTTTTAGACTAGTTCTGTTTCCACAAGCCTTGGAATCCAAGAGAATATCACAGAAAACAAAAGCTAAAAAAAAATCCATGAAATTTTCTAGGTTGTAACACATTTTCCAAGTCACCAAATTATTTTAGATATGAATATTTATTTGTTTGGTAAATCTATGGGGTTTTTTTGTCCACAGATGGTACTATTGAATATAGGGCATTAATCTGTGAGGAGTGGAGGAAACTTGTCATTAGCAAACCAGTAGAAATTAACAATGGGAATCAGAAGTCTAAGGTTACAACTGAGAATTAGAAAAAATATCATAACATCTAATCTATTCCTTCTACCCATAACATATCAATTTCTGTACCCGTTACTGCTGGAAGAAGTTTTCTTTACTGTAGATAGTTCTGGCTATATCTGTGTTACCACAAGCAATGTAGCTTGGTTTCAGTCTGGGTTTAGACATGAATGGGAGATGAAACATTCCTGACTGTCATCTGATACTCCTTCATACCCTGAGACTTGTGGTGTTGAAACAGATTATCAACATCCTGCTTACTAAGAAACAGTTATAACTTCTGGGTTGGTTTTTTTTGTTGTTGTTTTTTTTTTTTTTTTTTTTTTTTTTTTTTTTTTTTTTTTTTGTCATTTAATGGCAAGCCATATATGGAAAGGTAGAAATCCAACAAAAAAAAAAAAAGAGTACTCCTATGTTCTGATATCCCTATCCATTGCAGAAGTTTTATTTCAGTCTCTTGTTTGTAACTCTCTCCACCTTCAGAAACACCTGGCAAGCCTCCTTGCAGTCAATAACAAAAATTAACTTAACCTGTCCTAAGGGAAACTCTACTTGATTGTCTCCACTGGAGGATGTAAAAGATGGAAGAAATTATCAGGGCAGTTGCAAACAACCATAAATCCAAACAGATCAAAGATGTAAAGCCTAAAACTAAAGATGTTTCCTAATGAAGATGTGAGTAGTAAGGGTAATACCACTTAGAAGGATCAGAAAACTAATAAGGATAATTTAATGGTTAAAACTGTGGCTGATGTCAGCTAGAACTCTGACTAGCAGAGTCAGCAAGCACGTCAATGATTCTGGATCTGAGCTAAATAAAATATGCTGGCATCTGTGGCTATTTGAAATATTCACAATTACATGACTATCCCTTCTTCGTGTGTCTCCAGTTTGTGGCCAAATCTGTAACTGAGCATCTAGAAAAATTTGGTGCCAGACTTGGTGGATTCCACTGATTTAACAATGTTTAAGTTTTAACTATTTAGCACTGTATTAGTTCTAATTTTTTTATTTTTATATTGAGAAGATAATTATTAATAAAGAAATATTTTATGTTGCCTGTTCTGTGAAACTGCTGTAAAAGTGGATTTTCACATGTTTTGTACCAGAAGAGCTTTGTTATATTCCTCCCTTGTGTTCTCACAGTAACTTAAGGACAAATATTTTAAGCATATTTCAATCATCTTCATTTTCAGTCGGCACTGAATATAACATAGATGGTGAGTGACATGTCAGTGTGATTCATTTCTGGTGATTCTGGCTTCAGAATCTGGATTTTGAGGCCCTAGTGAAATATGAGTGCTGTGTTTCTTTCCCTCTCTTTCTAGCCAGGTGATTGGATTACTGAAGCTCTTGTACAGATTTTGCTAGAAATTATTTTGGTGCTGCTAAATGCAGCAATGTACTGACATGCAATGATTATGTGTTATGGGGCTTTATGAACTGTTTGAGGTTTTTTTCTTAACTGTGGTTCTTCTGGCCTACTTTTTGAGATTTACTTGCAGAGAAGGAAATATCCTTTTATTACCTGGGAACTACATTTCACTGTCTCTGTGAGAAATTCTTCAATAGTTGCATAGCTACAGATACAATTTTTGGTCTTGCAGTTCTTCTCTGTTTACACTTATTGATGTGAAATCTGATTTCTTCTTAATAGGAGCACAATACCTTTGGTTACAAAAAGTACAGTGAGGATCTGATATTTATATTTTCAGAAAGAAAGATGTACCAGGTGTTGTAACAGACATTTTGGAATCTAATTGTTTTCATAGATATATTAAAAAAAATCAGGTTTTTTCTGACTTGTCCTTTTAAAAACAATATCGATGAAGCAAATAAATTTCAGAATACTGCAGAAACAGGTACACCACAAGCTGATGGAGATTTTCACAGACAGTTTTTAGAAACAGTGGGAGTGGGTCTTATAATTCCTATTGGAGCTGCTGGGAGTATTCTCTTCATGGTTTTTCCTGCCCTCAGAGCAAGCTACAAACCTTTCTTTCTCCATGGCAAGGAACAGCAGAGGTACCTAGTCTGATAGTAAATCAGTCTGATACTTGTGGTTGAGGCTGTGACAACGTTCAGGTCCATTGGTAATGTTTATGGAACATTTGTTTTTAGCATGTGTGTCCACTCAGAAAGTCTCATCAAGATGGATTGGGATCTAAAGGCATTACAGCAGCTCCAGCTTGGCTTTCCTATTTTTTTCTGTTACCTTTTGTCTTAAGTTCAATCATAACCATTGCCTCTCTCACAAGTAAATTTGGAAAGAAAAAGAACAGTAGCACTCTGTTTATTCTATTACTGAATTTCTATATCAAAGATTTTAAGTTCTGTTTGATGACATAAGATTTACGTCAAGTAGATAGCTTTTGACCTTGTAATCTGCTGTCTTGATCTGAAATTACACCTAACTCATCACTTTGCGTGTCAAAAGATGTATCAGTATTCACCGCAGCAGCGGATTCCTCAGGGGAAAGGCATCTATCTGTTTACTTTAAGCATTGACAATTATTCTTCATCCTCTGTATTTAGCCTCTATCATCAGTTGCTAATACCATTCCCAAATGCTATATCTGAAAAATGAAATCCAGAAATATAAGTGGAAAGTGAAAAGTAGATCATTATAAAGGCTTGTTTTTCAAATTAGAAGTCAAAGAATAACATTATAGAGCAGGTATGTGGGGGTTTTATTTTTTCTTGTTCATGTTTGTTTAGGGGTTTTTATTGTTTTCTGTTAAAAATAAAACTTGCTCATCAGGTCTTTCATTCCTTTTGGTTTTAGTAATGCTGTCAAAATTACCTTATTAGATGGTATATAGATGGTGAGAATTTAGAATTATTTTGATGTTCTGTCACAAAAAATTATTAGTGTTGAAATAGTTTTTCATCAGGATGATTTCAAGATTATATATTAAAGAATGTAAGGGAATTTCTCTTGTGATTCTGTATTGAAAAGCAAAAGGATTAAGAACAGCACCCATAAGGAACCTTCTCCCTCTGTACTGATTTCTGCAGTCAACAACACTTGCCGCTACTAATTTACCAGTGATTACAGCAATGACACTGCAAAAATTTGACTGAATCCAGAAATAAATATTTTTCTCAGATATTATATCTCCAAACTACTGAATTGTTAAATTACTAGAATTGACATCATAATATTTCACTCACCTTGAAGAGTGCATCTGGAGGCGGAAAGCTTGAGCTCATTAGTTTGATAAAAATAAAACCATATCAATTTCTCTGAAATTTTGTATTATTGCCTCTGGACTCTGCTAAAAAATGAAAAATATTTTACTTTCAGCTTAAGTTTTGAGTTCAGAAACCTTAATGTTGTCAATTTGTGTACTTAATATTCAGAACTATTTCTAGACATCCTTGATTGATCAAGATTGTGGAGTCTAGTTTTCTTTTTATACCTCTGGAACTTCTTAAAATAGGTAAAGATTATGCTTTAAGACAGTTTGGTAACAAGTGTAATGCTAAAATATCTTGCATTCCTATCTGTCAGATTTTTTTCTTTCCTATAGCATATTCTTTCATTGGTCAAAATCAAGATAGAGTATAGCACAAAAGGATACACCAAACACTGATTCCCATCTTGAAATTTTAACCATAAATTTAAAAAGCTCTAGGAAAGAATATTGAGAAACTTACTTCACAATTTTACTTGTTCTTAAGAGAAATAGCTTTAGGTAATAGCAAGAATTCACAAAGGATTTGGTATGCTACCCTTATGGACTGTACAAATGTTCCTGTTCATGATCTGCCTTCACAGGAACTCCTAATTCAGTGGAAATAGTGCTAGATACCTTATGCATTGTATGGATCTTACATTTTTTTTACTCTTCCTATTAACAGGAAAATAGTATTTTCCTCTCAACTGTCAACCACAAATCAGTTATGTGTGATATCTGTGACTCAAAACCCTTTACTTTTCCTGAATATTAAAATTACTATTAAAGAAAAGCAAAATTCTATTGTTATCTTATCTTCAAAACTACTTTCGTTCTTGTATGTTATTAATATAGTGACTTTATCTAAACAGTTTGTCTAAGTCATGTTCATCAGTCTAATGAAAGAAAAGTTAGCCTTGTGGTTAATCTTTTGCACCTCTCTTAACAGCTGTTCTGGGCTGAAGAGATAATACCACCAAATGGATATGACTTCCACACCTGTTTCAAGGAACAAAAATTATTAAAATGGCAAACAATATTTAAATAAACAGAGGGAAATTTACTTTGTACTAAAATTTACTTTAAATCACAATAATTTTTGAAACTCCAGAAATTTTTCAAGAATTCTTGGCTTTGTCCTAATACAGTTCCCTTGGAAGAAACTGTTTGCAAGAAAACTCACTAAAGTGAAAAGAAATTTCAGTTACAGCTAGATGTTGTTTTATACTCACCTAATTTATTTATTATATTCTGCAAAATAATACTGTAAATCATTCCTTAAAGTGATCAGGGATCTCAAATTACTTAAGCTTTTCTGAAGATTTTTTTCCTAGTTCTGGTTTATGTAAGTTATGTCTGTCTACAAATTGTAAAGAAAAGAAAAGTTCAAAATCCTATCAAAATTATTTCTATTCTACTAATTATATTTCAGATATTGTGCAGGATAAAGCAATAAGTAGGTCTAATATAAAGCTTAAATCATGTTAGTATCTTAATAAAATTCTAACTGAAATTTGTTCAACCAACTCTGATTGTAAGTGCCATCTGACATCTAATTGCATGTTACGTATAAACAAATAACCCCATTCACAAGATTAAAAAATAATAAAAGAGATAACCTGAAAAAAGCTTTGTGTTTAATCAGAAGTAGATCCATAAACAGTAGGAAGGAATGAAGTATAAATTAATTTTCTGTACTGCTTGCTTGGAAAGTTTCTACAAACAATAACTGATAACTGGATTGGACTTTGAACTGTAATACTGACCCTGATACCAAGGCATTTTGATGCTTGCTATGTGCTTGCAGCTTGTTTTCTGTCATTTTCATTTAGATTGCATCTCTCTGAGGCAGGCTTTGTCTCAATTTTTGTGCAACATGGATCAAATCGAGCTCCTGACTGCTTCTGACTGCTCTAAGTATGGATCCTAGAAGCAATTACCAGTTCAGCCATATCTGGCCTCCTAGATTGTTCTCAACACTTTCCAACAGCTGAGCTCTATATGTAAGAAAAAACAAGTGTGTAATGTGACAGAAGCAGTCACCTATATCCAGCTAATTTTATGTTATATTAAAAGAGTAAATGTAGTTTAAATTACAAAAAATTGTGCATAATTAAAAAAAAACTTAAATCAGACATCTTTAGAAACAATTTAGATAAATATATCTCTGAAGGCTAGGTTTTTTCTACTCATTTTCCTGTTATCTTTACATAATAGACATTCTCTGTCCTTTTATAACATTCTTGTATAACTCCAAACATCAAAGAAATCAAAGAAAGGAAGCAATATCAGGTAAATGATATTTCAAAATTGAGTTCGACTCAGCAGTCATTTAATAACTAGTACTTAGAACTAAAACCTTCTTCTCTAGGAGACTTTCTCAAATATCTATGTTGATAAATATGCAAATATTGTGATGATATTTCATTGAACTATTAATGATATTAAGTTGGAATATCTTGTCTATGTATGTCTGTATCTTAGCATGCTCCAGGACAAGTCCAGATGCATCTTTACATGAGGTAGCAATGTGCCCTTACATCCAAGGTCAGTGGTGTCCTGTGTGTCATTGGACAAAGTATTTCCAGCAGGTCAAGGGAGGTGATTCTTCCCCTATGCTCAGCACTGATGAGACCAACCTGACTTCTGGGTCCAGTTCTGGGCTCCCCAGTACCAGGGAAACTTGGACATCCTCGAGAGAGTCCAACGAAGAGCAACAAAGATGATGAAGAGGCTGAAGCATTTTTCTTGTGAGGAAAGGGTGAGAGAGCTGGGGCTACTCAGCCACGAGACAAGAAAGCTCGGGATCTTATCTGTCAGTGTCTATAAATACCTGAATGAGGATGCAGAGATGCGGGAGCCAGGCTCTTCTTGGTGTTTCTCAGTGACAGGCCCAGAGGCAACTGGCACAAACTAAAACGCAGAAGGTTCCTTCTGAACTGCAGAAAACACTTTTTCTCTATGCACAGATTGCCCAGGAACTTTGTGCAGTCTTGGGCTGGTTTAAAACCCAGCTGGAAAACTAAACCATGCTTGTGCTTCTTTCTTCCCACCCTTTCTCCTGGTGAGAGGAAGACCAAAAACAGAGATTCCCACTTTAGATAAAAACTATTTACATGATTAGAACAACAAACAAACAAACAGACAGGAATGAAATAAGAGAAATGAACAGTAAAAGCAACATTATTAATGCAAAATACAAAAAATGAGATATGGAATTAAACTCTGCTAGATACTCCACCCCTCTTTTTTCTCTGTACTCAGGACAAGTTCCCATCCTTGGAGATATTCCAATGTCTTCTGTGCATAGTTCAGGTTACCTGGTCTGGATGTCTGTGACTAAACAGGGAGGTTGGACAAGGTGATCTTCCAATCTCATTCTGCGAGTTTTTGATTATCTGAATCTCACATGTCCTTTTTGTCTGATGCTGGGATAAATAGACAAGCTGTTTTGGGAGATTAAAAAAAGGTGTTTTGCCAGCATTATCTTAGAGAGTATTTGGGGGATTAAAAACCTTGCTTTAAAGAAAAATGAAAGGTTTTCTTCAACGAGTCAGCCAAAATTTGTTCTGAAAACTTAACTCACAGCAATAATTCAATGCTTTCAGAAATATTTGTAAGACATAGCTAAATCTTGCTAACCTGTATAAATGTATACTTTTTGCTGTAATCAAGATTATGGAGCTGGTTATGATTAACAAAACATTAATGTAAATGGAAAAGCTTATAGAGACAGTGTTTTATTGAATAAAGCTATTCCATTTTATAATACCTGAGGATTTTAACTGAAATGGATCATTAGCCCTTTTACCTGTTGGCCACTCCTCTCTTGATGCAGTTCAGGATGCAGTGGGCTTTCCAGATTGTGAGCCACACTCCTGGCTCATATCCAGCTTTTCATTCACAAGAACCCCCAAGTCTCTCTCTGCAGAGCTCCTCTCAATGCTCAGTGAGTTCCTCTCCCAGTCTGTACTCATGTCTGGGATTGCCCTGATGCCATGATAATTTTTTGCCTTTTCTTTTATATACCTTTTACGTATCCTCAGTCCTTTTAGCATGCATACGTGTAATTCCTTAAGTCTGATAATTTAGCATAGTCCTGATATTCTGTTAGGCCAGGAAAACAAACATCCCAGAGGCCTCATAGTTGTAGGTCAGAAAGCCCTACGCTATCTTGAAAAACCAAGGTCCTCTTCAGAATACACCCTGTAAATTAAGATTAGGCCCTTCCAGGGGGGAATTCTTTGGGATGGGGAATATCACGCTATTCATTCAAGCCTGTCATTTTTTAGATATGCTAGTTTTTACGGTCCATAAATTTGTATACACAATCTATTGTGTCTGTGCATTTCACTATATTACACCTTGGAGAAGTGGTGCACCTTATTAAATACTGAGGTAAAAACCCTTTATCCCTTAACTTTGTCTGGCTCTTAATTTTTAGAACCCAGGGAAAGGCATCAGCCCCACCCAGGTGAACTTGGACTTGTTGAACCTCATTAAGTTCTCATGGGGCCCACTTCTCAAGCTTGTCCTGGTCACCCTGGAGGCCATCCCATCCTGCTGTGTCAAATGCAGAGCTTGGCCTGGTGCCCTCTGCAAACTTGCTAAGGGAGCTATTGATCCCACTCTGTGTCATTGATGAAGATATTGTAGAGCACCAGTCCCAAGACAGAGTCCTGAGAGACATCACTCATCCCAGGCCTCCCCCTGGACATAGAGCCATTGACCACAACTTTCTGTATCCATCCATCCATCCATCCATCCATCCATCCATCCATCCATCCATCCATCCATCCATCCATCCATCCATCCATCCATCCATCCATCCAATCTCCTTATCCACTGAAGAGTCCACCCTTCAAATCCAGGTCTGTCTAGTCTGGAGATAAGGACAATTTTTGGGACTGTGTTAAAGGTAGTACAGAAGTCTAGGTAGATTCAGCAGTCAATCATCTCTTGTTGACCATGGCAATCACTCCTTCGTGTGTGGCCACCAGATTGGTTGAACATGATTTGCCCTTGTTGAAGCCATGCTGGCTGGCAAGGATCACCTCCTTGTCTTGCATGTGCCTTAATGGTGTTTCCATGAAGATCTGCTCCATGATTTTCCCAGGCATAGAGGTGAGGCTCACTGGTCTGGAGTTCCCTGGGGATTCCTTTCTTTCCTTTTTAAAAATCAGAGTAATGTTTCCCTTTTTCTAGTCACTGGATACTTCCCCTGACTGACATGACTTTTCAAAGGAGACTGTCAGGGCAAACATCAGCCAGCTCCCTCAGAACCCTGGGATGCATCTCATCAGGACCCATAGACTGTGGCAATTCAGATTCATCAAGGGATCCAGAATCTGCCCTTCATTTACATTTGAAGGTACTCCACTTGTCCAACCCTCAACCGGATGTTCAAAATAGAGAATCTGGGCATTCCCCAACTAAATGTGATAAGATCAGATGTGTCACACATTTTTATCCACAGTATGACCCCGTGGAGTAATTTAATTTTGACATTTAGCTTATCTGGAGGTTGCAGAAACATTGAAACTTTTATGATATATTAAAAAAATCTTCAGAGTCACGTTTTGTCACCTGTACATTTTGTTTAATTTATATTCTTTCTCAGGTGACAAGCAATAGTGAGAACACTTAGGTTTGCCAGAATGAATATGTGTGCTCTGTTAAGCCCCATGAATTACCAACAACATTTTCAATAATGAAACACAGTTTTTTAGACACATTAATATATCTTAAAAGCCAGCTGAACATATGAGGGTTCTCAGAGGATGTTTTAAAAGCAAAACTGTAAAATGTGTTGATTTATGCCTTGCCTTGATATTGAAATGCATTATAATTATCCTAGTCACAGTTTTATGTGGCAACATAGCCATTCCATAAAACATTCCTCCAAAGAGGCATTTTAGCCAATAGAGCCATTTCTTATAGTATAAAATGTACATGCATATATGTTTACATTATGTGTATATCATTATCAGATTAGTTTGTTGGTATTGATGCGTGTGAATATGTGTGTGTATACATATCAAATATATAAAGAGAGATATATGATATAGATAAGGTATATATTTCTATCTACATAAGTGCTGGTCCTAAGAAATCTGTAGCTTCAAATGAAGGCCCCAAAATTTCTACGCTGGAATGTTAGATCTCCATTTTGATAAGGACTCATTTTACTCAAATTATACACTGAAGCCTAAATCTGCATAAGAAGCACAGTTAATTCCCTTCAGTCCTGAGTTCTCCATTATGACACAGATTTATGGAATTCTCAGGCTCTGGCATTGTGATGCTCCATTGTATATTTTAATGATTCTCAGTTGCTGGAACCCAACGGTATCAATTCAAGTCAGTAAGTGGGGGGCCTCCACCCTAAACTTCATAGCACAGGAAAGTCTTTGCTTCTCTAGGGGGTTTAGAAGGTGCCTGCCCTCCAAATAGAATCAAGTGTTGGTGTTTTAACTCTATTTTCTTCACTGATACTAACTGAACTGTGAACACAGGTAGATTTTAAATCATCAATTTCTACAGTTACTCTGGTCAAAAATTTAATTCTTTTCAGACCACGTTCTAAATCTTTACTATACCACACCTCTCCTATTAGGTTCCAAAAATCACATTTTCCCCCTTTTAAACAATAGGTTTTTATCACAGACAACTTCTATTTGTATATCACAAATGTTAAAATGAAATCTTCAGCAATTTGAATGTGTGCTAGGTGTCACCCATTTCCCACTCTAGACTAATTCCAGCCCTAGGAGTACTATCTTCAAGTGCAAGGGCTTTCCTTTTCTCCCTTCAATCCTTCATTGACTCCTGACTTCAGTAGCTGCTGAGGATCTAGCTACACAGAAATAAAAAGTATGCAGAGTTTTATGGCATGCTTACCCCAGCCTGGTCCTCTGCAAGAATTGATGCAACATATTTTTCTCCTACTTTGCTTCTGGCTGAATATATCTGCTCATAATATTTAACAGGGAATGTGAAGCAAATAGTAAGTACAGGTTAACGACGTGTAACACAAGTATTTTTGTAATCTTTGAGTCAGAGGTACACTGGAATCATTGCTGTCATCATAACTGCTGTTTAAGCCCAAAAGGTACCCCTAGAAAAGCAGATTGCTGGCACAGATGAACTTTGAAAGTGTTTCTGACATGGAGTTGTTCATCAAAATGCTCAATTTTTATCTCTGTGCAAAGAAACAGGAATGAGATTGAGCTTAATGGCTAGCAATTTACCAATTTAGTAGTTTGGAGGTATATGACCTAAGAAAAGTATCTGTGATTGGCTTTGATCACATTTTGCAGTGTCATAATAATCGCTTAGTATCACTATTAAACACTTGACAAGCTTTTCATTATAAGTCTGTGTTATTAGGACATTTCAGCTTAAATACATTATCCCTTAACAACTATACACTTAATCTAAAGGGAGGAAATGTGCTTTGTAAAATTTTTCTTTTTTTTTTTTTCCCAAAGATGAAGTGTATAGAGCTGCAGAGAAAAGGTGGAAACCACTACTTGATCTGGTTTTAATATATGATTTAGACTTTTTCACATGTGCCATCGTTGCAAACAAAAAAGGACATACATGAGTAATATGAATTAAATCTTACCCTGTGCTAATGACCAACAGAAGAGGGCATCCCTGAAATTGCTACTTTATGAATGATACTTAATCAAACAGTATTTACATAAAGCTAAGCATATGCCCAATTTACAGAAGTATATTGTTCTGATCTATGAAAGAGGATGAAATTAAAATGTCTTAACAAATACACTAAAGAAACAGACAGTCTGGTGGTAGTATTTGTACTTTAGATTCTCATGGCTTTAGATTTAACAATCATTTCTCTAAGCTGAAGAAATTTATTTATGTACTAGCCCAGTTAAAGATAGAACTAATTTAGAATGCGTAACAGTACCAAAACCAAACTTCGCAGTGTTAGGCTCTGTCCTGGTTTCAGCTGGGATAGAGTTGATTTTTCTTCTAGGAGCTGGTACAGTCTTGTTTTCCAAATCTAGTATGAGAATATTGCTGATAATGCAACGATGTTTTAGTGATTGCTAAGCTGGGTTTAAACTAAACAAAAAGGCTGATGGAACACAAAATGTTGAGAGGAGACACAGCCAGGACTATCTGACCTACACTGGTAAAAGGAATATTCCATAATGTATGGCACCACTGTCAGAATATAAAATAGGAGGGAAGCTGGCAGGGCAGCCACTTCTTGTCAATGAACTGGAAGTGGTGAGAAACTGTCTTCATTTGCATCCCTTGTTTTACAGTCTATTTTTTTTTCTCTTTTTTTGTTATTGCTATTTTATTCTTTTTCTGTCCCATTAAACTCTCTTTATTTCAACTGACAATTTTCTTACTTTTAGACTTCTGATTCTCCCTCCCATCCGAATGGGGGCAGGAGGAGTGACTAAGTGATCTAGGGGCTGAGTGATCTAGTTTTAAACCCTGATAATTTGTGACCTTCTATAGGAATGTATTGCCTGAAGATTACATTTCAGATGTTTGTCCACATTGTAAGGAAAAGACATAAATTAGGAAAGAAGAGATGCTCTTGAAATATTTATTATTAATTTCTCAATAATTATTCACAAATTTTCCAAGATGGTTCTTCCCATGAAATGTCTGATACATCATAAATTGAATAAAATATCCAGTATTTTTTAAACATTTGAACAAACATGGCAAGAAAAAATGCATCTAAGGCTGACAACATCTCTAACGTCAATCAAGAGTTCTAAGCTGAATCATAAGGAAGAATTTCAGAGTTTTGAGTATATAAAAACACCATTGGTATTTGCTTAATAATAATAAAAAAAGCTTAAATACCCAAACAGGAAAATTCATGATCATTCCAGAATTTCAAAAGGAAATGGGAAAATAAACTCACTAAAAGATAGATAATTTTGCTTTCTTATGTGGCAGTAGAGGAAGAGGAAGAAAATGATTCATTAGATTTTGAATTATGAAAATTCCCATGAAATGGCCTGCCAGGAAATGAAAACACATCTCAATTCTGGAAATAGCAAATATGATGTAACAACTATGAACCCATCCAATTACTACAAGCTACATGAGGACAGAATGTGGGAAGGAAAAGACATCCGCTATATTGAAAACATTAAGTTACACTTTGCGTACAGCAGAAAGGAAATGAATCAAAATGACACATCAGTATTGAAGATATTAATTATTACCAGATTTTCACACACAATTCCCACAGGTTGTCTGACAAGAGAAATAAATTCAAAATCAAAGCAGGTTATTATTTATGCATAGGTAATATAAGAGGAAGTTTATCAAAGGCAGCCCATTCTCCTGGCAAAGAACAAAGCCCTCCTTTCCTGGCAAGAAGAAGAGTTTTTGTCTGGAGAATACTTCTTTTCCGAGAACAGGATTTTCAAGGGATGTGGGTTTTCTGTAATGTCCTTCTGGGAGCTCCCCTGATCTAGCTATATTCCAGCTCTACATATTGTATAAAATCAGAACAAGAGTGAAATATTAAAGATTCACTAACATTAGATCTATTACTGCATACTGATTACATATTAAAAAAAAGAAAAAAAGACTGCATTGACTCAGCTGATACAACTACATTCTAAGTCTTCAGGACAGGGCCAAACTGAAATGCAAGATCTTGAATAAAAAAAAGAAAAATATGGATATCTTCATGTATGGAAGCAATGAGGTGTAGATAGGTCAGTTAAAACACTGCAATAAAAATGGAATACTCATCACAATCAGCAGAGAAATTGGTGGATGACAAGGTTCTCTAAAGTAGTTAGCTATTTATTATATATCACAAATGAGCTGGAAAACATATACTGGAAGACTGTGAGGCTCCTGATCCAGAGTCAGTAACAGTCTTATTCACATTCAGCAGACATATTCTTATGGTACTTATGATCAATAAACTTCAAATGAGAACAAGAAGGTAGAAGGAATTCAGCAGTTGAAAGACTTCACCAAAAGCAGCGTAATTTGTGATTTGTACACTGACTGTGGAAGAAAAATACATATCATTAATGCAGCAAAGGGAAACTTAATATGTATCCAGGCCATGTATTGGCATATAAGCTTGTAATGTACCTCTTAGAACTAAAGAGGAAATTGAAAGCAAAGTGACATATCTAAGCAGATTTGAGCAGGAAATCTTTTCAAATTATATGTGCAATAAAGTGCCCCTTGTGGAAGAAGTATTATCATCTTAAATCTCTTTTCATCAAAGCTCAATACATAACAGTTTCAGAACTGAGATGCTGTCCTAGGCAGGAAAAGGATTGCCAACCAAAGCACACTCTGAGAAGTTTTTAACAAGCAATATCAGATGCTGTGTGGATTCAAAAAAGGCTGGAGGCTTAGTTTGGCGCAGGAACTGTGTTTGCATTGCTTTAAATACAAAGACTATGGACTAGTCCCTTTTCCTTAAGCCAATTCGCAGTGCGCATTTCAAATATGGATTCGCGTATTCCGTGGTTACATTTACTACCCATAACTCTAGGTTGTGGTGGTTGGATACATACCCGACGTGTCTCTCTGCATATTCATCCAGACACCTCAAGACTACAGACACCATCTTTAACTGCACTAAGGGCTTTCCTTAGAAAAAAATGGTATTAGCTCAACACTGAGGTAACTTCTGCTACATGGCTCAATAACTTTTACCTACTGCCCCTACTCATGATTTTTGGCATCAGAGCTACATATTCTGTCTATGGTTTGTCTGACAGTTTTTGCTGTTTTTGTTTATAGATCTTCCTCAGTCTTTGTCATGATGTCACTTCAGCTGCCACTTATTAGAAACATCCAACCAGACAGGTAGGAAAATACACCAAAGAAATTAGGCTTAAACTCAACACTATAGATGCAAGTATGGACTGTTGCCTTTGCAATTTTCTTAAGAAAACTTCTGCAAATTAAAAACACATCCCTTGCAAATGTTTCTTATCTGTTGCTTCTTCAGAGTCATGCTTCCTTCAGCCTCTGGGAGTTCAGTTCAGGATTGGCAAGACACCTTGGGAATAATTACATGAAGCATCCATGCAGTCCCCTATCCCGGCTGTCTGTGGGTGATTTACAGTAACAATCTAGGTTGTGAAAGTTCTGGCACAACACAGGCTGATCAGCTGACAGAGGGCAGCAGGCAAGGACAGGTAAAATGTGGCCCATGAAGCTTTTATGAAGATGTCACCTGCAACTTCTGAAATTCATTTGCTGCTCTCAGCAATAGATTAAACCATTATGCAGCCACATGTTGCATGCTAGAGCCTTTAGGAATTCATCTTTAGATGAAAGGGGATGGGATGACAAGTTCTCTTTATCTAAGACTATCAGTACACATGGGGCATCAGCAGGACTCTTCAGGGAGCCAGATACTGCTTTAGTCATAATTTACTGTGCATTCACTTTGGGACAGTCCTGGCCATCAAAGCTTCTCTCTGGAAGGCACATTCATCCAGCTGACAAAATGTGCAATCGAGGAATAAAATGTATATGCATAAAATGTGCAGATTATCATAGACTGCTGCACTTAGTGCAATCTATGTGAGATATCTGCAGTGTTTTCAAGGCGAATTAGTATATTTCATGCTATTTGAAATCATGTATTTTCTATTGGAAAATGTTTCTAAATGCAGATTTCCAAGTAATTATACTGTAATAAGACTAAGTACAGCAATATAGCATTTGCTTTGAGTCACACACAGACTTAAGATGAGGAAGTTTGAAGAATGCTATTCATTTAATAGCTCATAAGAGCCATCCTCACCAGGTGTTGAGTTTTTTGTACCATGCTAAATACTCATATTTTTAAAAAAACCCAAAATGTTCTTGGTTCACAGTGTTCAGCATTTTCCATATTTTCCATGGTGAGGGCCTAAAAATGCAGATTACTGCACTTTTTTCTGACATATGCTGTTGTTC
Organism: Fringilla coelebs; assembly: GCF_963513975.1. NCBI lineage: Eukaryota > Metazoa > Chordata > Aves > Passeriformes > Fringillidae > Fringilla > Fringilla coelebs. The sequence goes on from NC_140028.1 coordinate 55,666,192, forward strand.
CTGAAAGTAACATTAAAAGGGTAGAAATATCTCTCTAGTCCATATATCTTTTTTAGTTCTTATCCTGTTAAAAATTTCTTTAGTGTCTCTTGCAATTCGTTTACAAAGCTACATCCCCATAAGATCAAATTGTTTTAAGCAAATCACTCTTGGGAGATGGTGAGGCTAGGTGGATCAGATAACTGAAGTATGAAGGGTCAGCCCAAGCCAACTCATACTGCCAAAAGTGGGGATGTAAAAGTAATTTGGGACAAGATAAAAAAAAAAATTGTTTTGCATTTGTTATACTTTTTCTGCATAGATATGAAATGCACAAACAGTTGTACTTGGTATTCATGTCAATAAGTTTACTCCATTCTAAAGAAATCACATTGTCAATGCAATCATATGAAAAAGATTATCTCTGAGAATTAAATAATTGCTAATTTATTTTGTGATGATCTAAGTTAAAATGTGAGAGATTTTTGACATGCATGGAGAAAAAATATTTTTATATATACAAAAGCTATCATTGACTGCAAGAGAATTTATAACATGTAATATATCTTGTCACAATGGATGGCAGTTTTTACTGAAACACTTACTAATGAGACCATTGGTTTTGGATTCCTTACCCAACAGTATAATTGCAGCCAACTAAAAGGATCTTAAAATTCTTTCAGCAAAGGTGTCAAAATAATTTTCATTCAGTCTGCCTTCAGCATTCACTCCCAATGGCATAGGACAAAAAACCACAGTACAGGTAAGAACTCACTAAAAATGTACAAAGTTTTTTTAAAAAGTGATGCTTATTATCTCCAAGTTAATAAACTGAAAACATTCAAGCATGAGGTTCACATAAGAAATATATTTTTTATGAAATAACAAATGCATCAAGGTAAAAATCATTCTCAGACTGCTTTTAAACATGCTTGGAGGCAAATAGCACAAATAAAAAAGGTTCCAACAAGAACTTGGAATGAAATTCAGGTAAAAGAAATCATAATTGCACGTTGAATTTAAAATAATATTGACCTTCATCACTAAAACATGTACTCTGTATTGAGTATGTCTGACTAGACTACAATGTGGTGCACAAATTAAAATTAGCATGTACTTGCCTTTGATGCAATTCAGTATTGTAGAGCTACTTTTAAGCTTACTACATCCTTGATATTAGAATTACTGAGCCAGTAGATGACTCAGATTATAAATGGGAATGTTTATATAATGCACTAGGGATTTGTTTAATGCAGTTTGGCCCTTTTTCACCTACCAAAGTAAATAACAAACTTGCTGTCTAAGTCCCTAAATGACTTCAACTTTTCTGCAACTCCAGTCAGTGTTTTAACCTTATCTAAGAGTTTGCTGTAAGACCATCATAAATGAACCACCAGGGATAAATGCTGTAGGAGTGAGCTTGAAGCAAAATCCTCTCCTGATCAAAATTTCTTGAAGATAATTTGTGTAAGACTGATTTGCAAAGATTGCTTCTGAGATTGAATTCATTTATGTAGTTATTTCTTAAGATTCATGTTAAAAAAAATTGTGTAGCTTCACTTGTGCTGTTTCTCTATCAAATTAATTGAAGCCTCTGCTACCAATGTACTTTCTTGTCTGCTGGCATCCCAAAGGCAGACTTGTCAATCACACAATCCCTCTGCTGCTACTCTGCAGTTGACCTGATTCAGCACTGAAAAGGAGCAAGTGCTTCTATGCAATCAAACTGGAACGTATGGATACCAAAGAGACCTTGAGAGACTCACTCAGTACCAGGCAATGGAAGTAAGGAAGGCAAGATAGAGTAAGAAAAGATGTACTGGGGGAAATTGATGATTTGGAAGTGATTTTTTTTTTTTTTTTTAAATCTTTGAAGAAAGAAACATGCAAATATACAACTAAGGTAATATCTATGCATATATGGTGTGTATACCACACATCCCTACCCCCAGGTGTAATTGTAAGAATGTTAGCTGACTTTGGAAAACTCAAAATATAGATTTGTTTGAAAAACTCTGGATGGCATATTTGACAAACCTGATAGCACCAAGATGCACAAGGGAACAGTTCAATGACACTTCAATTTGAACTTAACTTTAAATAATTCAAAACTTGGAAATGAAACACATCAGTCCCAGTGCTTATAGGGATATTTTTAAACTGAGAAATTTGAAATAATTTAAAATTATGGGTTTTTTTTTATTGCACTACTACATTGTCACCCTGATGACTTAAAACTTCAAATTTTAACACTAAAATCACAAATTTTTTTTCCCATCGTAGGAAGCTGATTAACTGACAACCCTCAGATATTAAAAACTTTTTCTCGGTAATATTATATCAAAAATAACAGTGAGTTAACACATAGAGGACTGCTATGGAGAGTCCAGTATGAGAAAATAATCTGTGATTGTTTTCTTAGAAGATATTAATTTCTAAGGAGTACCACACCAGGCCAGCAAGATTACATGTCGTTTTTGCAATGCTTTGCAAGTCCTCAGACTTGGTCTGGATATGGGTTTGGCAGTCTCACCTATTAGTATGTTTGTGATAGATCAAAGTCATTCACAGACATGAATGATGGTCACACGCAGCCCAGCTTTAGGTGTTTACAGCTGGGTTTAATTATCCAAGACTCCATATAATTACAGCAAGAGAAGAAATTCCTTTTGTGGATGGTAAGTTCCCTTAACACGATTCTGAAATTAAAGAAAATGTAACCAAGGGTGAAGTATTTCTCTTAGGAAAAAAATAAAAAGGTGTATAAAGTTTGAGAATTCTCTTTAAAAACAAAAATCTATTATGCTCCCCTCCCCCCCCCCAAAAAAAATAGATGATAGAAAGAGGAATAATGAAATAAATCAACATTTGCCACAAATAATTTATGTACAATGACAAGGCATAATTTAGGTTTTACAGAGGACTATATGGCCAAATTTCTAGCGTGAACTTTTTTGGAATCAAATTAAAGGTTGATTGTGTATAGCATCTTGACTTTTACAGAACAGAAATTTTATGTGATTTATCACTTAGAGACCCATTGAAAAACAGTTGGAGACAGAAATCTGATTAGATGTTGTTCAGAACCTCAATAAATATTTAGAAAGATAAGTCTTACTGAAATTAATGGATATTAAACGCCTTACAACCACTGAGAATGTAAGCTGTGTATGGCTGTACACACTGACAAAAAAAAAAAAGGTATTACAGGACTGTTTATATGTTCTTTTAAAGGCTGGAATCTGGAATCAGATTAATTTAAACTGATTCCCAATTCATGTTTACTCTCTTTGTAAGAAAAAGAAAGGCTTTAAATATTTATCTGAAAAAGACATAAATTCTAGAAAACTGTCCTCAGGCAGTTTAATTACTTGTTGTCTTATCATCTTTACTTAAATTTGAAATATGTTTCACCTTTTGAAAGAAGGTAATTAAATCGAGATGGTTATTATCTTTTTTTTTTTTTTGTTCTCAGTTTATTCTCAGAAAGACAGTAGTTCAGAAAAGATTTCAGAATGCACAAGTTAAAAAAAAATCTACTATTACAATAGTAGTAATTATTCTGTTTGTAAAAGATACGCCTTGGATGGATTAAAGCCTTTTTGAAGATATCAAAAATTATGTGCAAGGAAAAATTGGTAACAGCTTTCTAGAATGAAAAAGTACACGATTCTGTAGGGAATGTAGAGGGATCTCCACATTAATTAGTCTGAAATATTTGCTGCTTGTACAAATATGATAAATATTCAACTTGTTGTCTGGCAGTTATGAATGCAGGACGCATTTTACTTAAATTTATATCCTCATAAGAAGACTGTTTCCCAGATAAGATATACATGCAATATCCTGTGATCACATGTAAACAGATAGTAAGATCAGGGATCCCATCTGATGTGGACAAAAACAAGGACAAGTATGACACTTGTTCAGCTTATTTTTACTGTGGATAGTGAGAGGTTGCACTAAAGATACACTACAGTCTCTATGTGAACCTCACCTGTGAGAGCCTTCTCCAGTTGCCAGTTGCCCTTTGTCCATCTTCTAGAGTTTGCTGCTAAAAAATGTCTGAGTCAATTTATTTCAGTATCTTCTGTTCCAAAGCTGTGTTTGGTTCTCTCTCCTGTGACATTCAGATAACCCATCTTCAGTCGGATGCATCAGACAACTTGAACACAAGGTCCATGTCTTGTAGGCTGGGATACCTTGGGGGAAAGAGTTGTTTCTGTTGATCCTCCACAGGAAGCAACTACTGTGTAGGAAAGGTAGTCACAATCATTTACTGTTCTTAAATACTTTTCTTTTTCTCACTCATCTGTAGGAATCTGCACAGGGCTCTGCATTTACACATGATATTCTGATGTGTGAAAATGACAAAAATGGTTCTTTCACCTTGAACAGCCTTCAGCATAAACCAGACTGCAGTCTTCAGAGCAGTGGAAGAAGTATTTCACATCTGGGCATAAGTGTGTATTTCTGTTACAGGGAGAGCAGCATACTAAAGAAAGACAAAATTTTGCTTGGTGGTACATTCTGCTATGTCTAGGGAACAGAAAGGAAAATCTTTAAATCATGTATTTCAGGGGAAGACCAGAATGGCTTGTGACTCAGGAGGCAGATTTTTTAATAAGGAAATTATAAGGAAGTGTCAATAAAGATTTCATTAAAAGATTTAACAGAAAAAATACTAGAGAAGATTTGTTCAAAATTTAAAAATGTGAAGCACTGCTTTTATGAATGCTATGAAGGGACCCAAACAGAAGAGATATATATTTACTTACTTTCATCCATGAAGGTAGATTGGAAATATCTAATACAGACATAATCTTCAATGGATGCCTTCACTGTTAGTATTTATAGCAAAATATGTATGGTGTACACATCCCAAAATGGTCTGATTTCTCAAAAGGTTTAGAAATTAGCTCTGAAAATATTTTATTAACCCGTTAGATTTAGACCATTGATATTCTCTGATAATAACGATCTTATGTTCTAAGTAATTATATAATCAAATAAATCTTTACCATTCATTTTTATTTAGTGGATTTTCTGTGACTCAAACAACACCGACTTCTGCTTCCATTTATTACTGCCTTCTTCAATATCTGTGTTGTTTTTTCCCCTTAATTTTACTACACTCTGGAACTATTTCACACAATATAAATTATAAATAAAAGATGATTTCTAACTTAAATTTCCAGCAAGCATTTTTCTTGTCTCTTTTTTAAAATTGTTTCTTCATTCTTCTTTTTTAAAGCGGTGATTATCTTCAAGCCAGAAGAAGATGTGCATTCTTCAAAAATGAAGAAAGGAGCGATAGATACTTCTCCTCAAGGATAAGATTAAGATCAATATTTTCATCTGAAAATCATAATTTTCCCTCAGTTGAAAGAGAAATAACTGATCGATTAAGTCCCTACACCATGAAAAAAAATTTTATTCATAATCTCTGTTTTGTCTCCTCCGCGACAAAAAAACACATTGAGATGTGTATTCAGACCAGATAAACACACCTTGGTAGCAGTTTAACAACAAAGTAGTGTATCCCTTGGATATTAGTTCCTTGTTTAAGTGGTTTCTTTTTGACAAGCTACTACAAACTCTTATTCAAAATGACCTCTTGTCTAACACAAAAAAATTAAGAAGGGGGGGAAAGGAAAAAAGTGTCTATGCTCTATGAAGATCACCAGTCCTCCTCAGATGTATTCAAATCAGAAGAGTGGTGAAATAAATATTCAATAATTGGGTGGGGAAAAAATGATAGCTAAGTCCTCTTGACCTTTTGTGCAGCCCATTAACACAGTCCACTAACACCTGCTTTGTAATTAATGTGCTAATCAAGGCAGCAGGGTTCACCAGTTGCCACATTTCTGTACAGATTTCCAGCTTTGTTGCCATGTTGCTATCACAATTAGTCTGCAGCACTCTTCATGTAGCCTCCTCCTGCAGGAAGAAAATTGGTTTCAGATGTGAATGCTTCATAATGAAGCAATCCCTTAATGTATAGTGAACTTATTATGCATTGTGCTGAAACTAATTTTCTTTCTTCTGGAAGTGTATGTGTGCTTAAAACTTGGAGGCAGAACAAATGATATTCAGATTTGTCCCAAAATGGGGTGTTTGGGAATAGTTTACAATAAACAGAAAACTGTCACAGTCACAGAGTTGAAAAAGCTGTTCAATCAATATGCTGTTTGCTTAGGTTCTGTCCACACACACACACACAAACAAATCATTTTATGTCATATATTTCACATCCACTTGCAATATTAATATTGTTAGAATTACTGAAATGACACCTGTAAAGCAGGAAAGCATTTGAAAACTGTCATGTGGATAAGGTTCCCATGGAAACCAATTTCCCTGAAATCCATGTGCTCAATATACCTGCCCATAATTTTGTTTGGATACTTGTCGAAAAATAACCAAAAAACCCAAACAAAACTAGAACAAAAACTTACACATTTTTAAAGTATATAAAAATACGCATTTCACACACTGTATGTCTCATGCAGTAGAATAACACTAACCTGATCAGCATTCATCACTTCTAGCTGCAGCTTTCATGCTACCTATGAGGAATATGGTGTGTTGACTCAGAAAATCTAAGGATTTTACCAAAGTAAACACACTGCCTTGAGTTCTTTGCTCAGTATATAGAGGAGTTACACTAGAACAACAAGATTAAGCACTTTTGCAATGGAGACTACAACATCACTAAATTCCCTTCTGAGAGTCCCTAAAACTGATTACCATGCACAGCTCTTCTCTGTGACAAACATATGTTAGTTCCAGGAGACACTGCTTCTATCCAAAACTATTTATGATAAAATTTAATGCTTCAGATGGAACTGGTGAGAAGTCAAAGTGTATGAGATGGCAAGATAAAACTCTCATTAGCATGTCTGTGATAAGAGCTAACAAAAAAAAAGGAAACCTTATTAATAAGTATAAAGTTTATTCCTTAAAACACAAGCAAGAAAACCCCGCCAAACAAAGCTTATAACAAATCCCAAAGGATTTGTTGATTTAATTTTTCTTTTTCTTTTTTTTTTGTAGCTGAACAAATTTGGTGTCTTTAAAACTGCATTATTTTTAGCTTTGGTGTTCCAATATCCTGGAGTCACTTAAGGCTACATTAATCACCTATATCCTCAGCTACCTAAGGTTCTTCAGCCAACTCATATCCTTAAACACACTAAAACTTCAACACCTGGCATCTTTGTTTACCTTGTAAATATTCCAATAAAATAGATAGTCCAGTTATTGAAGTAATGCTTCTAAAACATGGTTATGTATATCCACATTAACTATGAAATAAGGGGTGAGTATTTTTTCTGTCTTGTTACTGAAGATGAGGACCAAATATCCAAAAGACATCTACATTTAGTTTAAGACACTGGAAAGTAAGGATTTTTTTTCCTGACATTTTTAATTTCTAGAAGGGGAAAAAAAACAACACTATAAAAATAGAGAACATACTTTTCAGTAAAACAACACTTGCAAGGGGGAGAAGTAAGAATAGAGACTTTTTGTTTCATTCAAACAAGTTTGTGAAGGTTTTCAGTCATAAGTTATTGTATTGCTTCATTGGGCCCTAGTTAAACTGTATGCTATTTTATAAAGCTGATAACCTAGGTTTTCTGAGCTATGTGGCAAAGTACTGAGTCCATGTCAAATAGAAGCAAGAAAAGTGCTCAAAGCTTGAGATTATTCTTCTTGGTGTTGTTATTTCTACAGCTGCAGTGAGAGCTGTAATAAGATTTTCCAGAAAGTACAACAGTATATTTTGCCTCTTTAAATATATTCTACTAACTACAAAAAATGTTAATCTGAGTATGCTCTGTTATATTTCCTACCTATCAAAAATAAACCATAAGCAAAAAAGAATTTAAAAATGCATTAGCTATTTCCCAGAAGGAAGAAAACACTGTATTATACTGCTGATAACTGGTCATTAATGTCTCTGATTCTGAATTAATGTCCTTAATTCTGGTAATGATATGCCTTGGCACTGAATGAAGACATGATGTTTTCTCTGTAGGCTACACTACTTTCTACTTTTTGTGTGCACATCTACTGTTACGTACAGATTGAGTTTGAAATATCATTTTATTTTGTAGTTTGTTTCTTGGTTAAAAAACAAAGAACTCTAAAATTATTCTATTGCAGTTCTAATACATTGAGACAAGATTGTTTTGAGATTCTTTGTTCAAATACCAAAGGCAGTAACTGTGTACTTGACATGGACAAAACCTTCACGCAGTGAATTGTGGAAAGGATGAGAGAAGTCAAAAGAAGAAAAACAGATTCTAGTCTTTAAGGGCTTAAAGTGAGAGTAATAGAGTAAATAGGGTTATAGGGAGTTCTGTGTCCAGCTAGATACCTTTTACTGTTCAGAGAAGATGAGGTAATAAATTGATAAGGCAAGTGTACTGATAATATATGTATTTAAACTTGCATTGCTGGATATTATCAACAAAGTTTTGTTTTCTTTTTCCTTCAAAACCCATTCTTTTCTTTCTAAGGCCTAATATTTCATATTTTAATAAGTTTTACCAGAGTTTTTAGTCTCTTAAAATATGTGGGACTATTTACTCATAATATTCTTCCCAATTTGTATTAGGGTCCGAATAGAGAATGAGTAGATATATGGAGTATTACAAAAGTATTTTAAATGTAAATTGATTTTCAGAGAAAAAGAGTACAAGTACCTTGCTAACTCATGGTATTTACTAGATGAGAGTGATGATCCTTAATCTGAATGAAACCTGAATGAAAACTATCTCTCTTAAAACAAAAATAATAGTGAAATATTGATTGTATTTATATTACAATATATTACAATATGTATTGCATTTATATATTGTACTTATATGTTGCATATTTTTAGCATTACTCTGTAGCACAGTGTTTTTTTTTAATTGATCTTCCTTCCTTGAGTGTATTGCAACTATAAGTCAAGATGTAGATGTCTCTGCATGTAAATGCCCAGATGCCTACAAACATTTTCTGAAGTAAAAAACATTTGTTAAACAAAAGGCTATGAGCTCCAGTTTTGTTTGTAATTGATCAAGTCCTGCAGAAGTCTTTAGATTCCTATTATAGGTGCCATTTACACTGTAACATCTTCAAAAGAGACTGAAAATATCAGACCCAAATGCATGACTACAGAAACCTTCCCTAAACATTTTTTCCCCCTGAATATGCAGGGTTTGGAGAAATGTGATCTAACGATTGGCATCCCTGATGGTGGTGGGGGAATGGGAATCACATTTAAGGTCTCTTCCAAATCAAACCAATCTATGACTAGTTGATTCTACAAGTTTTGTCCTTTTGGGCTTGATAAACTTTCCCATTCCATTTATTTTTTTGTGTTTCTAAAATAGTCTTTCACCTTACTGCAGTCTAAGAGCCATGAAGCTAAATGTCCCCATTTCTTTGCACATTGTGGAATATGAAGTAATATAAATTTAGTGGGATATTTCTCTGAAACAAAAGAGAATATTATTAAAAATAATTGTTTGTAAATAGAAGAAACCATGCATTTTAGAAACATTTATGTTCTTCACAGGGCTGCTCTCAACCCCTTCTCTGCCCAATCTGTAGGTGTGGATAGGGCCTTGAGCAACCTGGCCTAGTGGGGGGGTGTCCTGGCCCATGGCAGAGTGAGCTGGAACTAGAATGTTTTAACGTTCATTCCAGTCCCTTAACATTCAATGATTCTATGACTTGAGAAGCCAGGCTGATATCTTTTGAAGGATCCATATGAGTTCTCTCACTGATAAAGATTATTAAATCTGGCTAACTAGCTAGGAAAAGTGAGATACAAGCATCTGTAAGAGGCTTAAAAAAAAAATCATAATTGTCTTAAACACTTAAGTTCATAATTGTCTTAAACATTAAGTTCCCAAAGGTCTTTGCTAACTATGGAAAACTGCATAAAGAATTTGCAACCACTTAAGCACGCCCTGCCTCCTGGATTTCAGGAAGCTGGACTTTAAGACACCTGAGGGGAACTTAAGATGAAGGTGACGCTAGTTATCCAGTTATCTCAGATCTAAGGAAAAGTAGACAAGGCTTACGGAGAAGAATATATCCACAAGGAAAGCCAAGAGCAGCTGTGCTGAAAATCAGCTCTTACTGGGTTTAGTGTAGGACAGGCCATAGCCTGCACTCATTTGATAAGGCCATGGAGGTTCTTGGCACTCCAAAATGCACCTGAACTGCATTAATCCAGAGGGTTGCACAAAACTGTGTGTTTTGTGCAGCCCTCACCACTGAGAAGACCAGAAAAGGACTGATGTGACGCCATGGGATCTATAGAGTTGATGACTATTGTTCTGCTTAATCTATCTCTCCCTTTCTTTTCTCTCCCTCACCACCGTGCCCTCTCACTCTCCCCACTTTTCTATTTTTTTTCCCTCTCTCTCTCCCTCTCACTCTTACTGCTAAATAAAATCCATACTGTTGACTTTAGCATATGGTCTTTTTTGCACCTTAATTTGGGCAGAGGTACCTCTCTAATAATTTTAATAATCAGATTGTAACAGTGTGGTATAAACAAGCTGGCAAAATGCCAGTCCTTTTTATATCCCTTGGTCCTAGGGAGAGATACTCCAGTCCTCTCCTTGCCCTACTTGCAGTATAATACATTTGTCCTCTATGTGCAAGCACAGTGGCAATAAAGGAAATGTAGTTTTATATGAGAGGGTTCATTTTTTTTGTTTTTCCTTTATAAGCAAAAAAAAAAAAAAAAAAAAAAAAAAAAAAAATAAAAGCACCTATAAATGTGTTCATCCAAATATTCATCCAAATAACAGAAAAGACTGGTACACAGTGGTAATATAACTCAAATACTTCTGAACACATTTCACTAAAAAAAGAAAAGAGGACAAAAAAAATCTGTTTATCCTGGTAAAGCCTATTCTCTGAAGATTCAAATTTTATTCCTATTGGAAAAAAACCCCTTTTTGTGACATGAATCTTTTAATTGATGATACTTCATCTCTAAATTGGGATGAAAACACATTTCTGTGTTCCAAAAGAGTGTTGTATATACATATATTTTGAGACTTTTTTGATCTTAGAAAGGTATTAGAGAAGCACACAGAAATCTTGTATACTATGACGTAGGTAAAGTCCCAGTTGTATTTAATACCTGCTTTTAAAACACAGTAAATTATCATGATAAATAAAAGGTTTTATTTGGTTGGCTTCTTTTTCATTCTTCTATGAATGAAGTAATGTAACTTTACTTTCAGTTCTTCCAAAATTACTGCACGACTGACTTATTTTTAACAAGTTTAACAGAAATTCAATGATGTGTCAGAGCAGGCTGGTCCTTTAAGAACGAGATATTAACCTCATTTTTCTTATGTTTCTTTCCAAGAATAGGGAACTTTAGGCAAACAAAGTGCTTTGCTGGGTGACAATGAAACCCTGAATAACTCCTGCGTCTGAATTTTCATTTACAACAGTTTCAGCCACCAGCTACCCATTCAGGCTTGTAAGTTCAATTTTCCCAAGTTTTGTATCTTTTCTATATCCTTGTTAAGTTCCATCTTGCCATCCAGAAGCCTCGAGTTAACCATGTATACCATGGTTTGATTTAAAAAGTCAAATGTAATAGAAAATGGGAAAAAAACCCCCATAAAATAGAAGTAATCACATAAACTCTGTGTCTCAGCCTCATAAGCTCTGCAGTTCTACAGATTCATCATCCAAACTTAATTTGAAGTGACTGGACTGATGCTACATCGGCTGCCACTTAGGCTCCGACTAGTGCTACTGCTGTGTATCATTAGAACACCTCCTGTTGGACAGAAAAATGTCATTGCTCCTGGCTAGTGCTGCAAAAAGATGCCATGCTGCAAGAATCTGTTCAGTACCTGGAATAAAATTTGAGTTGTCACAGTCTCATTTAAATAAAATAAAATGTTAAAAAATTAAGATAATATATGTAGGAGGGGCATAAGAGACAAGGATGAGGGAGAAAGAAGTGACTATTAAAATTAAAAAAAAAGAAATCTGACATCCTGAAGAATAAGCTGGAGTAGCAACTGTCATCAGATTGAGATAGAAGGTGACCTCTCCCAGAAAAAAGGTGTCCCTGGAGTTTCCTGGCTGACACCACTGTGGATACATCAGTTTAAATACATCTTCATTTAAGCACATAAGGTTGCAGCCAAAATGTCAAAACTCAGTGGGAATACATAAACACATGCAGAGACAAATATTTATATTTACACACATATGCACGTATACACATGTATGTATGAGGAGAGATTGAACGCATATGAAGAATATAGACAGCACTATGGTGGCAAAGGAAAGATGAGGAAAGCTTAGAAATCTAAGACAATTTTTTGAAGGAAGAAATTTAAACTCACTCCCCATTGTTTATAGGGTACATGACCTCAATTTGTAGGAAACTCTTACATAATTTAAACTCCTAATTTCACATATCCTCAGAGAATTTGTTCGTACAGCTAAATTGATGTGTTATTGCTAATAGGGGCTAATTTCCAACGTGGAAATATCAAGCACACATTGAACAAATTACTTTAAAGTTAGTTAGATTTACAAATATGCTATTTTTTCGTGCTAAAACAGTCCGCATAGACAATTAGCTCTAAGTAGCTTAAGTAGCTATACATTCTCTTCCTACTTTATTGAACACTTTTTTTAAATCTAGGCAAGTCCACAGTTGCCTTACACTTAAACTCTTAATATAACAGTGCACCATTTGTAGGCAACAGACAATTATACCCTCTTAGAAGCTTTTCTTCCTCTTGTACTATCCTTTGGCAAGAGCTTCCAACAGTCAATAGATCAAGTAAATTTCTCAGATTTTGGAGCTTATGAAAATATATAACTGTTTTGTTGAAGAATTGCTTAAATATTATGAATACTCTTTAATAATATAATTTAATATACTATTTTTATTTATGATGAGATTAAACACAGACAATGATAAATATAATGCTGAGCACCAAAGACAAGATTTTGTGAAGGCATTCAGATTCAGTGTGTTGTAAATAATACATTTCCTGGCTCTGTCTGTAACTTGGGCACTTTAGATTTAAAGGAAGCCTTGTGGCCCAAAATAGTGTTACAGAAGATATGAATACAGTCCATCATTAGTGGAAGAAAAGTGTAGTTATCTGAAGAAAACAATGTGCTGAGTTGAAGGCATGTGCCAGAAAGGTTTAAAATGTCTGCACATCTTTGGAAGTGTGACATTTTCTACTGGCAGGAGCAGAGGCAGGCAGAACAGACTGTAGAAAGGAAAATGCTTAATGAGGTTTGAAGGGAAAGTTGTTATAGTGCTGGTTGAAAACACACCATAATCAATTTGTATTTCTCTTTTTTGTCTCATCCGCTGTACCAGGTTCTCTGTCAGGGTCTGCACTTCATAATAACACATACTATGCAGGGATAAAACAAGGAAAGGTTAGGAAAAGTAGTATGGGTGATAATATTGACAGAAATTGCATAGGTTGCATGAAGGCAGTGATTTACACCAGCTGAAAAACTGGCTAGTATATACATTTTTTTTTAAACAATAAGAATTTGCAGCTCTCCTGTCTATTACTGGCACATTCTCTGTGTATATACAAAAGAATAATTACCAATATTATATGTAGTACTCTAGGTAAAATACAAAACACCCATTACTGCACGGTGACATAACACATTAAGCTTTAATTATTTAATGAAGTAAGAAACACACTTTGGCTTTTATTTTAGAAAATTAAAAAAATAAGATTCTTAAAAATATAACCTTTCATTCTAAAGAGTTTACATTTAAAATAAGTAAAGAACAATTTTGTACACTATATAATACTGACAGTTAAATTCTAAGTTTTTTTTAGAAAGTGTTAATAAGCATTTTGTCTAGTACAGATAACAAACAGCTTTCTAAGCAATGCCAAAATTACTTCCATAGAAAATTTACAGAAAATTTTGCTATCCTATAGCCTACAATAATCTACCAGAACAGAGAGACTGTAAACTCAGGGAATCAGTCTGGCTTTTGTATGTTTTTCTATTTAATTGGTGTCATGGTTACGTATCGCCTAATGTATAGGTGATGCTGGAAAACAAGTTGACAGCTATATGAAACAGCAAGTACCATTACTAGGAAGAATTGCGTTTAATTACGTGTTGCCACAGAAATTCATGGAGTTGATACTTAGAAAGGACTAACAGAAATCAGACTGGCTTATAGCCAGCATTGAGACAAGGCTGACATTTTCATGACCAATAAAGGCTATTTTGTAATTTTTTTTTTTTTTGTTTAAGCGTAAAGAAAAAACCCAATCTGTCAAAACAACAAATAATTAAATGTACATTTTTCTATATTACCATAGAAATAGTGGTAGGTGGACACTCAAGAGCTCTGGGCTGCTCCCAATTCTGTCATATTATCAGCTGTATTAAGTAGAATAGTTTGAAGAATAGTAGTACAGAATAGTTTGAAGTATGCTGCAATATAAGTAGATACCATCTTGTAAGTAATTTAATACATTTTTTTCCGAAAAAACTCCTTGTGTGACAGTGATGAAACTATAGAATTAGAATAATAGAATCAGAGAATTGTTTGGGTTGCAAGGGACCTTAAAGGTCATCCAGTTCAACCTGCCTGACATGGCCAGGGACATCTTTCCATAGACTGCATGGCCCAGAGCTCCATCCAGCCTGGCCCTGGCCCAGGGATGGTGCATCCATAAGCTCACTAGGCAACCTGTTCCAGTGACTTGCCATCCTCACAGTAAATAATTTTTTTCCTGACATCTAATCTAAACCTATCTCTTTGTGTTTGAAACCCTTTGCCCTTGTCCTGTCACTACATGGCCTCGTAAATAGACCCTCTCCATCTTTCTTGAAGGCTTCCTTCAGGTACTGGAAGGGCAATATTAGGTCACCCTAATGCCTTTTCTTTTCCAGCCTGAACAAATTGAAATCTCCTAGCCTTTCCTTATGGGTGAGGTGCTCCATCCCTCCAGTCAATGGCCTACCTTTACTACAAACTACTGATATTTTGATAATTTACCACACACTACTGTGGTGCAACCTGCTACACTGCGAATGCTTTAAGAGGATGCATAATGTTTATGTTATATGGGCCAAGGCCTGTTGACACCCCCAACTGAATTTTATCCATGACTGCAACAAAAAATCATGCCTAGTTTTGAAAGCTTTCTTTATATTCCAGTGTTTCTTCCTCTATGAAGCAAATAAAATTATGAAATTTTAAGTGGCTTATGATAATTCAAATTGGTGCAGGCTATCACAAAAACAAACCCCAAACAAACAAAAAACCAAAAACCAAAATACAACACACAAAAAAAAAAAAAAAAAAAATCAATTGATCTATCAAACAAAAAAAACCAAAAACCCCTACCAAACAAGCAAACAGAAAAACCTAAAAAACCCTCCAAAAAAAACCCTCAGAAAAACCAAACACTCAAAGGAAATATTTTAGGACATACAATATGAATTAAAAATACTCAACTGCACAGACCAGCTTCAAGAAGCACTTTGTCAGCCTTCAAGTGTGATGATGGACAATTATTTCTAGTTCTTATACGAATTAAAAATTTCTCCTTATTTTTGTTCAACTACCTTTTTGAAATTTCAAAACAGTTCAGAAAAAGTTCATTGATAGCTCCAGCTGCTGCTATTTCTAAGATAAGATAGGTGAGTCACCAACTGACATAATAGGAAGGTTGCACTCCATGCTGCATTATGAGATGATGTGAATAGTGTTATTATGTCCACTGTGGAGTAATGCATTGCCTTCATTAAATGAAGAAATGAAATATTTGATGAATGATACAAATGTTACTGCAAGGTTCTCTCTTCATATAGATGTCTACATTACATGAAATTCTACAAGGTGCTGAAGCACTAATGACAGACACCCCATAGCTTTCCATATTCACATTCAGTACAGAAGCTACAAAGTCCAGTGCAGCTGCTTCCCAGTAGGACAATGTGCTCCTGAAGCACAGGTTTTCTCAATGTGCTGGATACCTTTGTGTAGTAATGGGTAGTTTTCAACTTTCTTTGCATGGGCTGAAATCATCTTGTTCACTTATTGCTGATATTGAAAAGGGTATGTCTTGGTTTTGTATTTTTTCTATTTTGAAATTGTGTTAGTTGGTCATTTAACAGGTGATTTTTTTTTTTAATGAAAAACTGCACTTTGTTAGGAAAGCTTCAAAGAAGGCTTATTCTTTGGGAAAGGCAATTTTTAACACAAAATGGTGAACCTCTGGCATGGAACAATTTTGTTTCCATGAGAGAATGCTTTTTCACTATTCTTTGTTCAGAACAGAGATTGCACTGCTATATTACTACCATCTTGTCTATGTCTAACCCCTTCTTCCCTGCTATTTGTGGATGCTGACTATGGTTTTAGATTCTTGAGACCTTGATATTTTCAATTTTAGTTCTAAAAAATACCTGCTTTGCCAAATATATAGCAGGCTGAAGATCAGCCTCCGAGATGCAGCGCCTCATTAACTCATGTTGTTTCTATAAAATCATAGAATCACAGAATGATTTGGGTTGGAAGGGAAGTTAAAGATCACCCAGTTCCAACCCTCCTGGCATGAGCAGGGATATCTCTCACTGGACCAGGTTGCTCCCATCCAACCTTGCCAGGATTGCTCAGCTTCTCTGGGCAGCCTGTTCCTCTGCCTCACCAACCTCACAGTAAAGAAAATGTTCTGCATGTGTAATGTTAATTTTTCTTCTTTCAGTTTGAAAGCATTACTCCTTGTCCTACAGCTACAGATCCTGATGAAGGAATGCCTTTATCATTGACTGACTATGGAAGTGTTTAAGTCTCTTATGAGAAAAAGCTAACTTTTAGGGTCCTACTGCTGGACTGAGCAGGTTGAACCTGAAAGTTCAGTCTTTGTCAGTGGTGTCTAAACCCATGCTGAATCCCAATATCATGCTGCAATTTTTTTCTCTTATAAGCTATATGCCCGAGTCTGGCCTTTCCTGCAAGCTATGGATCATGGTTCTCCACTAGTACAGGCATACTGTACTTAATGTCATCTTCCTAGCAAATACCACTATTTTTTAAAATCCTTTCCCCTGCCTTCTTCCTCTACCTGACAGGAAAAATATGGCAGAAGATGAAAAATATCCTGTTTGTTGTTTAGTGTATTTTAGCCACTTCAGCACTGGGAAAGTCTGAAGACAGGATAGTTGCATGGATTGTACATTTAAAATGTACACTTCTCCTATGAAAAGACTTAAAACACAAACCAAACAAAAATCTCCAGACTCTGACACATGATTTTATCAATGGTTGTGTCTTAGGGAAAACAAAGCAGTTTCCAGAAGTGATATATGCATGCAAGTTAGAGAAGCATAGGTCCATCCTAGATTTTTCCTATCTGCCAACTCCTTCTTTGATTTTTATTTTAATTAACAAAAGATACATTTCTCTTGCTCACTCACACTAAGAAGTAAAATTTATGATGACTCTTCCAAAAAAAATTTGAAAGAAGATAAATAGATGGTCGGAAAGAGGTTAGAGAAGTTTCTCAGAGCTAATTACACTGATTTACTGGTGCTTCTCTGGACATAATTTCAGCAGCACTAATTCCTAAATAGTGGAATATTTTCAGTTTTGCAGTATCCTAGTTGCTCTGCCAAGAAATGTTGTGCTTAAAACATAAGGCATTTAACTGATCTTCAGTTTCTTGCTATCAGCTAAAGAAACAACAAGCTGGTAAAAAATCAGATTCATAAACTTGTCTCTACGTGAGACAGGGAAGTGGACTGTACTCATGAGAGCTAGAAAATATCTGTGTCAAAGAAGTAGGCCAAGGAAGTATCATGGCATCAGTATTTTTGCTGTACCTTTCCACATATTTTATTTGATGTACTGGGTGGCAGTGCCTTGGCAGTGAGAGGGGCGCAGAGGAGGGCCTGTCCTGTGCTGGACACAGCTGGTTCCAGCTGTCTCCAGTGGATCAGCACGGGGCACAGCTCAGTCCCTCAGCCAAGCACACCTTAAAAAGGGCAAAGCACTGCACAGTAACTGTGGGAGAGAAATAGCCCTACAGACAGCAAGGTGAGAGAAGCGGATGGAGGAGGTGCTCCAGGTGCCAGAGCAGGGCAGAGGCTCCCCTGCAGTTCAGGGAGATTACACTGGAGCAGATACCCACCCTGCAAGCCATGGAGCATGTAGATATTTTCTGAAAGAATCTTCAGTCTGTGGAGAATCCATGTCTATCCCATGGGAAGGACCTTTGATGGAGGAGGGTGAAAGTGTGAGGTGGAAGGAGCAGCATGGAAGAACAGTTAGGAACTGACCACAGCTCCCATTACTCGTCACCCTGCTCCGCTTGGCAGTGAGGTAGAGGAGTCAAGAATGAAGGAGTTCAGCCAGGCCTGAGAGTAAGGATTGGTGGTGTTTTAGTTTTTATTTCTCACTATTTGAAAGTGTTTTATTAAGAAAAAATGAACTGAATTTTCCCTAAGTAGATTCTGTTTTGTCCATGATAATGCTAATTGGTAAATGATCCCACTGTATTTATTTTGACTCATGAGGGTTTTTGTCTTACTTTTTCTCCCTGTTCCACTGAGGAGAAAGAGAGCAGCCAGCCAAGGTCAACCTACCACACCTGTACATTAATGGCTAGCCTTCAAATTCTCTGTTTCCTTGAAGGGAGTTATATGGAAACTTATCTGTAGAAAAGAAAGGAAGAGCGAGACAGGATGATAGAAAAGTATAAAGGCAATTTAAAATGGATATTGAGGTCATTTGCAGCCCCCAAAAATATAGATTTTCCTTTTTTTAAATATAATTTTGACAGAAGTAGAATCTGTGAACTTCATAGGGGCAGATTTTCATCATTGCAAATCATATCTCCACTTCTTCCATAATGGCTATGCCAATTTGTGACAGATGAAGATGAATTGTACCTTGAACTGATCTTGCAGTCCAATAGTGTTTAGAAAACCCATCTTTTAGCATAGTAAAAAAGGCTGTGTAATGTTTATTGATTTTGTTTTTGTGTGTGTGTGTACATGATTTTTCCCCCAAAGTGATTTAAATTTCAGAAATAGGAAAGCATATTTGGAACTATAATTATAAGGTTAGAATTGCAAAGGATTCAGCAAAGGCTAAGAAATTAGCAAGAGAGAAGATGGGGAACAGTGTAAGATACATAGTGCAGTAAATGAATATTTAGAACTTGGGTGTCCAAGATAGAACTAGAATCTAACTTGCTTGTGCTATATAGTTTTTGTCACAGCTCTCTCCTTGCTCTCTCCATGCTCTTTTCCCATACTTCTTTTGCTTTGTTATTTTTTTATTCTGAATGTTCTGCTTTTTTCTCTACTTTTTTTAAAAGCCCTATCCCCCTTTACTTTCAGGTTTATTACTTTCTAGTAATTCAGCCTTTCAGAATCCAGCCTTTATGACTTTCCTAGTCAGTTCCAAAAAATTTGTTTCATATTATGCAAAATGAGCATGTCCATTATAATTGAACATACTCCTCTTTTGAGATGTAGTAATATCTTGAGCCATGTATGCATTACTACATATGACTGTATACAGAAGCTTTCTTATTTTTGAAAAAAGTACAGTAAAATCTGTGTGGTACTACATGGAGCTGTGAATCAGCATACCTTTTATAATTCATATTTTTTCAGCTTAGTAACTGAAATCAGAATTGTTCCAGAATTTGTCCAAAATGTGCATGTCTTTTTAATTATCTAAAATTAATAAAATTAAAATAAAATAAAATAAAATAATTTATATTAAAATTTAAAAAATCCCAGCAAATAGGTTTGACAAGGACAGTCATTCTATCAGAATACAGTAACAGGCATATATGACAAAAAGAAACCCAACAAAATGGTAAAGACCTTGTTGTCTTGGAAATATTGCGAGGAAGTATTAATGAAGAAAGTGCTGCTGTATCACACTAATAAGTTCCAAATTCTATATTAAATAATTAAATATTTTAATTAATTATTAATATCAGCTTCTCAGCTGCTAAGCACAACTTGGATGAACTTCAGAGAGCATTAACATTACTGCAAAAAACAAAAGGAAGACATGAAAGGTTATGTTTCCTGTTACCTTACCAGCCAAGACATTATTGCAGTATCAAAGTAGAAATTAGTTTTCCACATCTGGATTAAGTGAAAATTGCAACCTTTTCACTGCTGAAAAACTTTTTTTGTTCATTCAACAGAAAGGTTTCTTTGAGCTCGATTTTCTCACTGCAGAAAAGGAACTCAGTTACTGCCTGTAGTATAGAAGTTATAAGAATCTGAATATGCTATTATGTTGTCATCTGTTTTCTTAAAAATACAGTTTACAACAAAGTTCAAAGGACTCCATTTCAGCATATGAAAATCCAGGGATCGTTTGATTTTTTCCATCTCCATTAATTTGGTTCTGTGGATCATCCTACTGTACCATGCTTTCCTTTCAAGTACCAACATCCATTATGAAATTTCTCAAATTTTGCATACTGTCATTCTTCATCTTTCACCACCTCATTGCTTTGATACTTGCTACTTCTCAGGTTATTGCTAAAAGGCTATGTTTAAAAATCAGCATCAAACTTCAGTTAAATATGTCTATGATGTTTTTCCATCTCCTGTTTTGTTGCAAAGAGAAACAAAATCCTTTATTGATTTCTGTTTTGCCAAACTTCAGTTTCTTCCATAGAAAAAGTGTTCCATAGGAGAGGCTGTTGCAGAACTTTATTAAAAGATCTCTTTTTTCCTGATGTTAAATAGGAAACTGGACACAGTATTTCTACATAAATCCATCAGGATCACTAGACTCATAGAAAGTAGATTTGGAAAAGATTCCAGGAATTTACATTCCTACTTGGTGTAGTATATAATTTTTCTACAGCATCTTTTTAGCTCTGTTAGTAATTTTATTATTTGTATGAGCACACTTCATTTTTCACAGCCCCCTTTGATTTATAGAATCATAGAATCAAAAGGGGTTGGAAGGATCATCTGATTCAACCTTTCTTGGCCAAAGCAAGATCTAGAAAAACTGTCCCAGTACCCTGTTCAGATGAATCTTAAATTTATCCAAGGTTGAGGAATCCACAATTTCCCTGAGGAGATTATTCCAATGGCTGATTTATCTCCTTGTAAAAAATGTTCCTCTTGTGTCCAATTGGAATCTTCGCAGGAGGAACTTGTACCCAATACCCCTTGTCTTTTCCATGGGACTCCTTGAAAAAGAGGATCTCCATCTTTGTAGCTGCCCTTTAAATACTGGAATATGATGATAAAATATCTTCAAAGCCTTCTTTTTTCAAGGCTGAACAAGCATAGTTCTCTGAGCCTTTCCTTTTAATGGCAGGGACCCTAATCCTAGGGGCATCTTGGTGGCTCTTTGATCGTCTTTGTGTTCCTTTTCTAAACCCTCTCCAACCTAACTACATCTTCAGTAGTAATGCAATTAAGTCTGTTTTTTTCCTATTTGTTATTTGCTTTAAGTTTATAGAAGCTAACCTAACTATTATCCAAGTTCCAAGATCTGGCACTTTAGACTATTTGATATTTTCCCATCATTTTTAAAATGGTTCATTTATCAATGTCTTTCTATATGATTTTATCAGGTTCCTTGTACTGATATTTTCCTATAAACATATTTCACCATCCTATACCAATGAAAATATGAAATGTCATTGGGCCCACAGTTTTTTGTGGATTTCCAATTCTTAAGGAACTTTATGGCAAGACAATAAAAAATTATAGAAAACTTTCAAGTTTATTTTCCATGATTCTGCATGGAGTTTTTCAATTTTCCAATAGTGAAATTTCCAGAGACACTTTAGAATTAGATCAAAGTTCCTGACATCAAAGATGTATTAAGAAAACTTTAAGAATCTTCTTTCAGACTTTTTATCAGTTCACTTGTAAAAGTTTTACCCTGTCAGGCACTTTGATCAGTTAGCCTAAGCAACATTAATATTAGAAAAAGCCCTTATAAGTACCACATATCCTTTACATGAAATCATGAGATCTGGGAGTGTTACACAGAACATCATTAATCACATGTTAATTAAATCATTATTAAATCACATATACATAAAATATACATTAATACAGAAAATATTAGTAGTATAATATCTACATCAAGAGTAATGAAAATGATGCTTCAAAAACATCCCCTGATTTTAAAAGAACCAATAATTTCTGTGCAATCAATTTTCCCCCCCATTTTTTTGGTGTGATTGTTCTTCTAGACACTTAAGATAAATCTATGGGGTTTTCAACCATAAATATTGTTGTCTCAGTTATAACACCTAATATCAATGAATTGCAATGTAATCTGGATGCTGCTGGCTGATTGTGCATTATCCTCCCTCCAGAAGAGAAAATGTTGCTCAACGCAAGAATATTTTTGGCACATAAAGCCCCTGACCCTGAGATAGACTCCTCTGCCTGAGGTAAGGAAAAGATAGGAATAGTTCTTTGTACATCTTGACACAAGTGTTAGCTTTGTGGATAGCTTTTCAGAGCCGTGGTGTGTTATAAGGAGACGAAAGTAAGCTGAGAATCAGAGTGAATACCTCTGTCTCCGATTTCACCCTTCTCACCCACACTGTTGTGGGAGGCTTTGATATGAGTCTCAGCAGCAGGGAGGATGCCAAGAAAACTCAGCACTTTGTGATGCCATCTTGTACTCCTCTAACACTACTTCGCAGTCCAGAGGAGAAGCTATTGCACTCTGTGGCCCTTGTAACTGTTTGATGTCTGGAGTCAGAGCAGCATGCAGGGATAATACTCACTCCAACACAGGACACTGTAAAATAGACACAGCTTCAATGCATTCTTTCATTGCTGAGCAAATACTTTGGCAGTGACATGACTTAACCTTCTTCCTCAGGATGGTAAAGGCCCTTGTAAAATTCTGAGTGTGCTTCAGGGAGGTATGTTTGTGAGTAGTGGAGAAAACAGCACACTTAACAGGCTTTTCTATGTGTTAATATCTGAGGCTATCACTCTTTATCACTTGACATGATCTAGTTCTCATTATTTGTGCTTAGAACACTGTTCACACTGCTAACAAAGTTTATTTTCTAGTTTTATTTCTGAGCTATATGGTGAAGAGAAACATATAAAATAAACCTGGACCGAAAATGAAACATTACAATTTATTTGTTTATTGTTGTTAGTTAGTGTCACTTGTCTATAATGCCATGTTTCCATTGTTTTTACTCTTATCAGATATGGAAGGGAAGCTGACAGGAAAATTGCTTACTTTTACAGATGACAGGTTGAGCTCCAGAAAGTCAGCTGGCATGGAAAATGCCAGAGCTTAGACAGAGACCAAAAAGCTTTGTAGCATTGCTCCTGAACATTTGATCTATAAAAGAGTTATTAGAACTCAAAACTAAAGTGATCTGCTTAACAGAAAGCAGAAATATTTGAGTTATGAATTCAATTAGCAAATACAATAGCAAATTGCTATAATACCATGAAATATGAATAAAAATACCATGAAATATGAATAAAAACCTGCTCATTCTTATCTCAATCTATTGAAAGTAAAGGCAAACTTTAAATCAGGCATGTCCTCATTTTTTAATAGAATTGCCCTTATCTAGATTGAGCTTCTTCTTAAAATTAAAGAGACTTATTGAGACACAAAATATCTTTTTCCAGATTAGGGACATTAGGGAACTAATGTTTCAATAAGTTTTCAATTGTACAAGAGGAAGGAAATTTTGAGACTGTCTGCTCAGCAGTCCATCCTACCTTAGGGCATGACACAAAACCAAAAAAAAAAAGAAAAAAAAGAAAGAATTTTTCTATTGATTCCAAAAAGCTCTTTCTCAGACCTTATAGCTGTCCTTAGGTAGTTATTACAAATGTAAGTGAATGATCTGAAGAATTTTTGACCTTTTCTCAGAAACAGGCCAAGTCTTAACTGGCTGAGAGTACCCAATTTTGTATTTGGGGAAAAAAATATTTTTAACTGATACTTTAGTACAACCTGTCAGGAGAAAAAAAAAAATTAAACCAAAAAATTAGAACACCCAAAACCTCTCAGGTTTTCAGGTTTGAGCTTTGTTTAGGGAACATAGCTGGTGGGTTTCTGAAATAAAGTAAAAATTAATTCAAAGATGAATTCTCTTGATTAGATAGATGTCCCCACATCATTCATGAGCCTCTTTAGCTGCTGCAGAGGATTCTGGCTACTTATTATGAAGGAGATCCTTGTCTGACACACAGATGCACGTTTTAGCTCTCTTGCAGACAGTAAAAAATAAC
This sequence comes from Fringilla coelebs, assembly GCF_963513975.1. NCBI lineage: Eukaryota > Metazoa > Chordata > Aves > Passeriformes > Fringillidae > Fringilla > Fringilla coelebs. The sequence continues at coordinate 55,690,465 of NC_140028.1, forward strand.
CTTGATATGAAGATGTTTAACATTTTTGTTAGCATAAAAAATTCTGAGCTTTTTGTGCTGAGATGGCCTCCAATAATTTCAGCTCATCTTGTTTATCTGCTAACAGTAAAGATTCAAGTACAATTTTGAAACAAATATAAAGGTGTTCGGTTTGTGGGGAGAGTATTTCCTATTTCCCATTTCTTCCTCCAACGCTGTTACTTTGTCTCCATAAGATGTTACAGAAGGCTAAAAGCCACAATCTTAGAAAATTGTACTAGGATTAATTCATAGCCAAACAGAAAAAAAAGAGTGGTCTTAACAGAAGACAAAAAAGAAAAAAACAAAGTAGAAGGAAAGCAGAACTTGGCTGATGCAACTGATATAAATTGGACTTTTCTAATTTACATAACTGAAATAGAATTTTTTGGTTTTCATGGTGGTGGTGGTGTTGTTGTTGTTTGGTTTTGGTTTTTTTAACAGGGTTTGACTTCTTAGTGCAGTCTTTTTTGATGTATTCATGTGATTCCTCAAAGTCCTCTAGGGGTAAATGCTGAAATGAATTCACTTATCTGAGAAAAAAAAAAAATATATACCACTGATATCATTGCCTAGAGAAATATTAGGAAAAACAAATAAATCACAATAGCAGAATCATTCCAGAGGGGAAAGAAACTCCAGAGACAGAGCATTCTCTTGCACATACAGTATATTAGAGATGCAAGTTACCTCAAGGCTTTCAATTGATTTGATTTTTCTGTGGTTGGGTTGACTCACTATTTCAAGGTCCTTGATTCTTTATTATGTTGTTGTTTTCTTCTTTATTATGTTTTTATTTTGAAATATTATGCTCAGAAGCAGTATTTTGAATGTTGTATGAAGACACCAGGATACATAAGAGCACTGACATTTTCATACGACCTCATTATTTCCTCAGTTTAACTGACTTTTGAACACCTCTTTCCTTCTGCAACTCACCTCCTTTCCCCCACTCCTGCTCTGTCTCACATACACATTTAACATTTTGGGAGAAATACAACTCAAAAGACCTGCTACTGTGGTAAAATATGGGAAGATATTCAGTGTTCTTGTGAATAGTACATGATTTTAAATAGCTAAGAATGAAGTCTGTGATCATCTTCTCACGGTTATCAGGCTGAGTAACTTAGAGAAGGGGAAGAAGAACAGCATGCTGAAAAAACACATGGTTTGTCTTTTGCAGGTTGCCCTAAAGATATGATCTCAACTATGTTGCCTTTAATTATATTTTTCGAGTCATTGGTGTCTGTCTTTACACAAAGATGGATATTGAACGAGATGTTTAAGAGACCTTGCTTCTACCACCTGAGAAAACCTTCAGGAGTCAGCCAAAACTGGCTTTTCCTCTTGCTTATTTTTAATTTTGGCAAGCTGTCAATAGCTATCCACATATCATCTGCTATGACTTTTTTTGAAAAACAAGAAAAATTATTTAAACGGTTTAGTTACATTAATTTCATTGCCATGTAGGACACATAATTCTTTTTGAACATCATTTGCTTAAACTACTTCTAATAGCTTTTAAAAACACTCGTACAGGATGTGGATTCTGTGAAGAGTTTCTGACAGAGTTTGCTTGATTTATAAGTTCAAGATGGACCATTTTACTGTAAATTTTACTGTATGACATTCCACAATGCACTTTTAAATATTTGAAAGCTATCAAAACATCTTAAGGATTTTACTCTTTGTTATTATTTTTGTGTGTGTCTGACACATGGAGAGATTATTATCTCTTTGTTTTATTAATATTTAGCAGTTGTATTCCATGTCAAAGACCTGAGGCATTTGGCACTTTGTTCAGTTGCAATATGTTCTGCAGTTGTTACACTGGTTCCACCCATACAGTTCAGGCAGAAGGGGATTTTTCTGCCCCCAGGAGTTTGCAAAAACACATGAAAGGTCAGTGTAATTCTCTCTTAGAACCATGACAATGAGAGCAGCAGAGGAGCACATCATGTAGCGAAAGTGGTGTGCAAAAGGGATCAAAGGCAGACATGGTAATGCTCTGTGGCTGAGCAGCACAGCCTCCTCAGGCAAGGTGGGAGCTAAAACAGCATTTCAATTCAATCTAACCTTCCTGGGGCGACATTTCTAGGAGGTCACTTCAAAGGCAACTTCCTGTGTGGAAAACTCAAATGAGTTCTGTCTCAGCCACTGGAGGTACAGTTGACTGCAGTGTTGGTAGCCCTCACTGTCTTTGAAGATGGGGTCCTCTCTGCTGAATAAAGGATAAGATCTACCAGCTTTTTGTGTTGCTTCTGTCTGATGCAGCTACAACCATGTTGTTTGTGTCTAAAACAAGACTTTCTGCTAGCTGATCATCTCTTAGTGGAGTAAGCTTGGTGGCTGTTAGTCAGAAAACTCACTAAAGAGTGTAATAATAAAAAAAAAAAAAGAAATTTTAGTAATACCACTAATAATATAAAACAATAAAGAAAAAGAAAACTCACTAAAGACAATGTAATAATAATAATAATAATAATAATAATAATAATAATAATAATAATAATAATAATAATAATAGTAATGTAGTAATACCACTAATAATATAAAACTATAAGGGAAAAAAAGGAAAAAACAGAGAAAGACCCAATAAAGACAGGTGATGGCAATGAAAACCATTGCTTGCCAGCATCACCATGTCACTTGTGTCCAGCCAGTCCCCAAGCAGGGCACCCTGCTGCCAACCTCTTCCCCAGTGGGAGTGCTGAGCATGGTGCCATACAGAATGGAATGTCCATTTGGCCACCTGGGATCAGCTGTCCTGGCTGTGTCCCCTCACCACTCCTTGTGCCCCCCACCACTGATGGGGTGGGGTGAGCCATAAAAAGGCCTTGATGCTGTGTGAGCTCTGCTCAGCTGTACCTACAGCATCTCTGTGTTACCAATGCCATTTTCAGCACAAATCCAAAACATAGCCCTGTACAAGCTACTGTGAATAAACTTAACTCTATCCTAGCCAAAAACAGTGCAAGATGAAAATAGGACCCGTGCAAGCCAGCACATGTGTTTGTTGGTCATATCAAATGGAGTTGCCACATTCAAAGTGATTGTCTCAATCCCAATTTGAGGTGAATACCCCATCCTCCCTCAGGGCATAATGTATTTTAGAATTAAAGAAACCCCTATATAGAGTAGTATAGGTTAAACTAGAAATATTTTGCTGCAGTGTAGATGTAAGAAAAGAATATTGGTAAATTTCTCCCAGATATTTCTCATCATCTTTCTGCATAAAATGCTTTAGAAATGTAGAAATAGCTTCATTGGAGCAACCAAAGACAGATACAATGCCACACGTAAGTGCATTTACATCCTCTTTAATTTCACTTTCATTCTGCTTATTTGTCCTGCACCTATATACCTCAGTGAATATAATTCAGATTTGGGTTTTCACAATCAGTAAAAAAATAAAATTTACAACTGATTCGGTCTTGACATTTTTGTCACACATTTTATTACATACCTGTGTACAATATAATCAGTTTCTTTTTACAGAAGTGTTTAGGAGCTTCTTTAGGGGAAAAGGGCACTATTTGTAAGTGTGAGCCTTTCACACAACTCTCTTTTATTCAGACCCAATCAAATATGATTCGGTGATACTAAAACTGTTCAGAAGAAAAATCAGTTTTATTCCGTGTAAAAAAAATAATTATAGAGGAGAAATCTTTTCCAAGATCTATACTGAAAATAAATATACTATATTATTGATGCAGTAGATAAAAATAATAATGGTCTAATATTATTGATTGTATATGCCACATCCTATTTTCTCACTTTCTTGCCTTTTTTTCTGAATGTTTGTCAATAAGAGATCAGGATTGCTGCTTTTTAATTTTAGTTTCTAGTTTTCCCAACTCTTTCCTATTGCAGGTTTGCATTGTTTCTATAATTATTCTTGTCTTGAGATTAATTTTTAAATATATTACCATTTCTCTTTCTTATTTGTTTTCTTTTATCCATTTATCTGCAATAATCCTATCCTATGCTATTTCAATATTTTTTTAACTTCATGCAATTTATACCTGTCTTCCTTTTTTTCCCCCAATTTTCCTCTCATGCTTCTTTTTGTTCATCAATTAAAACTATGGAATTTAATTTGACACCGAAGATATGGAAGCATGGGAAAGGTCCTGTGTGTTATACTGTCTATGCCAGGTTTCTTTTTCCAGGAACATGAGGTGGGGTATCATCTCATAGGCCACTTTTGAATGGTTTCCATTAACAAACTTTTCTTCTTACTGTCAGTTTCTTTAGCTCAGTAAGAGCAAAAAACCCTATTCCCTTTATTTTGCCCTCTTTTATTCTCAGTATGATGTCTGGGTCTCATAGCAAGGAGCAGAAAAAACAGATACTAGTTTCTTTATGCCACAGCAAAACTGATTTTCCTCACAGTTCTTGAATGTTTGAGTTTTCTCTTCTGTCCTCTTTTCGCCTGTTTGAGATTTTTTTTCTATATTTGATGTTCAAGTCATCCTGTGCTCCTTGTTCAACTCCTTGACTAGCATTGTGACACTTCTCTTTACCATCCTATCTATCCTCTTTCTCTGTAGGAATGTATGGTAGGATTAGGAGGATGAGTTAGGACCCCATGTCCCTCCCTATCTCATCCACTTCTGAAACGAAAAGAGATTTCTCCTCTTGATGAAGCTGAGCTGATGGAAAAGAGGAAGGACTGTCACCACCCATCTGAAACCAATCTTTCCTTCTTACCCTCTCTTCACCCCACTTTCATTTCAAAAAATTATAAATAACTGAAGTCCTGTCACTGAGAAATGTTTCAATGCTCACCTTAAGCATCAATTCCAAGGCCACACAGAGATAAGATAGAAATGCAAATTTGTACACACTTTGAAAACATTAAGTCCTATGCAAGTGCTAAGTATGATTATGATGACTATTAGTGATTCTAAGCACTGTGTGATTTTTTAGGGCAGAACTGAGACTAGTTTGACATATCAAAGGGAAGTTAGCCTAGATTTGAGGCTCTGCTTTAACTAAGTCAATTTCACACCTGCTCCCTTTGTCAGTCCATATGTTTGTCATCAATGAAAAATCCTCTCCACATGAGCATTTGCAGTGGGAATGATTATGACACATTTCATTATCTTCAGTAAATTGGATGGTTCAGTCCTTGAACTGCTCAATACCCCACACAGGTCTTGTCCGCATTGCAGACTTCACTCAGTAATAGCGTAATTGAGTTGAACTCATCACATAGTGCCTGTGCTTCTATCTCTGCTGCACAGAGGAATCTTTTCAGCTGTGGTTCAGAGCACTAAGGGATTATTTTTTTCTCAAATCTAAGAAAAAAGCTAGCCATTTTGATACCACTTAGTCAGTGGACTTGTACAATTTGAGTAAATAATCAATAAGAGCCCTTATTTATTTGCGATTTCTTAAGTATTGGTTGGAATTTCTAAAGCTACACTTTGGGGTTTTTTATATCCAAAATGTTCTCATCTCTGAATGAGTCCATTTCCATTGTGCATTGAAACAGTTATTGCCTCATTTATTCCTATCCAAAAATGATAATTACACCTGACAACATTTTTACTCTATTATGAAGCATTTTTCAGGTTAAAGCACATTGAACGCTTCTGTGTAATAGAGCTAAAGGGTGTTGAATCAAACTAAACAGCATTTGCCTTCATTTCATTATTCCTTTAGTCTAGCAAATGCCAGAATTCAGTATTTCAGACTCGTTTAGGAAATTAGCATTCTACCTGGGGTTACATTTCCTACAGACTTAGCAAAAATAATAGAACATATGTCCTGGCATAGTGAACATTTAATACATATCCATATACATCATTGGAAATTATGTATAGAATATTATATGAAATACCATTTTAACAAAAGCTGTTTTGTGGTGCTAATTTTCCTCTCAGGAAGCTTTCTTTCATAAGTGGAGCAAATCACCTAGGTGCAAGATTTAAAGCCAAGGTTTACATCTGTGTATTTCAGGACCCCATATAAACACATTTCTCTTTGATCTTTCAGAGGTGAGTTGGCAGCCCCTGGAGTGTGACCACAATACATAAGGTATGTGTCACCTTGTGACACTTGCTGGATTCATTCCTTCAAGTGAGGTAGTTTGAGGAATTCCTACTTTACAGTTCTCAGTGGGGTTTAGAGATGAGAGAGATTTCAAGCTGCCAGGTGCCAAAGGCAGGAGCAGAGCTTCAAGTTTCAAGTGAACTTTTACACTGGAATAAATACACTCACAAATTTTATAGGTGCCTGCAGGTGGTTAAGTCTTCAGATAATTGCACAGGTATCAAGTTTTTATAGAAAAATAGAGTACAGACAAAGAATAATCACTCATTTTTCAGCAGAATCTGCCAGCTGGCAATTATGAAATTACTCAAAAATAAATTGGGAGGGTGGATTTGTTTAGATTTTGATTTTTGGTTTTTTTTTTTTTTTTTTTTTTCTTTTGGTCTTAAAAGTATGCAAGAGTTTCCTAGTAAGAGGGGTCACAAGGAACCAGGGTCTCCCCACCAGATCTGGATCTATAAGGCAAGGGAAACAGCGGTGCTTTCATCACCCACACCTCAGAAAAAATGGTTGGTTAGATCAATTGAATGAAACCATCAAAAAGACAATTGGTGTGGCTAGCTTCATAGGTGAATGCAGATGGTTAAAACTCCCCTAATATTTACTAGTCCTTCCTCTGCTAGCAAGTTTTATCAGAAAACCATATCTTTAGATACAGACTAAAAGACCAGAGAGCTAATGCATGATTTTAAATTAACTACATGGCTTGCCTTGTAATGAAATAAATTTGTTCGCAATATTATGTCTTGAATAACAATTCTACTGAACAAAGTTCCCAATATCTTGCTGACTTTGTTTTAGAGAATGCTGGGTAAAAAAGTATTAACATCTTAGTTAGTAGGTATAGTATTTTCTTTATAGCTTTGAATTTGCTTCTTGAAAAAGATTAAAAATTTTCCAACTCTAGGAAAGGCATAAAATATAATTAAAATGGTCAAAAAATCCCAATGAAAATACAGCTAGGGAAGGCTAAAAGAGAATTATCTCATCAGAGTTGAAATTATGGTATGAAATGGGAGGAGGAGGAATGTAAGTTCTATGTGTAAAGTGCTCCCGTGTGAAAGCCATCAATCTACCTTAGTATTCATTATATACATGCAGCACAATAGTAGTGCACAGGGGGCAAAGAAAGGAAGATTAACTTTTTTTCTGTTTTCTTTTTTTTTCCTTCTATATTTTTTATATTTGTCCAGAGTTTCCATGGAATAAAAATAAACTAATGTACTTATGAATTCTTGAGGCGCACATAGTTAGTTCTTAACAGCCAAAATTTATTCACATGCTGTGAGAGAGCATTGTTATTTGAAAGCTAAAATATTTGTAGAAAGGTAAGGATTTTAATTCCAGAAATCTATCACAGGTTTATTTCCTAAAACTATGTCTGATTGCATTTAAAACATATTAGTTGACATTTAAAGTCATTGTTTAATAATTTTTAATTCATTTGTTTATCTTTGTTGTAAAATTAATCATGTTGAAATAAAATGGCAATAATGGGGTTGTCATACGTGCATACAGAAGTTTTAGAGTGCAAAATCAGCACTGAGGGGTGGATGATCTCTCTTTCAGTTCTTTTTCTATTAATGATAGATGTAAGAGTTCAGTAATCAGAGAGAAGAAGCAGCTTTATATACTTCTTTGAGATTATGCTATTTTTTGAACACTTAGAAAGGGTAATTTTGGATACTAGGGAAAGTGCAAACTTTTTCAGAAGTAGAACAACTAAGGAAACATTTTTGAGAAAAAAATCTTTTTCATTTGGCTTAAATAACAAACCAGAGTATAGAATAAAAATGGAACAAAACCAAATCTTTTATCCCCAAATACCTATTAGTATCAATTAACATTTTTAAAAACTTAAGTGGCATTCAGACTTACTTTACCCTATGAATGAAATAAGTTACTTTTGCATTTAACCTTTTGAAAGAAACTTCATTTAAAAAGTAGTTATACTGCAGGTATGTGTGTGGAACAGCAAATGGAGAATATCTATGTGCCAGAATTCATTGAGCCTTTTTTTTCATTCAAAGCTTGTCTTTCTATCTATCTATCTATCTATCTATCTATCTATCTATCTATCTATCTATCTATCTATCTATCATCTATGTTTTAATACCTGTCATGGTGCAGGGATTGCTTGTAGATAATTATTTATCAGGTGTAAAATGAAAATGGTACGCTACGTAGCTTGCTTTATGCTGCCATTTAGAAACAAACAAAAAAAAAATAAACCTAAAACACCCAACAAAGCAAAAGGATAAAAGAGGGACAATTAAGAAAAATTCAGTTATTTACTGATTGATGATTTTAAAAATATATTCAACAGACCATATTGTACTCCCTGCTTATTAATAACAAAACATGACCCAGGTGAATATATTTGTCATTGACATGATATCAGTTTATAGCATGGTATCAGGATACTGCTTTTCCTAGTGTCTCTTTGAATACTGAAAGAATTTTTTGTGTTCCATTTCTGGAATTTTTCTTTGTGATTTTTCCTTGATTAACTCACAGTTATCACAGAAGTAGTCATCTTTGATAAATTTGCCCTTCTCCAGAAGCAGTATGATCTGCATTGACACATCAAAATTAAAAATCCAGAGGCATCAATGCTGCTGATATGTTAGTCGCATGTGATGGAATGAAAAGCTATTTATTAATTTCTAATTAGTTTATTAATTTCTTCCAGAGCTCATTTATTAATTTTTTCCCTGTGGGTATTTGATATTTTTTTAATCCATTGCTTCATAGGGCAACAGTGAGCAAGACAATCATATCCCTCAACGTGTCACTTCTCATGCAGCAACATCCTAAGAGAGCATCTCTTAAATGTGCTAAATAGATCTCCAGGCATCTTGAGAGAAATTCACTTCACTAGAGAAGAAGCAATGAATTAAAATTTGCTTTGACTTTTGAGATTTCAGAAACCCTTGTACAGCTTGTCTTCATGTACTTTTGTCCACATTAAAGTCCAATGATATAATTTACTTTAAAAAATAGTAGGTTCTTTTAAAATTAATTTCTATCTTTCAGGTTCTAAATAATACATCAAGTATGTTTCTTTAAATCTGTTTTGTTCAACCTCTCATTTTATCCACAGAAACCCTTAGATGTTGACTGTGAATTTTCTTCTTCAAACAGGTATTCTTAGATTATTTTTTTAATGCAAATGTCTTGTTCAGAGGTTCTCTGAAGACTTCCCTTGTGATTTAACTGTTTTCTTTAGAAGCTCCAACCTTTTCTTAGAATTTGTTTTCCTATATAATGTGGTGTTCTTCTGGTGGTGTTCCATTATTTAATGTCCCAAGACCAAAGAACTACAAAGGCCACATGCTGCTTGTTTAGATCAAAATATCAATTTCATCTTCTGAGAATTGTTCAACATATCCATCCCAATTCAAGTTCTAGCTGATTGCATGCAGGGACTAAGGTTATAATGGATATACTCCACATACATATGCTCCACATGCCTTTGACTTGCAATCTGCTTCTCATTGTATTATTCATGGTTTATTATATTATTTTTAGCAACTATTTTGATTACTTTCCAGCTTTGGAGAAAACTAATGTATGTAAAATTTTATTATCATTAAAAAATTCCATTAATGTCCATTGTCAAAATTACATTTGCTTTTAATTTTTTTCCTGAGCCTATGTAATTTTTCCAGAAACAGCTTTACAAGTATTTTGTTCCATAATAATACAGATGTTAATTTCTCAGGATTTCTGATGAAAAGGGGTGGAATATAGGATGCTTTAAGTGTGCTTCTTTATATCATTACAGTGTGTTTGGTAGGGGTAACTAAGATGCTCCTAAACAAGCTGTCCAAACTTGCTTATGATGCTTTTAGTAACCAAAATAATAATTGAAATTTATTTATTTAAAAGCAGAGTTGCAATTTTTTGAAGCATACCATGCCATTTTACGGGGCTTTCTACAAAACTGGTCATTGTCTATTAAATTATATTATGTGACTAGTTTGACATTTTTTTTTTGTCTGTTCTTAATGACAGCAGAAACCCTTTTAAAATAGAATTTGAAAGAAAGCTTAAAGTAGAAAAATCCCTGATTGTCCCAGTCTTGAATAGTCTTCAGTATCACACTGGTGTTTCATTGATAACAGGGAGTTGGTTGAGTAACAATTTGTTCACGGTCAACTCCAATAACTTTGCAAACTAGTGTACAACAGTATTTTAACATATTCTTAGTGTTAAAACAGCTTGTTGAAATATAGATTAATATTTCATTTAATTGTCAACGTACTTTATTATTTGCAATTCAATGACTTGTAGAGGCTGCTGCTCAGATTTCACGTAATTCTCTGTTATGTGCTAGAAGATACCAAGCAACAGTTCTGAAGCTAAAGATCTTAAAGTAAAGAAAGAACAGGAAGGAAAAAAAAAATTCTTTTTTTTTTTTTTAATTTTTATGTAGTACAGCAAGTTAAGAAGAATCAACTAATGTGTGCGTCATCTATGAAAATGCCTTTAATAAAATCAAATCTCGCTGCAAGTTTTTTGAGGATCAGTTGTAGCATTCTAGTTACAGTGTCTCCCTAAAGGTTTAATTGTGAAAGACAGAAGAAAGGAATATATGAAAGATGTTTAAGTATACATGTACATATGTATTCTAAAATGAATGCATAGAGTTGTAAGTCCATCCAGGGCCACTCCATCATCTTTGAATTGTTTGTAGAAATATTTCCCTTTACCTCAGGATAAGAAATGTATTAGCAAACTGGACTAACTTCAACAGAGGGCACATGGAACATTCAGAGATGAGCATTTGACCTAGGATAAGGAGCTGAAGGATGAGAACTGGCTCATCCTGAAGAGCATAAAACTTGGGGGACCTAACTGCACCTTCCAGTTCATTAGGTTTTTTGAAAGGAAGACAAAGACAGGCTCTTTACAAACATTCTTGGCAGGGTAAAGAGAAAATGGATACAAATTGCAGTAAGAAAGTTGTTTCCCCACAAAGGAAAACAAGTAGTGAAGTTGGCTACCCAGAGAGGATGTGTTCTCTGTCCTTTGGGGTTTTTAAATCCTGACTGAACACAGCTCTGAGCAACCTGGTCTGACCTCCTAGATGACCATGCTCTGAGCAAGCAGCTGGACTGGCAGCCTGTTGAACATGAAGTAAACATGGCTCCTTTGACTGTAACAAAACAGGCATAGGATCATTGCAGATCAGTCTGTCAGTTTATACTGCTTTTTCCACAGATAAAGGTCAGGACATCCCACTCCTGAAATATCTTACCATATTATAAGATTCTGGCCTTTTAAGAAAGCATTTGATCTTCAAGCAGTTGTGGTAGGTGTCCACCAAGCTGTTCTATCACAGCCCTCTTCAGCAGGACAGGCAGAAAATAACATGGAAAGAACTCCTTGTGGATGAAGGTGATTTAATAAAGAAAAAACATGTGGGAGCAAAGAAAAACCAATGACTTTTTCTCTATTTTCCATCAGCACAAGGTGTCCAACTACTTCCCAGGAAGCAAGGTTTCAGCACACACAGTGGTTGCTCTGGAAGATAAATATCATAAACAATGCATGCCTTCCCTTCCTCCTCTCTTCCTTAGATTTTATATCTGAGCAGACACTCTATGATCTGGAATAAGGATTTGATCACTTGGGATCAGCTGTCCTGGCTATGCCACCTCACAAAATCTTACCCAGCCCCCAGCCTATGGTGAGTGTGGAACACTGAGAGACAGAGCTGTGCTGTGCCAGTGCTGCTCAGCAGTAGCCAAAAAACTGGGGTGCTATCAACACCTTTCTAGCTACCAATGCAAGGCACAGAGAGCTGCTGTGGGGAAAAAAGCTCCACCTCATCAGACCCAATACAACAGCATTCTGCTGAAACCATTAGAAAAGTGTATTTCAGTCCTCTTTCTGGGCACTAGGCATGGGGATAACTTTTATTTAGTTTTAGCACTCTGAGATCCATGCAGGTCTTATCACAGCCTTAAAAAAATGAAGCAGGAGAGCTTAATCTACAAGTTAATTTATTGTTTATGGAATTCTGTTAGCAGTTGTTAGTCTGCCTTCACTGAGCCTAATAGGGAATAATCAATGCATTTAAAATTAAACAGGGAAAAAAGGTTTTGGGGGATGGTTGGAAGAGAAGAGAAAGAAAATAAATTAGGCTTGTCTTGTCACAGTCTTCAGTGATTTCACTCAGTGAAAAGCAGAGTCGCAGTTTTTCAGTCAAACAGAAAACGATTCTGAAAGAAGAACTACAAAATTAAGCATTGTCTATTTAATTCATATGCATAATAAATTGTGGCATTTCCAATTGTCTCCTGCCATTACACAGGAACCCTATTCAAATGGATTACCAAAGGCAACACTGAGGTCAAGGAAACAAATCCTGCAGACTCCTCTTGAACAGCTCATTGATTTCCACACTGCAGCTAAATTTCTCATTTATATTTTTAATTCATTGTGGTTAAAAAAAAAATCTGAAGATAAAGGGAAAGAGATAGTTTAGTAAATCAATGCAGAAGCTTTTATTCCTTGCAGTTCTCTCTGGACTGCTGATTTATTCCTTTGGGACTAGGTTATTTCAAATACCTTGCATTCTTATGGCAATAAATCTGACTCTTGAAATAAAAATCATGCAACATTTCATAGTTTTAAAACTATTCCATCCTACAGAAACTATATTTTTGGTTTTTTCTTTGGTTCATATGAACTAAATGAAAGATGTATTATTTTCTTTCTAAATAATTCTTGGCCTTGTGGGATTTTTATTTTTTCTCATTTAAAATATGAAAAAAATAAAGAATATTTAAAGCTGCGGCATACTAGTGACAAAGTACTCATTGTAATAAGGAATTTAAAAAAAAAACCAAAAAAGCTTGTTTGTATTTCCTAGGAAATTGTCTTTGATATTTTTTTGTATCACTTGCCAGCTGATATCTGGAATGATTCTGTGTGGAAGAGCAGACAGCTGCAGAATCTGAGCTTGGTAGCACTGCAGACCTCCTGGTCCTGGCACAATGGAAGCTGTGAGAGAGAGAAACTCCAGGCTGAGGGAGATGAACTCAAGGCAAGAACAAGAAGTGAAGTCACCACGTCCGATCACTCTGATGAGAGAGGCTGCGGACAAGGACATCGCTGGCACAAAAGGTTGTAACGGGGGTTGAAAAGATTGTGCTGCTAAGAGAACAGGCACAAGGGGGTTTGACTAGAAAATTTTGTGCGGAAATTAAAGAACTATGAATACTGTGTTTAGTGTAATAAACTGGCTTTTTCTTGGTTGCACTGCAAATGGTGCCCTCTGTGAGGAAAGACAATTCGCCTAGCTGGCATCCAGCAGCGAGCCCCACAGAACTGAAGTGCTGTTGAAAGGAAGCAGGAGCCTGGCCAGCATCAATCCCTTTGGATTTTGAAGGTGAGCTGTGGGGAACATGGGCAGTAATATGTCCTCAGAAGAAAAACAAGTTTTCGAACTTATATCTAAACTTTTAGAGAGCCATGGCAAATCAGTTGCTTCTCACTCTCTTAAGCTGATTTTACACTGGGAGGAACCACAAGTCAAAGGGTCAAATGCCAGCACTGCTTTTACAGCAGAGTTATGGGATGAAGTAGGGGGGCAGCTCTGGAATTGGACAACTGAAGGTGATAAAATAGCAGCTGGTTTGTTACCTCTGTGGCAAGCTATCTTAGAAACTTAAATTCCAAGAAGGTACTGGGGAAGAGCTGTCTCCAGCTGCTTTCAATCACTGCAAACCTGTGTCAATTAAACTAAGATGGCTTCTACCTCTTTTTACAGAGATTCTGCACCTGCCCAGGACGTGGTATTCTTTTAGAGAAAAATTTATCATCTGGTGTCTTCTTGAAGCTTCTCTCTGCATTAATCTATTTCTGCTTACACACTGCATGTGGATTCTCTCTTTCCTGTTTAGTGTTGCTGTTTTTTATTTATTTTATTTTGTACTTGGGTTTTTTTGACTCAGAGTAGAAGAGAAGTGAAATGACTGTGCTCATCCTGAAGTGAGACAAGAAAACTTAAACAGATTATAACTACAGCTATATATCTCTCTAAGAATCCATGTTTGTGTCTTTCTGTATATCTAATCTATCTTCATTCTCTAATCCATACTATGCCTGTAAGGCAACACATGTTCCAAGAGAACGAGGAAATGTGAAAATGGTCGTGAAGATCTCTTGGTTTATTTTCTCAGTAATTCTATTCTGCTTCTCACTATTTATTTCAGCAGGAGGCTTTTTGACCACAATTTCATATCCACCCTCCACAGTAAATATCTTTCAGGAGATAAAACTACTTAAGTATTTAGTCACAGTGGACTCAGTGCTGGATACAGGATGCATAATATAGATAGATCTTCTGTTTATATCATGTCATCTGGCTTCAGTATCAATGAACATGATCTTTCAAGTTATACAGTTTATACCTATTCAGATGAAGCACCTCTAATCAAACAGTATATTTTGACATCTATCAAAAGAAAACTACTGCAGCTATTGCTATAAAATCTACTCTTAGTACATTTTGCATGGTAATGTACCTTGTACCAACAGTACCACACACAGCCTTTCCTGGTATCTTGACATCTATTTGGTCTGCTACCTGATCCTTCAAAGGACTATTATCAATAATGGTCTCACTCAGAGTTGCAGCCTTGAGTGAAGACTAGCTTTGCTGATTTCTAATAACAACATGCTGGATTTGTTTTTTTGCAAATGAGAAAAGGCTCTACTATCCCATATATCATCCAGAAAGGGATAATACAGAAAATATACAACCACAAAGCTTGACAAAAGCAAAGTTTGAGATTTTAGGATCCTAGTTGACCATGTGCACTAAAACCTTGCAGAATATAAATATGTTCAAATTCACTCTCTTTCCCAGTGACATTCTTTAGCACATTTCACTTTTTGCAGAACGGAGAAAAAATTCTATACCGATAATATCTATTCTCACATTTTTTCACAAGATATCTCACTTTATCCTATCTGTACCATCTTTAGTCATATGACACTATCCTGCCTGTCTAAAAATATTTATCTGTCTATTTTACTGCAAAATTACAGACTTTCTGAAATTATAATGTATCTCAGTAGAGTTGGATCCATGATTATTAGTTTAGTTCAGGTCATAAATAATTGCCAAATATAACCAAAATCATAATGAAATGGTAATATATTGACATGTTGATATTAAACATTTACAATTATTGACAAAAAACTGTTGGATTGATGGTTTGATTAGCAGGTTGCTAAACAGTGGCTCTGATGAATAACTAACTTTTCATTTTTCAGCTGCAGGGTAGTTTCTTTCCTTCTTAAGATTATTACTAAAAAGTCAAAATATTCTAAAATTAAATCCTTCCTTTTAAAATGTCATATTTTGCTTATGATTTTTCGAAGAAAACTCCTACATCAGTCCAGCTTGACCATATTGATTACCAAAGACTTGGTACAAGTTTTATTAGAATGTTGCTTGTATTTTTTCAAGAATATTAGAGTCTTCAGCAACTTGGGTTGGGACGAGGTAGGAAATTGCATTAACGCAAAGGACAAACGCTTTTAGGGAGTGATCTTCTAGGACCTCTTAGACAGTTCACACTTTTTTAGAGTTTAATTCTGCAGTAGAAAAAAAGGTGAGTTAATGATCTCTGATTAGAGAAGGAGGAGCTTGCCTCTCTAAGTGTAAGTGTATTTGCCCAAAGGCAGCAATACTCTGTCCCTGTTTCCTGCCTGCCTTTCCTAAATCCTGGCGAAATATTCCTATTGTTCACAATGGCAGAATCTTCTGGGCAGGTTTTACAGATATTACCAAACCAGAAGGTCAAATTGGCCTGTTGTTTTGACCTGCTACAGCTTGCACTGTCTATTGATGGTTTTCATCATTGCTCTGAGTGTACACTCTTGTTGGGTTTGATGAGCCAGAAATTCAGACTGTCATATTGCCTTAGAAAGGCACAATCCCTTGTGCCTCCTGATGATTTTTACTGCTCATACTTGGAGTCTCTATGTGCTGAAATACTTTGTTAGATTGTGAAGGTCATCCTGTCAGAAAGAGCTTCCAATTTCAGAATTTCTGTGCTTCATTGCAAGGCTTTTCTCTTGTGCCTAGACAAACCTGCAATCACAGAGCTTTGGAAAATTCTTTTTTTAGTGTCTCTTAAAAGCATCTGTGATCACAAGAGAAAGGCTGTTGCAAGAAATTAATACCATTATTCTAGTCTCATCCCTTGTTAATGACTTGAGAGAACAGATTCATTTTGTGCTTGCTTCAACCCTCATTAGAGTTTGCCACTTGGGAAAGAGAACAGGGAAACAAGTACACTTTAGCCTTTAAGTTACATGAAAAAAGTTACAGCCAAGTGGTTTCATACTGTATGTCAAATAGTTGAGGATAAACGTATGTCAGTGTTCTCAGAAATCATGTACTTAGTGTTTAAATCACTATGGATCCTGGTTGGACACCATGACCTTCCCTACCAAGAAAACATAATCCAATACATCTGAGACATGCAAAAATTCAAATGGAAAATTGAAAGACAAAAATAAAATATTAAAAGAAAGAGTGGGTGTGTGACAGATACATACACTCACAAATATAAATGTAAGTGCAAAAATATTTGTTTATAATTTCTATATGACATTTATGACTGCATAACCTTTGTTACAAGTATGACAGTTAGCAAAACATTGCTAACTCCATTTTTTAATTAGAGATACTGAGAGCCAGTGACAGATTAAAATATCAAATAAAAAAAGGAAATGCTAATTATACTCCAGTATGGCCTTTATAACTGTTCATTTGATTTGCAAGTTATAAAATATGAAAAAAATCATATTTAAAAAAAACCAAACATTTTTCTCAACTGAGCAAGATTTTAAGGTAGGGTTTCCTCATCGACATAGCTCTTATATCTGTTCAGTATAGTTATGTGTAACTGGTTCCACTGTGAGTTGTAAAACAAGTATGAGACAGATACTTCAAATAGCAAAAGGGAGTTTAACTGAAATTCTTAGTGTTTAACTAAAACCTCCTACATTATATATTCAGATTTTCTATTTCCAGTGGAAGAGAAAGATTTTGTAAATTTAGGACAAGTATTTTTTGCCAGAACAAAGTGTCATGTTAGCAGTGGCAATGGACTTTTTGTGGAGTTTCAAGAAAAACAGGATTGGGGGTAATACTAGAGGCTGGAAGGGTAAAACACTAGAGAGAGCTCTGGGGTCAGAGGGAGAGCATCAGACAGGCTAAGGGTCCATGCCATGAGGACAAAGATACATGTCAGGATGGCTAAAGATAAGTAAGAAAAATAACACAATGGAACAGTAAAGGAAAACTGAGCATTGACTGATTTCAGGAGCCAGCTCAGAGTAGTTTCTGACTTAAATAATAAGCAAGACTTAAACAAGCTTTTTAACTATCATAATGAACATTAAAAATTGAGACATATTGTTAAATTAGTTCTTCCCCTTTCCCAAGTGTACGCATTTATGGTGATTGGACTTAGCTGTGAGCCTGAAAAGCCTTGAATGCACAGATTATATACACTCTCCTTCTTGGACATAGAGCTGGGATTCCATAAGAGGTCTGACTAAGCACCACACTGATGTAAAGGATGCTTTGAAATGTCTCAACTCACTAATTCTGCAGCAAAGTAAAAAGGTTGATGTATTTTCTCAGGGCCAGTATTTTGGATTGTTTTCCAGCTCAGAGATATTTCATTAAGTACTGTTAACTAGGATCAGAGAAGGAAAACTGTTTAAAAAATACACATCTGCTCCAGAAGGCATTGTTAAGCAGTTTCCAAATGCAAGCTCAGTAATACAGAAAAACAGAAGGGTTGAGGTTTAGAAATACCTCTGTAGTTTATTTGATCCATCCTTTCTGCCCAAGGAGTAGCATTTCTAGTTGATTACTTGGGACCATGGTAAGATGACGTTTTAATGTCTCCTAGGTGGAATGCTCCACAAATTATTTGAGCAATACTGCCAGTGTTCAGTCACCTTCACAGGGAAAAAAAACCCCAAAAACTGTTATCCAGGAAAAATCTCCTGTGTTTTACTTTGTGTCCATTGACTCTGGTCCTTTCACTGAAATCAGTTTGGATTAACTTTTTTGAAACTGTCTACTCTATATGCTTAGATAAAAAAGAGAATTATGGAAGAGGGAGGATGAAAGTAGCTATCAAAATATGGGACTCTTTTCTTTAAGAGTATATGGTGAGACAACAGAATAAGTATTCATTGTACTGTGAGTTCTTGCAGAGTGGAAAAACAATATGAACAAATGCCTCTTCTAAAGACAATAAGGTTTCTGTGGAAAAGATGGAAATTTATTCAAGTATGAACTGGAGGTGCTGATGATCTGCATTTCTTTAAGGAATATTTCTATGACTTCATATTTGCTTTTACTGAATTTTTTATTTAGACACATGAAGGAAATAGAGGTGTTTTTGGTTTTTTTTTTTAAATTCTATATTTAAATATGTAAACAATAAAAACTATTGTTATTATGAGGATGGTATCATAAAATGAAATCCATATTCAAAAACAAATTTTCTACACTTATACAAAAAGATGCTTAGCCTTCCAAAGACAATACATAGGGAAAAGCAATCTTGGAAAACTATCACTCTATTTTAACTCAGGCCCTCTAGACTGAAATTCACAGTCAAGTCAATCAGTCAGTCAGAACTGTTTTCATGAGAACTGAATGAACACTGAATATGGGCCTCAATTTTAAGTCCAAGATACTTCTGAAAAAGTCACATCTCTGCTTGCATCTGGCTGTTGTCAGCAAAAAACACAGACACTATAATGAAAACCACTGACCAAACCAATTTGTCTTTCATTTCTTGCACAAAAATTTACATAAGTTAGTGATGGAAGTCCCTGAAACCAGCTGTGCCACCAGGCTGCATCAAGGTTGTTTCCTACTGTAATACAAATGACAAAATTATATAGCCTCTCAGAGAAGCACACTAAAATATACTGCTTTCACTAACCGGTCAAGGTGAAACCCTGAAGTGCACCAGAAAAACCGAAACCAAAGCAAAAAAAAAAAACCACCAAACAAACCAAATTCCAACCAAACAAAAAAAAAAAACTCCACGCCTAAAAACCCAAAACAAAAAGAAAACAAAAAGAAAAAAAAAAGAAAGAAAAAAAAAAAAGGGAGAGCAAGAGTTCTTTGCTTTCTCTGGCTCTCTTTACTCACCTCCAGTGCAGATGGGAGGTCACTTGCCACTTAAAAGTGAACTAGCTATCTCACAAATACTCTCCTTTGCTGCTTCTGATACGCTTTAGTTTCACAACACCAGGTTGAGCCTAAGTGGTGTGGCTGAGCTCTGTATTGCTTTTCTGACAGTTTCAAAGTGACTGCATCTCTTTCCTGGGATTTAACATTATCCATTTTCTACACAATTTCTGAGAGGTCTAATTTCCTGTCTGAATATGTCTAGAGATTGTGTCTTAATTGAAGAACTTCCCAGATGGATGAAACAAAAATTCATATCTTAGTAATCATATAAATTTTGACTGCACAAGTGTACAGCAGGAAACAGATATTTGTGCGTTATCAGCACGGGTTTTGTCTGTGTAAAAAAATATGTTGCTATTTGCTGGTTGGTTGCTTGGTCAGATTGTTCTTTTCTAGACAGGCCCACCATCTCTTCTTTGACATCCACACAGATTTGGGTATTAAGAATAGCAGCAGTTATCCTCAGTGAGACCATGCAGATGCAAAGAGATTCGTCAGTGCATGGATTTTACAGAGCCTGGCTTGTATTTAGTGGTAGATTTAGGTTGTCCTATTTTCCATGTAATATCAGAATTTCAAAAAACAGATTCAGGATGTTGGAATGTGTGCCAGAAATTGTTACTACAGAAGCAGGGATACATGGTAGAAGTTGGCAGCTCTAATCCTGCTTATTTCTGGAATTTTGAAAGCTTACTACTATTATGAATAGCATAGTATGAATAACTCATTTTAGTGCAAAGATATCATTTATGTCTTATGCTTTGAAAATTACATATAGCCAATGACCTTAACAGAATAATGTGAAAGGGTGTAATAAAATTAAAAAAAAAAAAAAAGGGAATGGGTGTGGTAATCATGTATGATATGTCTTATTTATATTCTAAATTTAATTCTGCTTCCCTACACTCCATCCTTGCCTTTCCAGTACACACTGAAGAAACTGGCATGTGTTGTATACAGCAGATGGACATGCTGTGGCATACACAGATTCTCAGCACAGTTCTGGCACCCATATTTTCTGCTGAATTTGCTAGCTAGTAAGAACTCCGGCAGCAGTTGTTTCACAGAAAATGCTGTTCGCTGGCACTATATTAAAAATAATTAGGCCAGAATCAATCAATGAAACCAAATTAATAAGTCAACTTTAAATCAGGCTGGATGAATATTTTTTATATGTATCTTCACACTTTCTTCCTGTAGTTTTAATTGGAAGAAATGTCATTAAAATGAAGAAAAATTTCATCCTGAATTGTCTACTAAGACACTTATGCAACAACTTATTCTCTCTGAAAACTGCTGCTACAACCCTGCTAGGTTTCGCCCATTTGGGGAGGAGAGCCTCAAGAAAACTAGCAGCAAACTCCACAGGTAGATGCAAAGGTTTTCTCATTGCTGCATCTTGTGCATACTGAGAAGGTTTTTACTCGTTGTTCTGGTTTTTTTTTTTATTTGTTTATTTTGGTTTGGTGGGGGTTTTTTGTTTTGCTGTTGTTTTCTGCTTGTTTAGTTGTTTGGGGTTTTTTTTAATTTTTTTTTAATTTAATTTTTTGGTTTGGTTTTGGGCTTTTTTTTCTTTGGTTTTTTTTTGCTTCAGTGTAAGCTAGCTAGCCGTACATGAGTCAGAGGAGCAGACCCTATATTCCTTTCTTGGATGTAATAGAATACCAGTTTAAAATCTTATAGTATACTTTTTCTTGGCATTGTTAATACTATCAGTAAGGTAACCACATACATGCTTAACCAAAGATAGGTAGATTCTCAAACAGATGTTTGATTTATCCTGTCATTTCTGGAAAACTCACTGGCAGAGCGACACAGAATAAAAATGTTCTTTTCTTAAAAATTGCTAAATCCTTTTATTACTCCTAATCTTGTTTGAATGGTGAAAACAATGAAATGGGGAGAGAACAGGAAGGAATAATCACAGAATCACATAATCCTTTAGGTTGGTCAAGACCTCCAAGATCATCTGTCACTGTGGTATTTTATGAAAATCCTTTCGCTAGGATTTTCTCCTGAGAAGTTGAGAAGCCTCAGAAAAGAAATGTGAGCAACAACTATCTGATGGCTGTGGAATGTGGTCTGGAGATGGTTTATCAACAGGTGCATCTTTGATTGGTCTCATGTGGATTGTTTTTACTTGATGACCAATCATGGTCCAGCTGTGTCGGGACTCTGGTCAGTCACGGGTTTTTATTATGATTTCTTGGCCAGCCTTCTGATGTCTCCTTTCTCTTTCTTTAGTGTAGTTTTAGTAGTTTTAGATCATTTTCATTTAAGATAATATAATGTCATAAAATAATAAATCAGCCTTCTGAAACATGGAGTCAAGATTCTCATGTCCTGCCTCATCCTGGGTCCCTCAAACACCACCACAGTCATCAAGCCCAACTTAAAATGATCACCACCTTGTCAAGTAGACTCTAGCACTACACAACAGGTCCACCATTTGTTTCTTCAGCATGTCCAGGGATGGTGACTCCTCCACATCCTTGGCCACTCCATTACAATGCTTAACAACCCTTTCCATGAAGATATCACTCCTGATGTTCAGCCTGAACATGCCCTGGCAGAGATTAAGGTTTTGTGCCCTTGTCTTGTGGCTGGTTGCCTGGGAGAAGAGGCTGACACACACCTTGATAGAACCTCCTTTCAGGCAGTTGTAGAAAGCTACTACATGATCTCTTCCCATCATATATTTTTGCCCCTTAAAGATTGTAACAGTTGTCTAGTTCTCCCTCAAAAGATTATAACATTTGGCTGTAGATAGATAAGGATGATTGCTGAAGTAAAATTTCATCATTCAATTAAAGATACCCTTGTGTATTATAACTTGGAATTCGTTCACATTTTAGTTCTTCACAAGCAACATGTCAAGTTTTGACCCTCAGTTTGAGACTGCTATTTTGGTAATTGTCCTGATGACTGACAGTCATGCAGGGTCTTTCTGACAGTAACTGATATAAAGAGATCATGTTCATGGCTCTTCTTTCAAACCTTGGCAATTTTGCAATTTATTAAAAAATGTACTAAATGAGACTGCTCTCATCCTTGGTGAATAAGATCTTCTTGTTAACTACACATATTTGAGTTTTAATTTCATACCAAATACCAATAGCTCAAAAGTGAACAAGGAAAACGAAAATGCAATTGCCCTGAATTTAGGACTAAAGATAAGCATTCAAGCATTTCAAGATTTAAATTATTGATATTAGTACCTGACATTTCTCTAGTTGCTCGGGGGTCTTTCTTTGACTTCTCTAGTTAACACTATTAACGTTTATTACCTGGAGAACTACTTATTACCTTAAAGGGAAAATAATACTTAGTAACAACTGATATCCTCTTTTGCTCTCTCATGACAAGATTATACTTGTAGTTCTTTTTGGAAATTGACCTTCTTACCTCACCCTTATTTATGCACAGCATTTGCTGTTACATATGTAAAGATCTGCTGGAGTCTTCTTCCTTATCACATAAAATAACAAATGTAAAATCCCACTGCATAGGCAAACCTACTTACATTTTAATTCTGCTTGTACAGGTATCTCAGGATTTGACCTGATGTTTTTGCTATGTTGAGGATGCTTTGTATCACATATACTTATGGAATCCATATGTTCAATATGTTTCTTTTTTCTTTACAGAATTGCATAGGTAAGAACCAGGTTATTGACCTAATTAGAACTCTAGTTATAAAATCTAATTTCTGAAGTGTGCAAGGTGCCTGATGTGTTTTAGTTCTCTACTTCCCATATGAACACAAATTTGTGGTTTAGATGACTCTTCACTTAAATGATTTGCCAATATTTTGCCTTTTTGTTCACTCCTGCCTTGTGTGAAATTATAAGCTGACATAATATTAGCTAAATTTCATGAATATTAGTGTCTCTTCATTTGCCACTGGGTACTGGGCTGCCTGTACATCAAATTACACAAAAGAAATTGCATTGATTTGCGCAACCAAAATGAGTTACTTCTCACCTAAATTAACACAATCATGGAAAATGCATTAGCACAAAGACTGAAAGGTGAAAATGGCTAGTTCAGTAGGACTTATTAAAGCAATAATTTGATCTATAGGTCTAAAGTTGACCTAACTGAATAAATGTAGATTTTTGAGAGGCAAGAGGAAGACACTCCATGGAGGTCTGGATACTAGGGAAAAAGAAATTAATTATCACTTGCTAAAATCAAACTACCACTGTAGTTAATAGCACATCTTTTCTTGGACAGATAATTTTGCTTTATACTGTCATCATATTGCAAAGCTTTGTCTTGTTTTTTTCTTTCTCTCTTCTGAATGAATAAAGAACAGCAGCACAAAGTGAGGTAACTCACTTACACAGTTTGTTCATTGCAAATCTTTTTTAGAGGCTGGGTTGCACAGCAACATTTAAGACACCATTGCAGTGGTACTAATAATGACAATTGCCATAGCCTATACTGTTAACTAAATAATCTGATGTACAACTAAACTACTAATGTGGCTCCCTTCTCTAAGCATATATCTGGAGTTTAAAGTAGGCTTTATGAAGATGATTTGTACCTTATGACAAAGTGTACCATCTTTTCCTCAGAATTCTGTAAGTATACCTAAGCACAGAAACATTAAAAACAAAGAAAAATACAGCTAGATGGTCCCAAGTGTAATAACAGCTACATCTCTCAAGAAATAAATTGTCCACATGACATAGCAGACCATGGGAAATGAACAGGAGAAAATATATATCAGTATTTCAACAGATGTTCAAACAGCATTATGCTACATGTCTAGCTGAAAGAAAATTCAGAGTAGCAGCTGACACACTATCCTTTACTCACCCTCAATTCCAGCTGGTGCCAAAGTCAGTTAGCTTTTTTTTTATGGTTTTTAGCAGGAAAACTGTTTATCTTGTAATGGGAAAATGACTTAATGCAAAAGTAAATAGCATTAAGTATAGGATGGCGAAGTACTTTTATTCCTGCCTCTGCAAGAGACATCCCATGTGACCTTGGAGAAATGCCTTAGCTCTTCCATATCACAGTGTGTCCATGAAACTTCTAATCTGTGATCTATGGATGACTACAATAAATACATATCATCAAGGCTGCCAGTGTCATTCACAGTTATATCCACTTTCAATAAGGATACATTTACAGCTTTTCCAAGCTTTTCCTTTTTTCCCCTGCTTAATTTGCTAATTTCTAATCAGAAGTTTATAATCTGTTTATCTCTGCTTAAAAAATATCTCAAAAATATCTTTAGATCAACCTTGGGAATATCTATTAAACTACAAATTTAATTTGTATGGTTTTGGCAATTTCATCTCATGGTGGTCTTCATCTCATGGTGGCCAATTCTTAATTGACATAGACTTATTCTGGTTTTATATTATTTAAAACCACTTCTGTGTCAATAGCTTTGAAAATAGTACATCAAATTTTGTCTTTCTTGGTGTGGAAACATAATTCTCTGTTTCCAACCAGACACTCTTTAAACTGTGAGAATATTGCTGCACTTTCCCATTTGAGAATATGATATTTGCTGCAACTTCTCAACTAAATGCACAGACAACTGGATCTAGATCTCATTTCGTGTAATTCAAAGTAATACCACTGATTTTAATATAACTAGAAATATTGAATTCCTGGAAGCCTAAAAATATCCAGTGATGTAATTCAAATTAGCTACACAAAAGAGTCCAGATTTAAAAATAAAATACATTTACAATAGGAAATAGTGTATAAATGCCAATAATCTTATACATACTGATCATTTCAGATGAAAAACAAAACAGAAAAAATCTAAACAAGAAAGTTGTCCTTGTTCTCAATAATCAGGCTTTTAAGTCATCTCTGCAGAAATTATTTTCAAATATCAATGAATGATTCCTATAAACTATGGAATTTCTTCTCAGCTTGCTAATGCCTACTGCTTAATAAAGAATTTTTGGGCACTTCACTGCATCTCTTGATACGTCTATCACATCTGTGAGATATAAAAAAAAGAATGCAATGGTAACATCTAGTTAGAAAACAGCTGAAGGCTATCAAACATTCTGAACTTTGACTTGCAGTTTTTGGCTCTTAACATATTTATTTTATGATCTTTCTGAGAAACACTGAATTTTGACACTCCAACTTTGGCAAAATGGTATCGTTGGAATTTTCCTCTCACTAAGTGGCCTCAGCATGTCAATGTATCCTGAAGGGAGTACGCTGGCTCCCTGTCAAACATCAAATTGAATTTCAAATTGCTTTGATGGCTTGTAAGGCATTGCAGTTTGAGAAGTATGTATTTATCAGAATTGCTTTCTCTGCATGAGCCCAGTCTCTCTTTGAGACCATAAAAAGCAAGTAAATTGGCAATTCTGGAATGTGCAGGAGGGGGAAAACTCAGGAACACATATTTAGCTGTTTTACCACTCAAATATGTAATTGATTCTGTGACAAGGGCCTATAATGTGACTTGATCCTGTCATATTTATGTAGCATTTCAGACATCTCTAAATGATGAACAGCATTTCTTTGTCACTACATTCATTAATGATCTAGGCCAAGTCACAGGAACTCGCCTTGCAACACACTTTTAAGGGATGGGATCTGGTATCCAGGACGTACCATAGCTGAAAGGGAAAAGGCAGGTTGATGCCTGAGGTGTTGGAATATCTGTGCTTAAAGTTGACCTGTGATTGCACAAAGGACTTTATATAATGTCCATAGGAAAGCTATGACCAGTGCACAAGACATACAGAGTTCTTTACACATGCTCAAAGGTTTCTATTTGCAGATGCTGAGCCCAGAGCAGCAGACAGCCCTGTTTTAAATTAATCTCCTTTAGTACCTTTCAAATCAAAGGCTTAATGTCTAAGTCAATAAATTTAAATTTTAAATACATCTGAATTAGGGACTGAGCAAATAAAAAGCCTTTCCTGCTTCAAAAAATGCTCAACAAAAGTATTTATTGTTTAATTTTAGCATTGTGAAACCCTGTCTGCCTTGAATCTTGGGCTAAAATATGTTGGTCACATAACACTAATGGAATTTCTGAGCTTCTGAAAGAATTTACAAAATCTAATGGCACTTTCTGAGTAAGTCTCTCTTTTAATGGGAACTGAATGTTAGAAGGGGGTCTGCAAGTCTTCTATCAAATCATCCATTTGTGCATGATTTTAAATATGAGGATGACCCCAAATACTTTCAAAGGTAGTAATTTTGTTTCCAGTGTTGTCTTTCATTCAACTCTATCTATTAGTAGTCATTGATATTTAACATAAGTGAATAGTTTAGGAAATAAAATTAAATACTAACTATCCCCACTTTCTTACAGATATTTATGAAATTAAAAGATAAAGCTTCAATGAAAAGACCACCAGATGTAAAATTATATTGTTTGGATATGTGTTTGATTTTTTTCCCTATCTTAGAGTCCATTTCTAATATTCTTTCATTTGGTGCTGTTATTCAGATGACCCTCAGAATGTACAAAATGAGATTTATTTATTCTGTCAATATTATAACTTGTCCCTCTTTGTGTTTGTATGCTTAATAACACAGATTTATTTCAAAATTCAAGGATTTTTAAAAACATTTATCAATAACTACCCTAATAATTAATTAATTTTTTGAAAATATCTCTCACTCATATTAAAGTAACAGAACAATATTTTCTAAAGCCTCTTAGAAATGTCTTTGAATGGAAAATATGCCCTACTATTTTACAATGTGCAAAGACAAAATCATGAAAGCAAAGAATGTTGCCAGGAAGAACGATAAGTTTTGTCAAACTGTGAAAGTTAAACAGTAAGAAATGCATAAAATTATTTTTCATTAAAAAAAAAAAAAAACCAAAAAAAACCAAACCAACAAGGAATTATAAAATTAAACATAATTTATTCTAATTTTTTTTACCAGGCTGCATTCTATCGTGTATTCTTGTTCTGACTCTCCCAAACTATGCAAAAAGACTTGTTTCATGAAAATAAATGTTATGTATTTTATAACAGCTAACACAGTAAGCTGTTGGTCTCAGATGAAGGAGCTTAATAATTATAACAACAAATATATTTCAACCTTTCAAATAAAGGTCTTTCTGGCAATGTAAAATTATTTTTAAATGGTATTATTTATTTTTAATAACAAATACAAATGCTGTGCTGACATTTTCAATATGACTATCAATCTCCATTAAAGTTGTTTTAAGGGCCTTGCATTTTATAATGAGACAGGATGATTGCATTTTCAATTAAAAGAGACTGTATGCTTTCTTAAGAAGCTTCTAGGAGTTAAGTTAAAAAAGATGGAAATATTTTCTTTCTGTTAAAGAACAAAAATTAATTAAAATATCAGAAAAGCATTTCAAATAGATAAAAATAGAAATATGCTTTCTTGATAAATTTATTAAGAAAAAATATTTCAAAAGTTAAATTTTTTTGTTTTCATTTTTAAACTGAATTTACTTATATACAAAATATTTCAAAGTTGTGATTCACATTCTTTGAGTAGGACAGATATTTTGGAAGATGTATCTGTAGCATGCTGCCGGATTTACTTGAAAACTGCAGAATTCCCTATTTCTCTACAAGTATTTCACCCTGAATATGGCAGATATGGCCCATTAACTGGTAATAGAAACTCTTTATTCGGTCGAGACAATTTCAGTGAGTACCATCAAAGACATATGGGAAGTTATCACATAGGGAGGTTAAATGTCAGTCAGACAACTTGCTATGTAATGATGTGCACATTGACTGGCAGGCAGATGGGTCAACTTATGTGACAAAAAGGGGTAAAAAATGCTTAGGTTCATTTCAGTGCCACAAAGCAATTAGCAATCATTATGAACAAACTGAGACCAGTACTTCAAGCTCACTGAGTGTTTTTGACAAATCATTTAACTATAGTCTTGGAAAGAGCTTTTGTATCCTTTTAAAGAAGGTTTTAATGGTATTAATTAACTAATTTTTTTCAAAATTATGATTGCTTTTTCTTCTTTTAAGAAATATTCCATTAAATTTTCTTTTAGTTAGGAACAGCAGTTACAAAAAGCAAATAAATCAGAATGACTAGATACAGACATCTTTTGTAAAACCCTGGAAAACAATAACAAAGTGTTCTAGAGATGTTATTGCTGTACCTATGCAATTAGTTTCACTTAAAATAATTATGCTGTAGCGTTACTATTCTATAAAAGCATAAAGAGCTCTAAGCTGAGGTCAGTCTCTTCTTCTCATAGAGGATGTGCAAACATATAGACAGAGGACATAATTCATACTCTATGGGCATGAAGCCAGTCTCATAGGCAGAAAAAATAAATGCAGGGATTAACAAAATTACTTTTGTAAGTTCATAGAAAATATGTCTTTAAGTGAGACCTGTAGCATTTTTCCAAATTCCATCATGCAGTCTCATGCCACAGGGAGGGGAGATCTTGGACAGCAACAACTAATATTCCTGGATTCTGGAGAAACCAAAAGGATCTTGTTGCCTGCTGGATGATATGATATGGATTTGAGAATATTGTTAAGATCTATGTTGTGTGCTAGAAAAACACTCAATGGTTTAGCCAGGAATAAAAGACAGATTTATAATCTTTATCTTCTAAACTATAGTGTGGCATCCATGCAAGACAGTGAAAGCTAAAATTTTCATTAGCATATAGACTCAGAAGTTTGTTTCTGTAACCTACTGAAGTATCTGATAATATAATTTTCCCCCTGTAATTAGTGCTGATTTCTGTAAAAATTAACTGTACTCAATATTTTGTAAGAGTGAAACAAGAAAG
Source organism: Fringilla coelebs (assembly GCF_963513975.1). NCBI lineage: Eukaryota > Metazoa > Chordata > Aves > Passeriformes > Fringillidae > Fringilla > Fringilla coelebs. Next base: position 55,719,567 of record NC_140028.1, read on the forward strand.
TTAAATCTATAGATTACATGTAGCATAAATCAACATTGTCCCATCTTGATTTGTAGCAACCAAAATACAGTCTTATAAAAGCTCCTTAGAATTTAGTAGGTACTTCTTAAAATCAGTGAAAGTTTATCCAGTTTAAATATTTATATTTTATTCTGGTAAAAGTACATTTTGGAGAAGAGAGTTTAGTATGATCAGTTAAAATATGTATTTATACCACCAAAATAAAGCTCTGAAAGTTGGACCCCTCACATTTAATAAAATAATGTATTTTAAATTAATTATAAACTCTCAGGATAAAAGGAATTACTTTACCATAAAACACTTGGAAAAATATGGAGGGGCTTGACAGCTGGCCTGCAAGCAAAGCTGAGTTAATAGAAGAAATAACAATTGATGATTTTCAAGTGCATCCACAGCAAGGAAGAAGACAAGGCCATCAGCATGGAAACAGATTAGAAAAGATACATGAAAATTTTTGTAAGCTAGACTACGTGCCTAAGTAGATGTATCTGCATGCCTTATTAAATTTCTGTAAAACTTTTGCCAATTATATTGACATTAGTTGCTTTGCACCAATGAGCATAATAAGTTATTGTGATGCAGTTAATGACTTAAGATCCTGCTTTGTTAAGAGTATATAAGCTGGAGAACAAGCAGAATAAAAAACTTTTTTCTTCTTAGACCCTGATCACGTGTGTATGTCACGTCCGACCTAATGGTGACAGAAAAACAATTAAAAGGATTGATTCATAACTTAGAGGAGGTATATCACTTCAACACCTATTCTTCCAATAGCACTGAATTTCAAGTGCTTTTTTCCTTTCTTCATCTACAAGAGGACCTTCAACAATAGGACTTACAGATATCATAACAACTAGATTTAATTTTCTTTTTAAAATGTATTTCCCAAGATGTTCCCTCATAGATATCAAATATAGTTGAATCTTTCCAGAGAAGGCAATTTTCTTCAAATGCCATATGAAGAAATAAGATATTCTATTTTGTCATATCTGTTGGCTTATCTGTTTTCAGTAGCCTTGTAACCCATATATTTGTCTAGAAGTTAGTGAATGTCTTAAAGGTCTCAGTCAGTGTAACATTTACTTCTACAAAGAGCGTAAGATAACAGGCTGCAAAAACTCTGATTTCCAAAACATGTTTAATTATATATAGAGATATATATCTGCATTTTTAGCGTTTGTATTGGCTTTTTTTTTTTTTTCTTTTGATTGTTGGGGCTTTTTTACACAAAAAACTCACTAACACATACCACAGAAAATGAATAATATGCTGTGGAAATTGCACAAATGGATTCCCTGGAAATGCACTAGTTCACAGGTAAACACAGGAAATCACCAGCAATCAACCTTAGCCAAAGAGTTGCTCTTTATGGCAAAGATTGACCCTTGGACACTTGGCTTTATTTCAGAGTCATGGCACTGAGGATCTGTGTAAAGGGGCAAAGACAGTCCCCATTGGCAAAAAATCTTGTCCCCAGCCTGTGGTGAAGAGGAAATGCAGCAGTGAAATCTGGGGGGCTCTGAGTGATGAGATCTTTTCTGCAGCACAGGCGAGGCTGGCAGGACCCCCAGTGCCCCAAGGGAATGGTATCACTCCAGCCCTACTGACCCTGTAAGAGAGCGCTCAGAGGGCTGGTCTGACACAGGTGCTTTACTGGGCAAGCCAGTAAAAAAGAAGAGTATGGAAGAGTGCAGCTAAGTCCTTTTTTACCTGTTCTGACTGTTCTTGCATATTAAAAGATTTTTTTTTCCCTTACTGATTTTTTCCTTGCCTATTGAACTAATTTTTTCAAAACCACAATTGAAAATGCTTTTGAAAGAAACATGAAGAGCAAAGACATAGTTATTTGTAATACATTTTGGTTGATAAAAAACATTTTGCTTATTTATTATTTGTTATTTATGATTTTTGTTTTTTTTTTTCTTTTTTGACCAGATGAATCCAGCCCCAGATAAAACACAATTCCACTTTTCTCATTTTCTTTCAGCTCTCTGACAAGTGTCAAAACATTTCTGTCCATCATTTCTTGATGACACAAAACAGCAGTTATAAGTTTCAAATTATAATAATAACAAAAAATATACCAACATATAGATTGTCAGAAAATTATTGTGAAGCTAGCACTGGAATTGCAAGAAAGTATGTTTTCATAAGCAGGCTTCCTGACCTCAGAAGAGTTAAAATACTGGTATGGATTCATAAACTAAATGTAGGAAATTGTTTCCAAGGAGGTGATAGGGAATAAAACTTTTAAAATACTCAGGTTATTAACAAATATGCCACCTTCTCCTTATTATCATCTCTCTGAGACACAATCTTTTCCAGCCTGAGACACACAGTGATAAAAGACATAGCAAGAAAAAATCTCTAACTTTCCAGTTTGCTTTCTGGGACTTTTTTCTGGTTTGTTTTTCTGGTTTGTTTTTTTTAATCAGGATGGAGGCATCCAAAAGCTCAAGAACAAATTCTCAGAGTGTGAGATGAGGTCTAGAAGGGGCTACAAGGATTCAGGATGGGTCAGTCATGACAGAAAATTATAGGCATTGCAATGACTCAATCTTACTGCACACTATGCTCCATTAATGGTTCCAACTGCTGAATCAATCCAGAACTAGGGAGGGGGACATGTGGATTAATGCTCCAGAATCCCTCTGTCTGAAGGGCTGCACTGGGATCTGTTAATCTGAACTAGAGCAGACTTGCTGAACCATCCCACCGTGTGTAAATTAAATGGGTACTTCTGAGGGAGTGTTCATATCACAATTACAGCATCTGTAGCAAAAGGCATGGGAAATAGCAACGTTATTTTAATAACCATACATATAGCCATTTGATTGAAAAAAACACTATAGTGACAGAAAATATTTCAAAAGTAGTGCTATATATTTATCTAGAGAAAGATAATTATATGTGCTTCTTTACTGTTTTGTAATGGCTATTTTGTTTAATATTTCAATGGATTTTTATTTTACAAAGTAGAATAAAATTAATTGCACTATAATTTAAACATATATGTCCCTAGGCACTCTTTCTGTGCTCCGTTTTTTAAGAAAAAAATCTTTAAAGTCCCAATAAATATTTATTTGCTATAACTGTCTATATTTAAAATATAAGAATACCTAAATCTACCATTAATATAAAAATAAGGAAACATTGAATTTCAGACATGGAATAGCATGGATGAGGATAAGAAAATATCATATATGCTTTTAATTTATCCTTAGTAAATGTCATGTGTGTTGTTAAAAAGTCTTAAAATAGATTGATTAGTAGTGCATTAAATTAATTGAAAATATTCAATAACAAATATTCAAAATTATTCTTCTCCTGTAAAAACAAACCTACAAAAAGGTCACAACACTTGCTGTTTCTGATGCCAACAATTATACTAAAAATAAATCAAGAAAGAAACCCAGAAAGATAATACAGCTGTGGTTTTTCTATTTAGTCAAAATACTGTCCTTACACCCCCAAAAATCATTAAGTATACTTATATAAAAAGGAAAAACATAGAAAATTTTTGTGATAAAGGATTTAATAATGAGAAAATATGTATGTGTACATGAATCATCCCTAATAATATAAGATTATTATTTTTTCTGGCCTTAGCTGGACATCATCTGCTCATTAATTCAGATTAACAAATGGGAGTTCATGGTGTTATGTTAGAGAGTGACATATCTAGGACATATTTGAAAACCATAGTATTACCAACAATGTAGGCATATGTTAAATGTTAAGAATGTTGAACTTCCCTATTTCAGGTTCAGCATAAGTCTGCTCAGACAAATACTGAAAAATAAAATTTTTCTCTGGATACATGCACTGATTTTTCTTGTCTTTCTTGCATCAAAAATATGTAAATATGAATGAAAAAACAAAAAAGATGCAACCCTGGTTTCATGTAAGCTGGTAACAAAACTTTTGATTTCATTTGGGCTGCTTTCTGTGACAAATATAATAAATATAATTTAATGTATAGTGTGTTTTATTACCAAGATTATACTGCAGCTGCATCAAGTAGATTAAAATATAGCCAAAACACACTCCCTGCTTCCTTGTCTTTGCTTAAGTTTTAGATGTATTCTGAAACCATAAAAGGCAGTTGTAATTTTCTTCACCATAGCAGCAGATGTCTTTCACATGTCTTGCAGTTTACTCAATCTGTAGTCCAAAGTAAACAGCCTTTGTTTCTGATGCCATTTCTGGGAAAGATCAATTCCCTGGAAACGAAAGAAAATAAGGCAGTTTCTTTACTCAAAGAGTAATCTGCCATGGACAAATATTTGTAAACAGAAGTAAACCCTAGACAAAGTTAAAAACCAAGTTAGCTCAACTTATCAAGTAGGTACCTAAGCAAACTCGACACTGCATGTCCACAGGCCTGGCAGGATGCTCCCACAAGGGATGAGAGAGCTAACTGATGTCACCTTCAATGGTCACTTTCAATAAGACTTGAATGATCCTAATGAATGAGAGAGGTTCCTAATTAATCAAGGCTCAAGGATATTAACTTGAGTTTTGAGATATCTTAAAAATGCCCCAAGAAGTTGGATCATCCAGTGTGCTTAATTTACACACTCAACAGCATATAAGACCTTGTTTATGCTCTTAGTGTCAGTGTAACTTTTATAGTTTAGATAGGCTGGAATGGGATATTTAATTTTAACTTGTTGCTGAAGATTATCAGATCCTGAAAGGTCAGTGTGGATTTCATAAAGCATGCAAATTTATACCAGCTAAGACAATAGCCCATTGGCACTAAAACCCCTGCTTTCCTTGTGTTTCCATATCCTGCTGAGTGAAGAAGGTTAACTTGTCATTGCCTGGATCATTAACTTTTTGGAGAGAGATTTTTGAATGCTCTCATACATAAATTTACATGGCAAGATGAACTTCTCAACTCCATAAAGTAGACATTTCAGAATCTCCCAAGGACAGAATTTGGAAATCAGCATTTTGATAAGCAAGTGGGGTTTTTTCAGAATGTAATTTTGAAATGGCATTGAAATACTATTACTGAGGTATAGGGATGATGGATGCAAGAGGTAAACAGAGAAGAAAAAGTTCGCTTTGTTTGCTTCATGAAAAGGATCTCGCTCCCCAAAGACAAATTTGTTTAACATGCGCGGAGCGACAACCAGGCTACAAATAGTTGCTAATTTTCTTTTAAGTCTGTTTTGAAAGAAAAGTGTAATGGAAAAAAGAACAAAGTCCTACTATGACTATTTTGTTTGTATTTAAATTATGTCATAGAAGCTCAATGCAACTGTATACTGTCATAATTTTCCCACATTTCACCTATTCTGTCCTACTGTGCTCTAAACTTCAACAGCACTATGCATCTGCAGCTATGTGCACCAGCTTTTTGACAGCAATTAAAATTGGCATGTAGAGGCATTCTGAGATGAAATCTTATAATTGACAGGCTGAGACACTAGCCAAAGGGGTATTCATTTGGGTAATCCCTGGGCTGAAACACTGCTGGTTTGTCAGCCTCTGAAATTATTGGCAATCTCATAGACTGTATCTAGCAGCTGAGAGGAAGCTGTGCCAACTGGTGGCAGGCTTCAATAGGTTTAGAAACGCCATCAGTGTAATTGTCATCTTTAACACTGAAAAGTGCTTATCTGCCATTGTGATAAGTGTGATAGAAACTGTGTAAATAGAAAAGAGCCAGCAGAGTGTTGGAAAAGGCATTCTGCATTTACTGTCCCCCGCTGCTTTGAACTGCCTGCAAACAGAAACTTTAAAACAACAGACAAATATCGCATCCCATCAAGTACAAAGCATTATGAGAATGACCTCGGTGAATTTCTCTGATGCATTGTGCTACATGGCAACAGGGGGATGAGGGCAAGAGCTGGCAGTTCTCTGGATCAGACAGATGCAAGATAGGATGGTGTCTCTGTTTCTGACACTGAAAGAGCCAAAAAGCATGAGGGGTGGATAAACACTTACTGGAGTGTTTTGAGCTATTGTTAGCTTGCTTTATTCAGGGGAGGACAAAAACCCCACAATGTTCTCAAAGCTTTAAGTATTTCAGTACAAGGTTCTTTGAACTAGCACAGAATTATTAAAGCTATATAAGTCATGCTCATAGTGTGAAGCTGATAAATTTTTTTGGGTGTATTTTGCTGGTTTTATTTTTGACAACAAGCCAGTCACCTCTTTCACTGTACAGGATGGTTGTATGTTGATGAATGGAAAACAATTCCAGCATCTAAAAGCCTGTAAGTCTTAAGGCATGATTTTAGAAAAAGTATGGATATTTTTGAACTAATTTCATTTTTAAGTGCCATAGCACTAGCAAGAATAAAGGCAAGAGAGAAACAGATGAAAGTTTTTCTAAAGCAAACAGTCTGGAAGAAATTGTCCTTGTGCATTAACTATTTATTTAAAAACAGCCAAATTGAAAAAAGTCTAATTCTGACTTTGTGAAAAAGTAATTGCTTTCCTACTTTTTCTGAATGATGTAACATATGCACACACTTGTACACATGTAGAGGAACACTATCATCTGTCAAACAGATTTATGTATAATGCTTGTCAGCTTCTTTTACCCCAGTCCTTTACCTGTTGAGAGACCAACTCAGCTGGGTTGCATGAAATGTTATTTTAGGGAAAATATTTTTAGTTTTTGCTTGATTTATAGTGTGGGGATTTTTTCAAGCTAAAGGAGAAAATTTCATTTGTTGTGTAAATACATTGGTCAGCACAAATATGTCAAGTAAAATCAAATTAGGATTTTCTTTTTTTTTTTAATATGCTAAACATAAAATTTTTGGGGAATTTTATAAGCATTCTCCTTAGTGGAATCGTTCACCAAGGATTATGGGCCCATTAGGCACCCGCTGTGTCACTGTTGGCCTGTTTGTACACAGTCCCCACTCAAGTGTTACATGTCTGTCACAAACCTAATTTTGAAAAGCTTTTGAGTCTTCCTCATGGCATTTCCTGAGGTGCCTGTTTCTCTGTTTCCAGGCAAGCTTGAATTTTTTATCTCAGGCTCAAGAAGGGGTTTTTTCTTACAAGTGGGTCTGCTCACGCCTGCTGAGTTTGGCTCTCTCCAAACTGCAGCGGGAGCTAATGCTTCCTTTCACAGAGAGCTGTTCAAGGAGCCATGGATTACTGGAGGAGGCCTCCAGCCCAGCTGGAGAGAGAGCTATGCTGAATTTGCTACTCTGGCACCTCAAATAGCCTCTAGAAAAGTGTGATAAAAATCAAGGCAAAGGGACCCGACCAGGTAGAAAAAGCGTCCTCAGACTGAAATTAGGTAATTCCATAAAGTGATGTTAGAGATTCCTTGGAATGGAATTAGAATGAGGCAAGGGTGATGCTGCAACTTTGAGAGGAGACTCCTCTATCTGAGGAGCTACGGGGAAATGTTTGTGTGGCTCTGCTCTTCAAGGCAGTGTGGTTCAGTTGGTGGCACAGCTTGACAATCTGGCACTGAGACTGGGCTGGAAAACAGCATCTTCACATGAGGTCAGGAAAATCCAACCAGAATTTGTATCTAGACAAGGATCCCCCACATGTTAGACCTGCACACCTTCAAACCTCCATATCTTCAAGGAGTTGAATATGCTGAAAACCTCCTCAGATCCAGAGATGGGAGTTCCTCCCGTGATGTGCAGAATAAATGGGTCAACTGGGACAGTGTGTGTGTTATTATTTAAGAAAAAATAAAAAAGAAAGGCACATTTTTATACTCTCTTCTTGTATGGGAGAAAGTCTTTACAAAAATACCTAATAAATTTCTGATAAATTTCTGTTGTTAAAATAAAACACATTTTTAAAAAAAAGTATTTCTTTCCAGACTCTTTTCTGCTCTGCCAAGAGAAGGATGAATAATGAGCATTTGAAGCACCAGCATGATCAGAACAGGGCATACACTGAACTGTTAGTAAGATTGCAGATAGCAGAAAAGCCTTTTTAGATCTCTTTGATTAGTAAAGTGAAGCTTTTCCTTTGTATACATAATGTTCCACCATGTATTTACACAATAAATGGAGATGAATCAACATCTTATCTCTAATGGAGATTAAAGCATCTCATTCATAAAATAACAACTCAGAAGCATCTGCTTACACATCCTTATTTAGACAATATGATGCAGTTTGGTTGCTTGTGGAAATTTAGCACATGTGAAATAGCACCAGTGGCATTCCCATATTTTACAGACTTGCATAAAAGTATAATGTGCTACTGCACAATACTGAAATTATTCTAATGCAACCACAAGTAATTTTTTTTTCAGTGTTCCTCTAAGATTATAGTAATTTTACGCTTCATGCAAATAAGGATAATGAGGTTCACTAGTTTAGTAACATCTTTTTCTAATTTCAGAAATAATTGCCATCAGCCACTTAGTGCAGGTTGGCTATTTGGTGAATATGCAAATAGTGCTTTTTCCTTGTATTTACTTTCAAGAAGGACCTGAAATATTTAGGGTTTTTTTGTTGTGAACAAGTAAAATAACTGGAGTTTCAGTTTTCCACAGGAAAAGGCTTTTATAAAATAAACCCACAAATTGCACTGCACTGTTCTTGGCCAGTCTGGTTTACTGTCATTGGTCAAGTTAAGTACCACTGTTTCACCATGAAATATATTCAGTGTAAAGCCAGGGAGCAAGTGTAACATTTGAAATTTTTATTTAACACTACAGTACAAGCATAATCACCTGTAGGCTCAGAGGAAGGCTGTTCTGTAGGTAGTCTACCCTGAATGCAGAAAGCCTGAATGTTTTTGTGGCAATTAAAGATTCATTAACAAAAAATATACACATTCTATTAATTTAAAGATATTCTGACCTCACTATCCTGCTTTTTTTTTTCTTCAAAGGCAGTTATTCTTAATTTAGATATTTCTCAGCAGTGCAGACAAGCTCTGATTTTCTAATGAGAATTCTGTAGAATTATTTGGAAAATATTTTCTTCTAACAATCTGAAAAGCCCAAAAAAGTGCCATAGAGAGAATACAATTTTTGAGTGCATTTTATTTTAATTGTCTACCACATATTTTCTACTCTTTATTAACTTTTAATAGGCATTTTTTTTAATCCCTAGTAGAATCTACTTAAGAAAAAAAATTATTTAGCACAATGAAGAATGTGTCCTTTTGTGTTCTGAGTAATGAAATCATAGAATTGTAATAGAATGGTTTTGGTTGGAAGGGACCTAAAGGGACCAACCAGGGCCAGGGACAAGATGTCTCCTTCCAAGACAAGGTGGAATGAAGACTTGTCTAACCTGGCCATGAACATTTCCCTAGGCATCCACAATTTCCCTAGGCAATCTCTTCCAGTGTCCCATCACCCTCACAGTATAGAATTTCCTCCTAATATCTGATCTACACCAATCCTCTTTCAGTTTGAAGCTATTACCTCTTGTCCTATCCCTGCACAACCTTGCAAAACATGCCTTTCTGTCATCCTTTCACACCCACATAGGTACTGGAAGGCTGCTGTCAAGTCTCTCCAGAGCTTTTTCTTCTCCAGGCTGAACAACCTCAACTCTCTAAGCTTGTCTTCATAGGAAAAGAACCCCAGCCTCGCGATCATCTTCATGGCTCTTCTCTGAACCCACTACCACAGGTGGAGTTACACGTCATTCTCATGTTGCAGGTCCCAGAGCTGGATGCTGTACTCTGGATGGGGTTTCACCAGAGCAGAGTAGAGGGGCAAAATCACCTTCCTCTTCCTGCTGCCCATGCTGCTTTTGATGCAGCCAGGTTGCTGTTATAGCTTTCTGGTATGCAAGCACGTTGCTGGCTGATATTTGGCTTCTCATCAACCAAGACAAATGCCTCTCCTCAGGGCTCTTCTTGATCCATGCTTTCTACAGCCTGTATTTTTACTCAGGAGTGCTTCAAACCAGGTGCAGGACCTTAAACTTGGTTTTGCTGAGCCTCATGAGGTTTGCACATGCCCATCTCTCAAACTTCTCAAGGTCCCGTCTTTGCACAGCACCCTTTCCTGCACAGCTCAGTGCTGCCATCAAACATACTGAGGGTGCACTCAATTGCACTGTCCATGTCACTGACAAAGATGTTAAACAGCACCAGTACCAATACTGACCCCTGGGGAGCCATCCATCACTGGTCCCACTTGGACATTGAGCTGTTTGCTGAAAATATTGAGTGACCATCTAGCCAGTTCCTTATCCACTGAGTAGTGCATCCATCAACACCATGTCTCTCCAGTTTAGATACAAAGATGATGAGCAGGATAGTGTCAAATTCTCTGCACAAGTCCAGGTAGATGACATTGGTCACTCCCTCCTCATCCACCAACACCATAGTCCCATTGCAGGAGATGTCCAAAATCAATTGGCATGATTTTGCCTTGGTGAAGTCATGTCGGCTGTCATCAACTACATTGTCATTTTTTTAGTTTCCAAGATGATCTGCCCCATGATCTTGCCAGGCACCAAGGTGAGACTGACTAGTATGTGGTTTCCCAAGTCCTCATTTCCCTTTTTGAAGATGAAGTTTATGTTTCTCCTTTTCCTGTCAGTAGGAGCTTCACTGTATTGTCATGACTTCTCAAATATGATGGATAGTTACTTAGCCACTTCATCCATCTGTGCCTTCTTGACCCATGGATACATCTCATCAACTCCCAAGGACCTGCGTACCTTCAGGTTTTTTAAATTATCTCAGACCTGGTCTTCATCTACAGTGGCCAGTGGTTACTAGTTTTCCTAGTCCCTGCCTTGCCTTCTGTGACCTGGGCAGTGTGGCTGGAGCAATTGCTGGTGAAGACTGTAGCAAATCAGTAATTGACCACCTCAGCCTTCATCACATACCAGGGTGGTTAGATCTCCCATTTCATTTCAGACACAGTCCACATTATCCCTAGTCTTTCTTCATCATCAGTATACCTACAGCAGATTTTCTTGTTGCCCATGATATTCCTCTCCAAATTTTATTCTGCCTGGGTTTTAGCTTTCCTAATCTAATCCCTGGCTGTTGACACAATTTCCCTGTATTCCTCCAGGGTTACCTGTCCTTGCTTCCACCCTCTCTAGGCTTCCTTTTGGTGTGCTTGAATTTGTCCAGGAGCTTTTTGTTCATCCATGCTGGTCTGCCAGATTTTTTTTTGCCTGACTTCCTCTTGTTTGGGATGCATTGCTCTTGAGCTTGGATAAACTTGAATATTAACTGGCTTTCTGGGGCCTTTTTCCCTTAATAAACTGACTTTCTTCACAAACAAATGAAAGGTATATTATAAATGGGTGAAATACCCTAGATTACAAAGGTCAGTCATCTCCTTTGAATTCCTAATGCCCAAAACCTGTTTGCTGTCCATTTTCTCATGCTGCAGAACAGGTAGTATAAGGACAGTCTTAAAAAAGTAAATCTGTGTCCAAGGAATGAAGAAGAGGACTGTTCAGCTGGTTTTGTAATTTTTTTTTTTTAACTTTATATGCTTTTCTGCAGTGACTATTAAGGATTTATCTTTGTAAGATATGCTTTAAAGAAGTAAACGGCTGAATTCAATATGCATTGAATACCCAGACTTTTGTCAGGCATAGTCTCAGAGTAATCTCAAATAAGTTTTTCCCTTGCAAACCAAAAGAAAATAATAAGTAAGAAAATTCAGTAAGAATTACCTAATCAAAATAAATGTAAAACAATGTAACCAAGAAAAAAAAATTAAGCCTCTTCTGGAATTCAGTTTACTTTGTAAACTCTGCTGTGTTTCATGTTGGAAAGAAAGAGATGGGCAAAATAACCTAAAAGAATCAGATGTCTCAACACGGCTTAGTATTTATCAGAGAAAAAAATAAAAACAAATAAATGTGAAAAGGAAAGATCAGTTGGAAGATCAGTTTTATGTGAGCAATAAACAATGGTTTTTTTGAAATATCAGCTCAGAAAAGGAAGAATAATAAATAATAAGAGCATCTACATTAACAAGAATAGTGATAAGCCAAGATGATTATAGTATTTTGCAGATTGTTTTGAGGCACTTTTTTCCCTTTATATGTTAGAATAGAACCTATAATCTTTTTCCAGCAGATGAGAAAACAACAATTTTAAGCTATTTGACACAAAACTGGTTGATATAAAAACCAAAAGTGCTGTGAAGTGACAATGAGAAGTTTCATGACTGTATTTTATAATGTTGAGGTCATTCAGTGAACACATATATGTAGCATATATAATTGGGAGAAAAAAAAATCAGTGCAGGCACAAAATACAGTCAAGATCTTCTTGTTATTAGTGTTATTATTTTCCAAATAAATTCTCTGTTGAATGTTCATCTATGCTGGATCTGGCTGTTTTAAAATTTTTTTTACACTACAGCATAATCAGACATTCCTGATACCAATGCAGCTTGTTAATGAGTATCTTATTCTGAACTTTGCAGTAATTACGGGCTATGGCCATCATTTCAGATAAACAAGAAACAAATAATTGAAAGTAATTGACTTTGTTAAAATGGAAACTCAAGATGCAGTAAAGGATTATGAGTTTTGTTGAATAATAAGAGATTGCTGAATCTCTTGTTCTAGGCTTCATCTGTAATGTAAAGTTTTGAAGTCATTAAATCAGATTTCATCCATATTGCATGACTCCCCATTAGCTGAGGGGATGATTATCAATCATGCCTACATTTCTTTGCTGTTAATTTCATTCTCAGATAAATAAAATCTAGTTTGGACAAATTCTTTCTATCTGGTGTTTCAGGAAGACAATATTGTGAACTATAATTCACCTTGAAATTTTCTTATTATATTCTTATTGTCTCTATTCATGTTGCTGTGCTTGTTTTGTTTTTCTGAGACCCTATCTTAATCACATAGGTTAGAATATGTCTTTCTTAAAATCAGTTGCCCCAGATTTCATAGTGATGAAGCTAAAAGTGAATTGGTGAGTTGAATAAATACATTGTCTTGTATTTCAGTCATTCAGAATGAAATAGACTTCTATAAAAAGTTAGAATATAGACTGGTTTAATTCCTAGGGTACTATAAAAAAAACCAAAAAACCCAAGTCAAAATACTTAGTCTAGAGCTTTTCTGATTTCGGAAGTTTTCCATTTGGCAGAAATAAGTAATTTACTTGTTTGATTGACAAGCTTATGATGAACACTACTCGTCCTGAGAAATTTACAGAGAATTTTTTGAGACTTTGCTAACAACACTGGTTTTGGGAAGGCTGCTGGAGAAGGCAGATGAGAGGGGTAAAATACTGAGGTGGCTCCTGCATTTCAAAAATTCAGTCCCAGTGTCTCATACATTGGCTGGAGAGTTCTGAGGTTCTCAAGCACCTTATACCATAGGAGAAAGATACCCGCAGCTACTGTATGACGATACATTTTATACCTTTTGAGAAAGTTTGGTTAATTTATAAATATTCATAGGATGGATACTTAATTCCAGCTAGGATTGGAGATCTCGCATATGTTAGGGTTTCCTTTAATCACAGCTATGATGCTCTGATGTATTTCCCACGTGACCTAAGAAGTGATTGGCCTATTGCAAGACTGAATATTTAGGGGAGGGTTGATTTGGTTTCAGGTTCAGCTGGAAAGTCATTAAATTCAAATTACCAAACATATTCTAAAGTTTTTAGCTGTTGATATCTTTTAGCTACAAGAAATTGCCTCAGAACATCTGAACTGAATGGAAGAGTCAAGTGCTTTAGATTCATTAAAATTTACATGTTATTGTCTTAAAATTTTGCTATCTCAATGTAGATTTTAATCAAGGCAGCTATGAGCTTACTTTGCATGCATCAGTATAGCATAAAACTGCAGGAACTTCAGCACTAGCATTTTAAATAATTTTTCGAAGTCCACCTCACAAACCAGGAATATCTAGAACCAAAACCTAAATCTTCTTACAAATCTTTTTTCTTTAGTAAGGGAAAAGATTTTTTTTATGATGATTTTTCTCAGTGAATTAACACAATCCTCATTAATTGTAAATAAAAGATAAAGTCTTTATGTCTTTCCATACTGTGGTCCAAAAGAAAATATTAATAAAATACAATCTAGAACGGAAACATAACATTAGAAGCAATACTTCAGCTGCAGGGCCTTCCTTGGCCTTCCTTGAGCCTTAACCAAATATTGAACAACATTAGATTCGTTTTCCTTCTAATCTTTTACTTCTTGCCCCCTTCCCCTTCCCCCCCCCCCCCATCCTGACCTATTTAAAATTCCAAATTCCAAGAGTCTGGGGATTTGGTTTCTTCAGTCGAACAAAGAGGTATGATGTCATAAATAATACTAAATTTCTAGTCTTCCACTCAAAAACGGTTTTAGTCTAGTTTAAGAGCTTCTACCAATAAGGAAACATTCATGCTCTAGAAAAAGAATGTAAGTATATGCTGAAATTTGAAATAAATTCAGCATTTATTTGCTTGTTGGTTTGGTTTCTCATTGTTTCCTTGTTTGCTTGCTTTTTTCCCAGTGGACCTGGGTGCTTTTTGGAATGCAGTCATAGTTGAATTACTGTAAAGGAAACAAGATAGAAGCTCTTGCTGAAAAAAGAAATGTTTAAATAATTGACTTATGCTTAACTTCATTTTGAAAATAGAATATCAATGAAAATTAAATGTAATGGAAAAGCAGAAAATATTGTGTAACTGTGAAATATTATTTCTCCTATGGTCTCCTCCTTCTACAGATTTTTGAAAAATTCCCATACAGGCAATTTTTTTTTTTTTTTCTGAAGGGTAGACCTATGTTACTTTCATTATATTTTTCGAGCTGAGTTTATCCATCCTGGCTGGACATACATAATCCTTAAGAGACAGACTTAGGGAAAATTTCCATGCACATTTTGTAAATTTCCATGCACATTTTGTAGAACATAGAATGAAAATTTTGCATAAAACCAAACCCATAATATGAAAAACACATCATTTAACAAACAACAAAAAGAATGAAAGGCAAGGTAGCATCTTTACAAGGAGAAGTAGTTTCTAAAATGTCAGAAAAAATCTCAGTACTGTTGATGCTGACTAACAGAGAAATCCTTAGCAGAGAGACAAGATCATTCTGCTTGGCTTACACTGCATTATTTTTAAATTGTGGTTTGAAACTTGAACTAAGAAAAAAATAGATATTAAATTTACGTAATTTATTTTTCTATCCATTTGGAAATCCCAAATTCACATCTGTAGCAGTCATGTTGAATTTTCAATTTTCCAGGATTTTTGCAACACAGCCTACTTTCATGGAAAAAGAGGCATATTCTTCTCCTGGTCTCCAATTTTATGTATGAAAAAGCAAGGAAGCAAGCCTGTTTTCCAAATTCACTAGCTCTTTCCTTGTCAGTGCTTTGCACCATTTCATTTACCCTAAAAGTGAAATCTAGACCTAAAAAAAAGGAAAAGACCCTTCCTAACAGGAAATGTCACCAAAAGGTTCATAAGGTATAACCAACAGTTTGTGTCTCTTCCCTAAATCCTTGCATGTAGATAACCAATGTTTCTAGTGGTTTTTTTTAGCATTGTTAACCTATGAAGCCTTTGAAGCAGATATGACCATTAGGATCACAATTCCTTCACTCCTAAGTGAAAAAGGGACTCAGCCATGACTGGTTCTCTAGGACCTATGATAATGCATTTAAAAGTACATTTATAATATTAAAATGAAAACTAAAATGTATCTCTGCACATGTATCATAAAGCTAGTTCTGCAGAGAACACACTTTCCTGCACATGAATTGTGAGCAGAAATGTCAAATGCAGATTAAAATCCACAGCTCTGTAAATGCAACACATTTTTTTCTTGGAAAAAAAAAATGGTGTGTCCTCAAGTTCAACATGGTAGGAACCAATTAATTAATTCTAAGAATAAGAAGATAAAGTTTTCCTAGTTATTTTTGACAGATTATTCCTCAAATAGTTAATGTATTATCTTTTACAGGGTAATTTTAGTGATGCCATTCAAGATATCTTTAGAGTAATAGCTACTATTGCGTACAAGTGTCAGATGTTTTATTGTAAACCAGGAGAGGAAAAAAAACCCAACAAACAACAAGCCAACAAGTAACACCCACCAACCACTCACTTCCAGAAAATAAAAGCCCTCTCTGCCCTCATTATTTGTGATTGTGGATAGAAAAAAAATTGAGCACTTCAAAATAGACAATTTTAATAGAAGTCACTATTTTGTATGAAAAGTGAACCCTGAAAAGCCTTCTATCAAAGTAATTATCTGAAATTTGTAAATAAATTTCTGGAAACTTCCCAAGTTCTCTGTGGTTTAGTGATGTCCTTTGGTTCTCATGTTTACAATTTGATGCTAAAAATTTATTGCCAACCTGAATCTGGAAGCTAGCCTATGAAATCAATGCCTTTATAAAAGACTGGAAAGACATTTCAATGAATGACAACTTCAAGCTATTAATTTTCTGTCTCTGAAATCCCAGATAATTTTCTATGATTCTGTTAAACTTGGAATAATACACTTCACCAGTTTAGAAGCTACAGAAAATTGTATTGCAAATGTAAAATTTTTAATGTATTTCGCATTTTTTTAACCTATTCTTGAGTCAAATTGTACAATAAATTAATTGATGAAAGATTGAGAAAGAATTTCCACTTGCCTAGATATATTAGGAAAAAAAAAGCCACCTGGATTTAACAGAACACTTTGAATTCAGGAGCCTTTTTTTAAAAAAATGTATTTTGTTTCATAAAAAGCAGTAAAATAAGATTTAGTCTATTTTACAGGTAGGAAAAAACAATCAAGATTTTCTCAAAGTCACTAATATTCCAGAGGCATGAGCACTGGTTTGATTGAGATTCTGCTGCGAGACTGGCACTCAAAAACAGTAGAACATAGGTCATAAACAAAAGGTAAAATCCTGGAATAACTAAATCTAGAAACCATTTCAAGGCACATGAAGAACAAGAAGTCGGTTAAAAGTGATCAGCAAGGATTTGCAAAGGAGAAGCCATGTTTGACTACTGGTGAGAGTCTTCTATAATTAAATGATTTAGTGGGTAGATGAGGGGAGAGCAGTCGATGTCAGACACCTCATCCTGTGGAAGGCTTTTGGCTTTGTCTTATGTAAGATCTTAAAAGGCAAGCTGCTGAAGTACGGGCTGGTTAAGCATGGAGGTGGATTGAAAGCCAAGCCCAAAACATTGTGATCAGTGGCATAAAGTCTGGTTAGAGGCCAGAACCAGGCAGTGTATCTCAAGGACCCATACTGGGTCCAGTCCTTGTCAAGATCTTGTTAATGATGTGGAGGAAGCGCTGAAATAATTCACATTCTGTTCCACAAAACAGATATTTGGCTTATGGAGAGGTAAGAGGGTGAACCTAGGGCCCCCTGCCAACACTAGATATGGCAATGCAGGCCAACCATAACTTATGTGACTCTCATAAGGAATCATCTACTTAATAACAATCTTTCTCAAAAAAAAAGTCATTCAAGGAAATAGTAAAGTGAAAAGTTATGACTGCGATGTAAAACCATATGCTACAAAATCTTGAAGCCAGAGAAGCTATTACTGGATGAAAAAACAACTATCTTGACTGCAGATTCCTAGAGATGGATGTCAATATATAACAGAACAAAAATATATTTTAAAAGAAATTCCAATTGAAACAATAAGACAACAACTGAGGAGGAATTTAATCCTGAAAAGAGTGCTTGAAAGATAAGATTGTATGGAAAAGAAACACAAGATAAGATTTTATGGAAATGAAACACACCGAAACAACCATTATTATAGACTGACAGCCTTGTTTTAGTCTGGGCTCCTGCTGAAGTCCCAGCATACCCGACAAACTCAAATCAATGTCATGACATTGCCTCAAATGTTCATCAGGAAGACATATATACTATATATACACACATATATGGAGCTGATAAAATGGTTTTAAAATACCTTAATCCAGAATTCTCTACCAGGAAGTGTAAAGAAAAAGAAAAGAAGAAATGAAAAAAAATAAAAATCAATGAAACTGAATGAGCAAGTATCATCAGCTGTGATAGCTGGTGTCACATATTGAACAACCAGAATTTGTCATTCTTATGTGGTGCCTTTTGTGACAATTCAGAATATTATGGGAAATTTTTCATGCCCCTTGCACAGACAAAGCTCATCATGCTTCATCGTTCATGGTTCATTCTGGAACCATGTACCTTCTGGCTTTCAGTTTAACTTTTTGTGCACTGGGTTTGGGCATCTTAGATTAATCATCAAGCCTAACTTACCATCAGCGGACCATGTTGCTTAGAGTGAGGTACTTTGCATAAGCTCTGACCTGATTACCAACGAGGAGGATGAGATGGCTGCTCCTTGCTTTTCCTAAACTCTGGCTTCTTTAAGGGAATGCTGGTTGTTTCATCTACAGCTCCCTTTCCTAGCCTCTAACTCTTCTACAGAAACCACTGCAGTCCCTAAACAGCAAGAGACCTATCATGGTGGAGGAAGCTGAGTCCATAACACCTCCTACTATTTCCTTTTTCTATTCTTTTATAAGAATTCTAGCTTTATACTTTTTCTTAGAGATCCTTTCATATTATGCTCTCTCTTGTTCTTATTCCTCAATATGTGCAGTATTTCAAAGCTCTTCATTTAAAGCAATAACATTTCTCCATTGGCTGGTATTGCTTATTTTTTGTTCCTTATAACAACAATAATGTCAAAACAAAACAAACATCTGCTCAACTGCAGTAAATTATCTGGCTTTCCATTCTCTCAGCAGAATAAAAATAGCTGAAGTTTATTTCATAAAGTGAGTGTTTTCAGGCTGTAGTATGCCTGAGTACTGCTCAAAGGCAGAATTTAACCTTTCATATCTGGTTTAAAGTGCTGAACTACTCTCCCATAATTTCCAGCAATTTTTGGTCCTGAGTTTCTATAAGTCTTACATGATCAATTAATTAGAAAGCAGAGCACCACTCGAAGAAACAAGTGATTTATAATGGAAGATCCACTTCTGCAATTTGCAATGTTATTGGATTCTGTTAAAATAGTTAACCCACAAAATACTGATGCATGTTCCCCTGAGAAGCTGCTCTTTTGAATGTGGCCCCAACATTGAAGTAATCCTCACAGAATTAGTCAGGATGAAGCTAATATTAAAGCACCTCTCTGCAGAGAAGTGCAGGCAGGCAGGTGTAGATATGTCAGGGCAGGCACATGTAAACCTGTTGTGATTTCAGAGCTGCATAGTGGAGGTGCTTTTAGAACAAGTTAGCAGCATTTCTTTCTAATAAGGGCTTATTTATGTCCTTGAATGATAATATGGTTTCTATAGCTACAGCTGGCTGGCATCTGGACAGCTCAGGGGATGGTGGGAATATTCACAGTACTCTCTTTTTTATCACATACAGACACATGAACCAGAGTGACAGGAGCAGAATAACTCCAGTGCAGATCCTATTTGTGACACATTTCTTTTGCCACTTTTCCAGCCGCATCTCATAAAGCAGAGCATGCTCCATGACTCAATATGCTGCATTGGGTACCACTTTTCACAGCATTTTTGGTGAACCCATCAAGCATTCCTTGTCCCTTGCACAGAAACTCTTATTGTCTATGTATGTAGCAAAGTAAATAATTTTTGAGCTGTTGAAGGATGGGAATCAAGATCCAGACTAACAATTTTTTTTTATAGTTAGATTTACTATGACTGTATTTTTAGAAATCAGAAGTAAAAAAGTTCATGAGGCAGAAAGATGTTGTACATAAAGTGGCCTAGATAAGAAAATCAAACAAACAAAAAAAGGGTGCTAGTTAGTATACCTATAATCAAATTGAATTTATAATTGTTTCTGAGACAAAATATCACTGCATGGAGTATCAGCTGCATGGAATGATATATGTCTTAAGATATCTAAAATACATTCATGCTTATCACAAGAAGAATATCAAGTACTTTAGTATTTCTTATAAAGAATAGCAATAAAAATATTTATCATTTTTCTCCTCTCCTCTTGCAGCTGAACCCATATAGGTAAGCCACAAATAAGCCTGATTTGTTTACCAATGGATTTTGCATTAACAGTTATGTGTTATTTGATAGAAAAATCACTTGGAAAAGAAAATAACTGAAATATTTACATTCGAAAGCCTTGTGTGAGTCTATTCTGAAATGTATCCTTTAAGAAAGAATTAGAATTATTTGCTGAATTGGTTTACTAGAAGCTGAAAAAGAGAATATGGAATAAAAGCATTTTATGTGGAAATAGTGTATTGCTAACCAAAGTATTCAACTGATAAGTGACATAAACTTATTAAAACCTAGAATTAAAAATCCCATTCTGTTGCCACTGAAAAGTTAATCACAGTGTGAAGCTAATCCTGGATATCGGGATTTTCCCACCAATAAGCTCCACAGTATATAAAGTAGGCCCTACAGTAGCACATCTATGCTTTACATGCTAAGACTTGAGCCCATATGAACCATCTTAAGTTTAAAAAATAAATAAATAAAAGGAAAGAAAGAAAATGAAAAAAAACCACAATAATCAGCATTTAAGTTAATATAGGAGCATGAAAGGATGTATATAATAATCTACTTAGTGGAAGCTGCTTGTGCAGTAATTCTCAATAAGCACTGGATCTTTGGGTCTTCTGTAAAGCAATAAAAATTCGTTGCTTAAATAGATGAAAAAACTGTTTTCTGCAACCATCAGAAAAATAAATTAAAAAAGCCAACGGACCTAGCTATATCTCATTAGGATTGTTTCAATCGCTTTGCAAGGTAAGTTCAGTTGATGGAAGCTTTTAACACCACAAATACTCTACTGCAACAACAAAGATGCGTTAGTAGTTCAAAACTCAGGAGCTTAGTCCTATTGCTTTACTCCAAAGTTTTGCAGTAAGGTACAGAAATCCAAAGGACAAATAATAAGCTACTTAGTGAAATGTTTAGGCTAGCCCAGAAATTCAGAATACCACTTATATAAAAAGGTCGGACAAACATTCTCAGAATTCTTTCAATAGTATAACATTGTATAAAGCTTCTCATTGCTAAAGCAAATGAGTATAGCCTTAATGAGTCAGTGTGCTTCTACGGACACACAGAATTTCCAGCAAGGCAACTGTTTAGTGATCTTCTTCCCATCCATTAGTCTTAAGCAAATCTGCATGAAACATAACCCCCAGTAAATGGCTTCACACTTTTTAATATCCCCAAAATGACACTACTTTAAGGACTTTTAAATATGGTTTCTCAGTGCATGGACGATTGATTGTTCCAGCCAAAAATCCTCTCCCAGTAAAAATAAAAATGCCCTCCAAGAAAATCAGTAGACACTTGTTTATTTTCTACTTGTTTTATACAAGACAAGGTTAAGTACGCTCTAGGACTTCAGAATATGTTTCAGGTGGTAGGAATTTAGAACATGTGTCATAAGTGGAATAATTTGTTTTTTTTGATTAGCTGTTTTGATGAGGAAGCATGCATAGTCAAAAAAGTCATCTGAGAGCAGAAGAAGGAAATTTTTGAAAGCTATAATGTCAGATTGAGCTGGACTGCTGCCTGGAATGTGCTCAAAGATTAGCCTAAAAGCTCAAAGTGTAAATAGCATTGAAGAAAATACTTTTTCTGTCAGAAAATTTCGTTTTTCTCTGACATTGTGTTCCTGTCGTGGAGGGTGATCAACACATGCACCAGGAGGGGCTGTGCCCTACCTCTGCCGCCAGCAAACAGGATCATGGTTTGGCCACTGGCCGGGTTCCCAAACCACCAGAGGCGGCCCATAAATGTGGACCCAACGCTGAAGGATTGGGGCAAAGGAAAAAAGGGAAGACTCTCAGTTTGCTTCTTTGAGCTGCTTTGTTTCTTTCCCACTCAGAAGCGGTGCCGGGGCCGGGGTGTTTGGAACAGGCAGCGTGGCACAGGAGTTATTCTTTCCTGTGGCAGGAGCAGCGCCAAAGCGGCGCAACACCCGCGGGCAGCGCCAGTGCCAGGGGTGCGGGCGTCGGCCACACGAGGGATCTCGCTGGCGGCAGGCGCTTCCCTGAAGCAGGAATGGGGCAGGTGATGCCACGTGGATGTTCTTCTTTCTCACAGCGGAGAGTGGTGCCGGCTGTGAGAGTGCCGTCAGGGCACGGGTGCCAGCAGGGCATGGGCGGCTCAGAGGGGGCAGTGGCAGAGAGCAGGAAAAAGAGAGAACCAGAGTGTTTTATGGAGGAGGGGGTGGAAACATCAGCTAGAGCGGGAAAGTCACAGACCAATGGCAAAAAGGAAAAATCGTAACTGACAGCGAATTCTCTAGATAAAGGGGTGTCTACAGGGGCAGAATTTTTGAGGATAGACAGGGAAAAATCTGGAATTATTAATTGCCAGCGGGAATTATTAACTGCCAGGGGATTATTAACAGACAGGGGGCAAACAACCCGATACTGAGACTAAACATACTCATCAAACCCCCACTGCTATTAGCAAATATCCTCGAACCCCCACTGCCGCATACCTCTCTTTTACACTGTTGCCACATATGTACTTTTGAAAACTCAAAGGGTGGTTGAAGCTATAGTGTCATTTTAGAACAATCACAGAGGAATGAAAATTCATCCTTCTCTCTCAGGTTCATCTTTAAAGCTTGCCTTTTAATGGCTTTTCAAGGTCTGAGTTTTTTCTGGTTTCTTTGTTTTTATGCTTTGCTGTAGAATATGTGTTATGACTTAATTTTCTTATTTAGATTTTGAGATGCATTAATTTTTTTTCTTTCTCATCCTCACACATTCTTCTCTAAGGCACAGGTTGCAGGGATTCCACTCAACTACTATGAGAGAGCACAGTGAATGGGTAAGAACACAAGTCCTTTGGGTATGCTTAGGTTTAATCTAACATTTTTTTGGGGCATGCCAGCTTCTGAAAAATGGCAGTGAATATTAAATTCCCAAGAAGGCAGAAGCAATCAAACATATGAAAATTGCCTAACTGTGATCAAAGAAAGAAATAAGCAAGAATTATTTGGATTAAGATGATGTTATTTATCTAAAAAACCAGTTTGTATGCTTTCTCTACTTACATATACATAATACTTTATATATATATTATATACATATAATAATGTTTTCACCTCTTAAAAAAAAAAAACCAATAGATTTTGGGGTGGTTGAAGTCTTCTTCAAGAACCAATGGAACTTGTCTGGTTCTTTCTTGTTTGTTTGTTTGCTTGTTTTGTTTTTTTTTAATTTTTATTTTTTAAAGTTTGTTTTGTTTTGTGCAAATTGACATAGAGATTTCCTTATCTCTTCCTGAAACATTACCTGTAGACAAGGAGCACCCATTCTTGGACTGTTAAACCACCAGACTTCAGAGGTCAAATTACTATTTCATACATGAAAAGGCAATCATAATAAAAAACAAAGAAATATGAGATCAGATAGATTGTATTGAGTGATCCTGATTGCATAATTGAAATTTTTTCCCATTTTCAACTCCCAAGTAAGGATTATAAAAATGCTTCTCACCACGCTATCAAGAACTTAAAATCTACAGTGAAATATGTGTAGCATATCACTCTAAAACCCCAATATAATGGAAAGAATTTCTAATGTCCCAGGTCCCTGCAATAGCAGGAATCCTTTTAGGTGTCTCTAAGCATATTTTGCATGCTATAAAGCTACAAAGATTAAAAAAAAAAGGCTGAAATTCTTCTTTTATTACAGCTTAAGTTGTAGAACTCCCAGTAGGTTCCATTTCTGATTGTCTTTCAAACTGCATTCCACAATGACACCTTTACATGCTTGCTGAGTCTTTGGTCCCTGCTTCTCCTGCTCTTTTCTTTTTTTCCTCTCTTCTTTTTTTTTTCCCCCTCAATTTTTTTTCCCCTTTTAAAGGTGCACATTAAAGAAACATCAAGAAAATGCTCAGAGCAAAAAGTGCGCACTTGTCAGAATCCTACAAGCCAGTAAATCAATAAGGAGGAGAGACTTGGAAAGCAAAAAATTGCTCTGCATGATCTTTGGAGAAAACCAATATACAAATGCAGTGTGTATTTTGTAAGGAATGTCAGGAACCTTTAATTTATGTCCTAGATAATACAAAGAAAAACTAAAAAGGTGGTACAAACTGGATCTAATTTTCAGTGCCAAGAAATTATTTGTTTCCATATACACTACTTTTTAGTATCAACCCAATATATTAATTATACTAATAACCTGAAAACATCTGCTTTATCCCTAAAGAATGACGACTCCAGACTCCAGCTGCTGCAACAGCTATTTGGTGCATTTGGCTGTCCATACAATGGCTTGCATTACAAAGTACTTTTCTTGGACAGCAGAAAAAGCAAACAAGAAAGCATCAGCCAAGTATATTTGAAATTTTTCTGTTCTGAAATCAGCAATCAGTTTGTGTATTTTTTTTAGAAGACTGCTTCTCTAATCATTAGGTTCTCATTGTCTCTGCCACTCTCCAATAATGTTGGAAAATAAATATTTCGATCCTGTTGCAATAAATCTTGAAAACTACATGTGGTTGGTTGGTTCATTGGTTGCTTGGGTTTTTTATTGAATCCAAACCATCTATCACATAGGAGCAGTTAGACAGCAGAAGACCAACAAATTTTCTGCTGGGCAAGGGATGCATGAATAAAAATCTGGTGAACAATTACGAATTTCATATTACAAACATACTCTGAAGAAATAGCAAGGATGAAACTACATTTCTGACAAATACATCCAAATTATAAAATCCTAATATCGTTTACTTTTTCTCTGGTAATGCAGGCCAACAGAAAGGTAAGGGATATCTTCACCTCCTTTGAGAGAAATTCCTCTTCCAGAAATACTTGAAATTTTAGGAGATTAATTCTTAGTTTCTGAATGTGTTTTCCCTTTGAAAACATTCCAGTGATTGTAGATGTGTAGGTGGTAACTATGCAGATGTTACTGTTTGTGTGTTGCTTGGTATTAAGATAACACAGGCCAGCTATTCTCTGAGTGAAGAAGTTATGGCTTGTTTAAACATAAAGAATTATGTAAGCATCAGGTAACTATTATCTGATTTGTTTCAGATCTGTTTAGATTTATGCAATCATATGGTGTAACTCTATATATCTGTATTTGTATTTTTGCATTTGTTTGAAAGAGTTATTTGCTGTATAATGAACCTATGATCTTAACATAAGATCCAGAATATAATAAAGTTATAAAATGAGAAGAGGACTTGAAAATATTGTTCCAGGATTCTGCCATTGGAATAGAATGTTACAAGGTGCAAAAAGCTTACTAGCGCTTAGCTTCTGATCACTGAATGGATGCAATATTGCAACCTGGTTAAGATGAGCTTTAGAATAAAGTATTCAATCTATGTAGAACAAATCACATAAAATATAATCAGACTTGTAGACCAGCGAATAAAGATTAATGAGTAAAAAATTCTAGCGAACACATAAAATGTCCTCAAGCAAAAATTTTGGTCACAGGTCAAAAATTTTTTCACAGTGACCTACAAAATGAGAACTGACCAACTCAGGTGGATATGGAGTTTTTATATGAAATGTTGTAGTTGAAAACTATCTGGGAGTTAAATTCCAAATAAGCTGCAGCCCCTTCGCTGTGCCCCCTTCTGGTGAGAGAGGGACAAAGGAAGAGCCTATGGCTTGTGATAAAAATTTACTGAAAACATGCATCAATGGGATGAGAAATGAAGAGTAGCAACAATATTAAAAACAAAAGTATAAAAAAGAGAGGGTGATATACACACAAACAAGGTGTTCACCACCTTGACTCAGTTCCACAAGGTCACTGACACAAAGAAAATTGATGGATGATATTTCAGGATCCAGAAGTTGTTTCCAGCTCAGGAGCTAACCAACTATAGAAATCATTTGACCTCTTTTGGCCTTGATTTCATGCATCTTTCTCTGTATTTCCTGAAATCTGTGATAACAAAATAGCTATCTCCACAAGGAGCTAGCTTGGAAGCCTTTAGCTGTTAGCAGGAAAATATAAAGTAATAATAATCATTCAAGACTGACAGGTACTATCACCAAAGAAAAAAACACGGAATTTTTAAAAACAAATCCAAATGTACATGAAGGTAAAAAGACTTAGATGAGTGCTTATACCCCTATCAGATTGGGGAAAGTAGAAGAAGCTTTGGGAGTCATTATCAGTGAGTTAGTGTACAGAGCAAGAGTAAAGAAAGGTATTAGGAGGAGTTCTTTGCTATGGAAGGTCTGCTGTGTCTAAGCCTTTCCCATTAGGAAAGATTCCTCTCTCATTTTGAAGTCCTGGAGAGTCCAGCCTGCCTTGAATTTCTATGATGTCTGAGGTAATGGCAGCACAGCATGGGAAAGAAGTTGAATCACTCACTCCAGATTTTCAGGTGTCTGAGCTTGAGTGAGATGTACCGCAGGGGATGCAAGTGCTTATAGATGTCTAGGATGTTTTTACATTCCATGGTGGAAAAGCAGAGTAAGACTTTTGTGATAACAAGATACAAAAAGAACCTGGAAGACATCTTACTTTAGACACTATTCTTTGAGAATTCTATTAAATATTTGTACTAAATGTGCTAATACTTTGTACAGTTGTACTAATATTTGTACAATATTTGTACTAATATTTGTAGAAGTGATCTAAGTAAATTGTCATTTGCAGCCAATGAAATGAGGTTCATCAGATACCAATGAAATGTGGGCATATTGAATTAGACTGTTGAAAGTCTAGAAGGAGATGTTTAAAGATAACTTATCACCTCTTTTATATCTCTTGGACACTGTGTCTTGGTTTGCCAAAGTGTTTGTATATTTGAAATAAATAATAAATTAGAAACTAGATTTTTGTCCTAGGAAAACATTTTGTAATAGAATTGGGACTATTTCTGGCATGCTGTTTAAATGAATGGGGGAATTTCAGAAACAATAATAGTGTGGCTGGTCAGAGTCTGACAAGCAGAATGAACTGTAAAGTGATTAAACAGTTGGGTAGTTTATTATTGATTTAGGTTCATAGTCAACATTTTGTATTACCTATTGTATTGTTCAGGTGTTCATTTCTTTTTTCTTTTTCTGGAATGAATGTTGTTGCCATTTCATAGTTATTTTAGCAGCTAGACTATCCTTGTCCTGTTTAATTGCCTACTGGATTAGTGCCCAGTATAATAGCAGATTTTTTTTTTTTTTTGAGTACTATTTCTAGAGTGGATGATCTTTATTTTTGTCAATACATTTAAACCATTTTCTGTGTTTCTTTCTTCGGGGTCATCCAATTTTTGCTTATCTCTCAGGTGTCCTCACTATTAATAATGCAGGATATTTTTGACATTTTTAAGTCCAATTTACTGAATCAGTACATAAAAAATTCTTTTTCCAGCTCCCAAGCTACTAAATTTCTCGAAGATGTCCTTTTTAAAGTCTTTTCAGAGGAATTTCTAATGACAGAGACTGATTTACTTAAACATCATCAGAAGCAATATATGCTTTGTGCATATATATATATGTGTATATATATGTATATATATATTCCTATGGGCAAGTCTGTATCCTTTTAAGCTTTAATGTAATAGCATTTGTAGTATCCATTTGGTCAGATATATGTATGCACACTTTGTTGTCTCTCTACAAATGAAATCTATTTGAATCCCCATATGTGGAGCATTACTGAAATTATAAACTTTATTATTATGAAAGTATTATCTAAATAATAATTAAAATGTATGGGGAATTAAGATTCTTTGATATCCTGTTCCAGTTTCTGCTATTTGAGAGTTTTTTGAAACACTGATGTTTTCTAATTATATTTATTAGGTTTTGCTCACAGTGCTACATATCTAACTGCCTTTGCTGGCAAACATCTTGTTGAGTCCATATTTCTGTCTAATGTTACTATCTGTTTGCTGCAGGTAAGGTGTTTCATACTGATGTAAGCAATCTCTCTGTATGCACGTTTTATTGTTCTCTACATATCAGGGTTAAATGTTACTGTTCCTTGAAGTCTGTGTATGATACAGAAGGCTGATATAAGATCATGCATTAAGAATTTGTCTTTTCCCAAACAAATACAAAAGAAAACAAATTATTATTTTCAAATGTGTCTTTTTTTTTTTAATAAACATTAATTCTCTCAATTTTTCTTTATAAGACATAGGTTTACCAGTGTTCTGGTAGAAAAATGTTGCAGACTTTACTAATAGCTACTGTCTTTTTCATATAATTCTATTCTATTTTTTCATAATCTGGATCAAGGTGAAATACCTTCTTTTCCAGAGTGCAAAATCACATAAACTCCTCAACCTCTGCTCCTTAGAGAACATATATTAGATCTGACTTTCAAGCATTAAAATGTGCACTGTCATTTGAAACAAGTGTTACCCTCATCTGACAAGGTGACCACTTATAATTAAGAATGATTGTTAAAATAACCAGATTTCCAATGCAGATTTTGAAAGCGAAGCTAAGTGTGTAATGACAATACCTGTGAAAAATGAGGAAAAATGAGGAAAATTATGTGAATTGAAGACTAAGACTACCCTCAGCAATGGGCAGAATTTCTTCTCAGTGTTATGATAATAAAAAATCTGCACCAGGATGTCGACGTCAAAACCAAACTGAAACTTTTTAATTTGGCTAAACTGATTAAAAAAATGTATATTTTTCTACTCACAGCAATGAGTCTGAAGCTGCAATATGCTATTAAGTGATTTGTATATTTTTCTTTAACTTTAGACATCTGAATGATAATTATTATTATATAAGCATAGCATTAATTTCCTTGGCTTTTATATAACAAAACAAAACCCACAATGTTCAGAATCTTTATGTGTGAGACTGAAACAGAAAGCCAATCTTTT
Source organism: Fringilla coelebs (assembly GCF_963513975.1). Taxonomy (NCBI): domain Eukaryota; kingdom Metazoa; phylum Chordata; class Aves; order Passeriformes; family Fringillidae; genus Fringilla; species Fringilla coelebs. The sequence goes on from NC_140028.1 coordinate 55,748,332, forward strand.
GTCTGGTGTTTCACCAGTTCTTAAACTCTCTTTTTACCAGGTTACAGAAAAAGACACCTGTAGGAATATCTCTTCAAAGTATTCATCTAGAAAAGCAGTCTGTGTGATCATATTTCCTTTCACCATAAGGAATTCACAAGTGAATAAGTCTTTCTTATATTCCCCTGGGCAGGTCATGAAAAGCTGAATATTTATTTATCATCTGTCACCATACCTGCACTGTTAAGTTCAGCCAATAACATAGTCAATTCTAGCTAGTAATCAAATTTTGAAAGATAAAGATAATGGGAGATTCTATTGGGAAAACCATGCCACAGTTTAATCGATTTCATCATCAGAAACTCCAACTTATAAGTTATTCTTTAGTAATTTCATGATACTCATGATTGTGATATCTTACATGATAACTTTTTCTTTAGAATGTTTGCTTCCTTCAAATAACAATACAATTCTAAAAAACCTTTTTCTGCACATTTTTCAGCAAACTTAATGAAAGTGTGAAGTTAAAGTGTGAAGTAAATTCAGTGGTTCTTTTCTCACAAGTGGAAGTTAATTGACAAGACTGGGTTAGATTAAATACCAGGAACCTAATAAAGTGTGGTCCAGTAACAGCTAGGAATAAATTCTTGTTTCAGAGCAAAACATGCCTTTTGGCTGTTATGTAAACATGATCTAGGGCTTTTTCAGCTAAAGATCATTTAAGATCCATTGCAGGTCATGATTCTTTTTCACATAGAAATTACTGACAATGGCCTACAAGGGGTTAAAAAAACTATGTCAGTGTTATGCACTACTTACAAAAATTATTTGCTGTTAAAATAGCTCACAGTAAAGACAGAAAATTATAAACATGATGGTTTAGTGTTGAAGGCTATTTTCCCACATAAATGGACAAATATCTGGATTGAGAAAGGATCAGACACTGTTATCCTTTTTGTACTAAATACAACCTGAAAGCACAAAGAATTCTCTTAAAGCCACTGGGACCATCTGTGGAATTAGGATTTGTTTAGGGTATAACCCACATAGATCTAGAGACCTAATCCTAAACATGTAGTTTTCACTATTGTCAACAACTAGTGATGTATAGTCATTCTCTCTCTAGTCCTCCCCATGAAACAAATTATAATTATATGTAAAATATTTTCTCAAATAAAAGAAATATTTTCTCAAAAAAAAGTACATTTGCCACATCTGTTTCAAAGCCATTGATGTAAGAGGTTAGATTCATTAACACAATGTTTTAACTTTTAAAACTCATTTGTAGCTGCTCATTCACACTGGCATCCTATCACGAGACTGGCAAGAATCTTTTTTTTTTTTCTTTTGAAAACAGGTGCTGCTTCATATGCATCTGGTCACCCTGTCCCTTACCCCCTACCTATAATTTTTCAGCTATGAATATAATGACAAATATTTCTGTTCTTACCAGACCTCACACTGGAAATATCTCTTGATTTTCAAACACCTACATGTTTTTTTTTTTAGGTGCCAGGAATTTAAACTGCACTGGCGCTTTTCCACTTAGCCTACATACCTCGGTTTTCTTCAGTGAAGAGTAACTGTAGTAAACATTGAAGAATTTGTTTGTTGAGGCTGGTTTATTTGTTTGCTTCTTCTTTGCATAAGCTTTCCTGAATCTGTAATTCAGTTTCACTTACCTAAAATCTTACTTAGAAAAAGAAGAAAAAAAAGGAAAACAGAAAGAAATATGTTGCATAATTTGGTTTATCATGAAGCCAGCTTTTAGGTGATTGATAAAATTGATTGCAAGATATAATTTCTGTAAAATGAGTACTCAGTGAAAGACAGATGAGTAAAATACAGGGTTGTTTTTTCCAGACAGACCATTTTGAAAACATTTAATGACCTCAGTTCAAAAATTCCTGCTGGGTAGTGGTTTCAGTAAAGAAATGTTCTGGGATAGCTATATATTTGTTATGGAATGGTTGGAAAAAGTACAGTGTGAAATGAATTTTGAAATCTTACTTGAGTCTTGCAAAATGATTCAGGATCATTTTCAAAGTGGATTAACATTTAAAGCATTTTATTATCTTATTATCTAATGTCATACATAAAGTTTTATAACCATCAGTTTAGCATTTTAAAGATTCTTAATATTGTTATAATAAAACTGACTACTGCAGCTAATTTTATATTCCATAATAAAAAAATAAATCTGTGCTGGTAAATCAGTCATCCTTAAAACTCTTAATAAAAGGAAAAAATGCCTGTATTTGGACTGCATTTTGTTCTAAGTGCAGTAATATATAATGTGGTCGATTGCAGTATTTAAGTTAAAAATTGATTCTTTTTCCTATCTTACTTGCTAAATTAAGTATTGGTTTACACATTTTCCAATAGCTTCATTAAAAACTAAAATGGCAGCAAATACTTACTGATGTCATAATGTGCTTTAATTTCTCTAATTGGAAAAGACATTTGTTTTAGTTTTATCATCCTAAGAACAATAAATAGATGATCTTGTAAGCACTTCTGACAATGGTATTAGAATATCTAGGGTCTACTTTTTCACAGAATTATATTTATATAATGAAGCATTATACAAATATGCGTGTATAACTTTGGTTAATGTATGCATTCAACTGCAACAGCATAAGTCTGTCAGCTTTGGAAACTGTTTAAAGCTTATGGATGACAGAATGTTTGCAACATCCATTTATGGCTTCTACTCCTCCTTTTATACTAGCAAGATCCAGATTTTCAGTATCCAGAAGAGGATCTAGATATCCAAAGCAGCAAGGTTTGCATTTAAGCACTTAGATTACCAAAAGGTTTTCAAACTATAACCCCTATCCCTTCATGTGGTAACACCTCTGGTGTGTTTTATCTTTTCAAGAGGTTTCCACATCTAAAAGTTTCCATATTAAAACCCTTGGGCTTCTATTTCTCTTGTTTAATGTGGGATGACCTCCTTTTTAAAAATCCACAGTTGCGTTTGGTTGCTGAGACTTAGGAAAACAAAAGAACAATTCAAGGAGTGCCTAATCCCCCGCAGTTCTATGGGAAGAATACATGCCTGCAAGCTGTTTAAAGTGAGGTCCCCAGTCTGCAAGGTAGTCATAGCTCTGATCCATGTCTGAGGTGTTTGAACCCAAGGAGCTGAGGGATCCTGCCAAGGAGCCAGTCCCCTCAAACGCGTAGGTCTGAAGTGAGTCATAGGGAGGAACGCTAGGATCTGTATTTGCTTCTTCAAGCTTTTCTGAGATGAATTGCCTGAAGATTGCGCTGTCTGGGCCAACCTGCAGAGACTGTCTGTAGAGGCTCTGGATTTCGGAGGCCACCTTCTTCCGAGGTTTGTGCGTTCGCATGACAGTGCGCGTCCTCAGCGCTGAAATATCAAAGGCTTCTGTGTCCTCCTCGCCCCCTCCTTCATCATCATAACTGACAATGTTCTCTCTGAATTCTTCCATCTTCTCTGAAAAGGGAGCCTTCTTCTGCTGCTGCTGCCTTATGGTTACAATTGCCAGAAGGAATACTGACAAAATAAAAAGAAAAGAGAAGGGACAAGAGAAAAATTAAGCAGAACTAGAGACTATGAATGTGCTTGGAAAGATTTAAAAAAACTTCTTATCTTAGTATCAAGGCAGTTGAAATGTGAAGCTATCTTAACAAATTTATAGAGCTGTAATTTTTATGTATTTTATGGTTTTGAGAGGAGCAATGGGTGTGTTGGAAAATGGCTACAAAGGGACTTATAAAAAAGGTGAATTAAATGGAGCAGTTCTTTTGGTAGATGCAAGTTTGAAACTGATGGAAACACGGGTTATGCTTTTTGAAAGTGCTTTTTTATCACATAATATCCGTTTCGCATTCAGAATTTATTTCTTAATCTTTATCAGTCTCTCTGGTAAAAGCTCCATCAAGATCAAAGGAAAAATGAAACAATGAGCAAGATACCCTCCTCACCTGGTTGAATCATTCAGTTCCACAGACTGCGCTGAGTGGGGTTCAACTATTTCTGTTGTGCTGGTTTTAAAATTTGAAGACTCACTTGAAATTCTGTGTCATTTTACTGTCAAGCCTATGAATCAGATGATCTTATTTCTTTCATATTTGAAAACTTTCTTACATTTTCTTTTAAAGCATTATTTTTTAATCCCACATAATTTCATTTTAATTGAACAATCCCCATGAATTAGTCTGTGACTTTTAATGAGATTAATTCTCTCAGTTTTAAGTATATCTTGCTGCAGTTCTACTAAACAAGCATTTTGTGAACTATAGTGTTATAGAACTCCAAACATGAAATGATACAACTACCAACTATTACATCATTTTACTTAAGAACATGAGGAACCTGAAGCAGTTCTGTTTTCTACCTGGAATAGTTTACAATAAACTATTCTATTTGCTTGGGAGATACCAACACAGGATTTGAAAGCATGGAAAACAAGAATTTCTACTATGTATTCACAAAAACAGGTGGTTTTCCAAACTCTTTGCTTGGTGAACTCTTCTGATGGTATACTCCCTATTTGAAAATTAAGTTTTTAGATATAAATGGCAAATTTCTTATATGCAGAACATCTAATTATTTAATTTCAAATACTTTTAAAAATACATTCAAACAATTAAGGAATTTAAAATATGTGTGTTTGTAAAGACTGTAGTAGATTAAGTTTTTTCTTCTTTTGGACTAATATATTTATCTATGTCCCTGCTTTGACTTTGGTGATATGAATAGGCCCAGTAGATGCCATGGATTTATTCCACTTGGAGAGAGAACCTTTTTGCAAGAACCCATGAAATTATTTATTAATAATTTCCATGATGGACTGGATAATGCAGTGGTACAGTTTGCCTGATTCTTAGTTCCTGAAGTCAATAACCCAAAGTGAACCTATTCAGATACCCTGCAACCGTCAAACAAAAGCTGAAATGCACTGACCTATAAACTGACCAAAAGACATAAGGCAGATATCTAAGCTTGGATTTAAAGAAGACAACTCTGGAAGTGCAGACAAGCCTAGAAAAGACAAATTCATTGTATATTCCCATGTCTTTAACCGGAAACCAGGGCCTGATGTAGGAAATATAGTGCATCCCTGGGCTTTCCTATGGAGTCAAGAAACGGCTGGTGTCTAGAATGGCCAGTCTTAAGTTGTTGGTTTGGTTTTGGTGCTGTTTGTGACCTGAGCACAACCCTTTACAAAGGTACCAGAAAAACTCCTGTGCATTTGAACCACTCTCAATCCCAGTTTTCACATCCACAAATTCCCAAATGTATTGGAGGTTAAGCTGTTGTCTCCTGAGAGGAAAAAGGAGATGGAGAAAATGCTGTCTAGAGATGAAACCTTAATTGGGAACGAAACTCCCTGTGTCTGGAACTTTCTGGCTGATGTCAGATTCCCTGTTTCTTTTTATTCATAATTGATCTCAGTTCTACATTTGCCATTCCTAAGGCAGAATAAGTAGGGTGCTACTTCTTTTAATATATTCCTACACTAGCAAATTTTCTTGCATAATGCTGTTGTTAGCTTTACCTGTGATCAATACAGACTTTGGGCTCTGAAATCTTTGTTATTGCACAGCCAGAAGAGTAAAGAGGACCATGACTCAACTACACCCAACTTTTAGGAAATTATGTTAAAATTCAAATTTTACTGAAAACTGGGGAAAGGGAGGGAGAAATTATAGTTAAGAAAACAGGAAAGAAATGAAACATTTGCCTTATTTAAATTTTTACCAATGGCCCAGTAGTTCCAGTCTTTGAGTCAAGGGTCCATCTTTGTTACTTAACCAACCCCTCTGTAAAAGGAAGCAAGGTCATTTTTCTTACTTGTACTTACCTAGGAATATTAATATACAAGCCAAAGCAGCAACTAAAGCCTCTGTGCTGAGACCCAAGGAATACATGAAAGCTCCGTATCGGCAGTAGAAGGTGTTAACTTCAGTGTCACAGTCGCAGACAGTGACAGTGAGAGTATTTGTGCTCGTCAGCGGTGGGGTTCCGTTATCCTGAATTAAGATTGGCAAGTAAAAAAAAACCTGCTCTTCCCTGCTGTAGCCACTTTTTCCTGTGAAAATTCCAGCTGTGTTATCTAGAAGATAAATTATTATGATGATGTGCATTTATGTATTTTGTAACCACAACAATAATATTTAGTGGAATCTGACCTATTTAAAAGCAATCGTACTCTGCAAAGCAACGTATTAGCAAAAGTTAAAAACATAAAAGCAGGCACTGACATTTGGTGCATATTTTGTCAGTCGTGAATAGATTGCATTTAGTTTTGATATATGTACTCCGGGGGCAATAATAAAATTTGAGCATGGAGGTCTGGTTTTAATGTTCAGAGCTAAAGAAATTTACATCTTTTTCAGTACCTGTCACCTGCTCAGACTAATTAATTGCTTCTTAAAATGGTCCATGTATCCAGCTGCTACCAAGCCAGAAGTTCACAGATAAAATACAGACAGTTTGTCAATCAAAAAGGTTAAAAAGTGCTTCTAGCATCACATAGTGAAAACAGGTGGCAAGGGAAAGAAGAAAAAATTCCACTAAAATGGTATTTTATTTATTTCCCTGGCACAAAAACTGGAGCTAGCTGGACTTTTTCAGCCTAAAATAGCAAAAATATTTAGATGCTTTCACTTGGCTTTGTATTTAAGTATGAGTGTTTAGAAATTTGTTCTGTAAAAAAAACAGTAGACAGCTTAAATTCAGGTCCTGCTGCATATCAGTTAGAGTAAGCAACTTAGATTGCTGCAAAACAAAATAGTCCTGTTTAGGTACATGTGTAATGAAAAGAAGAAAAAATAATCTAGAAATATTTCCATGTCAGAAATTTTTCTCATGGAAGAGTGGAAGACTGCATATGTAGAAGTAGGGAAAAAAAATGTTTCTACCATTATTTGCACAATGTATCTATAAAAACAGTCTACTGAAGATAACTCCCTCACATATGAGTTGTTCTAGGTTTCTATCATAGTTCAGAAAGTAACTCTGAGATAAAATACTTAAGATCTACAGTCTCTTTTTCTCTTCCTTAGGACTATCACAATTCAGCAGCCATTTCTGATGAACACGGCAGAAAGGGGCAGGCTGAAATCTGGTTGCATTATATTTCAAAAAGTTTTATTTTCCCCATTAGTAGCCATCACAAGGAACTGAATGGGTTGCTTTGTGTGAGGGCTTGCTTGGGTTTTGGGCAGAAAGAAGAAAGGTGGGAAAGGCTCATGGCTTGTGCACAATTTGACCTTAATAAAATGACGTATCTCTTCCTGGAAGGGAGTGAGAGATGAAGATGGGAACTGAAATTCTTATTGATACATTGACTAACTTTGAAGATAATTGAGAAGTAGTTTGCCAGTTTACATATTTGGAGCTTCCCAAAACTTATTTCCATTGATTTGTTCCCTTAGCCAGAACATTCAAATACTTAGTGTGGTCAATAAGAACAATGTGTACTTTAGCTTAATCTGACGAAGCTTTATTTTGTAGTCTCAGCAGACTGACTCTAAATGGTCACCTCCTTGAAATTCCATCAGATATCACAACTGTATTTTCATCTCAGTCTGGTTTTCTTGATATTATTTATTATAAAATAATATTCTATTCCTAGTTATCTGTTTTTATAATGTTGGTCTTCCTGAATTAATGAAATAACTATCCTATGCTTATATCAATCTTCTCTTTCTAATGATCTTATTTCTCAGGCAAAAAAAAGTTAACAACAAAGCTGGAATTACCCACCATATTCAGCATTAACAAAATAATTTTTAAGAAAAAGCAGTGTATTTTTCATCTCAGCTGTTTTTTCTTACCCTGAAATAAAACTGCCTTTTGCTGTTTATATTATTCACTTGAAAAGGAAAATAAACTCTTTGATACTATTGAATTATTGTTTTGAAGTGGACATCAGGACATCTCTAATTTTTATAACAAAAATTTCTATTTAAATGGAAAATTTGAAGAATTATGAACCAGTTGGAAGCATGCATCTTCCATCAGGCAGGTCTTAAACAGCTGCATGACTGACACTACCTTGATTGTCTTTGACAGTAAAATGTGAGCTGTTTGAGTCTTCCTGAGCCAATGAGAAATGAAAATGGTGACCTTCTTCTGAGTCATCTTTATCCACTGCACTGATGCTTTGAATTAGCTGGAAAAATAAGAGAACAGAGTTGTTTAAGAGTAAAAAAAATTCCTTGTATTTTAAGCAATAAAAAAATTATAACAGGTATTTTAAAATTAAACTATTGATGTTGAAGATGGGATATGTGAATCTGTATTAAGTGCATAATATGCAAATATTACCCAAACACCCAAATAATCTTATTGAGATTTATATTCTGCAAGTGCTCTGCTAAGTTTTCATCCTTTTTAGACAGGCAGTCATTAAAGTCTTGAAAAAATGTAAAATATTTTCCCGATCAAAGGACCAGGAGCAAATGATGTCTCCCTAAATAAAAAAAAATATAGAATGTTTTGGTCTTTTTTTTTTTTTTTAATCCAAGCTGAACAGTCCATCATTCTGCATTTGAAGAAATCTTTCTATTCAAAACCCATTCCTTTTGAGTCCACAAACATATTGACATCATTCAACTGGCATATTGTGGCTCCTGTAAGTTACAAACATTGACAAGTTCACGTGCTGAATTGGTGATTCTGGATATTATAACAGATTGATTATGGAAATGTTTAGCTGCTTTTTCTCAAGAAAGCAAAATAGCCTTCATTTAGAAATATGTCAAACCAGACAGTCATTGCAAGATAAAATAAAAAATAGCAGCATTCAAAAGAATGTTTTTCATCTCTTTAAATAAACAACCACATAGTTAACATAATTAGCAGTATTTCTGTTTTAAAAAGTCTACGTTTCTTATATTTATTAGTAAATATTTAATTATTAGCATATATTAGTGAACATCCTTGCTGATCAGGAGGAAAGAAAACTGCTGGAAGTCCACCAATTTTCAGAAAAGAGAGGGTCAAATTGTAACTTTGGCTCTATTTTATCAATTATCTCATGCTTTGTATATATTTGTGCACAAGAACTTCAACCCTCAAATTTTCTCAAACCACAGATCACCTGAATGATACAAGCAGGGCTTTAAGTCAGTGGAAGTGATTACTGCTGCTTTCCATCTGTCCCTTTGAAAACTCTTTTCTGGTTAAATCCTTTTTCAAAGATCTAGAAAATCATCACATATTCTTTTTCTTTTCAAGAAAGCCAAGTTTGATGAAATCATCACAGCAGAGTGCAAAATGTGGGATATACGCCAGAAGCTTTGTATTCTTAGCACTGTTCCCTCTTCCTAAGTGAAATATTTTTAAATCTATACTTTCTCTCTATGGAAACATGAGGACCCTTGAAGTCTTTAATTTTTATTTTTTTTTTTATTTCCAATAATGAGAGGAATAACTTTTCAGTGATGCCATGATGTACAAAGGAGGGAGATTCTCAAGGGATTTTTTAAATTTATTTCCTCAGAACTAACAAAATAGCTGAGGTGATGCAAATACAGATATGAAAATGCAGGTCAAGAAATCAGTGAGGATAAACTGACAGTTAACATTTCCTTGACTACAACAGATGTCATTTTTATAAGGAAATGTAGTTCCCAGAATATGCTCAATATGAACAGAAATAGGGTACAAAGTTATATATCCAGTCTAAATTGCAAAGAAGGACACATTTTATAACATTTTGCCACCTACCTCAAAAAAACTAAAAGAGACCATACTGGCTTTTCTTGAAAATTTGCTGGTTACATGTTGCAATGAGGATAAATCTTGCTGTGAATGTACGCCTGCCCTTAAAATTCAGGGTGTCTAAATATATACTAAATATGCAGAATAATATAATGATCTACAAAGACATCTTGGCCACATTTAGTTTGTTTTATTTTGTTCTGTTTTGGTTTTAGTTCAGTTACTTGGTAGAGAAAAATTACCTACCTACATACTAAAAAAATAAAAAAGTGATTTTCATTCAACCAGGTATTACCAATGTCTTTTGAAAACATATTTTTAAGAGTATATAATGTGTGAAGATCATAAAATTACAGCAGTTGTGAATTAGATACTGTTTTGCTATTTTATTACTGACATACATATTTTACATACAAAATGTATTTGGCTCTGTACATTTTATCTATATCTGATTCAATCTATAAAATTCTAAGAAGAATGTGGCTAACTGAAAAAAAAACCCAAACCACCTTCCCTTGCTTTGATCTGTGCTGTCCCCTTTCTGCAAAAACTAAGGATTCCTATGGTTGTTCCAGATAAAAATATAGATACATATATAGATATAAATATCTGAATATGCCTTCAAGGATTCACCTTAGCAGCAGGGGAAAATTTGGAATGTAAGGACACGGCAAGTCCTTATTGTTTACTTATTGCTGTAGCATTTCTATTAAGATTCAACAAAGCTCACATTAGTCTACAAAATATTCAGAGGGCAGTAAGTAATTCTGATTTCACTGCCTTGGAAGGAAAAATCTCTCAGAAGGAAGGAAAGCCCTTCTTTTTTCTGATTTCCTTTTGTACATCTAACCTAGGAGATTCTAGCCTTGTACCAGGGGAACTGGCATCACATTCTCAAAAACTGCAATTACTGCCTGTGTGTTGAGGCTTACATACCTCCTACATTTTAGTGTATAAACAAAGAAAATTTAGTAGATAATTTGTTGCTTTTGCAAGGTTATGTCAATGGTTGTGTTGATTTGGCTGAAATTTAATTGCTTTAAAAATTCTTATTTCAAGTCTCATTAATATAGAAGCTTTAAAGATCCAGCAGTCCATATAAAAATGTGTATTTCTTTAAAACAGAGATTAATTTACTTGATTATTTTTGAAAAATGATTTAAATTTATGATGGCTTTTGAGGACCTAAAGAATGCAGTGAAATATCTCAGTGTTCTAGCAGAGAAGAAAGCTTTCATAAGATAAGCCACCAGAAGCATATATGGGAAACAAGAAGATGCTCGTTTGAGGCACAAATGGAGGTGAAGGTTTGGAATCTGAACACTGGACAAAATCCCCTGTGAGGACTTGTGATAACTGTAGATGGCAACAACAGGAGAATACCAGGAGCGGCAAGTCAGTTTTGAGTGATCTATCTGAACAAAAAATTCCCACCCTGGCAAACTGAAAGAGGAAGAAATTCCTTATACACATGCCAGCCCAGGTTGTCGGAATGGCATCTTGTAAATAAATTATTTATTATATTTGATTGCATTTATTAATCATGTAAATAAATACCTGGGGATTAATGAATAGTTGACTGCCAGGTAATCTTCATAAAACTTAATTAAAAATTTATTTCCTCAACTCTAAATGGTCTTACTGAATTGGAATTATAGAGGCGTCCAAAAGGAAAGGTCAGAGCTTCTTTGTTTCAGTCCTTTCTGCTTCTATTGGCTTTTAAACCAAGTTAAACTTAAGGCATAAATTGTCCATCTGAACAACACCAGCTGTTGTTAATTTTGATGCTAGAGAACTCCGCGTGTAGAATTTTGAGTTTTTTATGTGTTAGTCTTACCAATCCCATTAGAGAAATAGAGGGAAGTAGAAACATTTGCCTCTTCTCTCTTTCCACTTCAGTTTTGGATTTTTTTACACAAAGCATCCTTCAATATTAGTTCTGCTGTGGATTATAGGATGCAAGAGACCTAATCACCCATTTTTTTGGGGAGTACAGAACTGTTTTGGTCCAAATTGGCAGAAGTCTTATAAGCCATAAGATTTTTCCTCAGTCTCATAATATTTACTCATCATCAGAGTTTGGAGCAGGTAAAAGATTAAAGTGTTAATTACTAGTCAGCACTACATGTTCCAGGTAGACCTTTTACCTCAAGACCCAGGTTCTCCTGTTGACTGCGTCTGTTTTGAAAAGCAAATTGGCGCAGTATTCAACTGATTTATCTGGATCTACTGTAAAAGTTTCTGATCAACTATAAATAAAATTGTGTACTTATCTGCAAAGAATTAACAATAACAAAGCTCATGTCATGACACTGAGGTGCTTTTTTATGTTTGCTCACATATGCTAATAAATTTTTCCCACCTGTGCCATTCTGCTAAAGAGATACTGTTGTGGAATCATGGTCCATATAAAACATAAAGAGGAATTTTCCATGGGTCACTGTGCCCACTGTTTCAAAACATCCCATTTTACACTCAGTGCATCTGCAGGTATAGCTCCGTGTAAGAGTCTGTTATATTATACATTGCTGTCACGGCTTCATCATATTTTTACACTCTAAAGGATGCATTCATTGTTGAGGGTTTTTTAACTTATCATTACTGTTCAGATGCTTTTTGTAAATGTTGAAGAAAACATGCAATATGAAATAACAAACAGTGTCTTCTTACCTCTCACTTTCATTTCTCTGCTACGAAAAATAAGTTTGCATCATGATTTGCTAGAAAGCATTTGTTTTAGCAAACTTCTCATTTTTAACATTAATCATATGCTCATAGAATTTGTTTAAAGATTTCCTCTCTTTTCTTCTGTCAACATTTCATTATGTAGAGAAGTAGCAGCAAATGAGCACTTTTCACTTACACTGTAACTGATTATTATTTTATTATGTGCCAAGTACTGAGTAAATAAATTTGGTTTTTTTTTTTTCTTATCTCTGACTCAAAGTTCCTGCATATTCAATCACTTCTTTGAATCTAATAAAAATTGCTAAGCAAGCTGTAATATCAGAATCACTTCATATGTGATCCCCAAATCAAAGGAACTCAGAATTACCAGGATAAATATGCATTAGAGATGACAGATTAATTCAGAATATAGGTAGTTCAGTACAGTTTATCTTCAGCTTCCTCTCTGATAGGAAGAAAGGTCAATATTCACAAAAGGCCTGAAATTACCATGCATAGATACTTTATGGATGGTCCGCTTGCTTAAATATAATATAAAGATTTGATGCAGTCTACATCAAACTTTCAAGATGCATCTTCCAGATGAGTTAATTTATTAGTATCTTGGAAATTAGGCTTTTTTTAAGATTCATTCTTGATGAGATGTCTCTAGTGCTACCTTTGGGGTGGATTTGGTCATCTTGGTGTTTTGACTATTTGTAAAGAATATTTCCTTAGAAGTTCAAAGGTTTATACTTACACACTTGCACACCCCCATAAATGGTAAATATAAAAAAATTAATAGAACATTGTGGTCATCATTTACTGTGTTTACATGCAGTTACAAAGTCAAAAATTCTAATCAAAAGGAAATCACGTTTGAGTACTTTATTAATATTGTTCTATTTTATCTGATGATAACTATAGCTGTAGTGGAACAGAAGATTATTTAACAGCGCAACTTTCATGTTCAATTCATTTGGAAAACAATTTATAGAATGGTGGTGGTGCAGTGAAAGTGCTTGTCAATGTTTTAAAGAAAACTTGAGTTGTACTGTAGTATACAGCTGACTTCTGTATTATAGGACAACACTAAACGATAACATTAAATGGATAGTGAAAATTCCATTCAAGATGTCTAATAAACATGATGAATGCATACAGTATGAAGCCAAAAACACCTATCTATCTTCTTTATATCCATTTTTATTGTCAAATTTGGATTACAGTCCCACAGACTGAAATCTAATCCTTTTGTTTGAATGACTTTTGGAGGCTAAGCTAAACACAGCTGTAACTCGCACAAAAACACCATACAGTGGCTTGAAGGTCAGCATTTAGTCAATAAAAGCAGACCAAGAATTTTCATAGACTCTCAGAAAATCCAAAACTTCAAAGCAAGCCTTCTCATCTAGACTGAAGTTATTATTACCTGTGTCTGAGTCTGGATAATTAGGACAACAATTAGTTTTACTCATGGTGTGTTTTATATTCTATATCACCAATCAGCATACTCTTAGGCTATGTAAAAATAACTTAATTGCAACCTCACTCTAAATTATTTTTATAGTAAACCAGGCTGACAGCAAGATAAAGTCTAGATTGAATAACACAATTCATTTTTTAGTGATATCTTTCCCTCCACAGTGCCTTTCTTTCCTTTTCCCCTAAACACTCTAAACTCATGCTAATATATTTTGGAATGTCCCATGAAATGAGACACAACTCAGCTCAGATCAGGGTAAGAAGTGAATTGCAGAAGTGCAGAACATCTCCGAAAACATCTCTCAGCACAGTGATTCCAGTTAAAAGGATAGATAGGTGTGATAATGTAGCTTTACAATCTTTAATCTCAACTTAACATGTAAGCAGATTCCATAGCTGCTTAAAATTGATTGCAGGAAAATGGTTAAGATTAAAAAGGTATGTAATATCCTGGATAAGTCATTTAATTGCTTAAACTAATTCTTCTGAAATGAAAATTTCCTTATTCATTGGACAACCACCTATAAAATCACATTTGAATCTTTTGGTTTCTTGCTGAGAAAAAAAAATGAGTAAAAATTTAAAAAAAAAAGTTAACACCAAAGAAGATACATCAGTTTAAAATTCTGTTTTAATCTTAAACATTGAATAAAACATCATAAATTCTGACTGTGATAATTATGCTCTTCAGTAGCATTTTCCTGTTGTTCTTCCTAAGATAATTTGTTAATGAGAAAATTATTTAACATTACTGTTTCAGTCTCAACAGGCTAAACTAAAGATGCCTATGATTCTCAAAAACCTATTACAATGGAAATAATGAAAAAAAAGTAACATTATGCTTTTCTGTATGGTGAGAAAAATATCACATTCATCCCTCATTTATATATTGCAATATCAAAGAAGAATTATTCAGTGTGCTATACTTGAAGAATTTATAATTATTGTAAACACTGCTATTCTTTACAGAACAGCTTTATCCAGTGATTCTCAAAATACTAAATATATATATATGCAATTGATATCGAAAAGTAGTTATTGATAGGTTTGCATGCAGATATTATTTATCAGTAGGCAACTATGGAATACTAAAAACCTTGAGAAATTAATCATCTGGGTTTTTATCTTGTAGGCAAGTCTAAAACATGGATAAGAAATATCCATGTTATAACCATCCATATATAATTCGTGTTGTCTTGAAGCCAAGGGGCATAAGGTGCAGTTCATTTAATGCCTGCACTTTTATCTGTCAATGAGATACCCAAAGACCAATAGAAATGGCTTATTCCAAATACCTCCTAAACAGAGATAGCCTTTGCAGACAGGAAGATTTCCAAATGCAGATCAAACAAAGTAGTTGCTGATTGAGAAACATATAAATGGATGCCAAAGGCCATAAAGAGATCATTCGAGCAACAGGAAAAGCTTTATTTAACCACAGACTAATTGAGGTCAAAATAAACAAAAATGGCATAAAAAGAGAGATTCTTTGAGTCAGAAACCAACACAACAAAACATTTGAACAGAACCATCACATATATCCCAAAAGTCTTTTTTTAATGACCAAATAATGCTTTAGAGTGGTGGGAAAGCATATAGACGATTTTCCTCTTATATAGCTTCTTATTGGTTTAGTTGGGTATTTTTGGATGTTGCTGTTTAATTCATATATTTTTCTTTAAAAAAAACACAAACCAACCAACCAACCAACCAAAAAAAAAAAAAAAACCACCAAAAAACCCCAAAAATCCCCCAAAACAATTTTTTTTAACATCCTGCTGGGTTTTTTTTTTTTTTGTTTGTTTGGTTTTTTTTTACAGGAGAAAAATTGGGGCAGCTGACTGATGATACCCCATTCATGTGGATATCAAGTAGGAAATGGAGAATAACCTCCTGGGAAGGATGGTAAATATAACAATAGATTAAGCTGCCAGCTAGGGAAGGTGTTGTGAGGGCTGTGTCTTAAACATTTCCAGACTTGCACTGAATAGTCAGGATTTGAATTCAGTTCACAGTAATAGATTTCTATCTGAAGGACACAATGAATCTGTTTTGAAATTGGTCTAAGCCTGGTTCTTATGTTGTTGTTGAAGTTACCACATCACTGTACGGAAATTTAAATTTCATATTTTGCATATATCAACAGAACGAAGTTTAGAAATAGAAAAAATGCAGTCTGTACTCACAGAACTGAAAGAATCAATGCTAAACATCTCAGACCAAATCTTCATTGTAGTGAGAAAAATGATGACTAACTACTTCATGCTCACCTGTCCAGAAACTGCATTTTCACAAACAAATGTTTCATAATTTTTAGGGAATTCTGGTGCATTATCATTAACATCAAGAACTTGGACATACACATTTGCTTCCGAAATTTTTTCAGGATTTCCTAATGGTTGAAAAACAGAAATAAAAAAAGTTATAAATAATCTTCTACATATTTTAAAGTAATATAAAGATTAGAAAATTTTTCCTATATTCGGCAGGGAAGAAAAGAATTAAAAATACCTATGGACATATTTTTATACTATTATAAGTAATACAACACCATTATAATAATGTCTTGAAATAAGATATTTCATGTAAAATCTTGGATTTGTTAATATCTTTTCTTTTCCCAATCAGAAACTGATTTAAATGTAAAAAATAAAACCTGATCAGGAGAAATTAAATGCAGTTTTTCTGATGAAGAAAAATTTACTGTACAAGCCATATTTAAAGTTATTTGGTAGGAAAGTGTCTACTCTTCTAAGGGTATCTGGTCAAGGACCTTTTCCACTGGAACAGGAGTTAATAAGACAAAGAGGAAGCTATGAACAACATACTGGATCAAAAACCTGAGGGACAAGTGATAAAGAGTGGGGATGATGAGGACCCCACCTGATCAGATATACTAATAGATATGGGCACCTGAAGTGTGAGAATGTTTTTTCCATCAGATCAGTGGCCTTGACAATTGATAAACCAATGAAGAAGAAAGCGAAAACAGACACAAAACCAAGAGACAGACCTGACAAAATAAACACAGAGACTATGACAAGGAACAAACCTAATGGTAATGATGGGTTATCCAGAAAACACAGGAAAATAATTCCAGCTAGATCATAAACTGGCAAGACTTTAAATGAGAGGTACCCCAGATCTGGGGTAATGGGGACTCAGTGGAGATATATGGACCCATGGGAAACATGCAGAGAGGAACAGAGTTCAGCTAGAAAAGGGTATAGAAGGGGCTGGTTGTGTGCAAAACAACAGGGCCAGCCAGTGCATTTTTCTGGCTGAGCCTTGCACCTGATCACCAGTCTGTTCTATCAACTTACATCTTAATAAATGTTCTCTTAGCCATGTTTCTGCATAATCTCACTCTTTCTCACTACATATGTATGTGTGATGCAAGGGCTAAGTGGCAGCTACTGGTGTGACCTGCATATGTGTGAATGAAATTTGATTCCAGAAACTGGAGTGGGGTGGGTGTCTGTGATGCCAGCTACTGACTCAGGAGCAGAGGGGACAATTTTCTGTGTCCTCCTCAGAGTTGGCGTGCATGGGGTTTGTGTATGTTTTTTCTGACAAACTTTAAACTGGACTCAACAATGGTTAGGGATCCTTAGGACCAGGAGAAGTGCTTGGAAGGTACCCACTTAGGGAGGACTTGCAAATGTGGGGTACACAAAGGATTAGTATATGAGTTATGTGGGTTCCAACAAGCATCAAGTGTGCACTGGCTGGTGAGTCGGGGGCCTGTGAATTAGATAAGAGAACTTGGGATACAGGAAGGGGTGTTGGGCAAACAGAATTATGTACTGAAGGGATCCATGAGTGTGTGTGTGCTTGTGAACTTGGAGAGTGCTGTGCATGTGTGTATATGTCTGCATTAGTGATCTTCTGCCTCCCCAGAAGAAGAGCAGAGTGGGCTGCCTGTGCTTGTAGATGGGGGGAGTCCTGTATGTAGTGCTGCTGAAGGCAAAGCCTTGTCTGTGCTACTGGCTGAGCCTGAAAACAGGTCAGCATCATTCCTGACCTGGGTCTGCTGGTTGACAGCAGCTAAACATGAGCCAACTTGTGCTCAGCTGGACAGGGATTTGCTGAGGGAGCTGGGGTTATTTAGCCTGGAGAAGAGGAGGCTCAGGGGAGATCTTATCACTCTCTTCAACTGCCCAAAAAGAAGTTGCAGGGAGCTGGAGGTTGGTCTGTTTTCCCAAGTAAGAAATGATGAGTGGCTTCAGAATGCACCAGTGGAAGTTTAGAATGGATATTAGGAAAATGTTCTTCTTGGAAAAGGTTCTCTAGCATTGGAACAGAATGCTCTGGGAAGTGGTTGAGTCGCCATCCTTGAAGGTATCTATAGTGCCAGACACAGATCGGGCAGCAGGCACATGGTTTAGTGGTAGACTTAGCAGTGCCAGGTTCATGGTTGGATTCAATGACCTTATCGGTTCCTTCCAAGCCAAACTACTCCTTAATTCTTTCATTCTATATTGGATAGCTCTTGGAAGTCCTTTACCTATCAGCACATTGAATTCTGACTTACAAAGCATAACTTTAAGAAATATCTGCTTCTCCACAGTGAAATTTATTATTCTTGTAGGCAAAATGCTCCTCTGCAATAGCAATGCTCACATTAACTTGAATGTGTTTTTGGGTAATGAAGATGTTTTTCCAGTGATTAAAGTAACCTTAAACTATTCCAGGAATACTGAACATTTGTCAACCTAAATGTCTGTCAATATATCATTCACCGATATCTAAACCATGAGTGCATCAATAATTATAGTTTAAATATGTCTCGTGTTCAGTGATAGTGTCGCTGCATCTGACCTGTTCAGAAGTTCTTAAGGCGTTGATTTAAATTAGTCAAATGGACATTTAAGAAAAAAGCTAAATGTACTACTCTCTGCCTCTTTTCAAACTATATCAGTTTGGTTGGTTCTTACATTACTTTTTTAATGTATAATACACTAGGTGTATTATTGCTTGGAGCAAACATTTGTTTTCTTGGATCTTATAGAATCTATGCTGATAGCTTTGAGTCTTTTGCTGAAGGAAATGGCAGCAAAAGCAAGTACCACAGAGATAAATGCATAGATACTCAGCAGTTTCACATTTCTATTTCTCCTGTGAAGTCATTACGACTGTGCTAATTTACCAAAGCTTGTGATATGTCAGACTCATTTCAAAAACATTTCTTTGTGGGATGACATTTCTCCTGTTGAATCCAACATCCACAATAATACAATAGGCAATGAAATAGTGCTCAGCTTCTTTTAGATAAACATAAAAAGTAGCATACATTCCTTTCACAAATAATATCAAGAGTGTAGGAGTTTAATTCTTTTACTGAAGTCAGAATTGGATGTATAGGGCAGAGATTTGACTACATTGTCTTTCAAAGGAGAGCTTTGTAATCTCTAATAGAAAGCAGGGAATAGCTTTGGTGGCTTCAGTTGTATAAAAAGTGGCCCAGGAAGGACCCAGCTAGTTTTGTCTATTCTTACCTTTCTTGTTTGTAACATTCATGGGTACGATATTGGCTTTAAAGCCTACCCTTTTCTTGCAGAAAACATTTAGATACATTGTTGGAATCATGTCTGTATTCTTTCAAGAAAAGATTGTGGGGTTTTTTGGTTTGTTTGGGTTTTTTGGTTTTTTGTTGGTTTTTTTTGCAGGTAGGGGTGGGCAGGAGGGACTTTGTAATAGCCTTGTTTCTAATTCTTTAATATATTTGGCTTCTAGTGTCATAGCTGCCTTGATAGGATTCTTTTTCCTTAGTGTAGGTTAAATGACAAGGAAGAGCATTTCTCTTATTTCTATATCTATGGAAGTTTTCAACAATATGAAAACTTTTAACTTTTCTGAAATCACAGCTGCTTTGTTTTAGGGGAGAGCAGCATATTAAAAAGCCACTCTTGACATCAGTGCCCGGGGAATATTTAATGGCAGTGAAGCAGAGTTTGGTGAAGCAGAGTTACTGCATTGGTTGTATTTTGAAGAGAAGGTAGGCAACATGCATTCAGCTAATGTACCGTATCATACATTATCTAAATATCTCCCAATTAGCAGAATTTTTTTTGGTCACAATTTCTATGGGAGAGATCAGGATTTGAAAAACAAGGACTAAGAGAAGAGGATGTCAAGTGTAACAGGCTGGATCAATGTCAAAATTAAGATGACACTCAAATTGCTAGGGACCCGTATTAGTAACTTGAAAGGAAAAGCAATGACCATCTCTAGACACAAAACAGAACTCAGCTTACATTGACATCAGCCAGTAAACATAAACTTGCAATGATAACAATAATAATAGCACTACTACTAACAATTAATGTTATCTTCATAATTTATATTTTTATGGCATGACTATCATTTATGCTAAGGCAAATTTCTTTACTTCCTAAAAGAAATGAACATAAATATTTTTTGAAGAAAGGACTACTCCAAAAAGTTAAAAGTTTATCAGCAAAAATATATATGTGACCAAGGCAGGGTGACATTTAATATTAAATTCATATTATCCACACAGAAATTATCACAGAACTTCAGTCCTATATCTAGGTCTGGAGACCCCCATGAAAGCACACCTGCAAGACTCAGTGGAAAAACGACTCTTATCTGTTGTGAGTTAATTTTGTTGGGACTGACAGTATTAAATAAAACTGAACACAGAATCATAGATAATTGAGGTTGGAAAAGACTTCTCAGTTAATTGAGTCAAAATGTCAACCTAAACCTTGACCTCAGGCATCACATCCACAGGTTTTTTGAACACTTTCAGGGAAGGTGACACATTTACTTCCCTGGGAAACTTATTCTAATGCTAGACAATCCTTTTAGAAGAGAAAAATTTCCCTAGTATCTAACTAAACATCCCGTGGTGCAACCTCAGGCCCTTTCCTCTCATCTTTTTGTTACATGGCAGAGAAGACTGACCCCCACTTCCCTGCAAATGTCTTTCAGGTACTTGTGGACAAAGTTCCCTCCCAGCCTCCTTTTTTCCAGTCCAAGAAACCCCAAATCCCTGAGCTGCTCCTCGCAGGACTTGTGTTCCAAAGCCTTCACCCTCTCTGTTGTCCTCCCCTGGATATGCTCCAGGACTTTCTGGCCACTCTGCCCCCGACCTGTAGTGTCGCAGGATTCTTGTGACCCAAGCGCAGGACCTGGAATTTGGCCTTGTTGGATTTCATACAACTGGCCTTGGCCCATCAATCCAGCCTGCCCACATCTCTCTGCAGAGCCTATATACCCTTCAACAGAATCACCTCCCACAGCCCAGATTGGTTCCAAAGTGACTGAGAGTGCACTCAATCCAATCATCCAGATCATTGATAAAACATATTGAACAGAACTGACCCCAGCGCTGAACTTAGGGAAAATCAGTACTGACTGTTTGTCAATTAGATAGTAATGATTTAAGGATTTCTTGCTCTCAGGCAGGATTAGAATGCCATTGTTTGTGCTTCAGCTTTGTACTTGGTCAAAGTTTCTTACAACAAAGTTAAAAACGTATGAAAGGAAACTTGATTTTTCTTGAGCTTTAGGCATAAAGTGGAGAGTCAACAGTTTGCAAGTTCTCCCTCCCCACATTTAATTCCAGCAAATTAGACCTACTTCTGAATACTTTTAAAACATGCTCCTTCAATGGCATGAGGGGAGGATGATCCATATCACAGGTCCAAATTAACAGTCAAGGCTCTCTCACTAATCTCTGACCCCTGCAATCATTGCAATGGACTCAAAAGTCTTGTGTAGTATATGAATATCAGGGCATATCAACAGGGTCCCGGGGCCTGTTGTAACACAGTTTTAATATTTGACTAAGATACAATGGACATGTTATTTGGATGAACTCTAATGGCATTTTGATTGTGCTTCATTGGAGCCACAATGTCATCCACCAAATGTTTCATGCACACAGTACATATTATGAATATATTTAAAGGAATAACATACTGCTAGTTCCTGATAGAAATCCTTTCAGGTGTGCCCAGACCAAGGTCACCTAACTCCAGATCTTTTGAACATGTCATTATAGACAGTGACATTATCATCATTAAAGAAATAAAGAATAAGTATTTGAACATGATGGGGTCTCCATTTATCTATAATAACTTTCATTACCGTTAAAGATTCACTTTCTTTTGCTACAGGAGGCAGTTATTCATTTGTAACATTTGGTTCTCTCCTGTTTTATTGTTTAACTAAACAAAGAAGTCTAGGCCAAAGTTGTCCTGCTATGTTTCCATAGAGCTGTTCAAGACATGCCAGAGATCAAATTTGCTAACACCTGTCATCTACCCAACAACATGAGAGTGAAATTCATGCTTAAAATCTAACAGAGAAGCTGAAAAGGAAGATAGTATCATCAATTCCTAAATACAAGTTAAAGACTTTAGTGAAAATTGATACTGACTATTCTATAGTAGACTTCCAGCAGTGATGTTCTACAGGGAAGTCCCCATTTTGGCAACATTGAAGTTTAATAATATATGTCTAAAGTCGTCATAGCAATAAATGACATTTAACTGAGATTCAGGAGTAAAGAACAGGTGCTTGGATTATTTGGCAAAACAGGTCTGATTTATTTATGCTACTCTAGTTTCATATTGTTTTTCTCCTTTCTGAGGATGATTTGGATTAGTTTTTAAATAATATCCCAGTAATCTTGTCAAACTGCCTTATAAATGAGGAGCTATTAAATTTCTAGTACTGTCCCAGATTCAGGGCAACCAGATCACCAAAAACACAAACAGAGGTAATTTGCATTTGACTTTCAAACAAAATTGACAGGTGAAATCTATATAAAGGGTGCTTCAAGGGTCTAATTGTCCCCAAATAGACATCTAGATGATTTAGGCCTTAACATTCACAATTAATTTGAGCCACAGGTTTCTGACTGGTGTTAAATTAGACCCTGGCTAATTTCACACTAGTCAAAAATCTGGAGTGAAATTAACCAGGGTCTAATTTAACATAAGATCTTGCACTGCAGGAGCAATTCTTATGCTTCAGTGTAACTTGAAAGCGTTACACTCTCGATCTTATTACAATTTCTTTTTTCATAAGGTCATCTTTTATGAAAAAGCACAGGACCTTGGAGCTCAAATACGTTCCATTTCTATTTAACTAATCATTTTAATAATGCTCCTTAGTGTAGCAAGCAACAGTAATATAATCAGAAAGGAGAATGTATTCTCCACTTAAAAGAAGGCACATACAGAGGATAATTACAGTTCCCAGTGTAAAAACCCCAGCGTTCCTTACATTTCTTACTCACTTGTTTCTGTGGCTGTAACAGTCATGTTGTGCCAAGAAGCTATCTCTCGGTCCAGAGGTTCAGTGGTAGTGATTACTCCATTGTGTTCATTGATGCTGAACAGTCTCTTTAAATGACTGCTGTGGACAATAGAGTACCTGCACCAAGAAAAGGAAAGACATTCTGTAGTACTGAAAAGTTCCATCAGAGGCAAGGACATAGAAAGCCATTGTCAGCTGAGAAAACAGAGCTGTGCATATATGCATATAAATGTGGGCTGCAACAACTCAGAAATCATGAAAAATGTACCTGTATAAACATTTAAAATTCACTGCTGCCAAGATCAAAGCGCTTCTTTTTATAAAACTAAATATGTCTCAGATCTATATTAATATGAACTGAATCCAAAATGCATTATTCATTCTTACTTCTAAGTCAGTCTCACAGCAGGTGGATGACTTCATTGAAAAGAAACAGCAAAATTGCCACTTGTGAAAGGAATAACACCAACATCTAAGTGGAGGTATAATGGCAAATCTATTTTATCATTGCTGACATGCTCTGATGCCAAGGGAATGGGCATTATAAAGACAGACAACTATCTGTAATGAGGTGACACTAAGGCAGAGTACAAAATCCTACTGCAGGAGATGATTGCAGGAAAGACTCAGCGCTCCCGAGTCTTTGCTGAAAAGGCTCCGGATGCTGTGGATATGTACGTGTGCACATACTTATACACATACCACTCAAGCTGTTAAGTCTGACCACTTGTTGCAGGACAAAGATGAACTGAAATAGCAACCAAAGATATTGCAATTGAAATAGCAACCAAAGAAAATGCAAAATATATTTACTGCTGTTTTTAATGGTCTAGAAAGCAAAAGACCATATGGTGCAGTTGCTAATAAAGTCTATTTCATGGAAATAAAACCTGTTTGAATAATTGAAAGATTATTTCCACTTCAATTTGGAATGCCCATATGCAACTTTTCCTTTTTATTGTACCTTTAATTCTGCTTGACAAAGCTTTTCTGTTTCCTGTTGACACATAGGACTCCAGCTCAAACAATGTGTCAGTAGTTAAATGACTCTCTAGTTTGTTATTTATAGCTATATTTTGTCTCTTATAAAAATCAGTAAGAAGATAAATCGAAGAACCAGAACAATACTGTATGTGAAAGCTGTTATAATTTGAACCAAAGTTTGAATGCTTATAAACTTCTATTCAAGGTATTTACACTTTTTCTGACATAGTCGTTTTGTTTGGGCATATTTTGTTAATCTGATTCTTGATAAAAATTTTTCAGAAAAACTATATTAGGTCTTTGTTTTTTTTTATTTTTCATTACTAAAATAGTGAGGTTTTTATTGTAGATCTTTTTTGTTTGTTTGAAACCTGGAGTCCACAAAGCAACACAATTAATTTTCTATATTATAAGTAACTGCTATCATTTATTATAGGAATAGTTTCAAAATAAG
Source organism: Fringilla coelebs (assembly GCF_963513975.1). Taxonomy (NCBI): domain Eukaryota; kingdom Metazoa; phylum Chordata; class Aves; order Passeriformes; family Fringillidae; genus Fringilla; species Fringilla coelebs. The sequence goes on from NC_140028.1 coordinate 55,772,898, forward strand.
ATTCATTTTCATTGCACTGAGTCCAAAAAACATATATTTATATTAGAAGTTATATACTCTATTCTAAGGGAACTCATTGATGCAATACCTGTATAACTGTTTTGGGACTATGTGGACTTATTCAATTTGAAGCCAGCTCCTCCAAAACATTTCTGACTAAGAAGTTATAGATATGTGTTAATGTTTAATTGTCCCACAGTAGATGCTGAAGTCATCTAATCAAACCACCAAATGAACCCTTTTAAGAGGAGGGAACAAAAAAAAAAAAAAAATCAATGTAATTTTTTTTTCTTATTTAATTTAACCTATTACTAGTCTAATAAATAACAATAAATTAATGGAAAATCATAACAAATCACCACCTACAGCTCTGAAGTCATAGCATAATGTATATGTATTTCTCCTATTAGAAATCTGCACACCATAAGTTATTTTGCGTCTCAACCATTTGTCACTGTATCCTGCTTTGTCTAAATTGCATAGTACACAGTGATGTCAGGCAATTCAAGAAGTTATTTTAATTATAAATCCCATGTTAAAGATTAATTACCTGTTTTCTCCCTTAAGAGACAGCAAAATTATTTATCACTGCTGTTGTTGGGTTGGGTTGAGTGGCTAGATGTCAGCTGGCTTGTGGTGAGAAATTGTTTGGGTATTTTGCATCGCATTTTTTTCTTGGGGATTTGTTGTAGATTTGGCATTTTCCCATCTCTTATTTTCATTGTTGTTGTTGTTGTTGTTGTTAAATAATAATAATAATAATAATAATAATAATAATAATAATAATAATAATAATAATAATAATAATAATAATAATAAAAACCTGTTTTTATTTGAACCCAGGAGTTCTCACAACTTTACAGTTTCGATTCTCTTTTGCATCCCAGTGGCTGTGGGAGTGAGGAAGTGCCTGTATGGCCCTTACCTGCCAATGTGGGTTAAACCATGACATCTGCAATAACCTGGGCTATCACAGTAAAAGCACAATTAACTGCAATTATGAGCTATGGTAAGGAACAGAAAAACCCTTTAGAAATACCAACTACATTTGCATTTGGGGCCTGTTCACATTTTAAGACAGGTACCTGACTGGACTTTCATCGTTATCTGGATCTCTGGCAGTTACGACCCCAACCAGTGCACCACGCATAGCTCCTTCAACAATCTCCATCACATAGTTCTCCAAGGTGAAAACTGGAGGTTCATCAGCATCTTCCACATTGACTTTGACAATGGTTGTGTCTTCAAATGGTCCTTCTTTCAAAAAACGCTCATCAAGGTATCTGTTTACAGCTTTTACTTGAAGACTGTATCTACTTTTGCTCTCATAATCCACTCTCTGTTAAGAAAGAAAGTGAGATTTGGAATATTTCCTTCTTCATATTTCAATTAAATATAGTTCAATCAATGGTGTGAGATTAAAGACAAAGTAGTGCTATACTTCTTTTAAGATTGTTTTAAAAAATGTTTACTACTAAAATTTAATTCTAAGGTTTCCTTTTTAAGTTAAAAACACTTTCAAATTCAAATATGCTTCTTTGCTTTCATATTTCATTCTGGCTTTAATGATGCAATCAAGCAACACTGTAAAAAAGAATCCCCATAGAATGTCTCCCCTAAAAACACAGAGTTTCATTACAATTTTAGATAGTCTTTATCTTCTGAATTAAATAAATAAATAAACAAACTACTAAATAAATAGCTCCCCAAACTAAAAAAAAAAACCACAAAACAAACAAAAAAGATCACAACAAACAAGCAAAAAAACCTTTCACACTTAAAGCATTCAATTCCTCAGGGTCCTACATTTCACTAGGCTATTGAACTCTATTTTCATTTCAGATGATCCCTGAGATGACTGAGAAATCTTCCTGAGTGATTCCAAAATAAATTACAGAGTATCAAAGAATAATAATTTTTTTAATTCGTAAACTGGTCTTTTTTGATTGCACTTAGTATCTTTTTAAAACTATGTCCCAACAAAAACTCCACAATCTAATATATTAATAAATTCTTGTTTCAGTTAACAGGAGGTATTGGAAGTGAGGTGATATTGCTTGAAATTTATTGATAAATATTTTACAGGCAATGCACAGAAGAGATATAACATTTTCTCACAACAGGATACACTGTGTGGCACAGTTAGGGATAACATTAAGATACTCTGCTGCTATTATATTCAGCAGTAATAGGAATGAGTCAAAAATGTCATCAGAAAGAAAAGCATTTTTCTTTTTTATCCCTCATAATATTCCAATCAAATCACAAAGCCTAAAGAAGAAGAAAAAAAAAAGATAACCTTTTTTGCACATCCAGCTTGCTTGAGAATTTTCTTTCAAATAGTTAGAGATTTTTAATTTAGCTTCTGAGATCTCACCTTTTTTAGTAAGATAATTCCTTCTTGAGTCTCATCATTAGTAATGATGCTAAAAACATCTGAGCTATCTGCTTCAATGAAATAGTCCATGGCTGCATTGTCCCCAATGTCTCTGTCTTCTGCGAAGATTTTGCCTACAGTGGTGCCCACGGGAGCCTCTTCAGAGACACTCATGTAGTAGAGTCCTAAAGAAACAAATACTGGCAAAGTTTAGTGATCTGCCATGGGTAATAAGTGTTGTAGTTTGAGGTTCTCAGAGAGCTGGGAAAAGTCACAGCTTCTACTGGAGCAATCGATGTGATCTGGCATTGTATACATCTTGGGTGCAGGGCAGGACAGTCTTTTCCCTTGGGAGCCCTTCCCTCTCAGCCCTACTTCAGCTGTGTATAGAGCAAAGGACTAGAAAAAAACCAAAACAGCTCATGGTTTTAAACTGAACGAGGGAAGATTTAGATTAGATATAAGAAAAATATATTTTACTCTGAGGATGTTGAAACACTGACACAGGTTGCCTAGAGACAAGGTGAATGTTCCACTCCTGACAAATTCTAGGTCACTTTGAATGCAGCTCTGAGCATGCCTGTCCAAGGAGGGTTGGACTAGATGACATTTAAAGGTCCATTTAAAGGTCCAACACAAACTATTCTATGGTTCTGTGACCGAACATGGTGAAAAAACAGCTGAGGACAGCACTTCCCAACAGTGAAGTTTTTTCCAAGTAGCCCAATGAGCAGCTCCCACATCTGCTAGAAACTACCTGGACAGAGAGGTTCACATCACTTGCCAAAAACTCTCTGGCATGTGTCAGAAAAAAATGAAGAGAGGAAAGGAAGAAAGAAGGTGAGTGAAAATGATGCTAAACATCCTGTTTTCCAGATTTTAGCCTGAGGTAGTGCAAATTATAGGGAAAGCAGTTTAACGATTCATCTCCAAAATCTATTAGTAAGTGAAACCAGCAGACTTGAGATTTTTGCAATGATAGATTTTTTTCCTCTTGGTTTTTGAGCTTTTGTGAGGACTCTTTTTTTTTTTTATGATTTTGTTTTTTTACAGCTGTATGCTAAGGTCAAAGTACAGGCTTGCTCTAAAAAGACCTACCTGCAAACCTAACAGAGCTATAGTAGATCTAAACTTCCTCAAGACTTCCATTACTGTAATTAGTGTCTACTCACTCTGTTGAAATTCAGGTGGATTGTCATTGACGTCAGAGAGATTGATGGTAACAGTGGCTGTTGCAGAAAATGCTCCTGGTTGCCCAACCATATCTTTGGCTTGAATGATGACCAAATACTGATCTTTTGTTTCTCTATCCATTTGGGAAGCCATTCTAATGACCCCTAAAAATAAAAAATGTAACACAATGGCATATAAGTCTCATTTTTTTCTTAACATCTGACATGAGTATATAGTATTATATGCATATAACATGTATCACTGCATCCAGTTATGAATTTTCATTCTAAACTGTGACTAGCACTACTGTTGTTATCCTGGGTATTGGTCCTCATGGTAGCAAGTACTCTGTATGTCAAATCCATTCTGTATATTTAGAGTTCTAGGGAGCAGAATACTCCTTATAGTTCCTCTACCGTATAGAAACATCTCTCTTACTCAGAAGATAGGTTTTTGGAGGGATGTCACATATCTGTCGTTTCTCAACATACAGATAGAAATATCACATGATGTGCCATAGAAGTGTTGATTCAGAGTGCTCCTCAATTAATTTATAAAGTGTGATATTCAGACTCTAACTCTAACAAGATAATTTTCTAATAAAGTTTGGATCTGCTAGAAAGAAAGAATTTCATCTTCCTATGGGAAAGAAAAGTTTATTTCTTTCAGCTTTAGGAACAATGCAGAGATGTAAGAGTGTAGAGTGGTACCAGTTGATCTTTGTGTTTAAATCAAGAAAGACAATTTTGCTTGCATCCATTTTATGAGTTTACGAATGTACAAATTCACTTGTAGTACCTGTCTTTGGCTCCACAGAGAAATAAGGCTGTCCCTCAACAAGACTGTAAAGCAGACGAGCACTATTCCCATAAGAAGGATCATCAGCATCTGTAGCTGTTACCTGTGTAACCGAAGTACCTCAAGGAAAAATAAAATAGATTATGTTTGTTTTCTTCTTGTATAAATTGTCTCATAATTACAAAGCATACATTCTTTAAAAACCTTTTAACATACCAGTTATACTAATAAACAGCCCTAAAAATTTACAGAAGCAAATGGCACCTATTAAATTTACAATTAAATAGGGAAAATATTTCCTCAGCAGCTGTTCTTGTTGCATTCAAAATTTGAATTTAAAAAAAAAAACCATATCTGTTTTTCCAGCACTACATTTATATTGCTTAAAATGCTACATATATCATGCCTATTTTCTAATATGTCAGTGGAGTAAAGCAAATTGTTTCTCCTCCTCTCTTTCAAAGTATTTTACGGAATTTTCCCATAGGAATAAGAAAACACAGTCACTTTATCACCACTAGGCCCACTGGTGATAAAAAAATTAATTGTTAACAAGCAAAGCAACCAAGAAGTATAACAAGGCTCTGATAAAATTTTTTATTCTTGAGTCTTTAATGAGCTTGTCCCAGCGCAAAACTTGTGGCAGAAATCCCAGTGCAAAACCACAGTGGAATCAAACTGCAGAGCTTGGTTTCTACTTTGATGGGAAGCTGCTCATATCCCAGATAGAAGATTGACAGTAATCTCATGGCACCTTCTCTAATGACTGTCCTCTAAAAAAAATATCCACAGCAACATCATTTTTTAAGGTAATCATTATTTTTATCTTTTTTTCCTCACCTAGATTCTGCATTAGAAAACAAATACCACTTCTTATGAGGAACAGCAGGAAATCAAGCTACTTTCTAAAAATTTCTGGCATACATTCACAAGGTTGCACCTGCTTATCAATACAGCAGTATAGTTAGGCTGGAGGAGAAAAGAAGAAGAAAAGGTCGAGTGCAAGGAACTAGACCAGAAACACCATTTTTTAATGACAAAAGCAAATGTGATATTTGTCTCAAAAAAATAAAATTCATTTATTGCTTGGCTTTCTAGCAGCTAAATACTTTTATTTTTAAATAGAAATGAAAAAAGCTTTCTTATAGAATAGGCTAAAATAAATAATTTCCTTCTTTGAACAAAAATTCTTTTGCATTTTCTCTCAATTTATTGAGCAGCATTTGAAGTGATTCCATAATGCAAGTTATCTTCTCTCAGGCAGAGAGTAAACTAAGCTGTTATTAATTCACACCAAATTTTGCACCTATTTGTCCTTCATAACTTACCTACAATATCAAATACCTGAAATGTAGGTTTAGATGCATAAATTTAGATTTTTTAGATGTGTGTATAGATGTATAAGGATATATACAGATCCTATTGCTTTGGAGAAATTTTAAAGATAAAATTACAGATTCATATTTAATCAGGGCACATATATGCCTCAGAAAACACAGAATTCTTTAATAAGTCTGAAGAGCAAGTTGACTATTCAGCTACACAACTGTTAGCTTCATATCAGCTGTGATCTATGAAAATTGCTCTCTCAGTTCCAGAAAATTCATCCTCTAAGAACATTTAGCATGACTAGAACACAGTTGCTTTAAAAAAGAAATTGCTAGTTAGGAAAGGATCAGGCACTATGGATGATTCAACAGGTTTAGTATGTCATTAATGCCATTTTCTGCTAAATAAACTCAAGTGTCCACAACTATATTTAGGAATGCACTTATTTATAGCAATATATTTAGCAAATCAGTAATAAAATACAACATATCTAGGACTTCAGATCATCATCACAGTTTTTGTATATTTAAAGGTAAATCTATTTTCTGCACAGTTTCTAAGCAGTATAAAGAAATATTGAATCTAAACCAGCATTTCTCTCTTCTCTGGGACCCAAACACACTTTTCTTCTTGTCTGTTAACTCTTCTAGAGTATTTCAGAACACAGTAGTAAGGACTTTGTTCAGCTGGAGCCAGTGAGATGCACCTGGGGGATGTAAGCAATGGAAACTCAAATAGTCAAAAGGAATCTAATAAAAAGGGAGCTGACCTAGAAGGAAGAAATAACAGATATCCTCAGAAAGCACTCCAAGGAGGGAGCTAATTTGTTTCTTAATTTGGGTGACAAGAGACCATGTAAAGAGCAGGCAATCATTTCTCACATTTTTTTAGAACAAAGATTGTGTGATGACTACATGAACCTCCACATTAAGTATGGACTATGTAGCAAGAAGAAGAAAAATGTTACCCTGGCTTTAGAGTACTTTCTCAGTTTTTAATTTTTCTCTTTCATAAAACCTGTATTTCTTCATACATTTAACCATCAGAAAAAAACAATCCACCAAAATTAACTATACTAAAACTGAAACAAAACCCAAAAGAAAACCAAACCAGAACCCACAAAAAACCACAAAACCCAACTCAAACCATTTTCACAATGGAATCACATTTACCTAGCATTTGTATTTGGGTGAGAGAAATTTAAATGTTAATATTCCATACTCAAAAACTCCCAAGAGACACTATTTTTAACTACATGATTGTGAGAAGAATAATTGAACAGATACAAATAATTTATTTTAAAGCAATCAATTCATATATTTCACACTGCACACACCCCTCAAAGTTAAGAAACCACAAAGCCCTAGTCCTAACATTGCAAACATCACATGTTACTATGGACAATTGAACTTTTTGATTAGCTTTATTTAAGACAAAGGGCTGCTTTGTATCTCTGCAGCCTTGGTTTTACCCTTCTAGGGCAAAATGTTGTAGAGTGCCATTCATATGCCGCAGCCCGTTAGGTATACTGGGGGGCCCTCATATGGCAAATAGCTGTTCATTTTTCTTACTAGAGCTTGAGATCTATAAAGACATTAAATACTGATAAATTATTGCATCTGACTCTTAACCACTCCATCAGATATACTGCATTTGTACAAGTTTAACAGTTATAAGGAAGACAGTGTAAAATCGTACCAAATGCCTGAGGGTAAAGCACAGTCCTGGGTTCTCAGAAGAGAGTCCATTTGATGACATGCTTTTCATTTACTGTGACACTTGCATATAAAACCCTAATAAAATTTAGTACTGAAGATAAAAGAGAGCTAATAAAGAATTAAAACGTATTCTAATTTGTTGGCACATTTGTATATATATATTGGTACTTGTAACTAACTTCAGGCACAGTTATTTGTGTCTATTTTCTGTTTTTGCTGTGGTTGTCTGAGGCAAGTGACCTGATCTGAATTATTATCTATTCGCTTTCTTAGTTCCAGACAAAATGTGGAGCAGCGGTGACCTGCTTTCCCAAACCTTGACCATGCTTCCTAAGAGTGTTTTCTGTGAGGGAATTATCAGGAGACCAAGCATCAGTGAGCTGAACCAAAGCTAGAGAGCAAACAGAGCAAAGAGCAAGCCTCTCTATTTCACTGCATCATCTAAATTAACTCTGTTCTTCACCCCTTAATATGCAAGAGTATGTTTTAGTTTACTGGGAGAAAAACACTAATATAATCAACCACTATGCTACTTCAGTGGGTTACCCTTCCTCTCTGCTACGAGTTTATAAATTTTCTTGTGAGATTGGTTTAGAATGCACACTGAAGCAGGCTCCACCTCAGTAGTGCAGTCCCTGCCTTTTGAGAAGCAGGGTAAGTGAGGCCCCAGAAGTACTCATGATGTGTGGCTCAGTTGTTTCACATTTTGGAGCTGACCACTATCAAGGTATACACTCCACTTGCATTTTATATTCCAGACACACGCATTAGTATTTCAGTAGTGTCTCCATGGAAGAAGTAGATGAAAGAATGATCTCTGGAATGGCTATGGTATTAGTATTAGAGAGGTCAAGTGTAGAAGCAGTAATGCAGAAAATGAAAGATCCTGGATGACCTGGATTCATCTATCATACACTGGATGATCATAAATCAGAGAGTTTACTATTTCAGGAAGTCCATGTCTGAGAGAGAAGGCAAATAAGGTTCTTACTTCATTTTTTTGCCCATTCTGATAAATGAGACATGGCTTTACTTCTGATTTTTAATTTATTTTTTCATTTCATATGTTTCTATATTTCACTGGAACATTTTTTTATTTATAATATTACAGGAATATCACAAAGTAAATTACATTTTCTGCAGCTTGATAATCTTATGCTGAAGTGATACTATGTTTTAGGAATCTAAATATATGATAGATGACCCAGGAGAGTGGACAAAGACAGGTGAGCCTTTCATTTTTAGTGTATCTCTTTATGGCAAACTCAAGGCAGTATAAACTTCTCAAGGCAGTGAAACTTCTTAATTTTCAGCTGTTTGTTGATGGTTTCAGGTAAGAAACAGAAGTATATGGGAAAAGATTACACCGTAGTTTTTGGTCTTAAGTACCACACTACTTGACTATTTTTCTTTTTTTTTTTTCTTTTTTTGCCATATAGCCATTATAAAGACAGAAAGGTAAATTGGAAGAAATTCAGTTGTTCATACACTTATGTGAGTGATTCCAAGTCTCTACGAGTATAAATAAAGACATACTAAATAATCACACATTTTAAAAACATTTTTATAAGAGACTAAGGGGCCTATAAACAGTGTTTTACCACAGAGGGGAAAAAAAAACAGAAAAAGAAAGTCCTAAATTTTTATCAAAGTCCTAAGTTTTTGAAATCCTAGGTAATTCTAGACAATGAGCTGTAATCATTTTTACCATAAGCACATAAAAAATAAAACTGCAAAGGTCTTTGACAAGTCACCTATCTTGTCTCCAAACTTGAGCAAATGAACAAGTAAAAGCTGGAAGAACCCTCTGAACTAGCAACTGATTATGTTAGAAAAAGTTATTTGAGCAAGAGGTCAGGTGCAGAATTAAGTCTGTCTGCACAGAAGAAAGTGGCAGTGAAGAAACAAGAGAAGTGATTTCCCTGGTGGAAAGTGGTATAAGCAGGTAGCAAGTATCAATAGCAAGTAAATTGATCAAATGCATGTCTTTTGCAGCTACTGCTGGTAGTGATGATGAGCTGCTGCATCCTGGCAGAAATTAGAATATTAACCTCACTTTCAATTAAATAACAGGCATGAATATCCTTTTCATTCACCTGCCATCCTGGCTGGTAGAAGAAGATAAAGTTGATGACTTGCTGTCAAATGTTCACTGCTTCTGCTTTAAAAGTTGAGCAATAATGCTTAATACCATCACTGATGCTATTACATTAATGACCTCATTGATCCATACTGTTTAAAGCACCACAATATTTGAATTTCTTTTCAATATCAATCACAATAAAAATAAGCAAAAGAAGTAGATGTACAAATTTGAAAGATTACTGGGATCTTTTCTGTAAGATCTGAAGAATCTAGTTTCCCTTTGATTTTGAAGATAGCTGTTTGGAGGTATTATCTAAAATATTCCTGTTTGCTTCAGCTGTATTAACACTTTGGGGTTTTTGAAGGCTTACATGTCCACATATTATGAATGCATATGTGTATGTAAACATATAAATATATAAACATATATATATATATAAACATATATATATATATACACATATACATATACCTATATTAGCCAGATGTTGCCTTTGCTTTGCATTTGTTGTATAAAGTTTCCAGATACATGACAGATCCTAGTACAGGTTTGTCTGATCATGGGAAAGTGAGAAATAAGGGGTACAGGGATTATGTTTTTCCTCTTGACAGGAAAATTACAATTCATGTACTGCAGAAATCAGAAGGCAGAATGAATTCACTGCACACTATCTAATCCAAACAAGGAAAAGTGACAGAAAGGAAAGAGGCTTGGCAGTGTAAATAAGTAGGCAACATGCAGACAGTGAGGGTGGCCATCACTTCTTCCCAACTGGCTGCAGTACCCTACTTATTTCTACTGGGAACTTTATATTTTTAAACAAGTGCAAATTTCAAGGCTGAATCACTGACGGAAAAGACAAATGTCTATAGTCAATCCAAGCATGTATCCAGAATCTTTAAAAGGACTTGGATAGATGAAGGCGCCTAAATATTTAAAAACAAGAATGTGAAGTAGAGGTATTTACAACCCTCAAGTTAAGGGTATATCTTTGCAAATTTCCAAACCCATAAAAGACTTTCCTTCCTTCTCACTGGGATGCAGTCAGTAACATATGCTATTAAGAATTTACTTCAACAAAGGTGTAGAAAAAATCAGGAAATAAAGAGTTTGATTCACAGCATATCATACCTTCAGGCGACATCTCTGGAACAGTGGCCACATAAGGTCCATCCAAGAACTGCGGTGCATTGTCATTGACATCTCGAACCTTGATGATAAATTCTGATTCAGGTTCAACAGGAAGCTGAGTGCTCCTGTTAATTGCTTGTGCTCTTAGAGTGTAGAAAGGTTTCTTTTCTCGATCCAACTTTTGTGTTACATAAATTTTGCCGTTACGTTCATTAATGACAAAAAAGCTTCCAGCTCCCTCCCCAGTCAAAATGTATTTTATGTTGCCATCCTGCTTGTCTAAATCTGATTTCAGCTGAAAGTAAAAGGGAGAAAAATAAGTAGCAGTTTGGGAAGAATAAGTTTTGAAATATTAATTTTATGCTTTGTTTTGATTCAACAGTGAACTCTGTTGCTAATGAGCATTCTTGGGCACTATTGTTTGAAAGGAGATACTCTTACATTTTCAGCCAAGCATTTTAATTTTAAAATATTTTAAATTATTTTATTTAAGAGTATTGATATAACAGACTTATAAATGTGTGATATACCTGAAAAGAGATGCTTCAGCTACCTTGAAGTGCAGGGAATGCATCTAAGTACCTACTTTAGTTCATTGTTTTTTGAGCTCCCCTACAATTCTGCTGAAAACAATGCAAACGTCATTAGGCATTATCTAATTTTTTTATTATTGTAGAGGACACATCTACTTTTAAAGTTGCCTTTTTTTTTTCACTCAACAATGCTAAGTGTAAATGTGTGCAACGGTGATGTTCTGTTTCTGTGGAAATATTAGAGGGGAAAAGACATTCTGTGGTGAAAGTCTGTATTGTTTATTCCAAAATAAATTGATAGACATTTTCCATTTCCTTCCAGGATTATCTACATCCTTTTTTGCATTGCTGAGATGAACTTTATGGTGATGATTCCTTTGATGAAGCTGAGCCTTGGAGACAATTTTAGTCCAGCTGCATTTGTTCATGACAGCCAAATAGTTCTGTTAATGTTAGCGATATATAATAGAGCAATAAATGAATTTCCTAACATAGCAGGCATCCACAGTGGAATTTTATGGGAACAAAAATTTCCATTACATCATTAATTCTCAATTTTTTTTCTCCACTTATTTTGGTTTTAGAACAAAAAATATCAAACTCTCTTACAGCCTGGGTACTAATTGAAAAATCCGAAGTTAAAAAAAAAAAATCAAATTGCTTCTCCTATGCTACATGTTTAAAATGCAAATAATATGCCTAACTGTTGACTTTAATTATCTCACTGTTTTGCTTATGTTTATTGACTCTAAAGGTCACTGTAAGTTGTGAGGCCTTAGAACAGGAAAGTAACATTTCCCTGTCAGAGCTACTCAAATATTTTGTGATAACTTCTGAAGGTGCAAAAATAGTTTTAACTTTTCTTTGGAAGAATGCCTATGCCTTTTAAAATTTTCATAATGCATAATGCTCTGCATGCATCAGATGGATAATTTATTCAGAATGTGACTGGGACCCTGTTCTGAGATATGAGGAATGGTTTTGGGTTCCTACTCTGAGTTCTGTAAAGGTATTTAACACCTAAAATATTCAGAGTTAATTATCCTTGCCAGCACAAAAGACAGAATTTTCAAGTCTTAGAGAGTTATTTAAAATATGAACAACTTAAATATTTTCAACATAAGTAGTTATGTGCTGAACATGGACCATGTTACCCCAATTATAAGTGGTCTGGTCAAACTCATTTTAACACCATCGCAATTTGGCATCTCACTAAGGAGCAACAAAGATTCTTTGTTAACCATAAATCTTTGATTCCTTTTCATGTAACCCAGGACATGGAAGAAGTTATATATATCTAGATCTTTAAACTAACATGGGGCTCAGATGTGACCACAGAGTGTATCAAACCCTTAGGGTCTGGGAGCATGCCTTTGACCGGCTGCTAAGACATAGCCTGTGTTTAGTGATTTCACTCAGAATCATTTATCCACGAAAGATTTCATGACCTTGAACATGTTAATTGAGAGGCCCCTTACAGATGACATTTGCTGAGAAAGGGTAGCAAAGGTTCTAAGTTTACTTGTTTTTTTTAGGCTGGGAACAAAATAAATGGTCTTAGCATTGTAAATGAGAATTGAGAACAAGCATTTTTGTACTCATCCTCGTGTATCTGCCATTGCAGTGCTGATGGACGCATTTATTTTTCCTTAATCTTGGCAATGGAAAAGGAGTCATGAGTCTATGTAAATGAAATTTGAAAATTTATTTCTGACTGAAAAAAGATTTTTATATGGAATAGTGATTTAAAAACAGAGACTGTCTACCTTTGTATTTTCGTTGATGCAGTTTTCTTCAGAGCCTTAATTACTAAAAATTCATGTGTTGATCATAGACTACCACTTCATTTGCTGAAAGCAGCGCATATTCTACTCAATAAAAAGACAAGTAAATATGTCTTATTAGAAAATGGTTTCACTGCAATATATTAACAATAATCTTCAATAAATCCCCAGTTAACCTGTGAGAAATAAAAAGATGAAATCATGAAAATACATGACATTTATGAAGTTTTTTTGCAGGAAATACTTTTCCAAAGTACTTCCAAAGTACTGGAGAAGTAATAATAATTGTTTAAAAAATAGACAGTATGTCTTTGCTAGTTCTTTCAGAAGTGAGACATCACACTTCCATAGTAACTACTTTGAAAGGGCTGTGAAAAAGTAATTAATGAGTTTTGAGCACTTCACCCTTTGGGCCCAATTAAATTTTAGTGCTAGTTAATTAGCAGTTAAACTTATTTTGGTTCATTCACCTAAAAAGGGCCTTAAAGAAAAGCAGATCTCAAGATTAAAATTACTTCTAGCATACAAAAATAAATAATAATAATAAATATAATAATGATAAGTGGAGAGAGAAGGGGGCAGATAAACCCTCATTAAGACAATTATCTTAAAGCACTTTTTTAAAGGAGGGTGAAAAATAATTGCTCGTTGTGCTAAACCTACGTTAATCTAATGAACCATGCAGATTCCCGTAGTTTCTTAGTGGTAAAAGGATTTAGTATTAATCAGCTTCATTAAAAATTAATGAGGGGTAAATCAGCTGCTACTTAGTGTAATAGAAAATCAAGCTAAATACTGTTTGTAAACTACACTACACTCAGTATGGCTGCTTTGATGCAGTGCCAAAAATAGCACAAGCAAATTGCCAGATGTTGATAAACGAGTCTTAACTTCCACTCAGAAGGAAGAAAGGAACTTTTCAGCTTTATACCTTCATCTGCTGCACATGGAGCTAGTTTTAGTAACAGCATGCAAGCCAAGTTTCCTTGACAGCAGTCCTCAGTGAAGGAAGGTGCTTGGTGATGCTGTGGCCTAAAGCTCTGGGACTTCTCTGACCTTGAGAAAGGTCATAGGAAAGGAGAAATGTGATACTGCCTTATTACAGCTTCTCCTCTTTCTATGTTTCTTGCTATTTCCATGTCACTGGAGATATTTGGCTTTCCAAGTCAGGGTAGAAGCTGCTACTCAGCATACTAAATCTAACCTTGCGCTGTCCTTGAATCATTACTTATCATACCTGTCCAATATACACAGGATCCGGCGAAATCTGTTCCTCAGTTGCAAAAAGAGGTTCCCACAGCCAGTCACGTTTCACTCTTCGAGCTGGTGTGAAAGACTGAACTGTGTTTTGAGTGCTGGAGTTCTGTGTGCTGGGAGAGCAAGGCCAAAGTTGAGCCAGCATCACCATAAGACGTAGCAATGCAGAAGAATTCATGCTGAACTGATCTTTCAATCAGCCTTAATCTGTGAAAGAGGGGAAAAAAAGAAAAATCTTTGACAAAGCATCACTTTTGTCTTTCTACTTCTATACATTGATTCTGTGCTAATGTAAGAGCTGATTTTCAGTGTTGAAACCTCCTCCTCTCCCCAAAAGTAAAGAGCTGAAATGAAGTCTGTTTCTTATTAAAATTTTAATAAGAAATTTTAAAAAGACCTTTCAGAGTCTCTAACATGAAAGTCAAGTGTTTAACTTTTCTTTATGAATATACTACACAGGGACTTATTATGCAAAAAAAAAAAAAAGGAAAACAATCCTTCAATTAATTCATCTTTCAAATTAAGCTAGATAATTGTATTGTGTATCCTAGGAATAATTTGATTGGAATAATTGTATGTTTCTGCTTAGACAGAGCTCATTTTGAGCTGCAGTCCCAAAACTGCCTGAAGGGTGAATATCTAGCCTTAGTAGCCCTGATGTCTGACAGCTGAAACAGAGTGATGCATATATTTTTTTAACCTCTTCTTACCCACTTTCCCAGCTCAGCAAAATGCCTGTAAAAATGTTAAAGGTGATAGGGTACCATAAAGAAGCACCAAAAATTTACAACTTTCTCCTTCCCAGCCAAGGAGCAACATGGTCAAGGCAGGTGTGTTTAATGGATTCTTTGCCTGTGCCTTTGGCAGGGATGAAGCACCAAGGGGTTCCCACAGCCCTGAGCTGGAGGACCATGACTGCAATAATGATCAACTCCCAGTAGATTCTGAAATTGTGCAGGAACTGCTGCTCCAGCTGAATCCCTAAAAATTTATAGAGCCTTATGGGATTGATCTGAGAATCCTCAATGAGCTGCTGATGTCATTGCAAAACATCTCTCAATGGTTTTTGAGTTGTCTTGGGAATTCAGAGAGATCCCAGCTGACTGTAAGCTGGTGAATGTTGTCCCATTTTTCAAGAACAGCATGAATGAGAACTCCAGAGACTACAGGATTGTCAGTCTCACTTCAGTGCCTCATCAAATTATGGAGAATGTTATTTTGGGAGGTATTGAAAAATACCTGGAAGACAACACAGTAATTGGACACAACCAGCATGGCTTTATTAAAAGAAAGTACTGCTTATCAAATCTGATTTCCTTTTATGACATGGTATCTCACCTACTTAATCAGTGGAAGCCTGCTGATGTAATCTTTCTGTATTTCAGCAAAGATTTCAGCACTTTATCTCACAGGATCCTTTCAGGCAAAATTTTCAGCTCACAGATGGATAAACACAGCCTGGGTTGGTGTTGGCTGAGCAACTTGCTCACAGGTTGGACACAAAGTTACAGTGAATGGGGTGATGTCAAATGGGAACCTGTCACTAGTAGCATTCCACAGGTCTCCATGCTCAGCCTTGTACTCTTCAACATCTTTGTGACTTTCCTGCAAAACTGGAAGGAATATTAAGCAAGCATGCAAATGATACAAAACTGGAAGGAGCCTTTGAAGGCAGGGAGACCTTGCAGAGAAAACCCAAAAATTAGGGGGCTAGGCAATCCAAATGTATGAGCTTCAACAAGGGAAAGTGATAGATTCTGCACCTGGGATGAGGCAACCCTGGATGTACATACAGACTGGGGAATGAGATGCTGGGGAGCAGTGCCACAGGAAAGGAGCCAGGGGTCCTGGTCAAATGGAACCTGAGTCAGCAGTGCCCTGGCAGCCAGGAGGGCCAAGCCTGTCCTGAGGGGCATCAGGGACAGCATCACCAACCAGGCAGGGAGGGGATTGTCCTGCTCTGCTCTGCACAGGGGACAGACTCACCTTGAATATTGTGTACAGTTTTGGGTGCCACACTATAGGAGAGACATTAAGGTGTTTGAGAGCATCTGAAAAAGAGCCACAAGGATGGTGAAGGGGCTTGAGAGGAAGCTGTCTGAGGAGAGACTGAGGTCACTAGATCTGTTCAGCCTGGAGAAGAGGAGACTCAGAGGACACCTCATTGCAGTTACAACTTCCTTGTGAGGGGAAAAAGAGGGGCAGACCCTGATCTTTTCTCTGTAGTGACCAGTGACAGGTTCCAAGGGAATTGCCTGAAATTTTGTCAGGGGAGGCTTAGTCTGGATATTAAGAAAAGAGAGAGTGTTTGGAGACTGCAAGGCTGCAACAACTCTGCAGCAGGCTCTCCAGAGAAGTGGTTAGGGCACCAAGCCCATAGACAGGGTTCAAGAAGCATTCAGACAATGATCTCAGGTACACGGTGTTACTTCTGGGGATGGTCCTGTGCAGGGCTAAAAGTTGGACTCAGTGATTCTTGTGGGTCCCTTCCAATTCAACATATTCTGTGATTCTGTGAATAGAATTTGTCTTAACAGATTTTACCACCTCTAGCATTATTTTTCCCAATTAAACTGAGAAAGTACAAATGTATCTTAAAAGCTGTAGGTTTCTGTAGCTAGTTTCATTTCCACTACATATACTTTCAGAAAATGAAGGCTCTTCCCAAATTGTAAACTATTACTGGCTTTTCAGTGATTTTTGACACAATGAAGGAAATTTTAAATATAATCCTATGCTCAGTTAAGAATATCCATCTTCTATGAGGCAGAAAGGAAAATTTTGAAAACACCTACCAGAAACACAAAAATTTTGAAAATACTATCCATTTAGCAATGGCATTAGCCATTCTTTTCAAGGCTTTAGCATTGAAGAATAACATTTCCTATGAAGGATAAATCTGGTTTATGAATTTGTGACACACTAGTCTGAAAAATGCACTGAAAAAAATTATTTGGGTGAATTTATCTTAGACCTGAAAAATCCATAAGTCTTTTAGCTGGCCGAGGTAAAATATAAATCAATGCATTTTAAATTCATTATTTAAGTATTAATATTTTAAATACTTGTCTTTATCCAAAGAGAAATGCCACATTTGCTTAAATAGACAGACAGATAATACAGAAAACTGTTTATTTCCTTCCAGCATCTTTATATGATGTTGGACAGCACTTTGTTAAAATGTAATCTGCAGAGATGGGAAGAGAGAGAGTTCTAACAGGATAGGCAAATAGAACCACAGAGACTAAAGTGTGCATTTCAATTTTTTCACATTTTGTGTTTTTTGACTGTAAAGCTGTAACAGAGCAAGACAAGGTTTGAATAGAAAGAATGTGGCTTGGGTATCCTCTTTTTTCAGTTTCCTGTAGAAAAGTTTTTATTTTCCCATGGCTGCAGGAATAATATTTGTGACATGGAAGAAAAGTCTAACAAAGCTCAGCTTGGCTCTG
The DNA here is from genome assembly GCF_963513975.1 of Fringilla coelebs. Lineage (NCBI taxonomy): Eukaryota > Metazoa > Chordata > Aves > Passeriformes > Fringillidae > Fringilla > Fringilla coelebs. The sequence goes on from NC_140028.1 coordinate 55,790,533, forward strand.
AAATAAGGCTTCAGTGAGGTTTAGAAGGCCCAAAGACCTTGAGAGTCTCTATGCTATGGGTGTACTTAATGCTAAGCAGTAATTTGCACACAAAGTAACCTTGAAAAGGAGCATTCATTTCATTTCAGCACATTGCGAAGGACAGACTACTCAAACAACAAAAGCTGAACAGTCAAGGAGACCTTTCTGAGGAATCACAGAAAAATGTACTTCAATCACTGCTTATATCTGAAGAGAGGGGTTCAGTCTCGGCAATAGCAAATACTTCTGGCTAGGCTTTTTTTTGTTGTTTTGGATGCTTGTTCTGGCATTTTTCACATTGTTCAACAAAATATTTCAGGCTTGTGGTGCAGCACTTCATGCAGAGTGAATGCCAAACAAACAGTCATTACCAAATTTGTCTGAAGACACCATGTATTGACAACAACACAATGAGGGTGCAGAATATGGCTGTGCTGGTCTGCTGTTGGACACCTTGCAATGTGCTCAGCAGTTACATATGAACAGCATAAAGCATGAAATGAAATGAATGTTTTGGAGCCTTTTGGTGTCTCCTTTTTACTAATTTATGTTAATATCCTGTGTTACATGGAGTTAAGCATCATGTCTTGGACAAATGGGAGCAAGAAAATATTTTTAGATTCTGATATACTGCACACACTGTTAGTGTATAAGAAGACTAAGCTGAAAATACAGATGGTAGGCAAATTCCTTTAGAAACAAAGCAATCTAATGGAACTGAGGTCTATATGAATCTTTGTTTTTCTATCCTCTGCTATAGCAAACATTCTGAATTTGCCTTTACTTTCAGGACCTTTCAAAGCCTATTTGCTTCCAACATCTTCCTACTCATTTGGCATTGAGACACTGCCTCCAGCTTCTGGCCAGCATGTGTTGCCATTTTTTATAGTCCAATTATAATCCTTGTGAAACAACCACGTTCTTTCTCTTCCACTGATGGTAGCTCAGTCTCGGAAGTCAGTCTCATAAAATATCCAGAAAGTAGTTTCTTATTCCCTCATAATTTTCTAGTCTTTTCTTTAAAAATCCAAACTTCAGTATTACTACTTAAAAGAAAAATAAATATAAAAGGACTCACACTGTTTAAGATGATTCTGTGCTGAGACTGCTGCCTATCACTTTGTCTGGTATTGCCTCATTATTCCCTCGTACTTTCCTGTCTTTCCCTATCTGTCAGTTGTCTCTTGTTTTACACTCATTTGCTATGGTCTTTGTAAATGAAATGACCTTGTACTCTGTGTTATAATTATAGTATGCAGCAGAAGGGAGGATTAGTAAAAGCACTGAGCTTTTGGGCACTGTAGTAGTATGCCCTAATAGATAATTTTTAGCAGAATATTTTCTCATTGAAAAAAAAAAAAAAGACAAATACATTTCCAGAGATGAGCAAATGATCTGTCACTAAAAATTTCCCAAGAGGAAGAAAGGAATGGAAACCATTGTTCTGCTCCTGTCCTTTTGGAAGGATGTCTCCAAAAGGACAGGAACAATAATAAAGTCTGATAGTAAGACCAGAGTAATGAGAATATCCATTGCAGTTGTAACAAGAGGGCTGCAGCTTTTAAACCTTATAGAGCAGAATCGTCCTTTCATACCAGAGGATAACCACGAGTTCCCTGTAGACTAGAAACAGATTTACCTTCTTGGAACAAAGCTGATGAGTTCTTTTAAAAGTTTATTCTGGAATCTTCACCAAGCAACATCCTGTCTCCATTTGGAAACTGGATGTTATTTTAGGTGTGCTGGTAGTCTGACTTGGTTCTGAGTTCCTTTTTTTTTAATTATTTTTTTCAATTATGATTGCACAATTACATTACAAAATAATACCTGCTACTGCCTAGTGTTGCAGGAAAAATAATAGAAAGAAGCAGAGGTTTAAAAGGGACTACTTCTGGGATACAAAGAAGTTATATATTTGTTGGTGGAGAAAATAAAACACTAAAGCTGGAGACAAACAACAGCTTTCTAAAGCATTAAAAAAAAATCCAAACAGCAGGTTAGAGTGCAGGTGCTGAAAAATTCTGTTCCAGTTCTCTAAGTTGAAGAATAAGGAACAACGAGCTTCATTTTGTAACAAAAGTCCCATAATTTGATATAAGTAAGGCCTTTTAGTTAGGAGGTAGCAAAACACTGAAATAGGGTAACAAGGGATGTGGTAGATACTCCTAAGTAGAGACCATTAGGACCATTTCCTGTACATGTTTGGTGCTACAGTTTTGAAACTGACTCCTGAGAAGAGCAAATCTCTCTGTCCTTGAATGTACTCAGCCAAAAAAAATTTGTAAAAATTCAGACTGAAATATATTCCTTTTGTGGAATTTGGTGCTGTCTTTACTTGATTTACTAACATCAAGCAAACATTGAGTGGAATAATTCATGTAAGACAATCTAATTCATTAATATGCAGCTTCTGAAACATTTCTTATCTCAAGAACAGCCTTAACATGATGTTGTTTCAGTTGCATGCTCTGTTTTATGCCTTGGTGTTATTATGATAGTAATGAAATCTGTCTCCCTTGTATGTTGCTATCTTTAATTTTCACTTAATAGGATAAAGAAGAAAGGGTATGTGTAACTAACCCCTACAGATTACCATGTTATAAAAAGATTAAAGGAATAGAAACCTTCATATTTCTCCACTACAGACCTGTCCATTTGCTCTTTTTCTACTGGCTATTCCCCCCAACTGCATTTAATGTGGTTGAATACTGAGGATCCTAGTGTATTATAAGTGCTATTGCTCTGTTTCCCGGAAAACACTAGATATGGACTCATTTTCATTGACTACCTTAAGTCTCGCATAATATGATTGAGACCTAGACTCTATTACTTCTGCAATCCTCAGAGAATTAGTAATATATAATAATATATATCTCAGTTATTTTAATTGAAGCATATATTTTGTGGGTTAGCTTTTTTGTTGTTTTGGATTTATAATCTCTACATAACAATGATAAAATATTCTGGTGTGTGCAAGTACTGGCCTTAATCCTATTCTTGCTACTTCTTGCCATTTTTCAATTTCAGATAGAGTAGGATAATAATTTTTACGGGTTTGGAATGTTAAAGCTCTGCCTTATCTTTTTCATGTACTTAATCTGTGATTTGGTCTTTTGTAATCAGTACCAAGATATTTTTTAAAGGAAGTTTTCAATTTTTCTTGTATTTTTACTATTTTATTTGGAGACATTAGAAGAAGGCATACTAAACTCCTAAGGAATAAATATGGCATATCTAACTCCAATTATTGCTGGAAGTCACTATTGTGACAGTAATGTTTTACTAAGCTTATAATAAAGCAGCAGTGAAGAGAAAGTACTAAAATTAGGAAAAATTTGTTTTGCAATTTTAACTTACTTTTTACTAAATACAATCACAGTTACCGTTTACCATGCATACATATTGTGTGATTGACTGAGTGATTAATTGATTTTTTGTGACTGGGTAAAATTGACACCGGTCATTCTGTAGCTTAAGGCACCTTTTCCACAATCCTCTCAGCCTATATTTATCTGCCTGAATGCTTTTGTTTGTAGTTGTCTAGTTTAGCTATTCTTTTTATTGAATCTAAACATTTTAATTTCATCTATTTTGACTTTCTTGTCTTTCACATATTTTTCTTCTTAAAATAAATTTGGACTGCTATAGTTAACCAGTGTTCTGAATTTAATTATATAGTCCTTATCAGAACTAACATCTAAATGTAATATTCTCTTCAGTCAATTAATTAGAGGTATATCAAAAATTGTCTTTCTAGTCTCCTGAAAAACTAGCTACTTTAAAAGCTGCTACTTAACCTTGAAAGGTGTTTTCTTTAATGCACATCTTGATGTGACATTTGACCAAATTATCTTGACTGGTAGTGCTTATTAACACAGTATGGCTGCATGTGTCTCCACCAGTCACCCAGAACTTCACTTACATGGAGAGCAATTACTTAGATGTTATGAATGTATTTAAATTTCACTTCATTGTAATTGACACATTATTTTCTTCATTTTAAAAATATACCATTGTGCCATTGAGGAAGGCCTTCAAACTATCATATAGAATTAGGAGTGTCATTCTCTGTCAGATATACATGGACAAAATAGCTTAGAGAAAGGAATTTTTTTAGTTGATTAGTGCCTTTAAGGCTGTGTATTTTAATCAGTAGAGAGCAGACTCACTAGAAATCATGTCATTCTCAGTGTTTTATATATGTTAACACAGTATATTAACACATCCCCCATATTTTGCTACAATATCTGTTGCACTGTATGAAAAGCTCAAATGCCATTTTGGATGACAAAACCCCGAGACTTCAAAGCATGACAAGCAGTAGCTAGACTTCTGTCCCTACTAGTTATTCAAAACACTTTTTTCAGGGTCAGATTGTAATATTTATGTCTCGAAATCCTATGTCTTCCATTAAAAACCTATGACAACTGTAGGCAAAGGTAACAGATTTGTTTAAAATGAGGGGATGGGGGGCTAAGGTGAAGGATGAGATTTCCTGCAGTGAGTAAAAAAAGGAGAGGTAGAGCTGTTACTTGTCAAGCTCACAAGTCAAAGGAGGTTATATAGAGGATGTGGTGACACACTGTATGTTCTACAACCTCATTCTACAGTATCGTTGGGAGCTCTCATTTTCTTAGTGGAAATCTCTCTATATTAATCACCAACAGACTTGAGTAAACCCATATTGAGGAACAACTCTTTAATTAATTAAAGTTGGTGAGTTTGGTAGTATTTCATTCCATCTGAACTTTGGCATATGAAACTGGCTTCACAGTACCTATTTCCTGATGGCCATGAGCATACATGATGATGTAACCAGTCTCTTGCCTTTTTCAACTCTGAACCACCAGTATTTTTAGAACTGATTAATTGATTGCTGACCTGTAAGTTTGCTGAAGATATATATAGCTGGAACCAGCTCAATATTTCTGTGTGTGGTGCAGCATTCTTATGTTTGGCTTAGGGGCTTGCTGCCGCTCACTGCTGTGATCGTGTGAAGATTCTCATTAATCTTTGAAACACATGATTATGAAAACAAAAAATCATTATTTTATTCTCTGTTATCAACCATATAACACAGAGCTGGAAGCATAGCCTCAAACATTTCGGAAGGCAGGAGACCCAAGTCCTGTCATTGCAATTTTTTTGAGATCCTTTAGAAAGAACCTGAAAAAGATGACTTAATCCACCTAAAAATCTCTAGGTACAAAGAAAGGCACCCACACCATTCCCATCAACAAAATAGAGAGTGTATGTGTAAGGATAAACTTTGCTTGGGCAGGACAGCTTTTGCTTCCAAAGGTGACCTTTGGAAGTGCTGATTAAGGCAAGCACTGCATAGGGACTGAGCCAGAGGCAAGCCAATGTTTCTGTAAGCTTCCTCCCTGAGTGTCTTACTGTTTTTAAGATAATATTAAAATTAAATGTGCAAGCTCAGAAAGTAATAAAGTAATTAAGTGTTTCATTTGGAGTCTACTGACATCTCCCAAAGGGACCAGCAGGTATCACCAAGAACATCAACCTGACACACACACAGAAGCAACTAAACATTTTGCTTCCTGGTTGATGCAGCATCTTGTGTTCTTCTGGAAGCATAGCTTTTCCACATGTTATTAACTGAGGTTTGAAGTTATTTGGTGAATACTTCCATAGACAAAACATAGAGATATTCCTACTTTACTTGCTTTGTGGGGAAGAAAAATTAAGCAGGAGAAATATCTGTGTCTCTTTTCTAAACACATAAACTAATGTTTCCATTTTGCTCTTTTTCAGGGACTTTCTGCCATACAGCTAAATGCTACTTCAGTCCAGATGCTTCCTAACTGAAGAAAAATTGAAAAGATTACCTTAGAACTTCTGAAAAATTATGTTCATTCTCTGCATTCATTCAATAGCTTCAGCAATTTCATTCTGATATAAAAATCGATTTGGTAAACAGATGCTGAGATGTTAAAAGATTCAGTTATGGCAGTACAAGTAGTTGTGGTGCACTGTCTACACTAAAAATAGGCAAGAATTTAGTGTTAATTGTAGCTTTCCTTAACTAGGACTATTATTTATTTCTAAGATAGTCTGCACTATAGAAAATTACAACTAATCCCATGTATTCTAACATAAATATTTTGCTGCTTTAAAAAGACTAACACATGTACACAGTAAAACCAGAAATTCTTGCCTTCTGGCATTTGCTTTTTATTGTAGGCAAGTAGCAAATCCAATTACAAGATGTTTGATTCACTGGGCAAATCCTACTGGAACGTTTTTGGCTCTGCAGGATACCACTCAGTACTGAAGAACCACTTGTCAGCATAATGATGTAAAGGACCGCATTCTGTGATTCACACTTGAATCTGTTTGCCAAATTATTTTCAGGATGGCACTTCACGAAATGCTCCAAAACTCTCTGTAGGATTTAGGTTCTTTGAATCTCTTTAATTCATAATTATTCTTTGCATACATTTAAGCTAATATTGCAGTGAACTCACCTTTTTAATGGTTTTGAAGGAAATTTAATTCCACCAAACATGAGATAAGAAGAAGCTTTGATATTTAATTTAAGAGGATGCTCTTTGCTAGAATTTGACTTATGTTAAACTTCTGGGTTTGGTTTTAGAGTTAATTTTCCACATAAAATGAGGCAAATCAGAAACACCCTGAAATTAAATAATCCAGTATATGTCAATGGAAAACCAGAATGAAATTAGATTTTAGTGCTTATATTTGAGGAAACTTATCAGGATGTGTTTGTAAAGTAAATAAATATTGCAGAAAGCAGTCCCTTATAAGCAGTTAAGGAAACCATATCTTTACATTAGAAAGAAAAAAAAAGAAAAAAAGTGAGGAAAGGAAAAAAGGCCATTAAAAAAATTTTGTTAACCCTATTTGTTCTCTGTTTATTGATAAAACACATAAGGTTAATAGAGCAAGGAACATTTACATTTAACAGTATGTAGAGTTTTATTATAAGCTAGAAAATCTGCTCTGATATGCATTCCAGCTATTCAATTTAAAGGTATAATTTAAGTTCATTAACAGAACAAGTCTGTCCACCATCACTGTGGAAATCAGTTGGAAAAATGCTGAAAGAATGCACCTGCCTCAGAGAGTCTGCTATTGCATCAGATAAGAAAGGGTAGAATTTATCTGATTTTTGAAACAGACAACACATTGAAGAGTATGCATATTTTTCAGAACAGTGAGAAATAGAGATAGAAAATATCTAACTGACAAAATTTCTAAAGATATAATATATTTCCTTGCCTTTTTATTCTCTTAATCTAGTACTCAGTTGATGAATCTTCTCTTATCTCCTGCAATGAAATAAATTCTGTCTCTGTTTTGCTTAGGTCTCAATGATCAGTAGCTTGTCTCTCTATTACCTCTGATTTTAATATTTCACTGTTCTACTTTACTACTAAGAATGTATCTTTTCTTCACTCATTCTATGAGTTACATTGAAGGCTGATATATTTTTCTTATCTCTAATACATCAAAAAGATTTTACTTCAATGAGATTCTTACTTGATTCAATTAAACACTGTAAGCATTTGCCAGCACTCAGTTAGACAGAACAGTATAGGAGCAGAGCATTAGGTCATTCAGGCAACATAAAGGGTGTTGTACAATAAATTTCATATAAAAATATTTCAAAAAGGATTTCTTTTCTTTTCTGTCACGTTTTAAGGTGTGGAATAAAATTTTTCACATAGGGTCCAACAAAGCCCATCAGATTTGCAAACTGCTTTTTTTAAAATTAAATAATATTTTATGAGAGCTACAAATGAGTGACATTCCGGTCACTCTTCAAGATTTACCTTGTTTCAGAGGGGGAAAGTAAAAAAAACGATTGTGATAGCTGTGGAAAATTGGGTTAAAAATTCAATATGGCTAAAGACTTCAGAGTAAACCCCAAAACTCAGATGATGTTAATTCAGCTAACTATAGTTGTTAGTTGTCAGCATTACTTAGGTACTGGACTAGTTCTCCTGATAGAAGAAAGCCAGACACCCAGATCTTTTTGATTCTGGAAAAAAATTTGGATTTTATTTCTCCATATTTTTTTTGTTCTGTTTTTTTTTTTTTTTAAGTTTCATTGATTTCTTTCCTTTTACAACCATTTTTTACCTTACTAAAACATGATTCTTCCTCTTCCTTGCCTGCATTGAAGACTCCTTTCTCACTGAGAAGCCGAGGCACTGAATGTTCCACCCCACTTTTTTTTCCCTTTCTCCATTTAAAAATGTTTCCTGTTTGCACCTCAGATTAATGAATTACCTATTCACCTGTCACTTCTGTCCCGCTGCTCTAGGTCATCTGCAATAACAATTTATTGCATCCTTTTCCCTCTTTGTGTGTCATTCTCCCCTCGTTACCTGTGTGACCCTCTGTTGCTTCTCTGCTCAGTGTTATCTCTCAAACAGATCCCTCCGTGCAGATTTCTTTTGATGTATTCCTTTATGGAAGCCTATTATAAAAAATTATATTGTTGAGCCAAAGTCGCTGTGTATCATTCAGAGGGTAATTTTGCCAGTTTCAAGAGCTCTTATGTACTCTGTAGCCTCAACTTTTGTATCTCCAACTGAGCAGGTATCATCAGGACTTTATGTATTATCAGAGTATTGAAATGCCCAATCAGACTAAAAATTTTTACATTTCATCACCTACTTTTTCTTTCAATTGAAGAAGCTTCTTAAGCCAAGAAGCAAGTGGAGGGGAGAGGTAGAAACAGAAGGAGTAATTCCTGTCCAGGATGACTTTAATAGGGTAGGAATCATGGTGAATGGTAAGTGTCAAGAAATGAAATACTGGAAAAGTCAGATGTTTGAAATGCAAGACTTCATTCTCACAAAGTGATTAGGCATGAGAGGAGCTATGCACGAACTAAAGCCTGCATCAGAAAGGGGAACCAATTGTGCCAAGCTGGAGGATTTTCAGTGCACAGGAGATACTGAGAGGACAACTTCCCTCCTGGTTAGTACACAGTCCTGTTGAGCAGAGTTTTGGAAAAGAGCAGACAAATCCTTTGCATGTCCCAGTTTTTTCCACAGTTTTAAAAACCATACTAAGGTGAAATCTATAGATATGTCTATAGTAATCTATAGAATCTATAGAATCTATAGAATCTATAGAAATCAGCTCAACTGAAATATTCAGAAAGATTATTCATGGGATAGTTTTGTGTCCTTTCATCTGATATGTGTATCAGTTGTTGAAATTCAATGAAAGAAACACATGTCTGGGACATGTGAAATCAGCAGAGCACTCTGCTAAGTATGAAGTGCTCTCAGTTGTTTCAAAAGAATATTGCAGCCAACAAAGGCTGGTGCTGGTGCTGTGACATCGGTGTGGTGCACTGTGTGGTCAAAGTACTGTCTCCAGAACAAAGGAGGTAAGAGAAAGGAATAGTAAAACTTGAGAAATTACTGTTATCAGACCCTGATAATGAAGTGGCCCAAGACATACCACCTGAAGAAGTTGTGCAGTCAGGAGAGAAGCAGAGTTTGTGGAAGGCAGATGTAATCTGAGAAGATTTCAGAGTCATGAAGAACTGTATTGACATGCAGGAGGCAGAAGGCTTGGGAGTTGAATTAAGTTGCAAATAGCCAATTTGTTAAAAAATTATGCATGTTAAAGGAGGCTTACAGGATAAGGGTGTGTAAAGGTGAAGTATTAATTTCCTGAGAAAAAGTTCTGGATAAAGAAACAAAGTAACAATGTAGATTCTTTTTAAAAGGTAACAATGTAAACATTAAACAAACCCCAAAAACCTAAAACAAAAAAAAATTGGAAACCTACCAATACCAAAAGAAATGAAATTTAAAAATATATTAAGGATAAAATTGACTTTATACAACTAATTTCATACCATTATCTGTATTGATTTTCTTAAGTAGAAGAGACTGTATAATAACCAATGACTTACCTTGGAAACTTGCCTATAAAAATTAGAGACTTATGCTTCTAAGTTGGCAAAATATGACCAGGACTATTTCTGCCATGACAGTTACCACTTTTTATTGGTAACTTTTATATGACTGCAAATTTAAACAGCAACTCATGGAGAAGAGCAGAAAGAAAAAGCATGGATTGTAATTCCCATCTCTTACTGCTTTAATGACTAGATTTGTGAGACACATGGGGGAATTGCCTCCTGGGAAGTAATGTTTTAATAAAATCTCAAGACAGGCAATAGGATACCTCTTCATTGATGCACATGTATATTTTAAAAGTGATGTGCAAGGCTTTGGGTACTTCTATTAAAGTTAATTCCTTCACAGTGGTGCATGGAAATTAGTATTGAAGAAATAGCACTTCAGGGTTCATTAATGAGTGGATACATTTCCAAGCCACTTGAAAGCCACTTCTTGGCCCTGGGCATGGGCATCAGCATTCCTGCTTTGTAGAGTTTTCCTTTCCTCCATCAGGCTATGGAGCTTTATTTGGTTCCTGTGGAACCAACTGAATAATTTCAATGCATATAAATGCATGAATACACATGAGCTTTCAGAGACATCACAATTCACAAAATCATAATTTGCCCCCAAAATAAGTTCTTACAAAAGAAATTACTGTTATAGGTTTTTATGGATAGCTCGCTATTTTAAAGTAACTTCACCCACATAATACCCCTTCTTTCAGGAGCCTGTCTGAGTTTCTGACTTTAATTCATTGCAAGCCAACAGAAACTGGGAAGTCCATGAAGTTGCCATAGTAACTCAATGGACAAAGACTTAATTCCCTAGTTTATATAAGACAGAACTCATATCCTGCAGATAGTAATGGGCTTAAATTATTTAGATTTTAAAAGTCAATGGATTATGTATATTTAATAAATAAGTGCCAGTTCTTTAGTTAGTGAAAAATGGGCTTTGATTGCCCCATGCTGTCTCAAAAGTATTTGTGTGTGAGATAGTAAGCCAATCAAAAAGCCAAGGGGAATAAAAAGGAAGAGGAACCTGGGTAAGGTGAAAGTAGTTCTTTCCATGTAAAGAGAGGCTATGAGCTATGCTATTAACTTATTAAGAGTATTTTTTCAAAAATATCCCTCAAACTGAGCTGTTAATGTCTTTAAAGGCCATGTAGATTTAACAGAAAAAGAGGATGGCACACTTGGAATTTTGCAATCTAGTGAAGATAATGGGGCTGGCATGAATTGATGTTTACAGTTCGCAAATATAATTTGCAGCAACAGTGATGAGGTAATAAAATACGGTACAGTAAAACTGTAGAAGTCTGTTGAAAGATGCGTTATGAACCACATAATTTTGTCATGGGCAGCAAGTTTTACTGAGGGGCACTACGTAATTTTTGATTAAGAGTGGGGCATAATCAACGTTTGGGCTGGGTTGTGTCAAGATGGATGTGCCAAAAATAATGAAAGAAACTATATATTTGCTTACTCCAGACAATTTCTCACTTCTCAACTTCTTGATCACAAACTGAAAATCTTTTACCTAGAATTGATATGAGACCACCCACTAACAGAAAAAGAACAGTTTTCTTTTTTTGTCTGTTTAATTTTGCCCTCCTTCCCCACACCTTCTGCTTTATTCCATATTTAGCAGCTGGGTATAGTGAAATCATAAATCAGGCCTGCTGCAATGCAACTAGCCTAAATAGCATTGGTAAATATAAATATAATAAACATTCTTTGGGAACATTGCATTAGTAAATGTGTAGGGACATTTTAATCATCAAATCTACCTATAATTTCAAGTGTCTTAAAAAAAATTCTATATAATTTAATTCCCTCGAGTAATGAATTCTGTAGGTCTTTTTCATGAGGTTCCTGAGGACATCAGTTATTTATTTTAATATCACAAGTGCAAAAAGAACAGCTCATGGGGGAATTACCACTACAGCTTTATTGTATTTTATGTTGCTTATTTTTATTCTTTTCTGGTATTTTAATTTATATTCCAGATTTCAATAAGATATTGAGCCTGAAAGTTTCCCATGCACATTTAATTTGAAGAGCAGACTGACATCTGTATTTCTTCTGGGATGGGAGCTAATCATGCAATCAGATTTTATCCTTCTATTTACATTTTTTGTCATTCCAGCTATCTCCTATCATTACAGTGTTTTGGGTCCTTTCATAGTTTCCTATTCATGACTTGCAAACTGTAGATGAATGGCATGAAATGCAACAGGGTATGAAAATCTACTCAGACAAATAAAAAAAGACTGTTACTTGCAACGAAAGAAAACCGGGAGAATTAGATATGCCACTATCATAAATTTCTTTGCTGCTCCATATGATAACAAAAGGATTGGGTTTTTGGTTGGTTTTTTTTTTGTGATTTTAGGTAAGTTTTGCTTTGTCCAGGAAGTTCTCATGAGGTGTGAGATGCCATAGGCAGTTGCTTTAATGATAAGTTTGCTTTCATTCTCCCTTTTCCAACCTTCACTGCTATTCAGCACACTCTTAAGTTTTTAGGGGTCTCTTACAGACAACATCCTCTAATTCTGAGGATTTTGGGTTCCTCTAATTCTGAGAATTCTAATGAGTTTGGGTTTCCCGTGGTCATGTTTTTTTGGTATTTTTTTCTCTCATAAAAATACTTTTTTCTGTCACAGAGCGTATGAACTTTGCATTTTATGTGCTGTAGCCCAGTAAGTCTTCCACTGTAAGCATGAAATTTAATGAAATTATCTGTCCTCTGGACACTCAGAATTAGAAGACCACTCAGGAACCAGTGTCTAATTCATTACTTTCACAAAGGCCATCATATATGCCAGCGTAATAAATGGAGGGTATTTGAAAAATACAGGTATGTGCTTACTTAATTTGGGTTCACACATCACTTAGTAGTGCTTCCCAATTTCACTAGGGCTTTGTTTAAACAAAAATCAGGTTTAAGTATCTAGACAACTAGCTGAAAATTCAAGTAGAGATAAACTGGGATTACTCCCCGGTCTCATGGTTTTGCTACAGGGGAACATGTAAACAAAAGGGCAATAACAATACTTTAGTCCTGAGTTTCTGCTGTTATTGCCAATTCCTGTCAGCCAGGAAAGTAAATTCTGTACATTTTCACTCTCATTTTCCTTCAAATTACTTTTGTGACCTCCTTGGCCCTAACTGAAATATGACTCCAAATATACATCGCTAATGCTGATTATGTTATTGCACTATTTCACCTTCGCTGTGCAGTATCAAAGGAGCAGAAACAGGAACAGGGTATTGGCATGGCACTATGGAATGTTAAACACAGCACAGAAATCCCCCTCTTTGGGAAGGGGCCAGGGCCATTATCCATGCTAAGAGAGCCAGCATAGCAATGTGAAAACAAAACAAAAAATCCCCGCTGGATATAAAGTGTCATTTTCCAAACAAATAAATACAAGTGTTTCAAGTTTTCTTAGCAGAACATTAAAATAAGCTCTACTCTGTAGAGTAATGAATAAATCTAGTGTGTTGATTCTACCCATTGCTGAAACAGTGTCAGGAAGGATTAGGTAAAACTAAAGGAGACAAATGTATGAAGCATTCACACACGACCTCCAAGAGAAAAGAGGCAACATGCCAGCTAGAACAGGCAATAGATAAAGAATTTTTGATCATCTGAACTTGTCTTTTGGGATATCTTACCATTTCCTTCGCTTGATATCCAATGAGTTTTGCAGAATGCAAACAGCAATATTTAAAATAAGCAAATATGGAAGTACTACAACTTAAAAGTGAAATATGCTTGAACAAAATGTTTTACCTTGAGAAAATGATTGAACTCTGAGCTATTTCAAAGTGGAAAATTTCCAAGTTAAACAAATTATCTGAAATTTTTCAATAGATTATTTTTCTCTGTGGAAGAGAATAAGAAGGGAAAAAAATTATCTCATAAAAATCCAGTTAGTTCATATAAGGAGAAAAAGAGAGAGGGCATGTTTTTGTGTGGATCACACCACTTGATTTTTTTTTCAAATGCTGGTGTCAACCTAGATGCTGAACTTTTTGCAGCTAGGATCAAGTAGAGACTCAGTAGGCTTTGTGAAAATGTAACGAAAAAGTAAAATATGATCTATTATCAGGATTCTTGCAGTACAGTCTATTTGGATTTATAATCTTTGTGGAAACAGCAACTGATTCAATATACAGGGCACATATTTCATCTGTAATGAAAGCACTTCACCTTGAAGAGCACTTCCACTGGCTCTCAGTAGAACATTGTTCTATATTGAGAATTCAGGGGGAGAATTGTGCTTAATGGTAAATGAATTGTAAGAGTTCCCTTTTTATCCCAACCGCTCTTCTGCAATCTTTTTAAAGAATAGTTTGCTGTTTATATCTTACAGTTTAACAGCTGTTTTCAGTAGTCTGCCTTTTCCCTCTCTTACTACACCAGATACTTTTGCTGCCCCTGGTCAGCCCCTCTTGCTCTTTGAATGGAGAAATTGTATGCTGTGAGTTGAACAAACTATAAGAAAAAAAAAGCAAAGCAAAACAAAACAAACTAAAAAGCTTTTTTCTTTTTTTCTGCTAGTTTATTCACTACTTGTACAATAGAAGAGAAGGTTTGAAGGAAGAAAATGCCTGATAAAGTAGGAGAGTGACTGTCATGCTTACAGCACGTTTTATGGCTTCAACTCCTTCATAAAGATGGTTTCTTTTGAAGGCTAAGGTTAATTTCTTGTCACAGGACTTTTTCCTGTACAGTGTTGAGTTTGTTGAAAAACAAGGTCTAAGAACTACTTCCAGCATCACTACATATAAATCCAAATGCTCATTCATCTACAGAATGCCTGTACAATATCACCGAAACTATGGAATTTATTTCTGCTGAGGAAGCAGAGGGATCAGAAGAACTGAAAAAAAAATATTATTTCAAGGTAACATATTTTTTTTATTATTTTAGAACATTTTCCTAAGTGAAATACAATTGTCACAAAGTAGAAAGTACTTGGAGTTTAAGTCCTTTATCCATCCGATAACCAAGATCCTTCCTGATTTTCTCTTTCTTTAAAGAAAGAGTTCTTCAACCAGGTTGAGTTCAATGGAATAAATTGAGCTCTATAAGTTGCATTTACTGCAATCAGAAAATGGCAAACTAATCTGAACCCATGCCAAAAAATTCCCCTGCTGTAATTGTAACCTGTTTTCTTTTTCACAGATGTAGAAATGGGAGAGTTAGAGTGCATTATGACTATTGAAAAACAAAACATGAACATATAAGCATCTATTCAGAAATATTCTAAATTTTATAAATAGTTAAGAAATTCAAAGCAGAAAATAGCTTCCAACACTAGAAGTGATGTTTTTTAGCACACCATTAGAATCTCTGGTGGACTATTTCTGTTCATACAGGTCGTAGCCCTTAAAGGACCAAAACCAACTCCAATTTATCTTTGCACACTGAGGAGTTTGTTTGTGATTTAATGGAAATGCTATCAATTTGCTTTTCTATTATACATTTATATGTAATTATTTTTAAAATGGTAAATAGTGGTAAACTATTATTATGCATCAATAACTAGCTGCCTAATGGGGTAAACCTGAATACCTAAAAAAATTACTGTTGACGTATGCCCTCTTAAAGTCTTTAAGGTCTTGTGTCTTCAGTGCCAGATACTTGAATTAATATTTTTTAATACAGTAAATTGTTTAGATGGAATTTTATGACAATTTTTTATAAATATCTTGGTATTCAAAAATAAAAATGGGTTTTCTATATGAAAACCACGTAGTTTAGCATGTCAGATTTTCAAAATTTGTTTTCTTCAAAATAATTTCCTCTCTTGAGAGGCGTGCGAACATACAAATTTAAATTTGATTTTTTTTTTTTAATTTGACTGAGCTTTCATTAATTGTGAAGTAATTTCAAACTAATTTTTAACTAACTCTTAAGCTCATGAAGCAGTGCTGGGTAAGACAGAGCAGGCTGTGACTGCGCACCCCCTCCCCCGTGGTTTGTCAGCAGCGCTGCTGTGGCTGAGTGCCTGAGCTCGGCGGTGTGAGTGGCAGCAGGCTGGGCTGGCTCAGCATCCCGGTTATCCCCGGCCATCTCCTTCCCCCAGCTCCGGGAGGCAGCGAGCCACCGGCGGCTGCTGAGGCTGTCACCCATGGTTCAGCCTCGCATCAAGCAATCGATGTGTCTGATGGGCAAATTCCTCGCAGTGTCTTTTACACAGATGAACTTGCTGCCACTTGACAGAGTTCCAACCTTTTACACCTATTAAGGAAGGAAACAATAATGCTGTCCTCTTCTCTCCGGGGTTTTCTATATGCTGCCCCTGACTGTGTCCTAAATGAATCAAGAAATCAATTTGCAGCCTCTCAGCCTGAGTTAAATCAAACTTATTCACAGTTTCTGCTGAGTGAAAAACATCCCATGCTTCTCTTCAGTATCCACTGTCATTTTAACAAGATCTAGCAGAGCCTTGGCCAAAATGTTTCATTTTGCCTTTTCCCCCTCTTTTTATCTTTCTTTGTTACCTTTTTATTATTTTATTACTTTACCTTTATTAGTATCATTTGTGTAAATTATTTCTTCTCCTAGAATCATTGTCTGCTAAATACAGCTGCCAAATGAGGTATAAAATTAATTTTATCACCAGAAGAATGGAACATAATATGGAATAAACTTCTTTTATTGAAAAATAGTTACTACAAGATGAAATATTACAGTGTTTATTGTGAACTTATAGATATTATAGACCTGGTAATAACTCAAGAGTTTATCTAATTTTTTTCATGTGAGTGTTTACTCTTTGTGGCATAGATAACATTTAGCTTTTAATAATACAGACCCTGAGGCTCTCACGTTTTCTTGAGATGGCATTTATTAATGTAAATACCTGAAAGTTGAAGACTTGGTGTAATATCCAATGCAGCCTCTCTAAATAGTCAATGGAAAGAGAAAAGTATCTTACAATGCTTTACAGCATTGTAAGAATGGCAAGCAGCATGCTGAGTCTAAAGCACCATCTTTCTGTCCAGAGAGAATCCTGGCAATTAACCTAATGTAATAAGTTACTTAAGGACGTCTACAGGCAGGTCACCTGTTCCTCTATTAGGAATGTTTTCATTTCAGGTAGCAAAAGATGATTCCAGTAAAGGAAATTAAACAGAACAAAGATGTTTCATAGATAAACTAGTTTAAAATTCTTAACTAATATGCTGTTTATCTTCTTGGTAAAAACTACTTTGAATTATAATATAAGGCCTTATTTTTTAACCATTTTTTTTCTAGATTGAACAAAAGGACTAATGTTATCCAAAGAAGTTGACATTTCTTCTTTTTTTTCCAGTATATTTTAAAAAAAGATAAACAAAAAACTTCAGAAAACTTTTTCTCACCTATTTTAATCCCTGCTTAACACAGCTGATTGCTAATCATATGGAGAAAAAGCATTCTCCATATGATTACTAAGATCAATATGGTTATAATGTATTGTGGTATCATACTAACATATAAAGCCTAACCCCTAGGTCACGTAGAAAGAAAAAAAAAAAGAATATCTCTTTTGGATATGAGAAAACAGAAAAACAAAACAAAGTCTCATTACCTCACTTTATAATGATTTTGTCACACATACATTAAAACTATCTCTTTTTCATGCATTAGAGGTAAATATGAGTTCAGTTTTTCACTGACATTAATTCATTCTCCAATAGGTTCTACTATATCAGCCCATGGGATCACCTCATTTCTCTGGTTTGGCTACAGTGAACATTACTCCAACATAGCCAGACATAAAAAAAGGAAAGCCTACAGGCAACAGTTATGAATTCCTAGAAATCTAAAGTTGCTTCCTGTGGAAGGCCACTGAAATTGTTCCAAGAGAGTTTATCTTCTGATATCCTACTGAAATAGTGTGTTTTTTACTCCCTTTGACATTTATGATTAGTAATACTCAGGAATACACTCTATCATTTTTATGACACAACAGTTTTTGCTGCGCTGTCTAGTTTTCATTTGAAACAAAATCGGCTGAATCAGATTGTAGTAGCTCAGACTTAGGCAGTATTTCTCCACTTGGAAATCAGCTATTTTTCTTAAGTGGCTATCTATTAGAAAAAAAAAAAAAAAAAAAGAAAAGAAAGAAGGAATAAATAGGCAAACTACACAACAAAAACCCAATGGAGAAAAAAGCACAAATCTATGATTCATGACAACTTAACAGTTATTCACATCTCTGAATTATTTACTTTTGCAGTTTGTGTAATATAGGTGGCAAATATGAATATAAATTTTTATTTCAGAGTTTCTTTGTATGTTTCATGCATGCAACAATACCGTGCTTGTAGACACTACATTTGGGAGTAAGTTCTTGCTTTAAATTTTCTGAGAGAATAATTTCATTTGGGGGGGAAATAAGCATTATTATCTGCTGAAATAATTTCATTTTTTTATATATTTAATTATTTGGAGGGGTTTAGGTTAACTAATCTCAGATTTGCTCTTTAAGGACCCAGTGTAATGGAAATTTGGGGTTTTTTGTTAGTGCTGGGTTGCTAAGAGCACTCAGTTACACGTCTGGGTCCTTCAGATGTTCGTGGTGGTGGAACTAGCTCTGCCCATCAAATGGGGATCCTTCATGGTCCAGTCTTGGACTGTCACCTGAGGGTGGCTCGGGCTCCCATTGTAAGCAGTTTGTGCTGCTGCTCTGCAGGAGCTGCCAGCAGAGGAGAAAAGCTCTGAAAAGCCCAGCCAGAGCCACAGTCATGGGCTGGTGCAGAGTGCTGAGTGCTGGAATGGGGAATCCCTGCCAGATATCCACCCATGGGACCAGTAGTTGATGGGGCTGGAGTTGCTCAGAGGGTTACATGGGGGTATGTGAGGAGAGAAACTCTTTGTGTACACGTGGGAGGACTCAAAGAGGGAATCAGAGAGACCCATCCAATGCTGTGCACCATGTGTGGAGACTGCTCTGTTGACCTACCTGGACTTCTTCCTGGAGAGCAGTGCCACCACCACTGCCCCAGGCTGCAGGCCAGAGCAGTAGTGTCACTCATAATATTTCATATGGCTCTGATTGAAATGTTCAGGTAACTGGCCCCATTTATTCTGTGCACTGTGAAATTGGCCTTATGCTGTGACAGTCTTTGAGTCTAGGCTCTTTTTTCCTGTTATCTCTAAGTGGAAAAGTTTTTTTCCTTAATATGATCGCTTAACAAAATAGATGAGATAAAGAATCGAGGAGAAGAAAATTACAAGTGAGGCACCAGAAAATGGGTCTAATTTTGTAACATTTGCACACCCCTGAAAGAGTGCATATGAAAAGCTGAGCAATCATCATAGTTTATCTCTATATGACATTTCCAAATGCTATTTATACATTTTCTGGGTCAGTCTTTTATGAAAATAGCCATGTATGCCAGCTATCTAATGACCTGGCATTTGAAACCAATTCAATTTATATGTTAAATTTGATGTTAGGGGAAAACCAATACACTTACCACATTTTCGTTCTGTAAGACTAGTTGTCGTCTTAATTTGTCTGGAAACATCTTTTTATTTTCCAGGAGTATTTCATGAGATATAAAGTAGCATAAATCATTCCAGCCCTTCTACTACTGGGCATTACTGTTAAGGGTAAATTTTGGCCTGGTCAATGTACATCACAGTGATACACTAAAAACAGCACCAGCAATGCCCTTAATGTTCTCCAACAACTATCTGCATCTCGTGGAGAAGTGAGAAATCAGCTGTTCAAAGCTGAACTGGGCAGTAGCTGAAAGCAGCACTGTTTTCTAATTTGTTAGCAAAGATGGAAGGTTTACATCCTATTCACCATTCTGAAAAGGTTTTCTACAGGGGAAGGACTGTGTAACCGCAGCGTCTTTAGCTTTTAACAAGCATTGTCTCTTTAAATCTCTTTTAATTTTTGTACTCTTGGTAGTTAGAGAAAACTCATCATTTTGACTAGACCATCCAAATGCTTACATGAAAAGCTTCAAACCTTATTTATGCTGCATGACAATGAGCACAGAGCATTTGAAATATTTTTTAACATAACAATAATGTCGATTATTGCCTAATATGCTTGCAAACTCAGTCTTTAATAGAAAATTTTTAAGCAAAATAAAACTTCAAGAACTTTAATTTTCTGTTTTATTTAACACGGTCTAAAAGATCTGTAAAATACTGAAAAATTTTGTAGACCTATTTTGCAGACCTGGTTAGATTTTAACCACATTAAATACTAAAGATAATATTCAGTCATACAATTCAGTTATTCTTTTGTTACTTATATTTTATAATTTATGCTACTAGGGCATCTTTTGGCTTCCAAGGTGTCAAAATTATGCGTAAAAAGTGAAATGTTAAACATCCTCTGCTCCCTCTAATGTTTAGTTAACAATTTTAAAGTTGTAACAACTGCTATTCCCTAGTCCTAAAAAAAAAATACAATGCCAATGTAAAAAAAGTTTTCCCTCCAAGAACTGAACATTTTATCAGAGTATATGTGTTAGAGTTCTCCCTCAAGAGAGTCTTAGCAATCTTTAGGTATCGTATTTTTAATTCCAGTACTGTATTTGCAGATACAAAGTCTTTTACTGAGGTTTTACTTTCTTTTTTTTTTTAATGCTTTTAATTAAATATCCTTTTATCCTTAATTATGTTTTCTCAAAAGGAGTTTGCTTTAACAGTTAGGTCAGTGGCCTGAGACTGAAAGATTCTAATTTAATACCAAGGTCTTTGCTATGTTTGTGTCCCTAATAGAAAGCCTGGGAGAAATGTTCCTTTGCAAACATTGTTAGCAGTTACATCTTGTTAGCAGCAGTAGCTGCAATTTCTTTGGTGCTAGAGGCAATGCACATGCAGAGACCTTGATGTGTGTATCCAGAGCAGAATTATGTTCCCTGCTCTGTCCCATGTGGTCCTGAGCCACATCAGCTTCCTCTGTAATGGATGTGTACCATGTCTGCCTGGCAGGGTCTGTAGTGGATAACCAGGACAACCAGCACAGCTGGGATGACCATAGACACTCTCTGTCCCTCTGATTCATCCATTTGCAGAAACAAACATGTTGTTAGATAAAGAAAATTGGAAGGACAGAGAAGAAAACCATTGTGGCACATCTCACTCCCTTTAGCATCAAAGGGGTTGGAACACAGTTGAAATTGAAAAAAATTAAGGGACTGTGGTGGAACCTGTTTCTACTGCCTGTGGTAAAAATCAAAACTTTCCGTCACTTACAAGGTAAAAGGAAAATAATGGTTTTTTACCTAAAAAGGATCTAATATTTTAAATCAGTGTTATCTATCGTATTGTTGGATCTGTTGGCAAAATTACCTTATAAATAAAACTCATTTAAGAAATAGCCAAATATTTCTCATTAAACTAAACAAGAAGATTCCAAATATATTTTTAGAAAACATGATGCAAAGACTACACAATGGAAATTTCATCCAAAAGTATATACAGAAAAAGTATCAAATCAAATAAACCAAAGAATAATGAGGAAAAGCAACAAGTAGCTTAAGCTACAGACATCATAAAAATATGCCTGTATAGCATATAATATATTGTTTTCTTTTTTCAATATCAAATTGTGCTGATACAGTCTGAAAATTACTTCATATCAGTAATTGTAAAACATTCTGACACATGAAAGAAGTATATATACTTCATTTTTAGGATACTATACATTTTTCAGTTTTGAATGTAAAGTATGCATTATAATTCCATAAATTACCTTACACTGGGTAAAAGAAGTCAAATTTTACTTCTAATCCTGCATGGCTTTCCACAGTAGATATGTGACATTGCTCTTTAATTTTAAACTACTTTTCTTAGAGTATTTTGTGAGCAAGGCCCTCTCTCATCCTCTCTCCACTACCTAAAAATAAGTCAAAGAATATATTTTTGTTGTCTAGCTCTTTCACTGATGCATTTTTTATTCTGTAAAAATGAAAAAGTCTGAACTCCAGTTCAGCCCTGTATTCATTTTATGTAAGTGCTTGGTTCAACACTTACAACAGAAAAATGCTGAACATTGAAATGTATCTTCATAACTCCTAACTCCTAAAACTGAGTCCACAGATACATTTTTGCACCATAGTTCAAATTCATCTAGGTATAAAATAAAAGTAGTTTATCTGGAGTGTTTTTGCAACCATAACTGATTCTAAGTAACAGTCTATTAAGAAATAATATTATAACTCAAAAGCTGTGTAATTCCCACCAGTTTCATGGCAAAATAATTTGCAGACATGAGCAAGTTGACAGACACTCAGTATTTTAATAATGAATCAACAACTAATAAATATCGCTGGGCGATATTCTATTGGATGTTTTTTGGCTACAGTCTATTTGAAAAGTCTGAGATTTAAAAATAAATTTTAACTATACCTCCTAATAGAAGTGTTACAAAAGAAACATGCAATGCAAATATTTTGCCAATGTATGAAATGCACTGTTTTTTGAAAAACTCATATTAAGAAATTGCCATTTCACACTCAAGATCTGACAAAAGTAGAGGCACATATTTTCTGTGGTCTGAAAGATGTTGCAGTTTGTAGCTGGGAGATTATAAAGAGAAGTGGAAACAGAAATGCGAATGAAAACAAGAACAAACAATATTTCTGTTTCTGGAGTGAAGAGTAACAAGACAAAGAGTATTTCCTACTGTTCTTTAAAACAGGAAAACTTTCACTCTTGATGTCAACCTCAGAAATTGCAGACACATTCATGACAATCACTTGCATAAGTGCAGCTGAAACAACCATAAGCATTCTGTCAGAGTTGGGGTTCTTGCAAAAAATGGATTGATAGCATGAAAATTTTAATGTGTAAGTTGAACACAAAACAGGAATATTGAATATTTCTCCTGGTAAATCCAATTTAGAAATTTGGAATTTCACAGATAGAGAATTTACACAGTGGACTGTGAAGAAACAAAAGCAGACCTCTCTTTCAAGAGGTTTTGAGGGGCTTCTGGGTTTGTCTTTGCCTTTTGTGTCTTTTGCACTGGAGACACCCAGATAAATGTTTTAAGCTTGATTTAAGAATATAATAAGTACTAAAAAAGTAGAGACATGTCTTACCTGTGTAATTTCAGGGTCTTCTAGAGGAATAAAGGAAAGGATATTGCAAAAGTTGCATGAAACATGGGAGGCAGAGAAGTAAGCAGTCCTGTTTTACTTCACAAATCCTCAGAAAGCTCTAGGAGTTACAGCTTCCTGCCAGTATAAGTCAGTTCTGCTTTTACTTTTGAAAACTCACAGTATGACACTGCTTACTGCATGCTATTTTGGGTGCCCTGAGTAAAACTATGAACACAGGCACTTTTGTGCAAAACATCATAAAGCCTCTCTGATGTTCATTCAGAGTCCAGAATTAAAATGCAGAAGGCTCTAGCAAGCAAAATACAAGCTGATTTTCTTCTTCCTAGTGGAAAAATAAAGTACTCCCTGGCAAGTAACCAGGATGGTGGGAAGGTAATTTATTTTGTGTGAGAGCATTTTGCAAGTGAAAGGGATATGCCTTCTGTTTAGAGATTAGTCAGGGAAAAAGTGGTCAATTTAGAGCAGTCACAAAAGTTAGTCAAAGAAAAGAGTTTCTATAGTCTGGGTTTTGCCCTCTGGCCATTTTTTTTTCCACCAAATAATTTAGTTTCAAGAATCATACAATCTTCACACTGAGTAAAAAAAATATGCCCAACATATTGGTTTATCTCCTTACACGTTTTTAGGGACGTTAAATGAATGTCTTTTCTTTTGTTATAATTCTCTGTAAAAATTGAATTTTATCTAGTAGCTAGTGCTATGGTTTCATAGTCAAATGAAAAAATATAATAAAAATAATACAATTTTAAAAAATGCAAAAATCACCTAAAAATATTGTAGAATAATTATGCAACAGGTAGTAATTTTCCATAGACATCAGCTGTTATCTTAAGTCAATTTAGTAAATTTTGAGCGTTAATTCAGATATTCATTGTGCTTTTAAAAAAGAATGAGGATATTTGGTGAGAAAACAAGAACCGTGCATTGGAGTAACACTTCAGGAATTATTATGGAAGACATGTCTACGGTGGGAAAATTTAGAGCCTAGTGCTACATCAGTTATAGCTCCAGCCCAAAAAGATTTCTGAGAAGTCTTAAATGGAAAAAAAAATTCTATTTTTTCAGGCATAATGTCCTTTTAATGATAAAGCTAAAACTAAAAAAAAGCTCCAAGCCACAAACCTCAAGAAAAATCTTTCTCCCTTTTTCTTATTCCTCATACAATCTCAGAAAACTTAACATCTGTTTCTATGTGGAAATGGATAACTTCTTCTCTGTACTTCTGTCACATACATTGTACCTTTTTTTTTAAAATAAGTTATGGACAGCTATGCAGATCTTAGTTCAGTAATTTCATGGGCAGAGCACAAGAGATGGTAAATGAGGAAATGTGACTCTTTAGAATGGATAAACAGAATGGTGAGATCATGGTCTGCAAAGAGAACAGTTCTGCATGATGCAGATGTGAAGTCTGGTGCCTTGGCGATTGCCGAATGCCTGTTTAATTTTTTTACATCTAGATGTCAAGGTCAAATTGACTTCTACCCAATAAACACAAGCACCCCTAATATCACAGACTTTAAAACTTGAATTGAATGGGCTTGAAGTAACAGAGGAAAACTGTCCACCTGTCATGCCCATCTTGACAATGTCAGAAAGACTTGTTCTCTATAGGAAAGTATAATATAAATTATCTGAGTAGCTGGATTTTTGTAAGATTATTCAGAATCACTTGTGAGTCTTTTGAGCATGATTTCTTGAAAGTGTCTTGAAGATTATCTCATCCTAATGACTTTAGTATAAGTAACATATTTTCAGTATCAGGAAATGAATACAGTTTATCAACTTATATATACTTTTAGCTTTAAGAAGTAGATAGATCAGCTAATATTTTTTTCTCAAATCAAAGCAAACAATGTTATACAGCTTAAGGTTCTTTGACAACACTGTGTTTCTAGTACACATTATTTAATTATTCATGAAATTATATATCAAAAACAAGCTAACAGAGATTTTTTTATGCTGCTCTTACCTCAGGTATTTTTTGTCTGTTCTAGAAAAAACTTGATTTGTCTAAATCTTGACATTAGATTTGAGTAAGGGAATCAAAATGAAGTAAGATCATATTTTCATATCTTCTACACATTTTATCAAGCATCATTTTTTGTTTGCTTGTTTTAAGAAAAAGGAATGTTTGGTGAGAGCTGCTATTTAGTGAGAATAGTTACTTCTTACTGTTTATTCATGGTCTGAAATCAGCTCTGTACAGATTGAGGTAGAGCAAACCAGAAGAATGTGAAGAGGAGATGGACATTCTCCTAAGCTCTGTGGAAGCTGAAGAAGTGTAATTGGAATTCAGAAATATGTTGCCATCTACCACCTGGAAAAAACCTACTTTTTAATGAACTATACTTCTCACTGACTTTCTAGTGATAAAGAAGAGATAATAGTTCATCACCAAGGCAGAATTAACTAGACACAGATGTTAGAAATGGCCAAACTTATTGTTGACAGATGGTAAACAAGATATCCTCATTTACTGTATCTTGTCACAGGATATAATCTAAGTAAGATGTGCTGTGTGAAGCAAACAAAAATGAACACAGTCATGGGCTGGTGCAGAGTGCTGAGTGCTGGAATGGGGAATCCCTGCCAGATACCCACCCATGGGACCAGTAGTTGATGGGACTGGAGTTGCTCAGAGGGTTACATGGGGGTATGTGAGGAGAGAAACTCTTTGTGTACATGTGGGAGGACTCAAAGTGGGAATCAGAGAGACCCATCCAATGCTGTGCACCATGTGTGGAGACTGCTCTGTTGACCTGCCTGGACTTCTTCCTGGAGAGCAGCGCCACTGCCACTGTCTCCTGTCACTATACAAAATTAATATATGATGTTGAATGAAAGAATTTTTTTTTCATGCATCTTTTTTTCCCTTCCTTTAATCTTTAATAATTTTACAACTAGAATTCCATTCCCACTAAAATATCTTAAAAGTCACTGCTTCTGGAAGAGAAGAAAGAAGTTACACATGAGTCACTGTAAATACAAAAATGCATGGATTGATCTATAATACTAATGAGAGTCTTTTTAATTGAATTATCTGAAATCTATTTTAAAATAATTTTGTGTATTTTCTGATATTATTTAATGATAATCTTGTGCATTTTTTTGCTTTCTGTGTAATGACTTTTTTTCCCAGAGGGAAAAAAGTTTAATGAATTGCAACAAAATATAATTACTTATGTGTGTACTTTTGGCTTGTTTGAAAAGTCTGTGGAAATGGTGCATAACCAGTCATTAAAAGAATCTGAATATCTCGCTGTAATCAGATCTTTCCAAAGATGTTTCCTTTCTCTTTTATATTCCTTTACCCTTCCCTTTTCCTTTCCCAGTGAATATTGTTATGATAGAATACACTGTGTTTGGAAAAAAAATTGCAGATACTGATTATCTTTTTGCCCTCTATTTCTATTCCCACCACAAGATAGAACCAAATAAGAATTAATCCAGAGCAGGTAAATCTTCTAGATAATCCCCTGAAGGAATGGAGTTCACTTATTGTCTTACTATTAAACAGTGTTTAGATATAAATTGAATGAAATAGGGGATATCATCTCTTCTCTATCTTTAGCCTGAGGTTTCATGCTGATGTTCAGATCCTAAGAGCCTGAATTGGGCTGGTGTCTGTAAGTAACTCGTTCATATTCTCCATCCTCCTGCAGAGAAGACAGTGCCTATCATGAGACACGGATCATATGTAGTGCAAGGCAGAATTCAGCTGTGAATAACAAAATATGTTGAAGAATAGCAAGACAAATATTTTTTCCATTTGTTTACATAACCCTCATACACTTTTTCACATACATGATCAGTTGCATTCAAATGTTAGAGCCTTTCTACTTAAATGTAAGTCTTAGTACACTCATTTGCATGTAGAAAATTAAAAATTAGGCATGAAAAAAGAAACATTAGAAATATCAAATGTATGTTTATGAAGAAAAAATTTAACTGTGTCTGATCAGCCCAGTATCCTGCTGCATTACAATGTCCCAATTTGAAAATAAGTATAGAAATTAATACAAGAACTGGAATAGAGACTGCAAAGCTGGAATATTTATGGAACAGACACTTATGTACAAATTTCAGTGGTAGAAAAGTAACTGTGCTGGGATTAGTTCAGAAAAACTAAATTAAATTTTCCAATTTCAGAAATGTCAATGTGTTTTGGTTTGTTTGTTTTATTTTGTTTAATTAATCCTTGTGACATTTCAATTCTGAAAAATGAATGAAATCAAACAGAACAAAACAAAATGAAGGATTCTCACCTGAAGAATTCCATAATGTCAACATCCCATATCCCACTAGCTAAGCTTAAATGATAGCTTGGAAGACAATTGTGTACATTTTAAATCCTTTGAGATGAGCTGCTGACTAAGGATCCAACGTTTAACACTTTTGCCATGAGGAAGATGAAAATAGAATGCCAAATATTATTTTATTTTTGTTAATGGGTGCTAAAAAGATTTCACAGGACAAAGTACCCTCAATCTATGCTCAGTGTACCACCCTAGACCTCTACCTTGTTTTGATTTCTAGGGCATAGAGGAAAGGAGTAGAGCAATCTTTTTTAGTTGTCTGATTTCTTAGAGTGAAAAAACTGGGCTTTTGTATTACACCCTGAGAAAAAAAAATTCAGCCAGCAAAAATGAAAGAAGAACCTTGCTTTGTTTAACACCAATGCCATCTCCCATTATGTTTGGTTTTGGGTTTGTTGTCTTTTTGTTTTTGTTCTGTTTTGGTTTTTTTTACCCTAAGAATTCCCCTCCTTCTATCTCTTTTTCTAATTCAGAGAAAAAAATTTCCTTTCATTCTACATTGAGATTCAGAGCTAGATGGTTAACAGAAGATAATTTAATACAGTTTACAGTTGCATTCTGGGCACAACAATTGTACTAACTTGTTTTCTTTCATTTTTACCTAGAGGAACCCGTGACTGGGTCTGTACCTTGTGCCCATTGTGGTGGGGCAAACAGAGCTGTTGAAGGAGGAGTCTCCACTGCAAACCTCAGACTGCAGCAAGTCTCAATTCTTTCTCTTGGGGTAGCAATGGGCAGCAGGGAGAGAGAGGTAATGGCTTTAAGGAGGGCTAACAGCTTTAAAGTGAAAGAGGGTGGATTTAGATTAAATGTCAGGATGAAATTCTTTAAGGTGTCGAGACACTGGAGCAGGTTGCCCAGAAAAGCTGTGCCTGCCCCATCCCCAGAAATATTTAAGGCAAGGGTTGGATGTGGGCCTGGTTTAGTGCAAGGTGTCCCTGCCCATGTTGGGGAGTTGGAACTGGATGACCTTAAAGTTCCCTTCCAACTCAAATCAGTGTGGGATTCTTTTCCATGATTCTATGATCTTTAAATATCAGAGACATGAAAGACAGCACTGAGTAACTGCTGTTTGCAAAATGCCCCTATTTGATCTACGAGCAGGACAGGCAAATGCAAATGTACCTCGCTTCATTGGCCACTGTGTACGGTCTGCCAATTAGACCAGCTGATGCCCTGACGTGAAGTCTACATGAGTAACAGCATGGAAATGCATTGACCTCGAAGAGTCAGAGTCAAGCAACAAACAAGACCTTGTGTGACAAAATCTGAGGAGAAAAATGAGCCGGTTAAATGAGATATTTCATGGTAAACTGAAAATATTCCCAAAACCTCTTCCTTTTAAAAACGTGATCTCTTCATGTGTTTTACTCTTTGGTACCAAAGATATTTGTTAGCATGTAATTATTTCTATGAATTTGTGTTGTAAATATCTTTACCTACTGGAGAGGGAGGAATGGACATATGTATGTAGTTGATAGTGATGCATCAAAAGAACAATTAAAATATAGTACAAATATAAAATAGAGATTTTTAAGCTGTTCTTTTTTTTTGGAAAGGAGTTTGCTTTCACAAAACAGAAGAGTTGGAAAGTTGTCTAATGATGCTGAAGTGATCTTGTGAGGGACAATTTCACAGGATATAGGAAACTTTCTGCTACTGGAGGACACACAAGATTTAAAGAAAAAAAAGTCTGGGGGGAGGTGCAGGGGAGGAAGCCACATCTCCTCTCCACAGTTATGCAGAAGTCTAGCCAGAATTAAATATGTATAGATGAAGTAAGTAGGCTGTGGAGAGAGGGTAGGAAGAGATCGCCTGTTCTAAATTAAAAAATACAGTTCATCTTTCCAAGAATAAACCAGATGGAGAAACTGTGACTGGATTGCTCTGGACACTAGCCAGATGTAGGACCAGTTATTCTGGCAGCCAGGAGAAAGGGGAGAGCAACCTATGAGAAGCACAGCAAGGTCCCAGACAGATGAAGATGTGAGAAGCCCAGGAGCAAGGTCAGCCCTGCCTTGGGCGCTGGCCAGCTCACCCGCAGCAAGATGGGGAACAGCTTGTACAGGGGTCGAGCTGCTGCCTTCAGGAGCCAGCCCACCTCCCGTGTCTATGGCAAGGCTGCTGGGCTTCACACAGGGAAGGATGTTGATAGCAAAAGCAACTATTGTCGTCACTGGATGACTCTGCTCTTTAGGAAAGGTTTAGAGAATGAGGAAGCTAAATTGAGCAAGGATTAAATGGGGTGCTTGGATTCTGTCGTTTCATGCAAAACACTTAAGATCTAGTTTTTATTTTTCACCTTGGCCAGATAACATGCTATCTGAAGTGGAAATTCAGATTTCCCAGTATTTTCAAGATCAACAGTAACATGTACTTTATGTCCAGTCTCAAATTTGACCATTTTGACAAAAGTTTTCTTTGCATCATGTGCTTGTAAGTGAATATTTTATAAGCTGTAAAAGTGAAGTCTTCCTTTCTCCTTAACAAAATTCTATGTCTGTTTGAAAATGCAGATTTGAAATCTGAAAGTTTGCACCATAAAACTCTGAAAAAATGCATGTGACAGAGGAAAACTGAGTTAGTAATCTAGAAGCTAAAATACATGGATGATATATATACGTGTAGCTTCTTTCACAGGTACCACTATGCTAAAAATACCTAAAAGCAGGGTTTATCTGCTTGTTTGCACTTCTGATTTTCTGTGATTATATGTAACCTCGTAAAATTGATCTACTTTTCAATAAAATGACACACACTGAAGTAACGATGAGTATAGCTCTTCATTTTATCTCTCATCTTAATTTCAGGTATTATATGTACTGGACAGCTAAACATGTCCTGATATGCAGGGACCATATGTACTGTGGAGCATTCTCCAAGTTATGGCAGCTACCTGGCCAGAGTATGTAAGACCACTGAAACTGGTATGAATAGGAATATCAGGGCTAAATTTAAATTAAAATGTAGCCATAGCTACTTTCACTATATATGTAATTCTGCACTGCATTATATGGACTTGACAATTTTTTCTTTCAGCCATTGTATCTCCATTTTACTATCTCTTAGAACTGTAGTTTCCCAATAAAATAAACTCCTAAATCCAAACAGAGTTTCAGGTCTTCACCACCATCAGTCAGGACTGTATGAAGAAAGTAGCAGTTTCAAAATTTCCAGCTTATTAGTTTAAATTATGTTACAGAAAACAAAATCAAATGGCATGTGCCATTGCAAGCTCTGTATTAAAAGTATACTCCAGGCCTGACCTGCAGAGAATAATTGCTGCATAGTGTCTCACACTGCTCTATAATAATCAAAAAACGAAAAAATATCTACTATGCCTATGTCTAACAAGACAATCAGATTTATCAGATTTCCATTGCCAATGACTCAGTGCCTGACTTTCAGTCAGTGAGTGATGATATAAATGTCTTATAAGTGGACTATATCTTAGGATGTCCTTTTTCAAGAAAGCAAGCTCAGTCTTCGAGCTCTGCAGAACAAGGTCATTGCTAGTTATGGGCTACAGGTTTTGTGTTGAGGAAACATTACATGCTCTAGGATTTACCATGCTTTGCCTGGATTCATGTCTGAAAATCTTTTCTTTTAATCTCTTTTAACAATAAAAGCGGTTATCCAACGATCAGTTTAATAGTTATCTGATTTTGTTTTCTCTGGCTTTGTAAAACTGTGCAGCTGTGTATAGACATGCATTTTTGTGTACAGCTCCACACACTTTGGTAGCTGCTTGATATCCGTATTCAGCAGCTGTGTTTGATGCAGAATGAACTCTCTATGACCCCAGAGTGAAATGCTGCATGGAGAAGGGGAGGCACAGGATCAGGGTAGAGACCTTAAAATTATGGGCAGGGGATGGTGCCAGAGATGACATGCCGATGTTTATGAGGAGGATGTAACCTGGTAACCCCAGTAAACATGTAAAGCATGCATATATTGTGCATTTGGATCAGATGTGGTCCTGCAGACCAATGAAAAAAGATCAAGATACTACAAATTTAAAAATAAAAAAAGGCCTCAGGCAGTGAGGGAGAAGATATCCACCCCAAGAATTAGCTGCTTCCAGTGAAGAGCTATAGATGCTGATGCTTCACTGTAAAATTTCCTTCAACCCTCACTGAAGCTACTGACCTCAGCACACAGCAGGGTGCTAGAAAGAATGAACACCTCACCTTAAAACACCAGAAAAATAAAGTGAACATGCCAGGAAATTTGAGCACAGTAATTTTAATTGTCCATATTTTGAACTATGACTTATTAATATGGTAATTGTGATAATATTGGTTATTATTTCATTTGACTCTTGAGACTACAATTTTTAAAAAAAGTTCTTGATTTTTTAGAGAATGTGTTTGCTGCCCTTTGTTTATAACAAGATTTGAGACTAATTAATGCCAAAGGAATTTAAGCAGACCATTCTAAAAATCAGGTGCACCAAACAATCTTGTAGCACAAGTATGCATTTACCACAGTATTTTGGAATTGGAGTTTCTCTCTTACTCAAAAGACAATATTTTCCCTATAGCACAAAGATTTTGAGGCAGTCAAGAAAAAAAGGTAAATGCTTATAAGTAGTTATTTACAGGTCTTTGCTCAGCATTCTGAACACAGAAAAAATTTATTTAGTTCACACGCGAAAATAAACCAATACAGATAATAAACAAAAAAGTGTTGCTTTCTCATTTCAGTCAAGAGATTCAAGAGGAAGATTTAAGAGGGGGCTTATAACTTTAGTTTTGCAATCTCTCCCTAGGTGAAAGCATATATTCTGCATGTTTAATTATTGCTATGAATAAAAAAAAATCATTAATTTAATAAATTCAATTTTATAATTATAAGCAATAAACTAAGTTCTCAAAAAAATGGTAAGCAATCAACATATCACATCAATTGGCTGATGTATAAATTGATAGCTTCTCCTGCATCATAAAACTTTCTGGAACCTACATTTCTAGGAACATTAACATTCAAACATTTCTTCTTCAACACAATAAATAAATTCTGATTTTAGTCTTGTAATGATATTTCCAGAGGAAGTTATTTCATCACACATCACAGAATATTTTTTTCTCAATAATTTATCCAACTAACCAGATAAAATAGGTTTATAAAATTTTATATGCCATTAAAAATTTTCCAAAAAGATAATCTTCAACAAAAGCAGAAACAAAGTATACAAAATAATACTCTAATATTCATCAAACAAGGCAATAAGTGTCTCTCATCTTCTTTTTTTAATGTGACCTAATATTTACAGATTATAGCTTAGTAATTTTTATACATAAACTTTTACAATCATTCCTAAAATAAGAAATATAGAAAGGGAATGCAGAGAGGTTCAAGATGTAATTTGTGGCTAATAAAATTAACACAGGAATATTACAAGGAATAATTTTCATTCTCTAGAGGTCATTGATACAACATTTCATTTTTAGTTGTATTTGACTTTCTGCCCTTTTTGCTTCAAATGCAAATACGTTGTCATAAACTAATTCACTCTTTCATGTTACATCTTTACCATTTGATTTTATTTCATAAAACCTTCAAAGTAATTCTGTAAAAAATTAGGGCACTGCTCAAGAAATAAATTTATTCTGAAGTGTTACCCCAGAAGGTTAATAACATTATTAGTTTTTCCTAGTATGAACAGTAATGTCAAGGAGACTCTAAGAAATACTATTTTCACTGTGTTAGGTACTGTAGCCAGAGAGAATAAAGTTCCTTCATGAAAAAATATATATACCCTAAATATTTTAATAAAATATCAGAGGTTCTGATGCTCTTTTTAAAAGCTGACTGATATTCATAAATAAAGACAATAATTCATCATCTGTATTTGATCTGTTTGTTTTGAGCATAATCAAGGAAATCTCAGAAAAGGGATTCTTCTTTTAAAAGCAAAAAAAAAAAGAGCTTGGAAAATTTGTATGTTCATAACACAGCACTTCCACTACAGAGAAATTATCATCTTTGAATTTACCAGTGTCTGTGAGTCTGAAAAGCCGAAGATTTTCTAAGAGCTTATGGATGCACAAGAATTTGAATATTCTGTTTAGTGACCCTAGCAGGCCAGGAACAGGTAAAAAATATTCTGAGACCTCAGCTTCTGTGTACTGCCATTCATGAAGCATAGCTATGAGCACAAATGAAAACTATGTATTCACAGATATTTTTAAAAGTAAAAATTTGTGTACACTTGCTTTCTTTGTACTCAGCTCTTGATTAATTCAAATTACTTTATTGTCCTAAGGGAAAACAAATATTCCTGGTGTTTTGTAGAGGTAAAATGCATCTTGGATGTGTTTAACTATACTGGTCACTTAAACCAATTTTGCACCAGAATTTTGCATCAGCCTATTGTATCAATATTTACAAGGAACCTTCTTCCTATTCACTTAATGCAATATCCACCCTTCTTTATCTATATTATAATAAAAGTATCAGGGATAACTGCTTACAACAAACTTTAAAAATATTTTTGCAGACCATGCATTTTTCTGAGAATATTTATGACCATGAATTTCAAAGGTACTTAAAATATGTTTAGCAGACAGTTGGAATAAATGCAGCACCAGGACAGAGGTAATTGCAGGAACATTGGCATAGCCACATTGGATGAGACTGAGGTCTAGCTAGAGTAGGAGCCAGTTTTCAACAGTTTGTAATGTCAACTGATGCAGAAAGATATCAAAATGAGGTAGCAAGGCATTATGAGGTAACATGATTCTCCCTTCTTTTTCTGAACTATTCTTATCAATAGCCTGATCAAATCCTTAGGCAGTTTCAGGTTTCTCTAACACCTTTATCTTGAAGACAAAAAAGGTAAAAAACGTTTCCAACAGAGCAGGGTAGATCTGGAAGAAAGAACAGGTTTTTGAAAAGGTGATAATACTTCAGAATGGCCCACAAAACTGAAGCCTTTCCACAGAGTAAAAGTAAGTAAATTAAAAATATGTGTCATAATTCCCTCTACAACAGTGGGAAAAGGACTCTGCACAAGGCACAAGGACTGGTTAAGGTGCGTTTCTTGAAAAAATGAAGTTAGGATCTGAGCAAATAACTTCAATAAAGTCCTAATATGTAAACACTGATAACTAAAAATTTACCACCTCACCCATAACACTGAAGATTTGGGTTCAGATTTGTTCTATTTCTTGTTTTTGGAGAAGGTGAATTAGCAGTCCAGAGGCTGGAATGATTTCCCACGTAAGTATCATAAAGGTGTTTGGCTCAAAACACAAAGTCTTCCATAGTATAGCATAAATAAATAAAAATAAACAAACAACAAACAAGCAAACAAACACATAAATAAATAAATAAATAAATAAATAAATAAATAAATAAATAAATACTCAGATCCATATGAAAAGTAGTTACTAGAAAGAAACAACACTGTTAGGTATTACATATGAGTAGAGATATCTCCAGATTGTGGCATATTTAAATTCTTGCTCAGGAAAAAATGGGGAAATTGGTAAAATGGTTGTGATGATTTTTTGGGGTTTTTTTACAAGACTTGAAAGAAAGCAGCCAATGGAACATGAAAACAAGGAGTGCTATTCACATCATCAGATGTATCCAACATGAGAAAAATTGCAAGCTATTATAAGCTAAAGCTTAACTATATAACAAAGGAAGCAAAATCAGCTGCATAGTAAAATACATAGAAATGAAATATGACTTGACATTAAATTGGAAGGCTGAAAGCTGGTAATTATTTTTAAATATGGCACCAAATTAAGAAACAGTTGGTATTTGCAAAGAACAGATGTTAAAGATCATTATTATAACCACTGGCAATATTGTATCTTATAATATGCAATATACCAGCACAAAATAGCATAGGAGGAAAGAAAACCTCTATTGAAAATACAGTTTTATGGGCAAAAAACTGTCTTGGTTATTATTAATTTAGATCCTAAAAATATAGTACATACCTTAAGTAATCTAAGAGTCACACGTTGCTTATAAAATGATAAAGTAGAAAAAAAGATCATCGAACTCTGTGAATAAATAAAGAAGTATAACGACCCGTAAGAGTGACACCTCATGTAGTGATATGTTGAAAAGAGCTTCTCACATCTGCAATGGAGCAGATGACAAACATCATTACTGTGAACATACATATCAGCTCCTAAGTTACATGCACATTTGAACAGTGCAAATGTACTACTCCCAAAGGGAGATGTTACTGCCTGCTTCCAACAACGGGAAAGAACAATGTTTCTTGTACCCTGTTGTAAATATACTGGTTTGGAGCCCATGGGACATTCAATTGAGACCTTAAAGGAAAAATATAAAAATGTAAACCAGTATACTATCTAGCTCATAGCTTAGGCAGCTAATATATGAAACAGGAAGAAATTACTTGACAGAAAACAAATATGCATACAAAACCTCCAGAAGAGTTTCAGGGAAAAAAACCCAGCAACCTTTTTAAACCCAGAAGGTGTCCTAGCCTCAGTAATACCAGGGTAGACTGTAGGGTGGAGAGGTTTGTTTTTGTTTTGTTTTGGTCTTTTTTTCCTGGAGCAAAAGGACTGTCAAAAGGTGAAAGACTAGATGAGCTTTGAGAAAGGCATTCTGGTAACGGTCTGCCCTGATTCTTTCTTCTATTTTTTGCTGCTTTGTCTCCCCAGCATGGGCATAAAAAGGAGATATTCTCTTGAGCAAGTATGCACCTTCTTTTTGTTAAGGATGGCAGCAATAACTTCAGTACGCATATTAGGAAAACAGATAAATGAAAAGCCAGAGATTTTCAGGCACTGAAAATATCTTCTACAGCTTGAACTTGACTTGGTAGTCCCAAGTTGTGCTTTAATGTTGCTGCTTATTATACTTATATTTTATTTGCTCCTTTCCTACCATCTAATAAGGAAACTGAAACTGCAAGGATAAAAAAGACAGAGAGGGAAAGACATACATAATGCAATTCATACAAAAGTGCTCTAAGTGGCTCATTTAGATATAGTTTTGACATATGGGCTAAATTAAGACTTTAAATAGTGCAATACATCTTTTAATGCAAAAGAAATAGTATAAATGGGACTCAATTAATGAGCGGAAAATGTAAAAGACATTCTGGAAAAGCTATAAATTGCTTACTAAAATAAACCAGCAAAATTAATAGATAATGACTCTTGCAGCTCACTGTCATGTCCTCTTAACCACAACATCCATCAGAAAAAAAAACATGCTTAGACCCAGTTATTTTACTTATTGAAGCTGCATGACTGAACACTCTGATGAGGATAATTGAAAGTCTCCTAAACTGCCAACACAGAGGTAAAGCAGGACTGTAGATACAAAAAAAAATGTTAATCCTTCCAAGCCCCATGTGTTGACACCTGGCTCCCTGCTTCTGAAGTGAAAAAAGGGGCCTCTATCAGCAAGGCAAGAATGCACAGGGTGAGGCAGTGGCTTCTGGTGTGTGCTCCAAGCAGGGCCTGCCTGGCTCCCAGGCTGCTGCTCCTGCAGGATGGATGGCAGAGCAATGGCACAGCGGCAGCCCTGCGGGAAGGGGAAAGGAGGAGAGAGGCGGGCAAGGGACACATCCCTGCCTCATCCACTGGCACTGCCGTGTCAGTTTTCCTTCCAGGGAGGAGGGGAACTAGGCAGCGGGGCACAGCGCTGTGCGTTTCGCCACAAAATGATTAAGACAACAGAAGTTTTTATTTCCTTTCCTGTAACTGTTGATGTTACCGCTATTGCCATCTTCTGAGATAAATTATTCATTTCAGGCTTCAGCAGTTTTATTTCATGCTCACAGAGGAAAAACTGATGAGGTGTTGTGATTATTTATATTACTGCTGGGGATGGTGACTTTAGCTCTGACATTCAAAACCGATGTATAGTTCTGCTTTACAAAAGGTACGTGTGATAGTTACCATGTCATCTTTGATTAGTGAGCTACCATTTAGCTCCTCAAAGAACAGTGATTATTATCTTTTTATTTTATTAGACAAATATGAATAATGCAAAATATTAAGATTATTTCTGTTCTTTGATCTACTTGCATGAAGACTTTTTCTTGTTACAGTATTTTAATTACTTCTAAGACAATCTTGCCAAGCATGTTCTACCCCTCTTAGCAGTGGCTTTGACTCCAATGAAGTTTTGTGCAGCTTTACTTAATTTATCAGGTGTCTCCCATAACTACAGCTCTAGGGTTGTTTTTCTTTTTTTTTTTTTTCTTTTCCTTCTTGATACTTATCATACACAGGGCACTCTCTGATCATCAAGTTATATGTCATTCACTATAAAACTCTTTCTGAGATTCCTAGTTATTGTCTAACTTCTCTGTGTTTTCAAATATTTAAAATTTCCCCCATTCTTTTTCCAGTTATTATTTGCATATAGTTGGAATTGGTCATCTTTCTGATATTTAAAAGACGGGAGGCAGAAAAGAGAAACTATATGGGAAATTATTATGGGAAGCAGAAAAGAGAGGTAAACAGACGTACATATAAAAAGAGAAGTAAACAGACAATATACCCCACTTTATACATATATAAAAGAGAAGTAAACAGACAATATACCCCACTTTCAGAGTACTCTTGGGACCCAAAAGATCCTTAGTCTGAAACTAGGCAAATGATACAAGAGGCTGCTTTGGAGAAGAAAGGTGTGCCATGGCCTTCTGTAACTTCCAATGACAATATACCTTGATCTCTAGCTTCAAAGCCTTTCAGATTTGACAAAGCCATCTTTTCACTAAAATTTATCAAGCCAAAATATCCACTTTATTTCTATCATCTTGTAAGGCATTCAGCTTGCAGTGGGCATCGCTGTTGTTTTAGAGTGGTGGTGTCTTTGACAGGGAGCTCAAGGGATGCTGGGGGAGAGAGGGATGGAGGGCAGTATTTTTGCAGTGATTCTGGAGAAAGTTTACAAAGTTAGAGAGACATGACAAGCATGAGAAGTTATAAGTATGTGATGACAGGCTTGGATATATTATCATCTGGAGACAGAACTGTCATAAGTTAAACACTCATGTTAAGCCTAAGAAAACATGGGGCTATGGAGGTCTTCATGTATACATCCTGTTTCTGTGAGCTATAGATTACTTTCTCCATAGGAAAGACAAGGTCACATAAGTATATTTTCTTTCTTATAACAGAACACATGCATAGACCTGAACCTTTTTATCTGTAGTTTATCATAGCCAGTTTTGTTGCATCATTTTACTTTGGTTACACTAATAATTTCACATATAAAGCAAATGTGTTTTTCTGTTTGTATTGGGAGCTTCATCAAACTTACAAACTCAATATTAATTTTGGTCATTTACACTATCCCAGGGATAAACAATGCAATGATTTAGAAATAAGTTGGCAGAGTGGCAAAATGTGATTGAGAGCAAATATTGCAACCAGACTCTTGAATGGAGAGAAAATGCAAGTTTTTTCAAGGAAATTTAAAGATCAAAATGGAGGTAATATTTCAAGCAAATGAATAGAGATGCTTACGGATCATTACATCTGAATGCTTTTGAACCACCCAGGCAGTAAGATTATGCTGTGGATTAGGCTATAGGTCCACAGAACTGAGGAAAATCTCACCATGCAGAACATTTTGAAAAGCCTACATAGTTATTGTGGTGTTTAATAACGAAGAGTGTAATTGTGGAAGGGCAGCCTATTGCAATATATGATTTTTTTGAAATACTGAAATCTGCTAAGAATATTAGAAAAAAAGAGAAGCACTACATGAAGGAGTAGGATAAAACTCCTACAGTGCATACACTGTGATCTTCATAGGAAGACAACATAATAATGAATGTCATTGTATATGAGACAGCACAAGGATAGATATCAGGGGAATAAATCTAGGAGTGAGAATAGGTAAGTAATTTCTTGGTTATAAACTGGTAGGCAT
Organism: Fringilla coelebs; assembly: GCF_963513975.1. NCBI lineage: Eukaryota > Metazoa > Chordata > Aves > Passeriformes > Fringillidae > Fringilla > Fringilla coelebs. Next base: position 55,829,782 of record NC_140028.1, read on the forward strand.
TGAGTTAGGGGTGATTTATACAGGAGTTTACAATGTGATGGAGCAAAAGAATTTTGATGGTGGTGGAAGTCTAGATGCAGGAGAGAAGATATGTGATAACATCTGGATTTTAGGCCAAACTATTGAAACATCTGTCAGCAATGTTTCAAGTTCAGACAATTCAGCCTTTTGAAAAGGGAAAGACCTAATGATGCCTTCAACCCAGTTTTGTTTCCTGTGATACCAGGGGCCTGGGGTATAAACTTATCTTAAAATCATGTCTTTAAATGTCAAAAGGCCACTGTTGCAATTTGTACCAAAAGTCAGTTTTCAGCAATACAATAAATGTCCTCAGCCAAATTTTCTACCAATTATCTAAGAGTTAGAGATTGATTTACACTGTATGGGTGAACATGTTTTTAAGCTTCAGTAATTCTTAAACCTGTTGAATGAAATGTGGAAGGAAGGATCTTTTCTTTCAAAATTTATTTCTCTATAGTTCTCTGAAATATTTTAAATCTTATTATGTCATTGGCCTTAGACTGAGCCTTTTTTTTTCATTTTTGTGCCATTGAAAGCTCTCGTCAACATCAGATAACCTGGCACCAGAACTGGTATGAAGACAGTGATTTTGATTTGCAGTAGGGACTACTGCAGCTGGACCTCATATAAAAGTCTGTTCCCATTCTGACTTGATTATAAAATGGGTAAAAATATAAGATTTTCAATTCTTGCTAGATAATGAAGACAGTCTAGAGGGATGACCTCAAGTTTTATGTTTACATCCAATCTTTATTTCTGAAAATCAGTGAAATAGAACAATCAATAATTTTTCTTGCTTCAGAGAATTTAATTCAGTTCTGGATTAATATTAATTTAAAAACATTCCTGAGGCTTCAGACACTGGCCATCAGATAGAAATTACAGTTTTAGAAATCTGTCAATGCAGGTGACATTCACTCGTACACAGAATAAAGTAACTATGTCAAGTCAACCAAACAAAAGAAAAAGGTGGGAAATTTGCTTCACATATTTACAAAAATACATCTATTTTTGCACCACTAAATAATTGAAAGTGGAGAAGTGATGTCAGAACATGAGGCTGATTTTTAATATGCAAGTAAGTTTATCCATTTTAAACAAAAAACCTTGCACTACTCCTGAATGCTTTTTTAGCTCGAAGATAAATAGCCTAATGGCACTTATGGAATATCCTAAAGTGCTTTACATCAACAAAAGTTACTATCATAGGTATTTGAGTGAATTTTTACTTCACATTGAGTTATTATTTATGTCATCCCCTGCAGATATATGACTCCTCTACAACATATTTTCATAAAGATTTAATAGGTTATTCCTAATGAGTTGGCTTCCTCCTTTCTTTGCAGCTTTTTCCCTGTAGTAAAGCTTGTTACTAGGAAAAAACCTGTATTTTTAAAACAGTATACCTCAGCGATATGTTTTTTAGTGAAGAGTGTGTTTCTGAACTGTTAGCAGAGCAAGACTTAGGAGATAATATCTCATAAAGGTTGGAGTACTCTCTATTTTTCATGTGGTAGTATAATAAGAAACGACATGACAGGCTGGAAGGAAGAACCTTGAAGTGATAGCTACCTGAATAGAAATGAGAAACGGGGGGGAAGAAGTTGAGTGACCTTGCTCTGGCATATGTGTGTCATACTCCCAGAGCAACGATCAATTCTAGCAGGACATAGGCACTTGCCTTAGTGACCTCAGGTTGCTAGTGCTGGTGGGAGTCAGTTACTACTGCAAAGAACAAAAAAAAGAGGTGGACTGATGATAAATAACAGAGAATGGAGGGAGAAAAAAGAAAACAGTTGGATAGAAATCTCCAGACAGCATGAATCATTGGAGAAGGATGGTAGGCCCAGTAAGTGTCATTTTTCCTGACACTTTTTCTTTCTTTCTCTTTTTTTCTCTTTCTTTCTTTCTTTCTTTCTTTCTTTCTTTCTTTCTTTCTTTCTTTCTTTCTTTCTTTCTTTCTTTCTTTCTTTCTTTCTTTCTTTCTTTCTTTCTTTCTTTCTTTCTTTCTCTTTCTTTCTTTCCTTCCTTCCTTCCTTCCTTCCTTCCTTCCTTCCTTCCTTCCTTCCTTCCTTCCTTCCTTCCTTCCTTCCTTCCTTCCTTCCTTCCTTCCTTCCTTCCTTCCTTCCTTCCTTCCTTCCTTCCTTCCTTCCTTCCTTCCTTCCTTCCTTCCTTCCTTCCTTCCTTCCTTCCTTCCTTCCTTCCTTCCTTCCTTCCTTCCTTCCTTCCTTCCTTCCTTCCTTCCTTCCTTCCTTCCTTCCTTCCTTCCTTCCTTCCTTCCTTCCTTCCTTCCTTCCTTCCTTCCTTCCTTCCTTCCTTCCTTCCTTCCTTCCTTCCTTCCTTCCTTCCTTCCTTCCTTCCTTCCTTCCTTCCTTCCTTCCTTCCTTCCTATCTTTTCCTTCCTTTCTTTCTTCCTCTCTTTCTCTCTTTCTCTCTTTCTCTCTTTCTCTCTTTCTCTCTTTCTCACTTTCTCTCTTTCTCTCTTTCTCTTTCTCTCTTTCTTTCATGAGGCTTTGTTTGTTTGTTTTTCTTTTTCTGACAGTAAGCATATTTCACAGTTATGTACAGCCTACTATTCTTTATTAGTTTAAAAAATAAGAATTATTCTGATGAAAGAACAATTGAATTCAGCACTTACATGGCTCGAACACAAAACTCAAACAAAGAAATAGCTTAGCAATGCACCACAATACTCTGCAAAGTAAAGGAATCTTGCTTTGCAAATTGAGTAAAGATCCTATCAGATACAAGATGAAATAGCAAAACTCTTATTCTGGATTTCAGTAGACTGTGAGTCTTTGAACTCCAGCATTGTCTGGCAGATAAGTGAATAATAAACTTGTCCCAATTCTCTGCATTGTCTAATCTGTCCATTGTGGGCTGTATTCAAAGCAGAAACCTCATAATTAACATACTTTTTACATTAATTCCATTTTAAAGAAAGAACAGAAACCAAGGAATAATTCAGTATTTGAATATTTAATGGCTTCTTGTGTGTAAATTGAAAGCAATCTGAAAAGGAGTGATCTAGCCCAATGAAGCATACTGTGAGGATAAAATTTAATAAAAATATGTTATTGATAAAGATAGTGATAAAGACATAAAGAATAAAGATATGAAGATAGACATTAAGTTATAATGATAAATATAAAAATAGATACACATCTTCATAGGAGAGAGTTTTCTTCTCCCATACGTATCCTATGAGAAATATCATTGGGAAGATCCTTAACAATATTTTAATGTCCAAGACAGATTCTAATGTTAATGTTCCAAAATCCTTTATATTTTCAGCCTGCTTTAACATTAGTCTCTAATTCTTACTTGCTTTCTGCTCTCTTGAACATGATGCTCAAAAAGAATATTTTATTTCAGCGTAACGAATGGTTTCCCACTTGAATTCTTTATATTGAACAAAATACGTATCCACATAATTCTGCTTCCTGAAAATAATCATAAAGTACTGTATATGCTTGTTTTGTTTCTGTAATTGAGAAAATATGAATTTGCATGAGTAAGGGCTACAGTCTTCTTCTAAAATGTTCTTATGGGTGACTTGTACACTATATTTTTGACTGTCACTTGGTCTTGTCTTTTGTGGTTATTCCCTATTTTTCTGCACTCATTAAATAGAGACAGCCTCACGTAGCACTGGGAGATTATGCCCTCTGCCAAGCAGCATGTATCTGCCCTGGAGGATGCTGAATAGTACATCTGAGGCAGTTAGGAGGACAGATCAAAATCTATGCTCTTGTCAGGTTGCCAAGGGTACTTACACCCTCACCAAGAAGAGGAAGGTTTTGAATATGTTCTCTTATTTTTTTTTAATGACCCTTTCTCTGCCTATGAAAGCTGCAACTATATCAGGCTCTGTATCTAGTTTTGTGGCAGAGCTGTGTTTGGGCTTATTAAAAAAACAGTAATGGAAATAAAGTGACAACACCTTGGAAATATATGGACACACACAAATGCACACCCTTGTGCATACACATATGCACACATATTTGCACACAAAATCAGCACTGCTAAGATTTTTTACTTCCTCCTGTAAACAGGGAAATTGAACTTCACATATTTGTTCTTGCCCATGGTGAAGATCAGTTAATAAAACATATGGATTAAAGGCAAAGATGCATGAATCATGTTGCCTGCCTGCATCATGTAAGTGGATTGTTATCAATGTGAACAGGCGTCTGTCTGCATTCATTTGGAATTACTCTGATGACCTTTTTTTGCCAAGACAAATAGAGTGGTAAGTGCAATAAAATAATTTTTTTATTGTATGAGAAGAGAAATAGCATCAGGATCATGCTGAAGAAGTAAAACCCCCATAAAATAGAGTTTTCATCTATCCTAAAAGATGGACTCCAGAAACAGAAGGAAAAACACAAAAGTTTCTGAAAAAAAGAAACAGAAAAAAGGTACAGGGATGGGGGGAGAGGATCAGCCCTGCTGAGGTGAAGGTTCATTTTCCCCCAAAAAAAAAAGCAGCTCAGAAAACTGTGGCAGATGTCACCCTGACAGGGAAAGTGGCAAGCGGCCATCTCAGCTCTGCTTGTAACTTCTTTCACAAGAGTCAAGCTGTTTTTCCCACTCCATTCAGCATGTTTGTGAGTGCTGGGTTTGTTCAGAAGACAAAAAAGGGCAAGAGCTCTAGAATTCAATAGAAGGTCAGAATGGCAATCTTTTTTGCGGGGCTGGGCTTCCTTTTATACTGTGACATCTGGAGCCATTACCAGAACAAATTAGACCAATTCAAACCCCCAGCAGGAAAAAGTGAGTTTTCTGTTTTCCATACAGCAGAGCTACAAATTTGAGAGCAGAAACTGGGGCTCCAAACAACTCAGCATAGAAATAGATTTGCTATACTTGTTTTACAGATTCATATGGCAACAAATGTAATCAGTGATTAAGTTAAAGATGTCCACCCTTCAGCACAGCCTCCACAAAAGGAAGAGAAGAAATAATTACACTGATGAGTTTGCACTTCATTTTCAGCCTGTTAAAGCATGAAGTACTAATAGTTCCTAGGAGGCATGCAGCAGAATACAGAGCACACCTCCTCTGACTGTCTGGCATTTTAATATCAGTGACTAATGTAATTTTTAATTTCGTATTCCAGTAAATACTAACGAATATTTTACTTGTAGTTACATATATAGACTCCCTAGATTATTTAGAATATTTAGTCAGTTACTAATGTCAAATATTTGGAATAGCCAGCTGACTTTAGTGCTCAAATTCTTTTCCATTTTACCCTATACTTAAATAGAAACTCCTTCTACTGCCTGTAAATAGGAGAGCTGCACAGTTAATACATCTTCTAGATACATTAGCTGCAGGCAAAACCAGGTCTTACACATGTAATCCATACTTGTTAGTGGGACTCTGTTCAACAGTAAAACAATTTATTGTGTCAGATTGGACTGACTCACACTTTCAGAAGACTTTCACAGCTTTTATTGTTAAAATCTTTCCTCTGTCAGAATTCGATTTTCATTCTGATGATATAAGCTTTTTTTTTACAAAACATATCTTGCTGCGATTCAAGCAGAAAAAAAATGCATCTTGATGAGGTTGGACAGAATTGTATGTGCAATACCAAGGTCCCTCGTCTATTAACAGGAAATATCTGAATATCAAAGATATTATGCTCTGTTAACTCAGCATTTGTAAAAATGTTCCCTTTAGGCACCAATCTCACCTTCAGGCTGAGAGCCTGTTCTGTCATGTCTCTGATGTCTTGATACTGGGCTGATGGCCAGCAGATAATGCCTTTTACATGTAGTGCTGAGGGGACTTGGGGGACTCAGACTCACAGCATGGTTTGGTTTTCAAAGGACCTTAAAGACAATCTAGTTCCAGCCCCCCTGCCACGGGCAGAGACAGTTTCCAGTAGATCAGGTTTCCCAGAGCCTCATTCAGCCTGGCCTTCAACACTTCCAGGGATTGTGCATCTTCTCTGGGCAACCTATTCCAATGTCTCACCACCACCCCAGTAAAAAATTTCTTCCTGATATCTAATCCAAAGCTACCCTCTTCCATTTAGGAGCCATTCTCCCTTGTTCTTTCACTACATATTCTGGTAAAAAGCCCTTCTCTTGGTTTTCTTTCTTAAGATTTTTTTAGGCACCTGAAGGCCACAGTCAGATCTCCCTGGTGGCTTCCATTCTCCAGGCAGAACTGCCCCAAATCTTTCAGCCTGTCTTCATGGAAGAGGTATTCCAAGCCTCTGATCATCTTCACAGCTCTCCTCTTTGATGCGCTGTTTCTCTCAAACTGCAGATTTTTTGACCAGCTACTATAAGTACAGAGGGTTCCTGAATAGATATACAATATAAAAAGCCAGCAACTGAAAGTACATATTTTAGAACACCACAGGCACCCTCTAAATAGAGATAATCCATTTGTTCATACATTGTTATTAGGAAGAACTGCACTCAGTGCAGATTGAGGATTGAAAGATCTAAAATTTGAGTTTCAGTGACACTAAAATTAATCGTGGAGTAAATCTTCTAACTCAACCAATAATAGCAACTTTTTTCCCCCTGCCTTTTATATTCTCACTTGCAATTTTTAATTTTGCCAGAATTGTGATCTCATGAAAATAACATGTGTTGCTGTCTTAGTTCATAGGGGCATGGTGCAAAGTTTTCACCCTGCTGCGTATTACTTCTTATCTGCCAGCGTTTTCCCATTACATCATCCTCAAGAAGACATGTTGCTTTCTCAACAGAACCCTTGATACTAAAGGACATCAGTCATCCAACAGATCAAAATAATTTTGAAAAACTGTCGGGAAACTAGTAAATGCTTTCCTATCACCTAGTTTTATAGAATAATAAAAAAAAAACCCAACACATTTTTTATTACTGGTTATCCGGAAGACTTCAAACATCCCTTTGAGATGAAGACCTCTTTACTCAGAGACGGTCCACAGTTATCTACGATCAGAACGGGATGTCTGTCTTGCTTATGGAGTGTCTCAGGTTCAGTAGGACCCCTAAGTGTGAGATTAGCACTAGATAAAACAAGTTTTTTCTCTGTAAGAGGTAGGCTACTCTTCTGAGGAGCAGGAGTTGGATTCAGTGTTCCTTATAGGTCCTTTCCAAGCTGAGATACCCCGTGATTCTAGGAAGATGTTAAAGTTTGTATAACTTGCAAGGTGAATCACTCTAACCAGTTTTTGTTTTGTTTTTTTCATTTTCAATAGAGCTGGACATAATCTCTAGAAAGATAAATTCAAGCCTTTTCTCATGGAATTTTACTATAAATCTACTACTGTATATGTCAATCCATTAAAAAAAAATACAAGAGCTGATATTTGACGCCTAGCGAACAAGAAGTACAGCCCTTCTTTTCACACAAAAATCATACCTGAAAAGACAAACCAAGAGTTTCCCCATTAGGTATCATCTAATATTCACTTCCCAGAATAAGTCAAGCTGACAATACGGTTGCAAACACAAAAACTGAATTTACACAGATGTGATCAGTTTATCCATTCATCCTATGCAAAATATGTCACTATGTTACCAGGTTGCTAACATTAATTTACAAGCTAATATATGACTGTGTTTGGTCCTTGCCAGCACACGGGATTACCATGATGAGCCGCCTGAATTATCAAAAGGAGTCTATGAATATTCATTTTTCTGAATTTGGCAAGAAACTAATGGCTTTTAAAAGGCAATTATCCCACTGAAAGGGACTTGAGCTGAGTAAAACAGCCACCAAGTTGAGAAGTTTGCATTTTATTTAGTATAAACTGTGGCATAACTTGTTTATAGCAACCAAAAGTTCTAGTCTCAGGTAACCCATAAAAGGAAACTCCATTTCCTATGCTCAGCTTAACCTGACAAAAAAACATCTTAACACGGTAGATATGCTATGTTGCTTATTTACTAGTGTGTACTTTATCTCTCTGAAAGTACTCAGGAAAACATAGTTTAGGATCTGTGGCAGCACAAATGTATATAAGACTTTGAGAGAGTTGCATTTCACAGAGCATATTTTCACCTAGAGGCATTTACTTAATGAAACTATTTATTTCAGAGTCAATATTCCTTGCCTTTATTGTTTCATAGGAATATACAGATTCCTGCAAATAATTAATATCTGTGAGCCAGAGGAAAGAAGCAAAACTATCTAGAGTCTCCTTGACACTAAATCACTTCATGACTTATGACAGTGACAACTTCCTTAGAGAAATTATGTTTCAGCATACTTGTTTTACGTATATTTGTTTCACATTCAAAATGACATTCATTCTAGTTTTGTTGCAAAGGAGCCTACACTTCCTGAGCATGCTGACAGAATGTGAATCATGTCCAAGGTTGATAGCACACTTTGCTGTTCAAAATACATGCCAACCAAAATAGAACTTTATTAAGTTCTTTCATCTAGCCTTCCTCCCAGCTATTCACCTTTAAACAGATGACTTTTAAATGCTCTGTAATTAATGTTAAGCTGGTCTAGTTAAAGCAGAGGAAGAGATCCTGACATGATCGATATCAAAACACTCTATTCTCCAAAGCTGAATCAAATGACCTGTGAAAAGTACTTTCTATTTTTATAGCCTTGCACCTTCATATCTGAAGACAGTGAGCAGAAAGTATAACCTGGATCTAAAATGAAATGGCCTGTCCATCAATATCCAAAACTAAGATTCTCAATCTGAGTAGTTATTACAACAGGTAAAACAGAAATACAACTCAACAGATGAATCACTCTCAGATGATAGTGCTAAAATGCAGGGATTGAAAGGAATGCATATAATGTATTAAAATAAAATTATTTTAAATTAACTTCTACATTAATCTCTTACTCATGTTTACTAACATTAATCTCTTACTCATATTTACTAACATGTTAATCTCTTACTCATGTTTACTAGAACACTGTATTGCAGAGCTTACTGGGGTATGGAATCATAAGATGTTTTCAGCTATATAATTATCTCATTGCTTTTACTAGAAATACTGCTAAACACGTTTTCCGTGTTGTTTTTCTCTTTTCCCCGCCCCATTATGTACTCTGCGTGCATTTATTCTCTCAAGGAAAACCCAAGCTGTATGCCTTTACACGTAGAAAGAATTTTTTATTCACCATGGTGAATAACCAGGATAATTGTGTGTGCAAAGGTAAAGGCTTCTATAAAAACAGGGTAGCAAATCTCAGCTGAGATATTCTGGAGCAGGTCACCTTCCAAGGGTAGAAATAACTCCCCTTTCACCCTCAGTACACAGAGAGTCAAGGTTTCCTTTCTCTAATACATGAGAAACACGTCTGCCTGAACACAAGGGTTTTTTACTGATTTGTTGTAGAAAATCACAATAGTGGTCATTAAGCTGACTCTCACAGAGAAAAGTAAATCTGTAATTCTTTGTTCTGTATGTGCAGTGCAGCAGTCTTATATTGTCCTGATAACCTGAAACTAGGCTGGCAGAAAACCAGGCTAGTTTCCCTCTGGGCTTACAGTCAAACATTTTGTACAGGCTAACAATAGAAAATGATTTCACAGGCACAGGGTCTGCCCTGAGCTCACCCAGAGGCTTAAAGTCATCCATGCAAGCTCCCTCTTCCACTCTTCTTTCCCCCTTGTGCTCTTCATTGACATCCAGAACACAAACCATCCTGACTAAATCTGATATTTATATGAAGTTTTCTCTTGCCTGAAACTGACAGATTTTCAGTGCTTTTCAGTAAGTACCTCGCTGAAACTTCAGTACGAATAACTGGAATTCTGAGACCCAACATAACACATCATGAATTTGTATATTAGAATAAAAATTTGGTAGCTTCTTCAAAATAATCTTCTGTGTACAAGAGCATACTTCTTTTAAATGAGGCTTAGCTTTTGGATTGCAGCTGTGGATTGTGGCAGCGGTGTTGGGAACCATGCAGAACCCTCCTAAACTTCTGTTCTCACCTGACAGCACCTGTACATGGATGCAATGGAGAGTCACACAGGTCCCACTTCTCAGATATGACTGGGAGTTGTTACTGAAAGAGACTGTCTTTCCCCGCTTCAAGAAAAGTAAAATGAAAAGTGGGATTTTCCAGCTATTAAACTAGCCAAGGACTCAGGCACTAGTTCTTCTAATGCGACACTTGCTAGAAACTGCCTCATTTATGTGTCTCAGAAATGTTCTTCTTCACTGCTCCTTAAATCTAAGACCTGTGTAGTGCCTGGTTGGAGTCATGGGGCTGGGGAAAGCTTCTCACGGATATCTTTGGGATCCAAAGAGCAACTCATTATACACAGCAGGTTGATACATCGAAAGAAAAATAAGAATCCTTTTCCATCATGATCCCTTGCAAATGCATTTCCCTGTTTTAATTTAATTTTTCAGAACTGGGGAAATAGTGCACTATGTACATTTTATACTGTCAGGGGTGAAGTGAAAATCTCAAATACCTAAATAGAGGGCAATGCAAACCTTTTTGAGATTGGCTATCGATCCAATGGGAACCTAATAAAGCTTTTCATCAATTTTTTTTTGGCTGTTGGAGGGTTGTTTCCGTCTCTTGGGTGGGTTCAGTTTATTTTTGTTTCAAATCTGCCTATCCCAAGAATGCTGGATAACTCAGAAGTAATGCAGCTTCTCCTTTAAGGAACAGCTTCAGCCTCCCAAAATAGCTCTGGTTTTAGCACATAAGGGTATAACTTTCGTAATGATATTTCATATATTATTTTATATTCATATATATATTTTCTCCCTAGTTTCTTTAGGTCTATATAAAAGAGGTATTTAGCTAGGAACTGTGTCCCAGTGTTTGACAGCTAGATGCTTCCTGCCTGGTTTGGTAACAAAGACTGAAACCATGATTAAATGCCTTAAATGTGTTTCTAACACATATTTGAGATTAGTCTTAATAAGTGAGTCTGTTTTATCTCCTCAGGTTTGTAGAAGAAAACTGTAGTGCTTAGCTGAAGATTTTTTGTACTTTTTTTCTCTATATTTCATTTAGAAAAAAAAAAGTAAACTTTATTAGCACATTATCCTTTCCTTTGTAAGTTTTCATTTTAGTATGTTTTTTTGGTTTTCTCTCTTCTAATTTTCAGTATTTATTTAGCTTTACCTCTATGAGAAGCTCTTAACTTCAAGGGCAGAAATGGGTGAATTGGTGTTTATAGTTTGTTTTGAATCCCACTAGTTTTCTTCTGGTTTTAATTATCCAGCATGTTTTTTGCATATTCATATGGCCTTTTACACAGCACTGGTACAGTAATTCAAACACATTTGTAATATTTGCCAAAGCATTTTCAGTAACTGCTTCTATTTATAGTCACTGTTGATGCTAAGTCTTTGGAATTACTGTGAAACAAAATGTTCTTATGTTTGGGGTTTTTTTCCGAGCATTACTTGAAATGATATCTATTTTCCACTCAAACTGGAACATCTAAATGTACTTTCAGATAGGATGTCCCAGTTTCCTTCACTCATATTGTAACTATCAAGAGGCATCAGTAATGGAGACATAAATTAGAAGGCAAAAACTCTGCTAATTTGATTTGTGGGCTGAAAAACACTTTGTAAAGTTGTAGAATCACATTTGTGGTACATCTTAGAGGAGAGAAGATTCCAAGGGATGTGAAAAAGCAGAGACATATGTAGGTGTGTTTTATGATATATATGGTGAAAAAAGAAGAATGCATATGTTTTAATTATATTTACAATCAGAATATAAATTTTATTAGAATGCATATAATCTCTAAGTTTTGTTCAAGTTAGACTAAGTTCTCAGGTGAGAATGGCACAAACTCAGCACAAAGAAAAAAAAAATGTCATAGATATAATGGAACACCCCTGCTTGAACACTGCAGAATTGCTGTGAGAGCTTTTGTCAGCCTTGAATCCCATAAGTCATGAGTTTTCTGGTTCTGTTTATGGACATTCTCTGCCTCTGCCTGAGGTACATTAGATATGAGCTTCCCCTAGTACTCTGATAATCCTTTGGCCCCAAAGTGCCTAGAATGACTGGGTCTTGGAAATAAAGTTTGCCTTCCCCAGACACCTCCAGCTGCTCTGGCTGAAGATTAAATTCTTCCTTTACAATAAATGTTTTAAAGAATTTGTGACAGGTGTGAGTATTACACATATGGGCATTTTGCTCATACCTGAAAGCAAATTGCTGTCAGACTATATGTCAGACTACATTAGAAGAACCAGACAAAACCAATAAACAACAAAACACTCTTCACCGACTTAATGGTCTCATTGCTCTGAAGTGTTCTGGGATACTTCTGAGAGCATACTCTTACTTATCTTCTGCATTTTGTGGATTCTCTAAAATAAAATGTCTTCTGTACTTCATAGAATCATACAACCACACAATGTTAAGGAGTCGAAATTAACCTTAAAGATCATGTAGTCTTAATTTCTCACCATGGGCAGGGACATCTCCCACTAGACCAGGTTGTTCAAGGCTTTCTTCAGCCTGGCTTTTGACAGGGTTGGGGCATCCACAGCTTCCCTGCGTGACCTGTTCTAGTGTCTAAATACCGTTACAGTGAAAAACTTCCTCTTAATATCTAACCTAAATTCTGCTTTTTTTAATTTGTGCAAATTAATCCCTGTCCCAACACTACAGTTCCTGATGAAAAGCCCCTTCCATCTTTGCTGTAGTCTCCTTCAGATACTGGAAAGTTGCTGTGCGGTCTCAGGGTTGCACAGCCCCAATTTTTTTCAACCTAGTTCTCTTATCAACTTTGGGGCACTCTTCCTGAATTTCTCCAGCAGTTCCATCTCCTTTTTAGGTTGGGGACAGCAGAACTGGATACAGTACTCCAGGTGGGATCTCACAAACGCAGAGTAAAGGAGAAGAATTACCTCCTTCAACCTGCTGGCCATGCTCCTTTGGATACAACCCAGGATTCCATTGGCTTTTTGCGCTATGATTGCATTCTGCCAGCTCATGATGAGTATTTCATCAGCCATCACACTGAATTCTTTCTCTACAGAGCTACTCTCTGCCACTTTTTTCTCTTGTCACATTGGTCCTAGAATTAAACCAGATAATCATTCTACCTCTTCTCTGCCTTAAGAAAATAATTTCCCAAATGCAAGAAAGCAATAATTTTCTTTCCAAAGCATTGTCTGTGAATTTGTAGATTTGACCCATTTTTTCTCATTTCCCCAGTAATGTGTTTCTGCCATACTATGTCCTACAAGTTTTCTCTGCTCAAGTTCTAGTCTCAACAAAGTTGCATTCCCTCTGAGACAGATAGCGTAATAATTCCTTTGAGAGCACACTGACTCCCTAGGGCATCACCACTGCATGATAAGAACACAGGCTTGATGATCTCTTTGTTCCTAATCCCAGAAAGATTTGTTTCAGTTTCTCTTTGCCAACAGGAGCTTCCACACTTTCAGAAACATTCAGTCATACAACAGGAAAAATATAAATGAATGAAACTTTACAGCCTTTATCTGATCTAATAAACTGTGCTGGCATACTGCTTTGATTTACTTTGCAGGGGAATCTGAGGGTGATTTCAAGTTTTGATTGCTGGCTGCTTTGTTCTCTTAGATGTTTGGGTTGCATGGAATTCAATGTATCAAAATATGGCATCAAAGGCATATTTCTAGCTCATTTTTAGCCATCCAAAGCACAAACTATGCAGCTTGATTTTTTGTTGTTGTTTTTAAAGGAGTTTCAATTAATTTGTGCTTATTACATAACCCAGTAGCCAGAGGAGGAAAGTTCATGCTAGAAATTAGTCTTAGTTTTCACACTTAACATAACTAAACACTAGAATCCTTTCATCAATATGCTGTTGAGCTCTGCCGCTACAAGTCTTTAATATTAGTAAGAATCTTTCTTAAAAAAAAATTTGTAGCTCTACCAGATGTATCTATGCTCATATACTGAAATACTATCTAGAAATGCAAAGCCTTAAGATAGATGCAAGAACTATGGGATAAACTCTGATCTGTCACCTGAAAAGGTTAAATTAGGTGACCAAAATGTCTATCCCTGTGACTGGAAATTGACTAAAGAATTAGGATGCCTTGGCATCTCTTTTCTACCTGGTCAGTCTTACCTTTGAAGAGAAATGTAAAAGAGATTGCAGAAGATGCACTCCACACCATAAAAATAATCCTTTATTTGGATTCAATCCGAGCTTCTATTGAGACTGACCTTAGAGGAGCTTTTCAGCAAGAGTGAATAACTGCAATGCTAAAAAATATTATTAAAAATATTGTATCTACAAGAAGGAAAATTTTGAATTCATCTAGCTTTCTTCTCCCTATTGATTTTTAACTAGTAACATTTTGAGTCGTATACATTTATTTTAGTCCTCCCTGATTTCCATAGGTGTCATTTTTTAAGTTCCTGAACAGATATTTCTTCTCTCAGGAAAACTTCAATATCACAATTTTCTTTCTCTGTGTGTGTGTATGTATGTGTGTGTGCTCATTTGTGCCTAACAGAGATTACATGCAACACTAATTTAAAATTTAATTCCTTTCTAAAGTAGAAATTGTGTATAAAAGAAAAAACATTTAAAAAGGATGATCAAAATTTTCCTTAGTTCTTCTACCATTGTTCTTTTTGTCTATGAGATTTATTTTTTTTCTCTGCATGGAGGATAAAGGACCTCAGAAAGAATTCAAGCAACCACTTAGATGCAGCAGACCTTTAGGGACTCAGGCACCCCTAAACTTGAGGAAAGCAATTGTTAAAGTGAACATTGCCCTTCAGGACAGTAAAATAAAAACACTTGGAAAATAGAATATAATCACAGAATCATAGATTTGTTCCATTCAGAAAAGACTTGAAGGCCACTGAGTCCAACCATTAACCTAACACGGCTAAACCCACCATTAAACTATTCCCCCAGCTGTCACTTCTACACATATTTGAAATGCCTATGGGGAATGGCCTTGGCACATCAATCCAGTCTGTTCAAATCCCTCTGCAGAGCCTTCCCACACTCCATCTCAGCTCCATCAGGGAGGTCAGCACTCCCACCTAGTTTGGTGTAATCTGCAAACTGTCTGCGGATGCGCTCAGTCCCTTCATCCAGTTTATTGATACACAGGACCAGCTTCAACAATGGGTCCTGTGGGGTCTCACTGAGAGGCAACTCAAGTAGCTCTACCCAGCTGAATTTAACTCCATTCATCACCACTCTCTGGGCCTGGCCAGACAGACATATTTTTAATTAGTATTTTTTTTACCTGTGCTGTTTAGAGAGCAGAACATGGTTGGTTGGAAATCCAATCTTTGATAGTTGTCTATCATTCAGCTCTTGCTGTTTCAATTCAAAATCCAAACACAGCTCAAATAATGACAAAAGTATATTAGAACAATAGTGTATGCTCATGTACTTAAAGGAAAATACAAGATATGCTGATTTGGTATTATTATCAATATTAAACAAGTAGAAGGGAAAAACAAGAGAGTAGCAGATGCAGTTACAACAATGTCAAAGGAGAATGCAAATCTGTTTCTAATATTACTAATTTGATTTGTATTCAGGATTAGAATTTACTTATGAATATTTTTGTCACATCATCCATCATAGCCTGGCACTAGAGAGAAGGAAGATAGAAAAATTAAAAACTTGCTTGTTACTGTAAACTAAAGAGCATGAATAACATCCATCAAAGACAGACAGATAGAAGATAAAAGCGATTGCCAAAGCCAAGTGATCTATGCTGATTTTCTTTTAAACATTTATTAAAACACTCTAAATGCAGATCCACTTTCCTTTGGTAAATATTTATTGTTATTTCTTTTGCCATGGACTGGAAACTGTGAACAGTGATAAATTAGTTGTAGAGGTCTGTAATTTTACTCTTGCTTTTAAAAATACATTTGCATCTTCTACTGAAGTGCTGTTTTTTGTCTCTGATTAACAAGGATGCATTCTATGCCAGCTGTTAAGTAAGATGCTCTTTTCATTGCTGAGAGAGTCACAGAACAAGGCATAGGCCAATAGTGGAGGACAGATACTGCACAAGGGACCTGCTACAAAGTTAGCTGCTGCCAGTGGAAGTGTTTTCATTGATTCAGTAGGCTTTAGATTAAGCTAGAGATCAACTCCTTTGTACCCTCAAACCATAAATATTTGAGCTTTAACTTACACAGAAATATATGCATTTTTTTCTTAAGAGGTGTTCTGAATACCAGTCTATTTCCAAACTGGGGCTAATGCAATTGTACCCTCAGATTGGACAGTATCAAAACATATACAAGAATGACTTGCCTTTTAGAACAAATTGCAAGTTATAACATTCCTGATAGCAGTGCTACTCTGGGTCATAGACAGCAAGTGCGAGGATGGTCTGAGAGTGTAAAAACTGTGCTCTGACACATAATGCACAATTGTTTCCTTTGTTTTCTAACAAAGGGAAATCAAATGTGCTCAAAACAAAATTCAAAGGGTTTCACTGAAGGGCAACTCAAGTAGCTCTACCCAGCAATTGCACCAACAAACTAAGGGCATCTCAAAAAGAGGAGCTCTTTTGACTACTGACAACAGGAGAGAGAAATGTGTTTGCTTAATACAATTAAAGCAGAGATGAAAAACAATTAGGAGGGTGAATAGAAATCAAAGAAACTGTCATGAGCATAGCCCATGCTCATGTTAATGAAAAGCAGAGGGACTATGTGAAAAAAAAAAAGAAGACACTTGACAGGAAATTATATTCATTGTCATCTGGAGCAATGTAATACACCTAGCAGGGAGGAAAGAAAATCCATACAGATTAATTGATTTAGAATTTGTTTTAATCTAAGAGGAATAAGATCTATGTGTCAACAACAGCAGCATATCGAGCTTGGTTTCTCAATGCAAAAAAGTGTTTAGAAAAGCGAACAATTTTTTATTTAATTATGAGACGGTAGAGAATAATATGAGAAACTGTGTTGTTAAAAGCTGACACTCATTTTCAGAACAAAACTGATTTGTACTACATTATCCAAGTTCTGTGTCACCAAAGCTCCATTAAATCCTACACTACCACAGAGTACAGATAGACAGACAGCTGTATCACAATTTGTTTGCAGTGAAAGAGCTCATCTCTCAGCAAAATCATGTGTGTTGCTGCCATAACATTCTCGATAAGAGACCCCTGCCTCTGCAGCTGTTTGCTCTACAAGGTCAAAAATAATCTCTTCAGCTTCTTCATAGACTACAAAGCATGGACTGTGGGAGAAACTCTGAGATCCCTGTTTCTCCACTGGGCCCTCAGGGCTGCTCTAGGATGAATATTTATGTCTTAACCTCATTTAACTTTGGGCAACTGATTTAGAAATTGACAGGCTCTTAGATTCTTTACTGAATGCTGAATCATTCTTCAAAAAAATTGTTAACACATTTGAAGGAAAAATTAAATTTTCAGTATTTTAAGGTAGGTTTATAAAGTCTGGCCATAAGCTAGGTTTTTTATATGGCAATACCACATCAAATTTACCTGTTATTCTTTTCAAACCATCATATACTAGTGGTGCAGTTATGTAGAAACTGAGATGACTTAGGAGCTTTCTACCTTCAAATGGGAAAGAACAATATCCCACTCCTCCACCTCTGCTGCTTCACCACTTAATAATGTACAACCCTTCCCAACCTTGAGCCGCCAAAACAGTGCCTGTGTGGTAAATCAATTCAATAAACTATATCTGGCTGAAAAAAACCCCCAACAACAAGCCAAAAAACACAAACTCCCCCAGCAAAAACAAGAGAGTATTTTTGTATTGTTATGACAAGGAGGTTTATCAACTCATTGCTTTCACAGACTCTTATGTGCATGTGCCTTCCAAAGCAGATATGTCACCGTGGACACAAGAGATGTGAGATTGCTGTACAGAGATGAATGCAAATATGAAGTGAAAATGAAGGAGCTGGAGAAGAGAGAGGAATGATTGGACCAGGAAGATGGAGATAACTCAACCCCTTGAAGGAGCTATGTTGTCTCATTGAGCTACACCCAAAGAAGGCATTAAATCTTATTTTATGTCATATGTATTTCACACGCTTTCAGTTTTAAATGTGTGGTAAATTTGATTAAATTACCACATAAGTAACACATCATAATTACTAAGTGAATTGCCATTTCCCAATTTTCAAGGCACTTATCTACCTATAGAAGGAAGTCTGAATAGTGCTTACGCTTAGTCACGCGTTCAAAACAGAAGGTAAATATAAATAACACCACTGCCTCCTGGAATGTATGGAATTTGCTGATTTTCTTGAAAACATTTAATTTGTGCTGCTGGGGTTAGAGGAACTACACTGCAGTAAAATATTCCTAACCCACCAAGACTGACACAGAGATAAATCTGTATCAAACATATTCATATACCAATAAAATAATAAAATATTCTAATTTTCTCTGCCTAAACATGCTTCCATTCTCCATGTAAGATTTGCTTTTTCCATTTCCCTTGGGAATTTAAAACACAAATGGTAAAAAATTCCAAGTGCCTCTTTCCCTGCTGAAATGTAAACTTAAGCTTTAACTTTCATTTACATCTAACTTCATTCATATTCAAAGCAGAAGACTTCTCCCTAGAGCTAATAAGCACCTTAATTTTGAGCTAGCAGGCCAGTGTGTTATTCTGGTTTCAAAATCAAGAGTGCAGTTGTTATGTGCTGACATTGTGAACACTGAGCAGTGATGCAGTGACTTTGCAAAGGAGTTCACCTAATTATTGAAAACCTGAGTTAACA
Organism: Fringilla coelebs; assembly: GCF_963513975.1. Classification (NCBI taxonomy): domain Eukaryota; kingdom Metazoa; phylum Chordata; class Aves; order Passeriformes; family Fringillidae; genus Fringilla; species Fringilla coelebs. The sequence continues at coordinate 55,848,491 of NC_140028.1, forward strand.
TCAGTGTAGAAGCAAACCAAGAGCTTGGATAAAGAGCTGACCTTGAGATCACCCTAAACTCTATCAGGGCCTCAGCAGGGCATTGCAATAGTCAAAAAACAGCAAAGAACTTCACCAAAATGCCTTAGAACAGAATTAAATGAAATCCTGGAAGAAAATTATATTTCCAAATGCCTTTAATTATCAGTCTCTTTGATGAAGTTCCCAAAGAATTCCAGTTCTGATGATAAATTTCCTGATGGACACTTGCCTCCCAGGAAAAGAGCTGCTACAGGTATTGCAGTGATTTTTACAGATGCTATGGAAGAGATACTGAACTTCAAAAATGTAACTATCTCTTTATTTGAATTAGATAGGCATCCATGAACTACAGATTAAAATATTTTCCCACACTGGATCCAAATGGAATTTTCATTTAAACAAAATGAAGATTTTGTAAAAAATTGCAAAAGCATTTCAAAAGACTAGACAATGAGTTGCTATACTGCATACAGCTAGTAAAATCTTGTGTATTTTCTTTATAGAGAGATAAAAATCTGTGTATGATGGGAAAGAAAAATCAACCAGTTCAATGTTTATGGGTTTGGTTTGGGTTTTTTTTCTGATTTGATTATGTGGTTAAAAAGATAGATGTATGGGAATATAGCTATGAAAATATGTCCTCCTTTAAAAAATTATGCATATTTGGTCAAAGCATAAAATGTACCTGTATAAATAGAGAACATTCTTCAAATTTCAAGAGTTGAATCAAAAGCCTTTCCGTTGGAGAAAGAAACTGATAGCTGTTAGTGACAAATTTTCAATCTGAAGAATATTTTGTAGCATTAAGGATTTAGGAGTAAATAGAAAATTAGAGCAGGGCTTCTATATTAAAAAAATAAAGCCATAGAACAAGATTCAAGGTTCAAGAATAGAGTATAAATGAGTTCAAGAGATTCCTAGGGTATAATTGTTTCTCAACAAGGAAGAAATTGATGGATATGATGAAAAGGTGAGAAGTTGAATTCTGGGAATAAGATAAACCTAGGGGAAAAAATACACATGCTGAGTTGCTTGGGCGCTTTGTAGTTCAAAAGTGTTTCATGTTCACTAACCTCTGATAGAATTCTTTATCAGTTTGATTTGATTGTACTTCAGGGTGCACTGTGGCAGACTTTTGCCAGAGCTGCCCATTGCTTCAGCAAGAGCTGTTAGCTAGAAAGTGCAATGCTGTCTAATTATTTCTTTTGAAATATGAAGCCCTATTGTATGTATTGTGTATTATTTTAAAATACAATTCAAGCCTTTGAGAGAGCCACAAGTGGCCAAGTTTTCTGAGGCAGTCCTAGTTTTTTGTATGCTATTTTAGGGAATGTGCTCTCTTTTTTGTGGGAAGATAAATGTGACTTGGTTGTCATTTTGTCAGTCAGGCTGCCCAGGATTTTGCAATTGTTACATGTTTGTTCAAGTCCTATCATCACCCTGGTAAATACTGTTGCACAGTCCATTTTCACCACCTGAGTTGTTGTGACAGTTACTGTTTGAAGACAAACTTGCAGGTTTGCCCAAAGATTTGGCAACCTGGACTGATGATAATAAAAGAAAAATTGGTGACAGCCCTTTCTTGCTGCCCATCAAGAATAGTGAATGGTGGAAGTGTGTACATGATAGGTTCTTTCTCTTCTCACTTGCTTCACTTTTTGAAAGGCCAGTATGGTTCATCTGACTTCTTTCAGTAGGCTCCAGTACTTCAAGCAGGTCCTCTTTACACTGACAGGAGCCAAGGGAAGTTCAAATCATGTATACCATATGACAAAGTTAATACTCTTTATATATAATGCTGAAAAGCACAGGTTGGTTTTTGCTTTTTGAAATATCCGTTGTTTCCTAAGTGTACTTTTGTGCTGTTTTCATCTGGAACAGCATCAGACCCATAAGAATGTAATTTGCCTCTAATTATATAGCCTGTATTGTCTGATTCAAATGGATGTGTATTCTGTGAGAGTATTCACATATGCTTAAACTTAGAGACTTCTTGTTCTTTGCAATTACAGAATTAAGAGAGGCCACAGCTAAAATCAAGAGAGAAATTTGGCAAAGGATAAAAGGGAACATTGTTTACCTCTATCTCTACTCTTTCACTCAATTTCTGCTGCTTTATCTATATCCCAGTCCATGCTCAGTCATTATGTGACATGAAAAAAATTAATATCTGAGCCTGGGAAAGTCAAAGCTTGGTTTTTGTTTGTTGCTTTGCCTATTTGTTTGAACACAAGGACTCCAAGACTTATTAATCATCCCACCCTTCTGAATCTTTTCAGTCTGGTTATCATATGAACTTCCTTTCCTGAAAAGAACTTTTTAATGTATTTTGTGAAGTCTCACTTGAAACAGAGAGGAAAATGCTCCTCTCAGACTGGATTTGTATTCACTCCGTACTGAGCACTGTGGCTGTGATCCAGCAAAGCATTTAAGGTTAGTTTATCTTTAAGCATAATCCCATTGAAGTTAGTGGCATGATCCATGTACTTAAATTTAAACACATAGCTGAGTGCTTTGCTGGATCACAGCCAGAGTACTCAGTACCTTACAGGATTGAACACTCTTTTCTTTTTACACTGGCCTAAGGCAAGATATACAGACACGTGTGAATATATGTTCCTTATAGTATAGAGGTTGAACACAGTGTTATTCTCAGATTCTTTCATATTCCATTCAATAGAAGATATTCTCCAGTTTCTTAAAACTCTTGCCAGTAGTACTGAAAGTGGAAACATTACAATTCCAAAAGAGTCTAACCTAGACTGTCACTTTCCTTTCTCTTTTTTGATCATGCTGAATTTTATAGCTCAGGAGATTCAGGTCAAGTTGGTGTTCTGAATGAAGGTAATTTGTTAACACACGTTTAAATCCCTGCAATGTTCTGCTGACAAAGGCTAACTTAATACACAACAGATTCGACACCTCTCTGGTGGTGGTATGTGCTTCAAATGAAAGTGCTTTTTACAGTTTGGACTAACTTGAGCCATTTGGGGCTGATTGAATGTCAAGTGCTTCAGGCAGCTGAAGTTAAATGTTTCTATACAAGTTTATTTAAGTCTGGTTTGGATAGTAAGACCTATGGTTCTTATTGAAATGGGGGGATATCTTGAACATTTGTACATAATTAAATATACAGTCCACTAGAGAAACACTGTTTCCATCAGATTAAACCATGAATATAAATAAAATTATATTGTTACTGAAAATGTGGGGTTTTTTGCTGCATCTCAGTATATTTAAAGGTGATTTCAAATCTGATTGATGGAAATAAGTTAGGACTTAAACATGGATTCACTTGAAAGGTGTTTTTCTTCTCCTCCTTCCTAATGCTTTCTTTTTTTCCCCACTCTTAAGCACCCTTGTACAATTCAAAGTCCATGTTCCTTATCTGAATATCAGCCAATCAGACTTTGCATCTGTACAGACTAATGATACATTCCAAGTATTATTTGCTTGATTATAAAGCCTGGTTTGATGGGATACAATCACTTTTCTGTTCTCAATGACCCACTGAATGATGACATTACTCAGAATTCCATTTAGATGATGCAAATGACCTAATCAACTTGTCTTCTGCCATGGCACTAACTGAACTCAAATGTCAAGGAAAACTTAGTAAACAAAATCTTCCTTTTATGTAACTGAAATTATGCTATGGGAAATTTATGAATATTAGCTATAAAAATTGGGTTTTTTCTTTTATTTGCATGACACAGGTGTACAGGTCCATACTCTTTAATACACTCAGGATTTTGTTTCTAAAAAAAGAAAAAGCATAGTACAAAAAGTAAAATTACATTTTATGAAAATAGCAACGTTGTCTTTTTGCTTCACTTTCCATAATAAACTATAAACTATGTCCTAATTCAAATTTTGCACCAAGTTATCAAGGAAGTAAATATTCCTCTTCTGTGTTTTCAAATACGGATCACAGTTGCTCTGTTTCCTCTGTTTCTTTCTTTACCAGCAAAAAAAGCCTGAGTCATGCAAGCTATGAAATATCATAAGTATTGTACTGGTAGAATAACCACAGCAGCTCAAGGTTACTTGTATCAAATACTGTGATATGGGTCACACAGACACATCAAAATTGAACTGTATATCTTGGTAACAGTCTAGTTTCCACAGCACTGAGTTTTCTGGGAAACAGCCACTTGTTTTTGCTTTGGAGGCCTATGTAGCTGAGTTTGCTGTTTTAGCTGCTCTATCTAATGTTCAAGGTTTCTAGTGAAAAATAGATGAATATTTACGTGACCTGCTCTCAGGTCTTGGTTGCCACACGTGCTTCCACAAAATTGTCACCTAAAAAGATGGAGATACTCTTCTAGATTGCCTCAGACACACACAGGAGCTTTTCCATAAGCAAATGTTTGAAACTCCAATCCAGTCCTTGCACATTAATTTGGCAGCATCAGGGCAAAAATCTCAATATGTAATGTTAAAATGCTGCCAACAAGTTTCCAACTATTTCACTTATTTTTCAATATCATAATCAGTTAACTGTAAAATTATATTTGATTGTTTTGAGGGAGTTCTAATGCTGAAGAAATATTAATTACTGTCGTTCTGCAAGAGTGAGAATTGAAAGCTGCTATCAATGTTAACAGTGGTTCATTACAAGTGATCCCACCTTCCAGGATGTCTGTTCTTTTGATTTTAGGCAGATTTACACATGCCAGAGGACATAATGATCTTTCCATAATAGGATTATGTTCCTGAGGTATTACATGTCTTCCTTTAAACTGAAGATCAAGACTGAAGTTTGATGGTCTGCAATAAAAATCATACTTTAGATTCCTTGAGAGAAATCAAGAGTACTTGACCCATTACATTTAATGCATGGGTAGGATAGATAATTTTCTTCTTTTTTTCTGGATACTAAGCAAACACACATCAGCATCTATAAGAGATGTTGTAGATTTGTGATGAAAACATTCACTGTTAGTCTGTGGCTCAGTGATGCAGTGCTCTCTTCGTGTCAGTGAAAATAAGGTTATTTTAATATAACCAGTGTCTGACAACAGAGAGATTCATATAGACACCACATGAACAACTACACCAAAATATATTAATCTAACATTGAGATTTCAATGTTAGATTAATATATTTCAAATTTCAAATTTGAATTTTTTTAACCACCTCAATGAACAATTTAGGGACTAGTGTGAAGTTCTGATTTTTATATTCACCAGAGTTTGGGATTTTCTTCAAGAATTAAGATCACAGTAATTAGAGGAATAAATAGTGAATATAGGTAACACAAATAAAATTTAAAGTAGAACTATATTGACTGTGACTATTTTTATATCTCAATTGTGATGTTTTAACTCCATTTTTCATACATTTATAAACATCAAATTATACATACTGAAGGGTGAATAGACTGATGCATTATTTTTGTCTAATATCTATCTCCAAAAAAGGCATATGAAAAATATTTTTTATGCTGCGGAATTAATCCACAATTTTAGAAGTTGTATACTAACTTAAGCACTATTTTTATTGTACCTTTTATCTGACATATCTTCCATTTACAGTTTTCAGTCCAGTTTATTAACTTCTAGTTATGGTCAGCAGTCCAAATTCATAAAGCATATTTTATTGTTATGTAAGTACGTTTATAAACTCACACATATGAAATAATATTTATCTTTAGTACAAAAAGTCACCTAGAAATACTCTGAAAAATTCAAAGCATGATAAAATCTATTTAATATAATTATCTTAAAATGCATTGTTCAGTTTAAGGACTAACATCAGCCTCACAATTATTTATTTAGTCTGTGGTCTTCAAACATATTTTATTATTTCTTTCCCCCTTTTTTCTCTCAATTTTTTTTTGAAATAGGAGCAATTAAATTTAAAATCCCAGTGAGTCTACCACAACATTCATGGGAATGAGATAATAAATGTCCTACAGCAGCCAAGGCAAGTCATCAACATTGTTTTACTGCAGCTTTGTGTTTTTTGCCATAAAGATTATTGTGCTTCACACACAAAAAGCTTTGTTGACTATCAGTCTTACATGTATCAAATTTTTACTTCACCTTTTTCTTCTTCTGTAATACTCCTTGCTGTTTCCATGGTATTACGATTTAAAAAAAAACAGCAAAATTTTCAAAGCCTTGAGCTCAAAAAAAAAAAAAAATAGCATTTATATTCATAGGAAATTATAGTTAGATTTTAAACAACTTTATTATCATGAGTGTTTGGACTCCATCTGTCACCACTTTTGGTTATTCATTTCATATTTGCAAATTATAAGGTGGGGACACTGAGTGTATAAAGAACATCTTGTCCTTACTGCAACAATCAAATATAAGTATCCTTAAGACTATTCTTTTCCTTGGATTTGGTAAGTAAGCGGTGTGTGACAAATTAAATCATGATGAGGCAAATTGTCTATCCGATGTAACAAAGACCACACAAGTCAAGGCCTTCTCTGAAATCCAGAATCTAAGAAAATTCTTAGTCAGAGTCTGCTTTATTCCTTATCAAGGTCTATCCTGGATATTCCAAACCTTGACATCTCACTTTTTTCCTTAGCTTAGGGGTTTTGCTTTTGTTTTTTCTGACAAACTTTATGAATTTTATAAAAAAACCCCTCAAATAACATCCATTTTGCTTGTAGCCTAATGAGCGATGTTTAGATAACATTGTTAGCTCAAAAATTAGGATCCGAAAGAATTAAACAAGTTTGGAGGAGTAGATGTACCTTTCTTTCCCCTACAACATCACAAGTCCAAACACCACTTCTGTGTGTGAGTAGGGCTGATAAAACTAAAGATATGAGCACATACCCCCAGACATACACGCGTATATAGACTCAGTGTTTGGAAAAACAAACAAAACCTATGTTCCCTAAACATTATTTCATAGAACACAATGAAAGTGTTGAATGGATTTCAATAAAGCAGTATATATTTCAATAAAGGAGATAATTCAAGGAATTTGGCCTTCTAGTTACCTAAGATGCTTTGTTCTATTACAACAAAATCTTTCAGATCTTCTGGTTTTTGGGTTATTTTTGGTTTGATCGCTCACATCCCTTCCATGGATCTATGAATTTAAAATTAACTAGAAAGGTCTGAATAAGTTACATACGAGGAAATTGAATATGCAAACTTTTTTTCCAAGAAGAACACCACTTCTAATACAGAAATATGATTTTACAGTAATCTTCAAATGATGACTGAAAGTTAACAGAGTTAAGTACTTCAACCTCTTTCAGTTAAGATTTGTTGCAATTTTCTAAAAGGTAAATAATCATTTGTTATTTTGTTTAAATGTGGAAAGGTATAATCACAAAAGGCCTATAGTTTATGTTTGTTTAAACACCTTTTCATTTCTGTGTTGCAGCCCAGAGGCAGGGTACAGCTGTGGAAGAATGGAAGAAGAGTATTATTGCACTGGAAATGTTTTGGCAGACTTGAAGAAAAGGTCTGAATAGTTCTGTTTTGCTTTTTCTCTTCGAGTGTTTCCATTTTTTAAATATACCTTTTATTAAGAGAGTTGTCATTAAGATTTAAATCAAAATTCCCAACAAGAACTTCTCCTTGTTATACTCCTATGATATGGATGAATTCATGAACTTTTGTAAATGTAGCCAATTATACCAAAGAAATACCAGAATTCACTTTACTGACTTCTACTATCAGGAAGGGATCTTCAGTGTCCCAGATAGGTTACTGCACAGCAGAATAACAGCCACAGCCAAACTCAATGAAAGACAGTCTTATCTTACCTAAGAGTTTTCCTCTTCTCTCACCTCACGTGATTATCCTCAGTTAAACTCAAACAAATATGTTGCACAAGCATAAGATCTGATTTGTAATAAGCCACTGAAATAACTGTAAAACTTTACCTATAAATTTGGTAAAATGCATTTACTATTTAAATTGTTGTGTATATTTGACATACTTCATTCCCTCCTTTAGAGCTGCACTGGTATATTCATTCTGGGTTTGCGTATGAAAAAGTCTTGAAAAAATGGAGTTATAATCAGAAAAAAAAGCAAAACACAAGAAAACCAGTGCAAATACAAATTACCAAAATCATCAAATTTTTTAAGTACACTGAAGACAAAAGATCTCCAATCTATTCTAATTCTTAGCGTGAAGGCTTCTTTATTCATGGATCATTGATCTGACAGACTGAAAAGGCAATGACTTCTATTTCTCTTGGTGGCTTACACCAGTCTTTTGAGAGGAAAATAGACAAAGCATTCAGATTTGTGTGAACTGGCATTGGATTGAACTCTTCTGCTAATGTCTGCGGTTTTCTTCTCAAGGAAGACTGGGATTATATCCCATTCACTGTGTGCACTGTTGCTGGATGAGTTGTTCATTAAAGCATTTGTAGAAGCAGTTGTACAATTTCTGTATACTGAAGTCTCTGGGCAAATAAGCTTTACAGTGGGGCAGCTAAGCCATCTTGTTCTTTAACAATTTGGAAAGGGGACTGTGGGTATTTCTTTACCCTCCTGAAGAGATACAAGGAATTAATTTTTGTGGCTGGTATGTGTCTCATAAACAAGTAAATTGAGTCATCTAATGCAAGACTAAGCACTGACAGGCAGGTAGTGGGAAGAAAAATACTTCTTCAAACTCAGTTTGCTTCCATGGGACAGATAACTTTGTGTTCAGGATACAGAAGACTACTGTGAAACATAAGTTTCATTGATTATTCTGTTGGATTTGTAATTTCATAGCTCAGTCCATAGGAGAAAATCCAAACAACCTTTCCCACCCCATGCTGTCTGCATACAAAGATTTCATCCTTCACACTACCCACATTACTTCCACTCCTTCTCTGATTTTCCTTAGGATATAATCAACAATTACTGTAGTGATGTAGACTTTGTACTCCCCTTGTGGAAGAAAAAGAGTTAAATGTATCCCAGACTCACAAAAATCTGCAAAATTCTAACTCTGTGGGATGCAGGGATAAAAACATGATTCAACTCTAAGGAAGAGAAAGACCAGACATGGATACTGACTACTCTTCCCAGCTTCCTTCATGCTCTTTTTCTGGGAAAAGAGGAGATTTTACTCCTTTATTTACATTTTAAAACACCACCCTTCTTGCAGCAGGCCAGGTTAGGAGAGTTAATTGGACCCAGATGTTTATCTTGTCATGACCCAATCACAAAATTCAAAGTCCTTTTATTTAGTCAGCTTTACTGCTACTGAAGGGAAAGAAGGGAATGGGTAAACATCTGAGTCGCTTCTTGATCTTAGCATGCATTAGAGGAGCAAAAATTATAAAACTAGTGTGAAATTTTGCATAGAGGCCTATAATTATTGATAGAACTGAACATTCATATTCCTATTTGTGGCTTCTCAGGAGTGAAAGAAAATTCATTAATCATTCAGTACCACAGTCCGCTGTTATATCACACCTTCCATTGAACAAATGGATCTATGATTAATCGAGTTAATTGATTTTGTTGCTTAAATCCAGACTACTTTGGCCACGGAATAATTTTAGGTTCTAGAACTAATTCTGAGAGAATTAATAGGGCTAAAAAAATACATTATCTTCTGATGATTAATATTGTTCTTCCAGGGACCAGCCAAATTACTTTCTGATCAGTTTGTACCTATTTAATCTTGTTTTGAACTGAATATGGTGATAATGATCAAGGCAGGCATGACATGACTTGTAACATTTTCTGTGTTCATATTATGAAGTAGAACTGAGAAATGAAGTCTATTGGAAAAAAAAAAAAGGTTTTGCTTAATTATTCACTTTTCCATTCCTGGATGTAAACCATTAAAAAAAAAAAAAAAATATATATGTAAAGATTCCCTAGCCCTTAAGAGTTCTAAAATAAATTAAAATAAAAAATGAAGCACAAAAGATAACTTGTTAACCGCCAGCATTTTTATCTCATCAATTAATAATTATTTTTAAAATTTGTACAGTTTTTTCCTAAAATGAAATAAATTTCAAAATGCAGAGTCATTTCAATCAAAGAACTACAAATTGGACAAGGGACTCAAACATTTAAATGTTAAGGCATAATACTTTAATAAACCAAAAGCCTTTTTTCCTTTCCTGTGTAAGAAAAAGCAAATTATGAATACTTACATTTCTTCACTTATTCATATTGCATTTAAATTTTTTTTTCAAAAATTAAAATTTCATTAGAACATTCCCTTCTATATGTCAGCAATAGCCTAAAAAGACACAATTTTAAAAGAAAATATTTTAGCACCAACAGCAATTTAAAACAAGCAATTTTTAAAGGTTTTGAAATCTGTATGTCTTCATGGTTGCTGGATCATACCACTTCAAGTGGATCTACAATTACCTACACTGGGGTAAGTTTAAAATGTCCTCATGACTCCTGAATCAGTGTCAGTGAGTCACACTTTAATACTCAGCACTGTTTGGTTCTGAACCTAAAAGCTGAGTGGATAAAAGTCTGTGGTTTCTTTTAAAAAACCTCCTATTATTGCTGGAAGTAGATCAGAGCCTGGTATAACATATTGCAAATTCTTTGAATTCTGCTTTCAAATGCCAGTGTTTCTGAGAAAATTATGCCTATTCTATTAAATATACACCACACCGTAGTCACCATAGACTGTAATTTCTGTCAGATCCATAAATAGGATCTGACATAATGCAGAGCCAAAACTCCCAGTGTTCTTTATCTTCCAGATCTTACACAAGCGACTGAACTTATAGGTCAGGATTTGAAGGTGGTTTCAAAACCAGATATTGAAGAATAGATAGAGCCAAGATTCATAATTGAAAGATAATGACTGAGGCATTCATCTGTGGAGTTTATGCGTGTTTTCAATTAGTTGCAAATGCTCTTTACACAGTTTAATATATGAGACAGGTTAGACTGGTGTCATGGTTTAACCCCAGCTTGGAATGAAGCTCCACACAGCCACTCATTCACTCCCCTTCCCACCAGTGCGACTGGGAAGAGAATCAGAGGGGTGAAAGCTGGGCAATTCAAGGGTGGAGATGAAGACAATTTTATAGGGAAAGCAAAAGCCAAGCACACAAGCAACGTAAAGCAAGGAATTAATTCACTGTTTCCCATGGGCAGGCAGGAGTTCTGCAATCCCCAGGAGAGCAGGGTGCCATCACATGTAGTGGCGACTGGGGAAAACAAATGCCATCACTCCAAACCTCACCTCCTTCCTCCTTATTCCCACATTCTACATAGAGAACATGATGCCTTATGGTCTGGAATATCACTTTGGTCAGTTGGGGTCACCTGTCCTGGCTGTGTCTGCTCCCAGTCTCCTATGCACCCCCAACATCCTCACCAGTGTGTCAGTACAAAAAGCAGAAAAGACTTTGGCTCTGTGCAATCTCTGCTCAGCAGTAACAAAAACAACTCTGTATTATCAACCCACTTTTCCCCACAAATCCAAAACACTAACCCATACCAGCTACTGCGAAGAAAATTAACTTCAGCCAAAAACAGGAAATCTAGAAAAAACTGTAGAACCTTTCAAACAATAAAGATGCTTTTTAGGACAACTCAGACATTTTGAAACTGGGAATAAAAGCATGAAAAACCAAAGTGAAAGGAGGAAAACTAGGGACATGCTATCCATTCTGGGGAAGTAAGAGTAAGGCATATGGAATCACAGAGCCCCTTTTAAGTTTGAACACTGCTTTCTCAGAAGAGTGGAACACCTTTTCAAGACCTCCCTCCTTTAGATGCGTTTGATCACAACTATACCTATATAAACCCATCCTAGGCACAAAGAAATAAAGGTTTTGCTGTCATGACCAAGATTCTGTCTTGAAACAGAGCATGCAAACAAGTCCCAAGTTTAAGAGAGAAGGAAAACAGATGTGCAAAGGAAAAATAAATGCTGTACCTGCTCTCTTCATTTAATGAGTTGCCTCTTTCTGTGAAGGAATTCCTCCTAGAGACCCTTTTCTCTGCTTGGCTGTGTCTCAGCATTCACTCGTGTTGTACATCATTTATCAGTACCAGCTCTGAGAGATAACCAGCATCTGTGAGATGTGTAGTATGTTTTGGATGAAAGCTGTCCCTGTTGCCTTTAACAATGCCAATTGTTCTACATCCCCTGTGGTCTGTGCTTGTCTTCGGTGGTTAGAAACAGCATTCCCAGCTGCAGTGGGAAAGGGTTTTGAATAAATATTAGGCAGACAGAAAACATGCTATATATAAGTTTTGCATGAATGGTATTTTGAACTGTGAGTAACAGTAGGTTTTAAAATTTTTATGAGAGCCTAAATTAGGAGCATAATTTTAATTATCAGAAAGGAAGAACCACCATTGCCCTATGTTTTTCAGTCAATAAAAAGAGTCTGGCATTTCTGATCCAAGATATTGGATTCAGACTTGAGATCCCAGACCTTGGGGGCTCTCACATGCCTGACAGCAATTTCAACCACACTACACTTTGGTAGAAACATTTTTTTCCTTCAGAAATATCTGCAGAATTTTGTGTCACAATATGTTAGCTCCTCTGGTACAAACCACCCTATCTGCATCCTTCAGTCCAGTCTTCAGAAGAGTTGGGCATGAGGAAACTTTCTGCTGCATGGAGAGGTCTGACTCATCTCTCACCATGGTGTCCAAGCAAGCTGTCTGTGGCTGCTGTGATAACAAGAAAAACAGCTGAGATCTGTAAGAAGGAGACTGCCTCAGGGTGTCTGTGTTCCCTATTTAGAAGTCACATGCATCCAAATTCAAGAAGATGGGATAATTTCTCAATTTCCATTCCAACCTTGACATGGGGAGTTTCTGCAGGAGTCCTCCTGATGGGAAATTAGAAATCTACATTTCTACACACAAGGTCACAGAGGTGCTGTGTTCACCTTTATCTTTTCAGTAGAAGCTGTGGAAGACAGGACTGGACAACACCCAGTGGTGGGATCCCATGACTCCTCAAATATACATGCTTACATGAAGGATTTGGACAGTAAGATATCTTGGTTTGAAAAAACAGGCGTCTGCTAAGGAAAGCAGGAGCTTCTCTTGGAATGGAAAATGTAAATCCTCTCCCTCCAAATTATTATAATTTTTAAATTAAGGGGCTCTCAGGCAAGGACATGGGAGTAGGAATAACAGTTCTTTATTAGGAAAAGTTAAAAAAAAATGCAGTAATACAAAACAACACTGACAGAATGCAACCTGATACCCTGTGGGTCAGGGTGTTGGTAGCAGTCCAATTAAATGGTGGCTGCAGTCCTCTTGCAGTGACAGGTGTGGTTCTGTTAGAGCAGCAATCCTGTAGAAGGGTGGAGTTTTCTTCTGAAGGTTCAGTGGTGGTATAGATGAGCCTGGTCTTCCTCTGGGAATCTAGCGGGAAAAGGCTGCAAGCAGTGTTCTAAATCTCAGATTATATCCAGGCAGGAATGCTTGGCTCCTCCCCCTGGGTGGAGTATCTCACAATGGGATGACGTTATTTTGTCAGCCATGCAGTGAGACTTGCTGGCCCATTAACAGAAGATATTTTCTGGAGGGAGGACTGGTTTGTGGAAGAGATAAAGAAAACTACTCCTGCTGGTTTTAACAGGTGGCCCAATTAACAGAAGATAACTGCCCCACCTCTAACAGAGGGCAATAGAATACACACCCCCAGCCACATCTTGCATTTGCAACTTAAGAATAAGTAATAAAATGAAAATCAAGGTAGGATGGTATCACAAAAAATTGTATTGGAGTATCTAATTTAAGGGTTTATATTCTGACTTGTTTTTGAGCAATTTATCATTTCTCATTAACACTCTGGAGCTTATTATTAGCTTCATAGATGAGGTGACGGGGACCTGACATACTGGCTGACTTCAAAGATGCTTCCACTGCAGAAGAATCTGTCCAAAACCAGGGCTTTACTCTTTCTGTTAATTTGAAAGTTTGAAAGTCAATGAGAAGACAATACCAATGCTTGCAAGTCTGAGGAAATTAGTCCTTTTCCCTTAAATTATGTTTCCAGTTTTACTATGCTGTTAAAATACTTGCTACAAATTCTCTCTTATTAGTTGATTTTGTCATTGCCTTGGACTTCAATAGCTATTCTGCAATCACAAAAATGGAGGTTGTCAAGGAGAACTGATTTTCTCCTTAACTACAGGCTATTTATCATTCTTGCACTGTATCTCTGTGTATTTGCTGAGATGCAGGTACATCAGTCATCTGTCATGTGCTGGTTTGCAGCTAGATCTGGATTGTCCCTTTTTATTTTCATTCCATGCACAAGGATGAAAGGACAAGGCAGTGGCGACTTTGGCCTTGCCCTGAGGTGTTGCCCGGGCACAACTCAGAAGTAATACCAAGTTCTGCAACCCAGAAGAATTTCCATGTCCTCCACTTCTGAGCTATGTGCTTTGTCTTCAGTCTTGGCAAGTTAGTTAAGGCTTAAGGTTCATTTAAACTTTGATTTATTTCAGGCACTCTCAAGAGTTTTATTAATACTAAGTGCAGTGGGAAGCCCTGTGATTATCATTTATATGATCAGATGAGATAAATAATATGCAGAGAGGGGTTTATGCAGGGATAGGAGGAAATACTTCTTAAATAAGGTGCTTACAATCACATCATCATAATAGACATTAAGAAGTTATTCCCATTTGCAATATTTCAAACCCATTGCACAGAAATGAATTTTGGTGACCAGTAGTATAATTAAAATGTAGAATGAAACACTGTGAAAATGAAATCTGTGAAAATATCTATATTCTTTCACCTGTCTGTATTATTTCTAAGTTTTATTTATTAGGTTTTATATCTGCTTCAGTTAAACCTAAGTGGGCCTAACATTGCTTCATAAGGCACCGATTTTTTGCACAGTCAAATAACTTCTCTGACTTGATGTGGATTGATAATAAACAAGTGGCTGTTGCAAAACTGAAACAGTGACAAAAAGAGGAGGAGTATCTGTAACCAACTAAACTTCACCATGATGTTTCCTAATGTATTTAACAGTAGTTTTAAGAATATTTATACCTAGAATTTTCCAGTTGTTTATAATATCAGATGCCTCAGCTTTCTAGTCTTCCAAGACAATCCTAGTCTTCTTCACTGAAAAAAAAATACATCACAAAACAAACCCCACAAGCCTATTTTATGCTCTGCTACGTCTCAAAGAAGCTGTCAGGTAATAGCATGGAAAGTTTCTGATCATTGAACCTATAGTCTGTTGGGAATCTGGGTGTTGACATTAATATTTTACTATTTTCAATATTATTCTGGAACACAAATTATTATTTGCCTGATTTTGCTGGATGAACAGGTTAATTTTTTTTTTTAAGCATAAAATTGTACTCCAAAGCATTTAGAAAAAGAACAGCAAGCACAGTCTTAGCAAAACTAAGATATGTTTTCCCTCACTTACTTCTTTAATAGACACATCAATCTCTCTTGTCATGGTTTTGTTGCTATACATATAGCGCAAACCTCTTTTTTATTCAGACTGATTTACTTTTATTCTAGATTGAGGAAAACTAACAAACAAGAAAGCATCAAAAGAGGAATTTTAATATGTTGCTTCCCAGCTGAAAAGCTAACTGGGAGCTCTTTCAGCTGGGAGCATGCTATGCTTAAAAGTACAGTAAATCCTGAATATTTGTTTTCTTATGCCATTTATAAGCTTCTCACTCCTTTTTTTTTTTTTTAATCCCATCTAGTATATGAAGAATTATCACAGTCTTCCATTTTATAGTGTATATGAGTCCTGCACCTACAGCCACTTTAAATACCTGATAAACCAAGGAGCAGCCAAGAGTTACCACAGATAATGCTGCCCTGGACATAGATATGATGCCTTGAGACTAATTATGGTTTTATTGTGTGCAGTCTGGCTCTAGTCTTTTCACCTTTTCTCTGGATTAAATAGCTCACAGATCCTTGTTCCTCCCTATTTGATCTCTCCTTCAGAGAACCCAGAGAACCTGCTGCTACTAATACAATGCTAATACAAAATAATGGCTCCTTGGAAACTCCTGCCTTGTGCTTCTCATGGCCCATTGCTTCTGACTTTTTACACCTTTCTCATCAAGGGACCACTCTGGTAGCTCTTAAAATTAATGGTAAACTATAGAAATCTTCCCAACTCTTATCAAAATGATGATATTTATTTTTAACCCCCAAAATAAATTTAGAAATTAATGGCAGATATATAGGAATGTATGTATGAAGTAGAAAATATGATAAAGCAATTAATCCTCCTCAATGTCTGCATCTTTCTAGCACTTCCATATGAAAATAAAATTTTAAAGGTGTTTCTTTCTCTTTTTATAAAGCGATTAATGGGCTATGATATTTTATAGTGATTTAATGGCATAATGGCCATTGTAGACAAGTTTATCAATATGCTCAAAATTAAAAACAAGTATTACTGCAGTGCATCTTACATAGTAAGTATTTTCATATTTTCAAATTTCTTCATATTTTTCCTTCTTCCTAATTTATCCCAAGTATACAAAGTCATTTTAAGCTTTAACTATACTGTAGCCAATACTGAAAAAAAAGGGAAAAATTAATGAGAAATTTAATTTTAGCCTGATTTAATAAATTTCTAATCTTTAATTTTTTGTGCATGTATTTACTATGCAAAGTTATTTTCCAGAGTAGTATTTTCAGACTAAATATGGAAATTTTTCTTCAGAAAAAAAATCACAGAAATTTCAATGTGAGGACTTCAAATTCTGGTTTGTACACATTAAAAAAGGCAAACAATATTAATTTCTGAACACAGGAAATTTCACTGCATTTCACCATAATGATAATAGAATCAATTAGGACTGTGACTTATTTCCTGGATGTCTCTGAAAATTCTCTGATCCAGCCTTTTCAGTTATGTCTCTTCCATGCTTGATAACTGACACTTCAACACTCAGTTAAATTTCAATATATACTGAGCAAAGCATACAGACACAAACACATGTATATATAAATCTTCATGAATCTCTACTGTTTTTGTTATTTAGAAGGAAAATATACTGCTTTTCTCCACCAACATCTCAGGATATGTCAGGGTAGATGCATTACTGTGGCATAAATGGGTGTAAGAATCTTAATAAAAATATTCTTCAAGATTGGTCTTCCAAAGCAATTGAATACGTCAGCTTTCAGAAAGTAGAATATAACTTCCTATTGCCCTAAAATCTACAGCTTGAGTAAGATACTTTACTGTCTAAGGAAAGTTTTAGATTAAGAAAAAAATTGAGAAAATCTTCTTGCCTTCATTCTATGAAATGGCGTGCCATTCTATTTAACAGTTAAACTTACAGGCCTTAACTCAACTTCTGCATTTTTTTTCTTTAACTTGCCTTCAGCATACAAATCACAGTTCAGTGCCTGAAGTTCTCAGAAGACATCAGTTTTTCATAATATTTCCCACAGACCGTGCGCATTGGGTGCTTCAAACTCTGGTTAAATAATTGCACAAGTCCCTGGATTGAGATTTGGAGAACAGTAGCTTGCCCTACTGCTGTTGTCATGAGGATTTCCATCCATTAGCAAACATACAGGATGGATAA
The DNA here is from genome assembly GCF_963513975.1 of Fringilla coelebs. Classification (NCBI taxonomy): domain Eukaryota; kingdom Metazoa; phylum Chordata; class Aves; order Passeriformes; family Fringillidae; genus Fringilla; species Fringilla coelebs. The sequence continues at coordinate 55,865,999 of NC_140028.1, forward strand.
GAAGAGAACTAAAAAAATGCCAGCTTGCTTCCTGCGATATTTAATGTCATATTCAAAGGGCATCAGATTTCTTGTCTGCACACAAACTGTGGTAAAGCTGCTACAAAAAGCAGATATTAAGATTCAGATTTCATAGCGATCCAGACACCTGTCAGTCACTCTGCAATTCTGATTTTTTTGCTGTGATTTTGCTAGGTCTGCTCATGTTAATCCTTAAGACTAATAATAAATTTTAAAAATCCTTGACTAATAATAAATTTAAAAAAAGAAAATTACTAGACTATGTGTATTAATATGTTCTTCCCAAAATAATAAGGTTTTTTAAATAATTTGAAAATTTTCTGAAAGACCTAAAGATTTAATCACTGTAAAATATTCATTCCTACCTAAAGTTTTCATACAGTAATTTTTGTCCCTGATCTGTGTTGAGGGATTTTTGTCTGATGAAAGTTTATTTTTTAATAGATTATCTTGTTCCTTATATAAATTCAAACTAAGGAAACCAGTGATAAACCACTGGAAGCACTGTGCAATATGTTTTATACTGCTTTGGAATTTCACTGCTCCTTATGTTAAACCTTCCTTACTTTGTAACACAAATTTGACAGCAGACACATCCTTTCAGGAAGTGACTCATAGCTGCCATGATGAGAATTCCACAAAAAAACCTGTCTTGCTACAAGCTGATAAAAAAATTAAATGCTTATGTCCAGTAAACATTTGTAGAGCTCCCTAGTGAAGCTGAAAGCAGCATGATTCTGAGACCCTTTGCAAGGAAAATGCAAAACTCAGAATGTTCAGAGAGAGTAGCTACAACGTATTGTGCTGTGCTCTGATTTTCTTACAGAACACATTTTTATTTTGTTTTGTTGTATGCCTTTCCCCTTCCTTTTGTTGCTTCTCTTGTTTAATGTCAGTGCATTTGCAACTCCACTAACCCAAGTTTTTAGTCACCACTTAGAGCAGTAGAAGACAGAGAGGTATCAAGCAAGATAGCTTGGTTCCCAGTTGTTGCTGTTGTCTATAAATAATGCTGTCAGACTGCCTAGACACCCCAGTCGTTTATATGGATTTCACAGAACATCCTAAATGTACTTAAAACCAGGTCATAACCAAAATGTAGTACAACAAATTTTCTTCACCATTTTTTTCTGATTTTATTATGAATTATAGAAAATAAGACTGTGTACCAAGATAAAAAGGATAATAAAGATATGTGCACTGTTTGAGAATAAGGTTTCTGACCTCAAGGCTCAAACTCTTAGTGTATATTTTATCTTGCAAAAATAGTATTCTATTTACTCTAATTTTATTTTCTTGCAGTTCACAAGTGTTATCACTTTATGTATCTACACCCCCCACACCAGTTCCATGTGTCAGAAGTCACTAGAAGTGTAATAGTCTCACAGTTGGTTTTCTATCCCCTACTGTTAATATTTCCCCATATTTCCAGAAATATTTCCACACCGCTTTATTTTTTTTGCCCCACATATCACATATTCCATTGTTTCTTCCTTTCTCTCAGCTTCTTGAACTTTAGGTCTTTGCTTATTAATTGAAAAATAGCTCATTTTTCTAGCATTGCTCACACATTGGTTCAGAACTTAAGAGTCAACAACAAAGTAGAGAAGAAAACAAATTTGTTTTCAGTTCTGGATGACCTCATTTTTCTGGTCATTCTTTTCCTGACAGTAAATAAGGCTGACATCACTTACAGTAGAAGAACTTATGATTCTGATTTTCTGTACAAGTAATTTTGGTTACATAGGCGGATAAAATCTGGTTCTGGAAACTAAAGGTTTGAAAGAAAGAATTGGTTTTGATTTTTGGAATCATTTGTCCAATTGTACTTTTTCCATTTGTATTACTTTCTAAAAAAATTCTAAAACCTTCTCAAGTAGTAAAAATGCTTCAAAATATTTTTTTTAAACCTATATCTTGCTGACTCTCTTTGTCAAAGATGAACGGGTTGATTTCTTCAATTGTATTAGTTTTATGTTATTAGGAGAAAGAAGTGGAGTATACATGTGTTCTCTGTGCTGCAAAGCAATTTTTGTGGCCTCCTGTGGATTTCCCTGCATGGAAAAATAGGTTGTGTTTTGGTTTTGATTTTTATTATTATTATTCCCGAGTCCATTCTTCTTTTCTAGTGTTGCTATTTTTCATCTGCAGTTCTGAAGCAGTGGCAGATTGCTTTTCTGTGTTAGATAATATAATCAAATAGATCAGTGTCTTATAGAATACTATCATCTCAAAAATCACTTCAATTTGAAAAAATTGTGCTTGCTCTTGTTATAATTTACAAAAAACGTACCATATTTCTATAAAGAAAGGTGATGGGAGGATAATCTAATTTCTTTCAGTGTGTTTACTGCATGCATTTCACAGCACTTTACAGTCAGTTTCAGTTTCTTGTGCAATGTCTGCTAGACAGACTCCCCTGTTTCTTTGGTATAGGCAGGAATATTATTTTAGGCGGAAATCATCACTCTAAAATCACGAGAGGTGAAGGGGAGATTAACTACCATACACAATACTTGAAAACATATTTATATACATTTTTTAGAAATAGCTACATTTCAGATTGATGATGCTTTGTCAAGTAAGCTAATATTTTCAGAATGTCCAGTGAGAATATGTTCTTCCCTGTTTTTTCTGTTAGCATATCTTGCATTTTTGCTTTAATTATTTAAATTATTTGAAATTTCTTCTTCCTGAACAACCTTAGTCTACATATATTTTCCTAATCAATTTTGAGATCAAATCCTATATAGATATAAATTTTAACATGCAATGTTCAAATTTTCACTTGGTAAATGTGCAGTTCAAAATCAGGGGATACTTAAACACATAAAATTCTATTAGTAAATCCTCTCTATCACTCCTTCACAGTCAATCTAAATCAAAATGCTTTTAATAAAAAATTCTAAATTATTGTGTCACAATTCTTTCCTTCCCTTCCTCTTTTTTAATCATAAGTGTTTCCAGGTCTCTATTTTTCTAATTACTTGCTATTGAAATGCAATTTTTTTTTTTTTTGTATATAGAGATGAAACAGACTTTTCCATAAATTCTACCATAACAAATGCATCTTTAACTTCACGTAGCCTTCTACTGGGTCTCCAACATATCAGAGAATTGCAAACTTTCTACTAGTTCAGTATGGTGGACAGAGTCCTTATTCTGGGAGTTAGAAAGAACTATGAAATGAAATGGAGAGAAAAACAATAGAAATAGGGGGTGACCCTACAAAGGCCTCCCTGATAGATAGAAAACAGTATATCACAAACTAAAGGAAAGAGATAAAGAGCTGATTTTACTGGAAAAGAGAAGGAATGTAACACCTACTCTGAATTAGAAGCCAGTAGCTCAGCAGAAAGGCAGGAAACAGAGTTGAAAAGGATTTATCCCGAATTAGACCAAATCTAGTTCTTTAGGGCCAACTGATAAAATCTGAACTAGGATGGGCTATGATTATGTATTAATTATTTTAAAAATTGTTTACTGGGTTTATGTAAGAATTGAGGACATCATGGTTAAGACATCTGTACTTCAGCTGGGATGGTACTTTAGAATAAAAGAGTGCTGGAAAATATATGGTGAAAATTAAGTGAAACAAAACCACCTAATGTTGCTTCTATCAGTATGTCTATAGTTTTTGATTCAAATCCTCCCTTTTGCTTATAAGGAATTGAAAATAGGACTTTGGTGGTATTAAACATCTAAAGAAAATCTTTGGATTTAGATATCCAAGTTCCAAAAAAAAGTATGTTTAGCTCATAATTCTTGTACAATCAGTGAAAAACGGAAACACTAGAGAAACTATGAGAACTATGAAACATTATTCACTTTAAATTAACTGCTCATAAAACATAGGGTACACTTTAAGTCTCAAGCCTGATACAATCTGGCATATCAGGTGTCATTGACACCCATGAAAATGCAGAGCACAAAAGCCTATATCTAGCTTTGCTTGCCTTATTTATTTATAAGTAAAACCAATGAGTTCTGACTGGAAGGCCATGACAAAAAGATTGTTCAATGAGCACTACAAGCACAAGGCGCTATTGACATTTTGTGAAACCGTGATTTGCCACCTCATATTTCTAATTATGTACAAAGAGAAATAAGCTTGGAGGGATACCAATGTTTTATGCATTTGATCTTCAATTAATAAAATATATTTTAAAGGAGTGATCTTTTGGTATTTCATCTGACAAAAAAAAGGAATCAGTGAAAATGAAAATGTTCTTGTTTCTCTTTCCTCTGCTGCATTGTCTCAGATGTGGCAAGTTTTCCTTAGATTTCACACATACTGATTTTCAAGTAGCTCTACGGTAAAAACCCCCAAAAAACAAAGTCAAATAAAAGAAAAAACAAACACACCCTATGCTCAAAAAAGACTATTAAATAAATAAAATAATTTATAAATATATAGAAAAATCATAAATTAATGGAAGATTTTTTTTTTTGACATTGAATGGAAAGGGTAACTTATTGCAGTCTATAAATACAAGTCTTTTGTTTATGTAAGTAAAATTATATGGAAACACTAGACCTTCAATGGCTGGTTACATACAAGCTACCTCCTTACCTGCTCTGTGTTAGAAATATGAATTATACTCAAGTGGTATTTTGAACATCTGAGAATTTTGAGATATATTTAAGCTAGTTCAGACAGAAATACTGACCCTGTTTAAAGTTATCTCCTCCCGTATTCTACATAAACACAAAAAAACTTGCATTTCTGGGCAGCATTCTAAAAGAAAGTCCTCCTGTTTTCCTTTGTTGCAAACATTTTACACATTATTTTATTCAGGCTAATCATTTTTTCATTCATGACAGTAATTTATAAAAGCAATGAAATACATTTGTACTCATCAATTTCCAACCTCAACATTTCCATAGAATGAATGGTGCTTTGTTTGATCTGTTTTATCTTTAATCTTGTTGATTAAAAATTACAGTTCACTACTGTAATTACAACAGAATGAATTTCCTGGGGGCCTTCCATTGTTTTTAATTTAGGCATAAAACCCCATTGATTTTCCACTTGACCCCTGTGAAACTTGAAAAGTTTAGTAAGGGTAGGAGATTCTGCAGAGCAACAAAGATGAGATGATTTCTGTATGCTTTACAGCAGAATTAGGGACCCTGTTGAAGAGAGTTACCTATCTACAGATAAAGATCATATACTTGATCAATGAATTCTGCATATTTTTAAGGATAAAAACTACCAAAAATCACAGAGCAAGGTGAACCACATATGAACCCCACATGCTCTAAACTAGTAGTTTTCTGTTGCTTGAAGTGTTCAGCTATTTAAAAGTACTAGCATTACCCAAGATCTTCTCCTTTAAATACAGAAAACAAAAAGGTCAAATTTCATGCAGAAGTATTTATTGTGAATGAAGTTCAGAATGTGTGAACTTATGATTGCAAATACAGCTCCAGGTCTTTCTTATTTTTGTGAATTTTACTCATGATTCTTATAGTATACAGCTAATGGAAGTGGAGCTCTCAAAACATTTTCAGTGATCAGAACTTGTGTTCACAGATTTTCCTGAAAAATCTATTCACTTACTGCTGATAGAAAACAGCCTTACATCTAATAAATATTTCTACTTGTCTGGACAGTTCAACTATCTAAACAGTCAGAATGGTCACACCAAGCTGTCTCTCAGAAGTCAAAGCATTTTTTCCCCTGGATCTTTAATTCAACCATACCAGAATCTTGCAATGCTTTTGTGTTGAAGAGAAGCCAGAATGCAACCAGAAACTTATATTTCAGTGCTTACTAAAATACAATAAGAGGATTAAAGTATTTCAAAATAAGATTATTTATTTCATAATAATGATAAAAAGTTACAGAAACAATAAAATAAGGAAATACAGTGCACTGGAAAAACCAGCATTGGAACTAAACTTTTATCACTCTCTCACTTTTTTTATTTTTAATTTTTTTTCACACTTTTTCTTATTTTTTTTCCTTTCTAAATTGCAGCAACAAAATATAGATTTTATAAATGACCTTAATGCTTTAAAATAATTGTCTAGGTAGTTAGATTTGCATTAATTTTGTTTATTATCTTGCCTAAAGGAAAGCAGATCTGTGATTTACGTATGCCTGAACTGTAGTGCTATTTTTTGAGGTTTGAAAGGAATGGTATCATTAAACTAATTTATAATGGAGAGGAAAGAAGTCGGTCAGTTGTTCAGGCACTTAGGTTTTCTTTTTCAGACATAAGGATTACAGAACAGTGTCCTGGTAAGTGCCCAGCACTTCCACCAAAGCTGTGACAGGACACATGTAGGTCATCTTAGTAGGGAACAACAAACAAAGGACCCAGCATTGTCAGGGACATGCTTTTAAAAAGAGTAAGACCTCTCAGTGTAGTAGAGATGCCAATTCCTCTGTGTTGTTTTATGAGAAAACAATTTTCATCCCTTCATCACATGGGCCTATTTATACCTTGGTCTTATAGTTTATCCATTCTGTAGTAAGATTACAGTCTCATAAAATAGAGTAGTGGTATTCTAACTACATAATTACAATTCAGTGTGAAATACAGTAGACTGTTATTAAGAAGTGATTGTTTTATTTAATTGCTGATTATAAAATAATATTAAACACATCCATTGGTGTAACATTTATAGGCAAAATATTGTAAAGATACATGCAAATAATATGCATTTAATAATTATACAGCATCTTTACAGGTTTATTTAATTACATAAGTCCTGATAAATGTTTAGTATTCTTTTTCTGAGTATATCATAGCCTTTATTAGCTCCACTAAGAAAACATGTTTCTCTAAATACTTGAGGTAACTCTACTCTTTGTATTCCCCCTTAAAAATATCCTGCTGCAATTTTTATGCTAGATTATCCTCATGCACAGTGTAAAGAATTCTTTGATTAAGGCTGGATGAGTCTCACAATATAGAGACTGAGTTAAGAGACTGAATAACTTTTCAAAATGTAAATGGTTACCTGCACTTAACAGAGAATACTCCAGCAGTGAACCTAGTGACTAGAGACCTTACCTTCATAACATTTTTTAACCCTAGTTGAGAACATGATTACAAATCTTTATTTCTTTGTTCATCCAGGAAACACAAATATTGAGAGAAAATCAAAGTAAAAACTACATCAGAAACTTGCCTTCAATTTTCACAGAGATCAAGTCTGCATCCTAATCATGCTATATTGCTCTCCTCCCATTTCATAAATACTATAATTTAGAATTTAAAATAATATGTTCCCCTTTCATATCAAAACATGAAAATTTTAGGATGTCTACACTAACAGTTAAACAGAAAGTCTGATAATAGTTCATTTTCTTTTCAATACACTGTGCTATTAAATTAAATTTGGTTATATGGGATTCTGTCAGTAATCTTGTTGAATTTTAGCTTGTGTCCCATATTCATGAACCATATTAAATGCAGATATGGCAGCTGCTCATTTGGCTGACATAATAAGAATTGAGTCATTGAACTCCACAACTAAAAGCAAAAGCTATTACATTACTAGCAAAATCATCAACATGTTGTTACCAGGGGCTATAGGAAGTTATATCCTTTGCATAATGGCTCTGAAGGGTACTTACAGTGTAGTCTCACTAATAAAATCCCTATTTCCATTGTACAAACCGAGTTCAAAACATTGGAAAATAAATCTGCAACAACTTTAATAGGAGTTTAGATGCTAGTATGCATGTGGGAACTTTTGCATAGACACGTAAACTTATGGGTGGAAATTTGATGTTTAATTTCAAGCAGATTTTGTACCTCTTAATTCTCTAGGGCAGAAGAGAACTGTTGGCTTTACTGAGCATTCAGTGGCCTCTGTAAAGCTCTCTGAAACCATGAGATATTCCCTTCCCCAGCTGATAACATGAGAAGAGATCTCTGTTAGTCAAACCGATGTTTTCTGTTATATCTCTGAGGGGCTTTCAGAGCCAGCTCAATGAAATTCTGCTGTCAGTAGGTAATCTGCTGCAACAGAAACTAGATAGCAGCTGTACAAGAAAGCTGAGGTCTTAATTTAAGGGAAAAGAAAAATAACCTTGTCTAGAAACCCAAACAATGTTCTAAAAAGACAGGAACGTCTGATTTAATGAAACATGGGATATGGAAACAAAGTTTATGATACTGTGCTATATATCCTTGAGTTAGAAAAGGCTGTCTCAAACAATTTCCTCTATTTTCAAAAGGTACCTCAACCTTTCCAAAGAGCCCCATCACTGCAGATTTTTAAAAAGAGTGGTAGGAAATTTGCTTTCTTTTTACAGAGCAGTAGACTACTAAGAGGTGTACACGTGATAAAATGTGCTTGTGGCAGACTAAGCTGTATGTCTCAAGCAAACATGAAAATTGTCTCTTTCTCTTTGCTGTCTGTGTGCAATGGGGTACCGCTATTTTCTTCAAGTGAATTCATCTTTTTGAGAGGGTCCTCTGGTTTTTTTTTTTTCGTTGTTTCAACAAGTATTTTTACCATTTCAAGAACCTGATTTTAGATAAAAATAGGACCTAGCCAGCGTAGCAAACTTAGGCTGCCTGCCCCCTCCCATATTGATACCTCAGTTATATTTGAACTCATTGATAAATGATGCCTAATTTCAGAGAGAAGTAGAGACCTTAATGTTCTTTTGCTCGTTGTTGGCTAAGTATCTGTGGCTGCATTCCTGCTTATTTGCTGAAAGGCATCACCAGCTGTGAGCCCTTGAACATCCAAGCTAGTGCATCTATTTTATCTATTTTCTTTCTCTGCAGTTAGGAATTTCCATAAATGCTTCTGGGATCTTTTACTAACCTTTCCTTATTCTTTTTTTTTTCCTTCTCTTTGTTAAATTACCTCATGGTGTCAAGTTTAAGAAGTAAGAAAAAAATCTATTAAAGATGTGGACACAAGTATACAAGTACCTTGAATTAAAAATAGCTCCATTTTGTACTAGTATAAGTTAGAAACTTTAATTTGAAATCCATAAATATGAACAGAAAAACTAAACTTTGCAAATAGGTGTAAAACTGTTAACATTTTATTGCTAGTGAGTACTACTAAATAGAAAGGAACTGCAACTCAATCCTCAGGGCTGAAGTAGAGATGGCAGGAAACAAACAGTTTAGGCAGATTTTTGTCTGTAGTTTGAGAATGTTTGATATGAAAATTGCTGGGAAAGGCAGTAAAAATAGGATCCCTTTAAGCCATTTGTGAGTCCTCAAAAACAGCAGCGGGATGCTTGTCCTATGGGCAATACCATTTATGAATTACTTCTGTGGGAACTATTCATAAATAAAATGAGTAGAGTTCAGAATAAAAATGATGAAACTGATGCTTTTTCTCACTGAACTTGCCAGTTGGAAGGAAGGATCAGCTAGTGGGCCATCTCTCATACAGAGGTAGCTGTTAATGAGAATAAATGTATTGGGAGCTTTTTGGAGGTTTTAAGTTCCAAAAGATAATCTGCAGTTCTCCTTAACTGCAGGGAAAAAAGGATTCAAGTTGATGGGGAAAAAAGACTCAAAAATGTTGCACTCTGTTCATTGATTTAAATTCTCAGATGACCATGCTGGAAAAGGAAAATTAGCCCAATAGAAAATAAAAACTACAACCTCAAGAGGGCAAGCATTTATCCTTAACAATAATCAGAAAGCATGGACAAGAAGTTTTCAACAATAAAATTAAATATAGTGCTATTGAAAAATCAAGTAAGGCCTGAGTTTACAGCAGTGAACCTATTTCTTTTATAATAACCTTTGAAAGCTCCTCCGTGCCTAAATGTGATAAATGATTCTTTGCAAGTTACAAAATTTCAGTGTCCACATGCAGAAGCCCAGAGGGACAATAGCAGATGAAGAGATACACCTTTTATACTGTGTGCAAATCTCATGAAAAATATAAAGTAAGGATTTAAATCCTTGTAAGATAAAGCTTTCAAAAGAGAAGGGTTACTTTCTACTCTATCACGCATTATGGAAAGGCAGAACTTTGAAGAATTAAACCAGCACAGAGCAAAAAATTCAGCAATATAATAATCTGATTTCAAAAATAACTTTGAGTTTTTTCCTAGTAAATAAAAATAAAAATAAAAATAATATATGGAAAAAAATATGGCAGCTTAAAGGAAAGTACAGCTGTAGGTTTGAAGACCCTTATTGTCATAAAGAGAGGAAATAATTGTCAAAAGATCATTTACAATTTAATTTTCAAAATCTGTTTATTTCCAAAGGTATTGTTCCATCTCTGTTGACTTGTTTTAAGAAATGTTCTCTTCTTTTTATATATATATATGTATGTATGTATGTATGTATGCCTATACATGTATGCATACACATATCTGTACAAATGTATTAAAAATGTTGCATTTTATTGCAATAATTTAGAATTTACATATAACATGTTTGACTATTGGCCATTATCCCTATTCTTCTATTGCATTTCTCATGTTAATGCATACTTAAAAAGACTGAGTTTTGTTCTACCTCCAATACACAGTATGAGATTTTTATGGTAAAACAGCATGGGGGGAGTTTATATTTAATTGTAAATTCCATGCTACCAGCAAAAGGTCATCTTTCCTGTTACCAAAATAAAAATACACTCCCTATGTCACATTCAATAGGACATAATGTACACCAAAATGCCATTTTAATACCACCATTTCCCACTCCCCACCCCAAAATAAAAAAAAAAGGAAAAGGGAAAACAGAAAAACAAAAAGTAAAAAAAATAAGATCGTAAAGAGAATAAAAGAGGAAACAGGACAAAATAAAAAGGGAAATAACATTAAAAAAAAAAAAGAAAGAAAAAATCCACAGTCGTGAGCCTCAACCAAGAAAAACTTGTTTTCAACTGTCTCAAAAAATCTGTCAGAGATTTCTGGGGAGAAGGGAGCTTTCTTAATAAAGCAGTTACTTCCGAAAATTTTTCCTTGCTTTCAAAATTCAACATCTCTACATTTGGTTTATTTGAATACTTTCAAGTGGCTAGATATTACTACAAATCCTCCTGTAGCTATGGAAAATAATGCTTTTTTACTGATTGATTAACAAAGCCTATATACAATGTTACTAGCTGGCCTTTAATTGTCTCATGGTGGGTAACACAGTAATGATCTTTTCACTTATATTATTGAGTATATTAATCACTTGTAATGGCTTTGCTGCATTCCAGAATATGTTCAAATGCAAGTTATTATAGCTGTATATTGTTTGGACATTAACTGCTGTGCCACCTAACTCACCTTTTGTATTGCGGTCAGGTCACATACAGTGTCAATGAGCAAAAAAATTCACCTTGAAATGAGTAAATAGTGGATTGCTTAGTGGATTTCTACCTTTCTGTTCCTGGTCACCAATTAGTAACTTGGACCACTGAAACAAACAGCATCCACAAAGATGATTCCAGAATTGAGAGAATCTGAAAATGAAGACACATTTACAAAACCTGGAATGAATAATTACTGCATGCACTTTATGAAAACTTACGACATATGTTAACATTATAAGCCAAGATGTTGGCACTTATGAAATTAGATCTTCCCACTCTGCAGACACAGGAGAACAAAAATTATGATGACCTAAGACCAATTAAACCAAGAAGTTATTCCAGCCAAAGTCATCTCTGCAAAGCCCTACCGCTTTGTGCCAGAGTCAGAAATCTGACCACAGTACAGACCTGAGGGTATATGAGCAGAGACTTGTGCCCTTTGAAATCCAATGCAGTCCTCCAGCTACAGATGTCTTCTCTCACTCTTGGCAGGCTGCACCACCTGGAAGCTGAGAGGAAACAACCATGGCAGTCAAATAAAACTCCAGGGCATGGCACAAGTCAGGGTGAGTGGTCCAGCTGCCATCAGGTGTCAGTGCTGCAATATTTCTGAGTCACAGTCAGTTCACACAACACAATCAGACATGCTGAAACACTGACAGTAAGATTCTTAGAAAATTAAAATAATTACTATTTTAATACTGTGGCTGTTATTAATATTCTTTCTTCCGAAGAAGGGAGCTACAGAAAAGTGCCATTAAGAAGTTCTTGCCAGAATCTTGACATTTACTGCTACACTATGCATATGCATCCCTGATATTATGCAGTTGTCTGCTGGATTGGGTTTGGATCTGGTGCTGTTCATTGGAATTCCATTTTTTAGTCTGTGGCACAACTTGGAAACCACTTTCATCGGCAACAGATCTCAGAAACCAGAAAGCTGACATTAAGATTTTGGAGTTTTTTTTACCAAATATCAAACTAAGTCTTTTATTTTTTCAAGTCAAAAACTGCTAGCAGCTTTTCTTCCTTTGCTGTATTCTCTCTTTCTATATTTACAGCCCTATATTGTTTGCTGAACAAAAGAACATGCTGCAACAAATCTCAACTATAAAAATGCCTTTTCTCAGAGCTGGTTGCAACATTTTGCCTGCTGACACAATTTTATCTGTCTTTCCCTGCTCTCTTGCTCCTTCATTTAAATAGTATGATAAATAAATATAAATAAAAATGGAAGTATCCTGTTATGCCTTATTATGTTGTTAGCAGTGTCAAATATCTACTTTCTCAGAGCAGTCACCATGCTTCCTTTTAGCATCTTGCCTAGATTTTCTGAAATAAGATGATTTCCTTTACTCTCATGGAAACTTTGGAATTTTGTATCCGGTTACACCTGTTTAACTGACTTCTTTTCTGACTATTTTGTTGCTTAAATAGTGCATATATATATATATATATATATATATATATATATATATATATATATATACACACACATACACATATTTCAAGATATGCTGCATTAATAGCATTTAGACAGGTATCAGGTATTATACCTGATTTGCACGTAGCTTATTGTAATGTCTTGAATCAAGTTAAGTTGTAGTGCCTTTTCTGCTCAGCAGGAACAGAATGAGGCTAAGACTGGTCAGATTCCTCAGCTCTAGGTAATTCCCATATAAGCCACCATACAGCATATGTTCTCCTGCTATGTGCTCACTGCATGGGAAAAGCAACCAAGCATCCATCCTTGGTGAATAAAGAGTGGTACTAGCTACACAGCAAGAATTTTCAGGCCTGAAAAGCTCTGGCAAAGAAAAAAAATAGTGTTTATGGTGGAACAAAATAGCCAAGCACATAAAAAAGAGAAAGGCTCATTTGTCACATGTCTCTGTTATTGACATCTTGTGTCAAGTCAAAAACCAGGAGAACTTCTTGCATTGACAAGTGAGTAATGACAGTGTACAAATCCTGATGCCAGGGGGGAGAAAAAAAATAACAATCAAAAAGCCAAACCCCTCCAAAAAACCCCAGTCTAACCGCTAAAGGCATGCACAGGAATCTGAAACGTTTAAATTTTCTCTTGGAAGTTCTAGGCTTTTCTCTTACACGAGCTGAACTACAGATTAGACTGTAGCTAGACTACTTATCCTGCTCTGAGCCTTCAATGTCACTTGTAGGCAGAATTTGTTTGCAAATTAAACAGGAAAAAACCTGAAAAATATAAGACTCTCCTATCCCTCTCTGTCTTCTAACTATCAAGCAGAAAACTAATTCTGCAGGTTAAGTGCAAACAGTAGGTAACTTTTAAATCAGCATGCTCTTATCTCCTCATCCCATGCTGAGCTCTGTCATCAATTTTATGTCTGCATCTTTATTTGAAGAAATTTAAAACTTTCTCCCTATTTTATATAGACCGTGTTGATGACAACAATTTTGAATCATGACAACAATTTTGAATCATGAATACATTAAGTATATGAATCTCTATGTCAAACTCTAGACAAAATTCTTCTCTTACCTTGTACATGTGTGAGTAAGCCTTGAAAATTGCCCAGTTTTCACCTCCGTGTTTTGATTTTGATTTTGCCTATTATGTGATAAACAAATTTAAAGTGTTTTCACACACACACACATATATATATATATATATATATATATATATATATACATATATATATGGGGAATTGAAAACCAAACAATTTCAAAATTAAAAACATCTACATGTCTTGATCATAACTCTTTATATTTTCAGTCAATTTCAGCTGAATAACTAAATATAAAACACATGAACTCTCTTGACACAATTTTGGTCCCCCTGCTTTTGCAACACTAGCCAAAGAAATTTTGTTAAGTCTACAAAATAAATTAATAGAGAAACGTTTATGTATTGCTGAGTCCTAAACAAAATTCTGCTTTTAAATTGTATCCTTCTTCTCCAATGTTTGTGCTATATGGAGATATTGGTATGATTTATATTTATTCTGAGCATGTGTATCCACTTGAAAGAGTGCCTGTGAGGGATGCTTAAACTGTGTGGAAGGCACAGATTAAATCACATCAGTACTGCTGAGTTCAAAAGCAAAGATCTTCATGTTTTTTTTCTGCTGTCTAGTCTCATGCTGATTCAGAAATATTTTCATAATTTTACAATCTCTTCTGGTCTCATGTTGATCTCATGGATTTTTCAGGACAGGTTACTAATTAAGAAAATTCAGTCTCAGAATATAGAATACTGACATATAAATGGTTTTATTAAAATTTTTTTTTTGTAGAGATTTAAAGAAAAGCTCAAGCAAATTGCATAACATGCAAATTATTATAATGAAGTACTTTAAGTTGTAGATGGATCTGCAACTCTTTCCACTTCATTAAAAAAAAATAATGAAGCTTAGAGTAGATTATTATTCAACATTCTGAGAATACCAACTATACTAAATTATTCGATTTACTTCTACCATATAATTGTCATTCTTTTAATTATGGAATGAAAAAGAAATTATTAAAAGTCAATCTCAAAACTTTTCATAGTTATCTTCATATTGACACTTCTTCATATTTCAATTTCTTCACATATACATTGATTCTTATCCTATTTACAATGACTATAAAGTTCAAGACTTTTACCTGTACATTAAAATGAAAGTAAAATATTATTTTGTCACCTTCAAAGAAAAATCTTTTTTCTTTTTTCTCTTTTCTTTTCTTTTCTTTTCTTTTCTTTTCTTTTCTTTTCTTTTCTTTTCTTTTCTTTTCTTTTCTTTTCTTTTCTTTTCTTTTCTTTTCTTTTCTTTTTCCTTTTTTAAATTTGGTTTTAATATTTCTGAATCTTGTGTGTTACTCAATCACGCTGGACCACCTAAGGGCTGCCATACTCTCTACAAATCTCTGATAAGGTTAGTGAAGTGTTACAAAAAACATCTCTGCAATTTCAATATGTGCTATATTTCTCATCTTAAGAATTTTATTACAAAGGTCAGTACTGACTAAATAACTTCTGGAAATAAGATGTTAATAGAAGTGCACATGACTGCAGCAGCTCAGCCAAATCTAAGACTGTGGAAAATCTGAGGGATAGCAATGATAGTTTGAAGGACAGACAAGGGAGTTATTTTTAGTCTTACACTTGCAAGTCTGAAATCATTCTTTTTTCTCAAATCTCATTGTCTAACCTATGTTAATAAGTAAGTTCTTTTATAATGAAAAATTCGAATATTAAGAGAAAATTAGATATGAAAAATAGATGGATACTGCCACATGCAAACACCGCAAATTGCTAGATACACGGTCTCAGAGAGCAAAGATAAATATTTTCTGAATTTTGGATTTAGAAAAGATGAACCTTTCTTTTTTTAAAAAATTTAAGAGATCACAGCCACGTTTGATGATTTGTGGATGGTCCAGACACTGAGTAGTGAAGCAAAATATTTGCATGTGTCTATACTTAATTCTTTGTGGTCACTACTGTTTGATATTTTTGCATACTATGACCAATATATGAAAGATAAATAGACAATTAATAGTTTTAAATGCCATGAGAAAAAAAAAAAATTATGACTAAAAATCCCAAGTGAAAAATCAGGGATCTTTGGTGACTTCAAAGGAAAATCGAATGCAAAAGCACTGAAATAAAGTTGATATTTATATTTTAAAAATTAAAAATTAAAAATTAAAAATACTGATTGTGTGAAATTAAAATTTAAATTTCTGTTATATGATCTGTATTTCCACACATCTATGTATATGAAAATAGTAAATGGACAGAAATTTTCTGGTTTTGGATGATGTATTAGATGTCAAAAAATGTCTTTCATACAAGATACCAGAAAAAGTTTAAAAAATAGATTGGAAATAGAGAATATTTTGCATACAAAATACATTCTAAAAACAACAAAGTTGAATGAGCACTGTAAACAGCAGACACCACAGCCTGAACTGCAATTGAATACTTCTGGCAGTTTTACCCTTAGTCAGTTATTACATCAGCTTCCATCTATAAATACCTGCTCTTAACTCTGTATCAATACCATTTAGCTCAAGGAATTCCCAAACACAGACAGGTATGAGCTATATGCCAGGCCCTATTTCAGCTGCTGTAAAATAGAGACTTCTCTGGCGTAATTGCATCAGCTGCCTTGGGTCACACAACAGTTTTAGGAGAAGCACAGTAGTGAACATTACTGCAGCAACTCAGTGACATTTCCAGAGTTGATGGGAAAGCTCACCAGCTTGATGCCAGGACCTCTCCACAAAAATAATGCTCATTTAGTAATTACAGATATCTGATCCATTTCTATGAACTCTTATAACAGTGACTGCAAGCTGACTCATGTTTTTGGATAACCACTTGGCAAGGTGTTTTGAAAGGAAAGCCAGTCCTCATAATGAAGAAATCTGAATGGCAGGTCACTTGTTCAATGACTAGGAAAGACCTCTTTTATGACTGGAAACAACCTTCTAGTAGCTGAAGAGTGCTGACAAGAGGGCTGGAGAGGGACTTTTTAACAGGGTATGTAATGATAGGACAAGGAGGAATGGCTTCAAACTGGAAGAGAGTAGGTTTATATTAGATATTATGCTGACTACAAGGGAGATGAGTCTGTGGAGCAGGTTGCCCAGAGAAGTTGTGGAAGCCCCATCTGTGGAAGAGCTCAAGGCCAGGCTGGATGGGGCTCTGAGTGACCTGGTCTGTTGGAAGGTGTCCTTGCCCCTGGCAGGGGAGTTGGAACGAGATGATCTTTAAGATCCCTTCATAAACCAAACCATTCTGGGATTCTCGGAATACTCTATATTGAAATGCATAAAGCATTTCATTACAATGAAGGAGTTGAAATATATGATTAAGAGGAAAGTGGGGGAAAAAACCTCACTGTAACTGAATAATAACCAGATACACTTTGTTATGTCTGAGGAGTTACTCTGAAATATTAGCAGGAACCACTTAAATAAGGAAATTTTGTAAATATATGATTTTCAGGAAAATTAGGAAAAAAACCTTTTCAAGGAGTAAAAATTCCTCAGAATATCTACTAATTCATTCTGTTTACATAGTAAAGATCTAGAAAATGTGTATGCAAGTGCATATCTCAGAGGTACCTTGCATACTTGAGTAGAAAATGTATTGTACATAATATTTACAACAAAATGCCTTAAATCACAGCTGCTCCATCCAGTTCACAGATAGATCATTATATTACCCAGAATCCTGATGTAGCATCAAGACATCATTCTTTTGTGTTATTTGAGTGGGATATCATGCTGTTCACACTCTACTTGTAATTGATGATGACAGTCATGAGACAGTGCTATATTTGATTTATACTGTTTATTGAACTTGAAGATTTAGCTTGAATCTCCCGTCCAGTTTTTATAATCTTCTTTTAAGTGTCAAGCTCCTGGATATTGAGCCCCTCATAATTATGACAACTGTGTGACTCTAAAAACTTTGAAGATTAACATGTTATATGAGCAAAAGAAGGATGTCACAGACTCAAATTTCAAGGAAAAGAATACAAAAATTAGTATGTTAGTTTAGCTTTGGGCAGGGGTCAAAACAGAGTTTTTTCAGCCCTTGGTGTAATTAATGAATTTTTGTTCTCATTTTTTTAGAAATTAGTGAATGACTCATTGGGGATTTACATTGGTCTTTGAGTAATGTCATGACAGGAGTACTCTCTTTCAGAGGGTCAGGTAGAGCACATGACAGAACAGCTAATCTCTAAATGAGAGCCATGTATTTCAATCATCGATTTTAGAAACAGTTTCTTATAAGGCACTCAGTAATTATCATTGTTTGAAAAAAAAAAGATAAAAGTCCTTTGAGCATATGAGTCATTGGGAATTTGTTGGTTCATGTTAAAATAAATTGAACACATACAGGGCACTTATTGATATCTTGGTATCAATCGCACACAAATATCTCTTTAATGTTCAACTAGTTATGCAGATGAGAAAGACTGGAATTATTCAAAATCTCATAAGTTAGTCATAAAAACATTGGTTTTTAAAGTCTTTCAAAGGTTCCTTCTGAAAAGTCTTCAAGAATTTATAACATCAATTAACAAGAAAGATACTTACGAATTAATAAAATTCCACATGCAAGAAACAAAGATCAGAAGAAAACTTCAGAGTATTTAGTCAGTGTTTATGCATAAAATTCATCACCAAAAAAATATCAAAATTCTGTACTGAAAACTGAGATTTATAATAAATGTCTGTGTGATCCAGAATAAGTTGTGAATTCTGATGTCTAAATATTTTCTAATAATGAAAAATATTTGCAATAATGCAACTTTTAATATTTTTTAAACCCTGCATACACAAGAATGTTGTTAAAGCCATCTCATGATACTACTGATACCTAAAAATCAACACCAGCTAATAAAAAGAAACACAAATGAAAAAGCTTTAAAAATTTTGGCTATAGGCACAGACAGATAGAATAGGCCCAATTCAATTATTGAGGCCTAGAAAACATGTTTTGGAGTTATTCTCCATAGTTTTTTTTTTTAAAAAGTACTGCTGAGAGCTAAACAATATTAATGATGAAGAATGCTAGGAATGTTTTTGAAGGAATTTGTAAAGTGCCACATTATCACAAATTTATATTGTGGTCATACCTGAAAGCCATATTTATACAGGCTGATCACCTACAAAAGACAATTCAGTAGAACAAACAGGGAACAGAGAAGGGCAAGACAGATTATTAAAAGTATAGTAAAGCTTTCACAATAGAAGATTTTTAGCCTGGAACATTACAAGGCTTTCTGAAAGGTATGTAAAACCATGCTAATCAGGAAAAGGTTAATAAAAATGATTACTTTCTGTTTCTCATAACAAAGGAGCTAGGGGGCATAAAGATAACTTCATCAGTGGTTTAGAAACAAGGAAAAGGTTTTTTCTCTTTTTTTACATTAAAAATAATTCTTAAAATAATTCATGGGGAATACTTCCAGGAAAATAAATATTATTGTCCAGGCAGAATATCAAAGTTCCTAAATGATCAGTCAAGAAAAGTCAGATAAGTGATCTCTCTAGAATTCCTCTCAGTTTTGTTTTATCCTTTGCGATTCTTATTATGAGTCATCGTGGGAGATAAGATCTTGGACCAAATGATTTGTCTCTGTGTGTGTCTGAATATTTCTAGAGTCATAACCTTGAACACTCTTTTTCTGGAGTGATAAAAATTACCTTGGGGGTCATCATAAATCCTCTTCCAACTCTTTCTCCTCTCTCAATCTGACTGGTAACATTTTTTAGGTAGGAATACTAATGTTACACATGGTTACAGAGAATTCTGCTTACCTAAGAATTGCAAATCAGATCAAGAAGGGAAGACTAAATGTCAACCATTCCTAAGCGTGCACCCTTCAGTTCACTTCTAGATCTGGACAATAGCAAAGTCAGGTTTCACTGAAAGTTACTTGTACTGGGTTATAATACAGATTCATACAGGGTGTGTAGAGTTGGGAAGGGCCACTGAGACCATCTAACTCATCTCCCTGCTAAATCAGGGATTATGTTTAAAAGCCTTATGCACACAGTAAGAAATTTGGATCTACAAGGCTTGCACAATCAGAGAGTCTAAACTTCTTATTCCCCAGGATTCACAATACTTTTATGATAACTGTGTACAAAGTACTGTACAA
The DNA here is from genome assembly GCF_963513975.1 of Fringilla coelebs. Taxonomy (NCBI): domain Eukaryota; kingdom Metazoa; phylum Chordata; class Aves; order Passeriformes; family Fringillidae; genus Fringilla; species Fringilla coelebs. Next base: position 55,885,921 of record NC_140028.1, read on the forward strand.
CTTTGCACTTTCATGTGGTTCATGTAAATTGTCACAAGCACATTTATTTCCAAAATATTATATAATTTTCTATTAGCTAAGGCATAAATTCCATAGCCTTTTATATAGCAAATTAAATTTCAATTAGTAAACTGAGTCAAGAAGAGCTGGCATTCAGTGTGGTACCTTTTTCTATCTGTATAAGTTGCATTATACAAAGGATTTCTGTATACAAAGGAAACCATTATATAAAGGAAACCTGAACTGAATAAAAGGTAAGAGAATTGCTCTGTTATCGCAACAGTGAGAATATAAAATTGGAAATTTTTTAAACTACTCTCCCATTACAAAAGTAAGGTGGCCTTTTCATGATAAAAGCAGAGTTCAATAAGCTTTGTATTACAGCTTTGCAAAATTTGTGGCAAATTATAAGAAATTATCAAAATTTTGATAGGATGACATTACCATATACAGAAGAGAATAATATTGATGTTCTTTTCATGGTCCATCTCTAGACATGATAAAAGGTGGGATAAAAGATAGAATTAGGTGCAGACATATTGAAAAATCATCATTACTATCTCACATTTTTCATGCAGAGAAAGCACTTTTCTGTGCTCTGCCTTGCCCCTTTATTCCTTCTAGCAGGCAAATATCCTCAAAGCCACCAGCTGCATATTAATTCATTACTATTTTCACCAGTGGCATTTTTTTGCTCATCAGTTCTTAAATTTCAACAAGTCCTGACCAAACATAAAGAGATGACATTCGGCACCAAAAAGCACAAAGGTTCTTTCAAAAATGAGCATCCTCTCCTGATAAACATTGGAAGATCACAGTGACCTGAAGACTGATAAAGCTCAAAACACTTGGACTTAAAAAAGGAAACAAAAAAATATAAAAATTTGCATTAAATATTTCTTTGATGTAGAATAATCTTTGTGGATTTTTCTTTATCATTGCTATTCCGCCACTTAACCTGGTCATTACATTACTTTTATAATAAATGGAGAGAGTCAGAGGCAGCGGGCACATCATAGGAGAGTGTGTTACAAAATTACTTTCTGTGTAGAGAGAACAGTTACATTTGATATAATACTCTTTCTTTGCTAAAACAGAACTGTTCCCATGAGTATAAAGGAGATTCTCTGCTAGAAAATGATTACAAAGCTGAATCAGGTTTTTTTTCCTTTTTAAAGAACATTAAAGTTTTTAAGCTCATAAACTACTGGAAATAGCATTTGTATTTAATTTTAGATTTCCCAACAAGTATGGGAATAACAATATTGGGAATAATATTTCCCTAAATCCTACCTTGTCTTAAAACATTAGTGCAAAGGAGTGGTAAAATAAAAATAACTCTCTTCAATAGAACAAAACCTGGACATTAAACTGAAAATGGATGAGCCTTTGGAAAAGAAAATCCCTGTATGGCACTGAGACCAAAATTAGAAGGCTTTTAGTGCATTTAAAAATAATAATAATAAGGTGAAAGTTGTGTGTTAAGGTAAAGTCAGTATGTTAGAATAACACAGGTGATGAAGTGAAGAGAAAACAGACAAGAAAAAATGGGCCATTCTGCTCTTTTCCTCCTTTTGTGGGAGCACTGAGCTGCTGAACTGATGACTGATCATAAATATCTGCAATACAGTTGGTCCCAGGACCGAGTATGACAGCTTTCAATAAAACATTCATTGTGATGCTTTGAGGTCTTCAGAGGTACATAAAATAGTTCCCAAACTGCACATTACATGCAGTTTTCCATTATACGCTGCACAAAATGTCCTTGACATTCAAGGGTTTGCCATACATATTTTAACATGCATCACTCCAGGGTGTATTTGAAAATACCCTCCACTTGCCTTTAATAATAATGACTTGTCAAGTAGAATCCAGATCTTGGTTAATCTAACATAATACGGACTTGATGGTTTTTATTAACTGTCAAATGGAGCCCAATAGCCGTCAGAAACATTTTCCCCTTCTGTCATGCATTTGTTCCCAGTGTGTTTCATTTTTGACCACTAATGTAAAAGGTTAATAAAGTGCAGTATTAAATGTCATTAATATTCAATATGCATGGCAAGTGAATAGTTTTGCAGATCTTTTATTTTAAAGATGTTGGGATGTTAATGTGGCTATTCTGCAGCCTTGCAGAAGTGTATGTACCATGCTGCATACATTTGCAATTTGTCTGTAAAGACTCTCTACCACATTAGACTCTAAACTTCTATCAAAATTCACGTGACTGCCTCATAAATCTGAAGGGTTTATCTTGCTTCCAGGTCTATCACTTTCCCTCCTTTTTTTTCTTCCTCTCACAAGTTATGATTAATCTAATATTCTTTCATAAATGTTTTATCCTATGTCAATCATAAAATGACCAGAGAAAGCAAAGAGAAAGTCATATTTTCAAATATCTATCTACTGTCAGTATGAGGCTGGCTATCAGTGCTTGTTTTTCTCCACAGTGTTATGCTTCTCAAATAAAGAAACTATGCCCAGCCCCCTTATGACTATAAACAAATTGCCTGAGCAGCAGCCAAACTTATTAAAAATTCTAAAAGTGAGAAGACTAGAGATGCAGCTGATGTAACTATCATAGATTGGCTGTACAATGGACCTAAAATATTCTACTGAAAACTGTCCTGCCTTTAGGTTAGTGACACTGTCAAATGAATTTGATAAAAAAAATCTTAGAATTAGATATGAAGTAGTATAGTAGGCTGATCTAGCCATTATTAATCTGTTCTTCAAACATACTTATTATAATTTATTCCTTCATAATTTTTTCCTTTAACTTTTAACATTCTGGAGCCTCGAATTCCTCCGCTAACCAAGATAAAGGCAATGTTATTATGTTCAACACATTTAGATATTACTTATGTGTCTGCTTATATACCTTCTTTAAGAAACACCTCTAGATGTGTTTGATTTTAGCTCAAATAAAAACATCTTTACTTACCTTTTAAAATAAACCACTTCATTTGAAATTGTAAATTAACAAAATTCCCTATCAGTCCAATCAGTAATAAAATTAATTCTTTGTAAACCTGAAACATGTCAGACATGAGTCTTAGTGTATGGTAATATTGCTACAAACCATCTTTCAGTAATCTCTTCTAATATTGACCCCCTATAGGGAAATAATTTTCTAGTTACTCCGTGTCTAGCCTACACTAATAGTCAGTGTTATTGCTTCTTCTATAGGTAGAATGCAAGTCTACCAACTTGTAAGTTTCTGCTTTCAAAAATGTGAAAATCAGAGTTTAATCAGTAATTTTAAGGTTGACCTAGAAAGGTAGCGGGCATTCTGTTTAAGACTAGAAGCAAATATGAACATGAGTGTGTTTGTGTGAGAATCAGAGAGATGAGATGTACTGATTCCTTTCACTGTACTGTGTGTTTGAACAGAAAAAGAAAACCTAACACTTTTTTGTGGATTATTTAGGTATCAATTCAGGATGAGGAGAAAATGAAGACAACTTATGTTGTTAAGGACTGTGTGAAGCCAGTTAAACTTTAGACCATTTCTAAGCTATGTAGTAATTTTGTTGTTTCTTGTCAAAGTTTTTTAGGAGACAGAACAAAAACATGAATATCCTCCCTCTTCCCTGGCAGGATGTTTAATTACTTAAATGCCCAAAGTATTTGTGGCTAAGTTACAATCTAATGTTTAGTTGAAACTAGGTCAACAGATCAAACTTGCAGTTGGAAGGCAAGCTCTATTGATGAGTGACACTTCCAGCCCAGGTGATCATGAGCAAGCTCTTACCTTAATGAAGTTCCAACTCATATTTGCTGCTGTCTTCTCTGAAGATAAAATTAATTACTTAACACCTGAGACTGCACAAAACAATGTGCTTTTTTCTGGCCATACAAAACCTTGGTATTTCTAGTAGACATTACTGCACTTCTATATAATGTTCTTCATTTTGATGCTATTAATATTTAAAAAAATATATATCTTTTTCTTAAGTATCTCAAAACCAGTTCTTTACAGAAAAATATTGCCAGCAATATATTTGCATATATTAATTATTCATGAACAATAAAATTTACCTATTTTGCCTGGTCATTCCATCAGCTAATTATATGTGAAAACTTATTTGCTTGCTGAATAACTGCTTGCCAAAGAGCACTTTTGGCAAACATAGCACCTTAATACTGCCAATTACTTTCTTTCATGTACCATATGGAAAAGAAAATCTTGAATTAATGTTTGGAAAAGATGCAATAATTACTTTACTATGAGATGGGGCAGTTGTATTGTATCATATCCTATTGTGTTGTTAATTGGTTTTCACCAGCATAAAGAAATCTAATCTAATGTGCTCCAAATGCAGGATATTCCATACATTTGGTCTCATATTATGACAGAAATTGACTTTTGATGATAATAGGCACAGAACGTGTTGCCAGCTTGTATTATTAAGGCCTGTCAATGCTAACATGCTCTCCTCAAAATGAAAAATAAGGCAGGAATTCTTTCACTGGGTACTAACCATGTTAAAAGTGACACAAGGAAAAGAACAGTAATGAAAGGAATGAAAATTAGTACAGAACTTGTAAGAATGGATGAAAGATATTTGAGGTTTTACTAAATATGGTTTTTTGTCCTATTAGTACACTCTTGTCTGGCCATCAGCATCATTAATCAAGACTAATTTCCTAGTTTTAATAAAGCATGTGTATATTTTGAAATAAAATACAAGGATTTTGCTGTAAGTATAACAAAGATGTTATATCTTTTACTCCATCATTAAACATCAACTTTCATTTTTCTCCCATGGCAATGGGACTGCAGTACTTTTGGGTCAAAGCTGGGTGAGATGTAACTCAGAGTGTGTATGGTGGGAGACTGTGTGGGAACTTCCTGGTGGTTCCACTCTGCAACACACACAAAATCTCCAATATCTGAAGAGACACAAAGTGGGAAAATGCTCTTCAAAATTCATCATGTTCTAGTGACAGTCATTAGAACAGAATATTCTGTTACTTGAATACAAAGCAGGTCCTTGAAGTAAGTGGACTTATTCTGCTGAACTGCAAGGAATATACTTAATATTTCAAGAGGCAAAATAGGAAAAAGGATTTGACCTCCAATTCAGCACTAGGCATTTTCAGCTTCTGAGTTTAATGTAAACTCTTTTTTAATAACTGAATTTATATTTTTTAATATATTTGTGAAAAATCTGTAGACCAGCCCTTCAGAAAAGAGATGAAGTTTTAGACATAGCCAAACAGAAAAAAATGGCATAGCCAAACAGAAAAACACCCTAAATATTCCCTTTCCCCATTACCACTTATTTCATTGCAAATGGGCAGTGTGCAGGGTTAGTGTGCAGTGTGCAGATAGACTTTAAAAAATTGAAAAAAATTGGAATTGCTTAAAACAAAACTGTTTTTGTACACAATTTTATTTAAAAATAAAAATATTTTTTAAATAGTAACATTTTTAGAGTGGCCATAAGACACTCCAAAAAGAACTCTCAGGGGAGGTAATTCATGCCTTGTTGCATTGATGGTGACATCCTTCAGCCTCATGGTCAGCAGTGGTACACTAACTATGAATTAAAGCCGTACAGTTTGTGCCTTCCCATACCTTATTGCTTAATTAAAATGAGCCAGTTTATCAAACTGGAGAGACGAAGCTTCACCCCCTACATGCCTGAATGAGTCTTTGAGCAGCACAAAAGTCGCTTTCAACTTTCTTCATGTCAAGCCTCTCACAGTAACCATTCACTGTGAGAGATTTGTTGGCTGTTCTTGAATACAGCCACTGCTTTCGTGCTGTGGCAATCCATGTATTTGCAAGATAATGAGTTGTGGGAATGCCTAGATTCTGCACCCCTACCTTTGCTTTCAGCTGTCCTCCTGACATAATGAAACAACTTTTTGGAGAAACATGCTAAATATCTATTTCTGAAACAGCAATATACTTTACTTTTAGTACTTTGAATGCAGCCTACTTTTTACTGAGCCACAAGTTTCAAAAGAAACATTTCCTCACAGAACTGCTTAGCTAATATTCATTTGATGCAGGAAGACAAAATCTAGATGTGGCAATAATGTTAATGCATTTGCTACAGAATTATTCCCAATCTCACAGAAGGTGAGTTAATACCAGAAAATGGTAGAATTGAAGCACTAAAGGGGTCCAAAGATAAATTAATGTAATCAATAAAGACTTATCTTACTGCTAGTGACAGGGCTTGTCATGTTTCAAAAATTTTAGAAGGTTATATGCCCTATAATTACATTATACCAAACTGATTAATTGATCATATAAATTTTATTCCACTTATATTTAAATAGATTGTTTTTCCTAAATTACTGGATTTTCTTCCACACCATTTCTTTTTCAAGATACTATTTTATATGAGCTCTGTTCCCTATCCTATCAATTTCTCTAGTGGTCTTTCCATCAGCTCCTAGAAACAGGAAAGAAAATTTTGCTATAGTATCATCTACAATTGGGGAAACTGGTCAGAATATTTGATAATACCTGTACCCTTCCATTCTTCAAAAAACGCTCAATTACTTTTCTTATTTTGCAGCTAGTTTGCTGCAGGTAGCTAGCTAGAAACTAAACTGCAGACAGGAGTGGGAAAAGGTGTTGACTCCAGTGAGGTTATTACCAAAGTGGTAATAAAAATTACCACAGTTTTCATTTTATTCTTTTAAACTTACAGCTTCTTCAGTATAAATATAATTTTCATCATCCTTCAATGAAAGGGTTATCCACTTTGATGAAATTTCGAAATGGCATATTTATTTCCATTATTATAGCTTCAGTATGAAACTTACCATTACTTTTGCAAAATTATGACCTCTGCTTTTTCTTCTATTTTTATCCCTCTAAATGTCCATTTCTGTCACTAAATAATACTTTGAGTACATTATCAAACCTTTTTGAAACGATTCATGCAGAGTAGAGATATGTTTTTTTGTTTGCCTAATCAGTATTGCACTTTTCAATTTTCCTAGATCATTACCCTTTTCATGTGTCAGAACACTTCTGGGGCCAATGTATTCAGCTAACAATTAAAAAATTGCAAAATGTTAGTTGCAGACAAACGGTTCTTTTCTGTCCAAAATATTCTCTGCAATGTGTAGACAGACATTTGATATTATAAATGGCTTTTCTTAATACACATTTTGGCTCTGGCTAATGTAGGAGTGCTCAAAATAGAATACTTGGTCATATTTTTGGGTATGCAAGGGGCATAGTATGGAAATAATTAGATTTGATAAAAGGTCTCTAGAAGATCATAGTTCCTGATGGTGCTTCATATAAAATTTACATGCTAAAAATTGTAATTATAGTTTGGGCAGATACTAGCTCACAGAGTGCAGGCTAATGCTGGCTAAGGCCTCCTATTCTAAAGCTGTTTTCAGTTGTTCATAATTTTGCTAAACTTTAGACATTTGGAGTGAATTGGGCATGCTGTACCACTTTAATTACAAAATTTGACATAAAAGGATCCATAGGCTATAAAAATGCATACAGAGGGGAAAATTGAAAAAAAAATAGGAAAAAATGAAAACAAAAAAATTTTGTGTGAAAGAGAGAGGTTAAGAATGCTTCTTGTTGAGACAGTAATATGTCTACAATTTTAAACAAGGCTGTCAGTAAACAGGTTTTTAGCTTTCTGCCACTTCTGTTTATCAAGAAAAAAAAAATATGGCAGACCACACTTCCATCACGAATTCCAAATCCAATGACATCACTGACACACATTCAGGAGAGACCTGTTAAAGATTGACGGCTGAACTCTGAAGCTGAGTTGCATTTCATCCAGAGAGGACACACTGTTTCTCTCTGCTGAAGAACTCTGAGCCTCCAAAGAAGTAATCAGCCACAGTCAGAGCTGACCTGAACTTGTACTGCTTCACACGATGGAGCCACAAGCACAGACCTGAAAAATGAGACATTTGTTTCTTTGTGATTTATTCCCTTTCCTTTAAGCTTCAGGAGAGTGAGGAGTGAACAAAATCCCAGATGAGAGAGCAGTTGTGGGACAAATAGGAGTGTGGCAAGTAAGAAGTGGGCATAAGGAGAGCTGTATTATATGAGAGAGAAGCAGAATGGCCGAATCAGTAGGGAAGAAAGCTATTTGCTGATGGGGAATTCAGAGATGCCTTAGTATTGCACAAGAGAAGAATTATTATCCCAGGGTTCAAGAGCATGACAGAAGAAACAGTTGAGGAGGAATAGGATTAAATGAAGATAAAACAAGAAGAGTAGAGGCAGAAATATGTTTTGGATTTTGTTTCTCATTTGGCATAGTCTCATCTACAGCTGTAACTGATTGCAAAGTTGTAAGACCCTACATTAATTTTCTGACAGAGAAGGCTCTCTAACAAAATAAATTCCTCTCTGAGTACCATTTCAAAAAAAAAAAATCATGCTCTGGTATGATTTCTTCATTTATTTTAAAGGTTTTTTACTTTTTAAAGGAAATTGCATCCAAGAATCATGTAAATAATTTTAAAGTCGACCTTGAATTGCATTGTACCGTCAGTAACATTTTCAGTTCAGCATTACTACTGGAAACTTCCTCCAATGATGTATTATTAGCATATTTTGAAAGACAGAGCAGCTCTCTTTTCAAAGGTCACAGTTTCTCAATTCAAAAGGAACTGGGAGGGAAAAAACGCAAAACAAAAGAATGGTGATAAAAAAAAGGAAGATGAAAAGAAGAGAACTTAAGTAGCAGAAGCTAATCTTGGGATAAGAAGAAGAGAATTAAATTCACATTGAAATCTTGAGCTATTTTTGGAGTGGTTTAGGTGGCATTTGGTCTACTGACAATGTTAAAAGACAAGAAAAATTTCATTTCCACTCAGTGTAAGCAAGGAATTTCAAAAAATGTCTGGGCAGGCTTTTGAATTTCAACAATTATATTCATTCAGGGGCATCTTTGTTTTAAAAAAAAGTCTCTTGCATATAAATAAGCAATATTTTACAGAGGGAAGTAGTTTATATTTGAAATATATGGGATATAAGAATTACAGTGTGGTGCACTTTGTCTCATAGTTCATTCTTTTTCATGTGACTGAAACTGTGGCAACTTTTGAAATATTTCTGTTTCTTTTTCAGCAGTTGATCAAAATAAGGAATGGTTAAACTCCAGATACCTAACTATTTTTAATCTTGTTTATAGCATAGGTTTGCAGAAATCTAGCAACTGTGGTTTTCCTCTGAAATCAAAGTTGGAAACACTGCCTTTTGGCAACATTTAAGCATTCCTCCAGCAGAGGAAACAAGTGTGTTGCAATCAACAGACCTAAAAAACACTTGAAGTTTGGCATCACCGTCGAGGCACTCAGCCAATCACTTTCTAACCTGAAGGTATAAACAGACAGACTGCAGTTGGGGTTTAGAGAAGTACTTGAACCTCAATACAGTAGATGACAGCAGATATAGGAGAGAACAGATATATATGGGACAAAGGGAAAGCTGCTGCTCATTTATCTGTCTCACAGAAAGACTATTATAGATCAGTGGTTCCTTTTGCTTTCCCATTTTCCTGTAATCATTACATATCACTGGGAAAAAAGAGGCATACTGCATTCTTAGGTATTTCTTTACTTCACAGTTCATAGACAGGACTTCTTGTAGCATTTGGAAGAGCATTTCCTTCATACAATGTAAAAGATGAATGATAAACCGTGATTAGAATGAAAATAATGTTCTCTAATGATTTTGAAGTCAAGCAGCAAATAAGAAAAGTGACTGGTAATTCATTATGATTTTCATGTCTATCAATAAAATACCTGAAGCAAGAGAATCTCATAACATTGTGTAGCCACCTTTGTTTCACTAACTGAATTTGCTTTGTGGATAATTATGTAAAAGACAATGAGTCTTTTAGCACACTCATTTTCCTAGTGGATTATAGGTGTGTGGTTTTAGATGAAAAGTATTTTTCTGGGGCTCTTTCCACCTTGAATATTGTTAACTATGCTTAACACATGCAGAAGGGGAAATTTAATTATTATGATGAAAACATTCTAAATGTTTTCATACAGAATTTTTTGTTCCATTCCTTAGATGAGATTCCAGCAATGTGTTAGATTAGTCCATGGGAAGAAGTCTCATTCAGGGTATCCTACACCTGGTATTCCTATTGTTGAGAGTGTTCATAGAGATGTCTTGTTTTAGAGGGAAGACATATTTCATTAATCTGAAGCTTCATCATCCTTGTTCATACTGCAATATTGTGGTGGGTTGAGCTTATCTCTCTGTCAAAGATGTCCATTCAGCCATTCTTTCTCTTTCCCTCCCCAACTAAGCTCGTGAGCTAAGACGAAGAGAGGGAAACCACTTACTGATCAATGTTAGGGGACTTTTTACTCTAAAGGACATGCACTTTCTCAGAAGTTACTCCCTGTGGCTATGGGGCTCAGCTGTGCTCCATGGCTCTGTGGACCAAGCTGCAACTGGCTTAGTAAGGTTCAGGGAAGTCTCAGCCTGTCCTCACAAAATGTGTGCTGCAGTCCCCCTGCTGCCAGAGCCTGGGCACTTGCAAACCCACAAAGACATTTTCCATACCATTTTGAAAATAATAAATAAAACCCTGTGTCTTTAATCATTTAATCACTATACAAATAAATATTCAATGTAATAAACTACAAATAACTAATAGAATATATGAGAAAGAACATGCTTTATATAGAACAGTAAAGAAAGATCAAACAGAAGTCTATTACATTCAAAGTTCACAAGGATTTTAAATATTTAAATCAGGTAGTTCAAGAATATAATATATCCTTAGCAGGAAATAGCTTGATATATTAATTTAAAACCAAAAAATAGGATAAAGAATAGCAGAGCAGAATTTTCTTTGGACAATCTCTTTTTGCTTGTTTTGCATCTTAGCACAATCAAGAAATGGATACTTCCCATGCAAGGTTTGGTAAAACCAAATCCACTACATTCTGGTGTATGGAAAAAAACAAAGAAAGGTGAGCAAGGCATGAGAAACTACAGGAGGCCCTGTGAGATGAGCAAGTGCAATTAGAGTGTCAGTAACATCTTAATGAAAATTAATATCACCCCTCTTATTATGAACTAAACCTGTGAGACCCTATCTAATCTTCAAAAAGAGATCTGCAAAACTAGGGCACACAGAGCTCAGCAGTAACACCAACAGTATTGAAACACAAGCAAAAAAATTTCATGACAGGATGAGGAACAATGCCTAGAAACAACAAATTTCATCTCAATATGGGGAAGAACTGTTTTATGTTCAGAGTGGAAGAGCACTGGAACAGGCTGCCCAGGGAAGTCATGGAGTCTCCCTCTCTGGATATATTCAAAACCCACCTGGAGAAGTCCCCATGTCACCTGCTCTAGGTGACCCTGCCTTGGAAAGTGGGTTGGACTGGATCATGTTCAGAGGTTGCTTCCAACCTTAATGATTCTGGGATTCTTAGAAAGAAAGGACTGCAAGCTTAAAAGAAGCTGGCATGCAGACTTGATTTTGTTTTGTCATAAATAGGTATTTTGCCATTGAGGTCTATTAGACTTTCAAAGAAATCCAAATGAAATCCATTTTTTTTAACAACTGCAGAATTACCTTATGACATGGACGTCAGGGAAAAGTATGGTACTGGATGATTTTTCCATAGTAAATGTCCAGAATTGTTATCTTCAAATATTCTGTGATGGAACTGGAGATTTTTAGGATAGGGCAATTCAGCACACACATGACACAACATCTTTGTGCCAAGACCATTATTTGGAGTGCACCTGTCCCTTCTAGCTACTAATCCTCACATTTCTACAAATTCCTATTCTAACAACTTTCCTGTCTCCTTGTACCCTTGCTGTCTTTCCTACTGTGTTGGAATCCTCAAATGTAGCATGGAAACTTTAAATCTTCTTTATTATAGAAATAGTGCATAGCCTGCCTGTGAAAATTCAATGATGATTTTACATAGAGAAACAGCTAAAAAAGCATTCTGAATTTAGTTATGTAGAGTTGCCTGCAAATAGAGAGAATACTTTTTACTGTTAAACTGACTATATTTTGGGCTCCTAATGTGTTACAAGTAGTGCCTTAGAGTCTGTCTTTTATCAGCCTAACTCTTACTCCATTTTAGGTTAATCTAAATTATTGGCTTTACTTATTTAACAATACTAATATGTGATCATACTCCCAGCAATTTTATAATTTAAGCTTTAAAAAACTACCATTTAAAATAATTTATTTTTACTCTTGGTTTCGAATGTTTAGCACATCAATAGTAAATTTCAAATTTAAAATGAAAAAAGATCTGCTTATGGGATCTATTGTCCATATAATTCATAGCAGTTCTGTATTTTTTTTTGTTTCATTTTCACTACTGAGCAGATTAATTTCTGTTTTCTGATAGTTCTCAGTAATCATATCTAAAGCAGATAAAGCTAGATCCTAAGTTCAGAACTTCAGGTTTTACCCTTATGTCAATGTCACTATCTGAAGTGTTACTGATTGAGAGCCAGGCCGTATGTTTTAAATTTATCAAAATTTCTGTGGGGAAAATTTGTTAATTGTGGAACTTATGAAGCACCTCGATTAGGTGTCAGTCCTTTTTTTCCCCTCCACATGGATGAAAGCAAACTTTTCCCATTGAACTGTAAATCCTGTGAAACCACTGCTATGAAAATGTGGGGTCACAGTCTGTTTTATAGCACTGGTGGTAATAAATGGCAAGCGCTTACCCATAGGACAAAAATTCACAGCAATTTCTTTTTACTGCAACTGGTACTTGTGACTGCAAGGTGAGGGACTGTGAATGTGCAGAGCATTTAAAGCCTTGAGTATCTTGTTTATTACCTCGGAATTTTAACTATTAGCATTACAGACAGGCTTCTATATTTATAGCATGACGTTATAAGGTAAAAGGTGTGTCAAGTTTCATATAGAAAGAAGGGGCTTTTGGAAATGTATTTGGCTTGTGTATTTTTTTTTTAATTTTTCTTTGGAATTGCTTGGATCTGACCAGTACAGAAAATTATTTTTCGTAAAATAAGAATAATTACCTGTCCAGATCACTATGAACATAAATTTTTTTAATTCAATATGACAAGGCTGAAGAATATAATTTTATACATACAGTTCATTTCCTCAGCACAAAAATTATAGAATTCTTCTGCTTTATGAGGCCTGTGTTTAAAACAAAGTAGATATTGCTCCTAAACACTTCTTCTTCCCCAGGCAAAATATATTTAACAAAAAAAAAAAAATCTTGCAAAAACAGGGTTAGAATTTGGCAACCATCAAAAGTCCTAGGGTAAATTAATATAATGGAAGTATATTTAAAGTTAGTTATTTCTATCTAGTAATTACATAAAATATTCAGGAGTATTATATTAGCAATGGAATAATCACTAAGTATTGACATTCTTATTTTAAATTATGGAGAGTAAGGCAATTTTAATTTTTGTTTTTTAATGCAGAAATTCCATTATTTATTCCTTAAGTGAATATATCACGCCAACTCTGTTCTGTCTCTTCCTGGGGTTTTTTGAAAGTGTGTTCCCTTTTAGCCCATCACTGTATAAAATGCAACAAGAGTGATCAGCTAATATATCAGGAAGAAAAAACACTTGTGTCTAAAGTTGTTTCAACTAACACAGCTGAAAGATCTTGTAATACTACAAACTTTGATGAGTTAGTGAACCTGTGCATTATTAATAAAGGAGCAGTTTGGTGGAGAAATATTGCTTTAAATGAAATATGAATGGATTGCTTGTGCATCAGAGCAGCACTTCGTTTTACTTGCACATTTACAGATAATGAAGCTATAATAAAGTTGAGATCAAATTAAAAACATGAGATTAAAACATTCAGTACTACTTTGCATTTTGCAGATCACTATAGCTGCTGCCTTGTACTCAGAATTCTCAAGGTCTTAAACAGTGGCTATGATAAATGTAATAGCATTAATTTTTTCAGTCTATTGTAATATATTTTATTTATCCTAATTATCTTTTCAGATGCTGAAAAACAGAGCAACCATACAAAATCAGAATAAAAACACACCACATGTCTATGGCCATGGGGAAAAAAAAATATAATTACATGGGTAACCATAAATTAAAATATTTCCATTTGACAGTAATCATCAATGAATAAAATATATCCTTTACCAGAGATTGCTATGATTCTTCTACATATATGGACTTTATAATCAATCCATAAAATAACTTTACTGGAATAAATATTTTATTTTTACTCTGATGATGATTTATTTATGGCCCCGATTTTCAAGCGTATATACATTATGAAATGTCCACTCTACTGTTACTGCATTTGGGGAATTTTTGCATTAACTCTGTGGTTAGTAAGTCCATAATTTTACAACTGACTGCACAAGGTGAAATGAAAGCCAATGTCTAATAGTTCTATTATACAATTATTCTTTTTTTGAGCCATTATTTTTTTCATGTTTAATCCCAAATTAATATTTTAAATCATATGTGTATTTATCAAAATTTTGTGGTGGGTTGATCTTGGCTGGTTGCCAGGTGCTAACCAAGCTGCTCTGTCACTGCCCTTCTTGACTGGGGTCGGAAAGAAAATAAGATGGAGGAAAACCCTTACCTTTTGGGTCAAGAGAAAGGCATTTTACTAGAACAAAGGAAGAATGCAAAAAATTTCTTTCTACACTTCTGATCAGCAAGTAATACCTGTCCATTTCCCAGGAAGTCAGGCTTCAGCACACATAGCACTTGCTCTTGAAGGAAAAAACTATAAATAACAAACACCCCCCTCTTCCTCCTCTTTTCTGAGCTTTTATACCTGAGCAGATGCCATAAGGCATGGAATACCCTCTTGGTGAGTTTAAATCAGCTGTCCTGGCTGTGTCTATCCCCGAGATCTTGCCCACCCCTGGCCTAGTGGTGTATGGGGAAGGTTGGAGAGATAGAGCTGGTGTTGTGCCAGCATTGCTCAGGACTAGCCAAAAATCTGGCATATGGTCAACACCTTTTTAGACACCCATGGAAAGCACAGCACTGTGAGGGCTGCTGTGGGGAATAGCATCTCAGCTAGACCCAATGCAAATGTGTACTTGTATGTCAAATCACTTAATTTTTTTTTCATCATATATGTGAATGTATGTATGATACCTGAAAAGAA
Source organism: Fringilla coelebs (assembly GCF_963513975.1). Taxonomy (NCBI): domain Eukaryota; kingdom Metazoa; phylum Chordata; class Aves; order Passeriformes; family Fringillidae; genus Fringilla; species Fringilla coelebs. Next base: position 55,901,037 of record NC_140028.1, read on the forward strand.
AAAGAAAATTGAAGTCTTTGTTCTTTTGGGTTACTAAAAGCAACATTCAAAATTAACAGGATTCTAATATGGATTTTCACATAATTAATATTATGTCTTTTACATGAGCCTTCTGAAAAGCAGTTTGCAGAAGAATGACAAGAAAAGGTTTTTGTAGTGAAACAGAATAGAAGAATAGCTTTAGATGAATAAATATTAAAAGCAATCAGTTTGAACTTAGGAAACTTGGAGAAGACTAGATAAGTTTGTGTCATTTTGGTACATGAAATAGAAAAACTCAGTTAAACAACATATTAAGAGAGAAAATATCAATGTTTTCATCTATAATATTTCATCCTTAATCCCTTGAATTTGCCAAAAGTAGCAAATGAGTTTTGCAACAGCTAGGAATGGGATGGTTGGTGTAAGATAAGAAGAACATTTTCTTCAGAGGGTAACTTTCAAAACATTTCTCAGTTGAATAACCTGGAACAGTTTCAGCCAGGGTGCACAGGACATGGCTGAAGAGAGCCAGAGGTTCTTTATAATTTAGAACATTGCCTAAATACTTCGTGTTGCTGGGATGAGTAGCAACACTGATAAAACAATACTCAGATGAAAATCACCTTGAAAAATATTGCTGGACTACCTATATAAAAGACTCAATCTATAAATTATTTTAAAAATATTTTTATTTTAACATTTTTTTGAATCTGAGGTTCTTTAGAAATTTAAAATTAAACTTGCATTTATGATGAATTGTAGTGTACAGTAATTGAATTCTGTAAACTGCACCCTTGAAAAATACTCCATTGTCAAGTTATGCTTAAGTAGGGATTGTATCAATTTACTGAAAAGCTTTTCCATATTCTTCATTCAATACTGTACCCAAATAATGTGATTATAATTCTGCAGTGTTGACTGATATAAAATCACCATTTAAGGATGTATTTGGGGATTTTTTCCTTTTTTTTCATAATCACCATTTACATTCTCAGTGAATATGTTTCTTAACACAAGCATATTTTTCTCAATCATACGAGAAATTAGGATGTAGGAAAAATGTAATAATTGTACATTTTGAACCTTGCAATTCTACAATAAGTTACATATTGGTTCACAGCTAATGAATTATCTAGTATTATTTCAAATTTGCTATCACATTTTTGTTTCAAGCACTAAAAGCCTGTAACTTTTTTGCAAAGATTATGAAGTATTCAGGAATCACCTTTCTTAGCTTTCAGAAGTCCCAAATTTCCTCGAAAGTATGATGAAAAAATGTGTGTACAAAAATAAATGATCAATCTGCTTCTGATCATTATTTAGGAACTGTGGGGGAAAAAAATAGACCACTATATAAAAGATTGTATGATATGGAAAATAAATGCCTTTGAATAACTGATGCAGTGTCATTCCTGTAATGGAAAAAAAGTGCCAAAATATGTAATACTCTGTATATAAAATAGCATTCAGCTATTCAGTAAGATTTACATCAAAATAAATGTCTCTAAACAGGACTTTTTGAAACAAATCATAAATCTAAAACACTTCTTGCATATTTGCTGACAGAGCACACTGTGAACTATGCAAAATCAACATACATTCTTAACATTGGATATATCAGAGAAGAAGCAGGATAATTTACTGTGGGCTAAGCATGGTGAGCATTCTAGCATAATTATTTTTTATGAGAACTTACTTGCATCTGCCAGCTTGGAATTCATGTGTAAAGATATACAGAACCCTTTGTAATATTCTAGTAAAATCAAATGCCTGGGTTGCCAGCTATGCTCTGGATCTGACTTTTATACAGGCATCACCTGAGCACTGGCTTGAAAGATACTTGACCTTCCCTATTAAAGCATTCAGATGCAAGAAAGGCTCCAGGCACCCTGGGTTGAGGTCACATTGAGTTTGTTAGGAGGTGCTGGAGCTCCCTCTGGCTCACACTCCTGTAGGTCCCTCTACCACATCATCACTTAGCAGCCTTTCAGGTTTCTCAGTTTTCCAGGTATACTCCAATGATGCTGGACCTTGCACCCAGAGTTTCCAGAAACTTCCAGAGCAGAACCCAAAGCCTGTTGTACAAACTCTGGTATCTGGTGGCTCCTCTGTTAGCTTCTCACTAGGACTATTCAATTATTCTCCATCTATGTTACCCATTTAAGTTGACAATTTTTCTCACAGTTCTATGACATGGCAAAGTTTTTCCTCTCTTGCTTTTCCTATGAAAGACTGTCAGTTCTCAGCTTTACCAGCATTCATAGGATAATCCAAAAGCTATCAAGCTACTCAAGAACTTAGAAATCAAAAACTTAGCAGACTTTTAATTTAAAAAAGTTTAAGTGCCAGAATGGTAGGAAAATATAACACTAATGTTGTTGCTTTGTTTTTCTAAAAGCAGTAATAATTAATGTATTCTTGAACACAAATATTTACTAAAATTTGTAAAGAACAAAATTATAACCCATACCAATAACACATTAAGGACCTTGGAAAAAGAATTGTGTGAAAGTGCATAAGGATGAGACCATAGTAACAACCCCTTTACCACTCCACTGAATATTTTTTAAAAAAACAAAAACTTGACACTCCAATGAAATAAGGTCATACTAGATGCCTTTTGTTTATGCAAATGACCAGCTACTGATGCAGAACTGTGTAATGGCTAACAAAGCTGCTCACATCTGCCAGCCCAATGGAAAAGGCTTTAAAAGCACAAAAAGGCCTGCCTTGAAAGGAGCTGGTTGTACTGACTTTGGTGTGCAGAACTGATCACCCAGAGCCTGCTACTCTACTGTTACATGTACAAGCATATCTCCTTCTGAGGAAAGCGTAACTTAATATGTGGAACAAGGCTTTGTTGCTTGAGTTTGCTTTGATTACTCACCATTGAGGAGTGCCTGTTAATGAAAAGATAATCTGAAAATGTTCCCAGCACATTTATTTTCATTACCTTTACCCATTTCCTTCCTTCCTTCCTTCCTTCCTTCCTTCCTTCCTTCCTTCCTTCCTTCCTTCCTTCCTTCCTTCCTTCCTTCCTTCCTTCCTTCCTTCCTTCCTTCCTTCCTTCCTTCCTTCCTTCCTTCCTTCCTTCCTTCCTTCCTTCCTTCCTTCCTTCCTTCCTCCCTTCCTCCCTCCCTCCCTCCCTCCCTCCCTCTCTTCCTTCCTCCCTTCTTTCTTCTGTGCTGTCTGCTGCATAGCAATGCCTTAAAGAGAAATGACAACAGCTGTTGGTTACAACTAATTCAGTACACATAAATACTGATAAATACTGTAATGATCAGATCACTTATCATTTACACTTCTCAATATCTAGCAATATCCAGTCTGTCTGGGTTTTGGTTTTAGTTTAGGTTTTATGGGTTTCAATGCAGACAGATGATATACAAAAGCAGCTCTTCCGCAGACAGAAGTTGAGTGTACTGGTGTCCATGGTAAGCACAGAAGTGAATAAAACAAGGGAACTGGAAGAAACTAGATGTTGATTCAAACTCCATGTTTTTGGAAACTAAAACCTTAAGTACTCAATTTTCTGGTGAAATTAAATCAACACTAGTTTTCTTCTTTCTTTTATTACATATGTTATCCTGCAGTTTCCAGTGAAATAGTTTATCATTAGCTAAAAATACTTTCTAAATGGCTAGCTTAAATTATTATCAAAGTTGCAATAATATAATATATCTTTTCAGAAATACAATTGCTGGTTAAACCTTGACTCAATCTCTTTTTTTTCTGCACAGAGAGGTCTTTGGTAGGTTCTTACAGGAGGGGGTAGATTCCAGATTACTGTCCCTGAGATCTCTTCGTAAGTTAGGGTAAAGCAACTACACTTCAATGAGAACTAACTGTGCTAGTAGAGTAGGATATTATCCATTCATCTCACGTGGTGGCAGAACACTCAATTTGTGTTTACAGAATTGATGTACCCACTTGAGAATGCACATAATAAACATCCTCATATGACTGGCAATGAAAAATCAGTGAGGATTATATCTTTCATATAATTTTTCACTTAAATTTCAGATTCAGTCTTGTTGCATGACATCAGTGCTTAAAAGTAGATATTTTCAGTCCAATCTACGTCTTGCTAGAAGTTTATCAGCATGAAATAATTGCAGGAACCCATACCTGAGGAAGGATGCTTTTTTGGTAGAAATGATGTATGTTTCAGTGAAGTGATTTTAAAAAACTAAGGTATATTTTGCATGGGTAAAATTTTCTTCATATTCAGAAGTCACTAAACACATATGTTTCTATATGCATATACATATTATTTACAATGCTTATAAGCATTTTCAATTAAAACATAAGTTTATTTATCAAGCCAAATTATAAGCAGGACAACAGGACTTTTAAAGGTTATAGAAGATAATCTCATTGCAGGAGTCATTGAGCTGCCATTGCATTAAATACCATTCAATAACACAGTCAGGGACAGCCAACAAGTCTTACCCTCTTCTCTTCTCTCCTCTTCTCTAATAATGTTTTCAGTGGTTTTATTTCATAAATGAATATTTTTGGTACAAAGTTGCTTATAGTTTCCCAAATATATTTCAAGGATTATAATGTGTTGTTCTGATGCACTATTTTAATACAGTTCATTATGAGAAAAACATTCACTGAAATAATAGCAATTTTGTGTGAAGAAATATTCTAAATGTGCTCCTAGAGCCTAGATTAGAATTTACATTGAGTACTTAAGTGCAAATGCTCTATATCTCATTAGCACTCTCTGAGCTATTCAATTCTTTTGCTATAAATATCTTTAGGAAAAAAAAACCCTAATGTCTATGAAACTGTTGGCTCTGCAGCTGATCAGCTTTGCTTTTAATATGTACTGATGTCAACCAGTTGTAAGAAAGAAAAGGACAATAGAAAGACCAGTTGCCAAACAATTTGCACTCCCTGTAGTGAGGCAATTATTCCCTTGGAGGCTCTTATCATCTTCATAACATGAATTCTGCACAAGCTTTAAACGTACTAAGCGCTTTCTACTGCATTTGGCACTGTAGTTCACATTAGGGATACAGAGGAAGAGGGCTGGAACAAATCTGCATCACTGACATGAAAACTAATAGATCACCCTTCTAATGTCAAATTCTTGGTTCTGAGAAAAATTGCAATTTTATAAATGCAAACAGGAAGGGGGTGGGTGGAGGGACATATAAAAAAGAGCAAACTTTTTCACATTAAAATAACTAACATTTGCAAGAAATCCCCACCTTTATCAAGAAGCACAAAGTTGCAGTTGAATATCATAATATTAAAGGAGGAAATACAACCTCCTAGAATGAAATATTGCCATTCTGAAGTTGTGAAACATATTTCAGAAGGAAGAAGATCAGTTTATTGTCATTGTTTTTTCTTGCTCAAGTGCAATAGCATGACAACTTTACCAATGGCAGCTAGTAATGCCTTTATGTTTAATAGTAAAAATATAGGAAGTTTTTAATTTCTCTGATCTAAACATGATATTGACTTAGTCACAAAGACATATTCCTAGGAGATGACAATGAATAAGTGACATCAAACATAGCAAAATGTGATGAGTTTTCTACTGAGTTTTGCTGAGTTTTCTACTTAGAAGGAAAGTAAAGCACAAGGATGTCTCTAAGTGTGGTTGGTTTATGAAATTCACATATTTTTTAGTACATATAAAAACATCCTTTTTGCTTTGTTTTTAAGACTGAAAAGTACACAATTTCATACAATTTATTAAATTGTATACTAATCTGTATTCCTTACTTTTGGAAAGTTGGGGTTTATATGAGCTTTTTCTTCTTGAGTATTTGAATTCAGTGGAAATTATATTGTTTACTGGTTCAGAAGATGTGTAATTTGTGCATGACACCAAATCACAGCAATTGTACAGGTGTGTTCAGAGAAACAGCTATCCATGAATTTCAGTCAAATGCATTCATATGATTTCATTGTAACAATTTCAGTGACAGAAATGCAGCAGAAACAATATTTCAATTATTGTATGATAAAGATTCATTTTTGTTAGTAAATATTTGCAGTCTTGGAAGGCACAATTTTAAGCAGTTCCTAGCTTACCATTAGGCTACATGTGCTATTTTTTCCTGTTTGCCTTTAGAGCACTCTAACTTAAGCACGGCCTCACATTAGTGCTTGAAACCAATGATATGTCATGGCTGCTGAATTTTCTTGGACTTGGGTTTTAACTCAGGGCAATGAATGTTGCTAAACCCTTCTACAGTAAGAAACGCGCCTGAAAAATGACTGAAAGACAACTATTACAGGTTCCCAATATTTAGTCCTGTATTTTTTGCGCTATTAGTTCGTGTGACCACATTTTGGTACTGGGGGGCTACATGGGACCCATCTGTGAGAAGCTGCCAGAAGTTTCCTCCCTGTCCAGCAGAGCCAGTGCCAGCCAGCTCCGAGATGGGTGAGCCGCTGCTCAAGGCCAGGCCAACCAGAAATTGTAACGCCTCTGTGATAACACATTTAAGAAGGCAAAAAAGTAATTGTGTAGATGCAGCTGCAGCCAGAGAAGATTGAGCTGAGAATATGCGAGGGGCAACCCTGCAGACACCAAGGTCACTGGAGAAGGAGGAGGAGGATGTGCTCCAGGGACAGGAGCTGAGATGATCTGGCCCATGGTGCAGCTGTGGTGAGGCAGCTGTGCCCCTGCAGCCCATGGAGGACCACTGGAATGCCGGCATCTACCTGCAAGCCATACACGAGTCCCATGCCAGAGCAGGAGGAGGTCTGGGAGAGGGCTGTGAACCCATGGGAATTCCATGCTAGGGCAAGCTCCTGGAAGGGACCTGCAGACCTATGAAGAGGGGATCCCAACTGAAGCAGGTTTCCCCATAGCACTTGTGAGCCTGTGGGGGACCTTGAAGGACCGTACCCGTGACCAGTCTTACAGCAATTTGTGGAGAACTGCCAGTGGGATGGACTCACGTTGGAGGAGTTTGTGCAAAACTGTCTCCTGTGGGAGGAACCCTCCACTGGAGCAGGGGAAGCACTCTTATCCCTGAGCAGTGGAGGAAAATATCAGTGATGAACTGACCATAACCCCCATTGCCCATCTCCCTGCGCTGCTGGAGGAGGGAAGGTAGAGCTGGGAAGGAGGGAAAGGTGAGGAAAAGATGGTTTTAAGATTTATTTTACTTCTCATGACCAGTGTCTGATTCTGTTAGTAACAAATTACATAAATATCTCTAATCTGAGTCTGTTTTGTCTGTGACAGTATTTGGTGAGTGATGTCCCCCAGTCCTTATCTCAAGTAATGGACATTTTGTTTTATGTTCTCTCACCTGCCTGGTTTCAGTGCAGAGTAGTAGAGTAGATTTGGTGACTGCCTGGTATCCTGCCAGCATCAACCCACTACAAAGGCCCTGAAAATCAGAACATTAGTGTGGGAACTCGGCGCACTTCTCCTGAGGGCCAGAGCTACCGAGAGAACCCTTGGGGAGCTCGGGAGCCTTGGGATGTTGCTAAAAGTACCTGGTGGCTCAACTTTGACCCTGCAAGAGATGTACCACTTATGTGTGGGGATATAAGAACCACTGGTGTTTAAAGGATATAGAAATAGAACATTTATAGGTCAAAGTACGGTTTTTAAGATTTTGGTACAGGGGGGTTGGAAAAACAAGATGGAGGGAGTTAGGGCCTGCCACATGGCTCTTCCTCCTTCTTCTTGTCTTCCATTTTCTGTGTGACGTAGATATTTTTGATAGGTTCATAGTAAAGGTACACTTAGTAATAAAAATGATAAGTATTGGAGACAAAAGATAAATATAGTTTACATAGACTTTGTTATAAAAAGACACGACCGCCCTGTGGGCAGTCAGAGTGCCTTTGGCTGCCTTGCTAGTCGGACCCTGGCTGAGCAGAAAGAAAATTTTTGTAGATAAGAAATAATAAACAACCTTGAAGACCGAACCTGAGAGTCCAGCCTTGTCTTTTGGAGCCCGGGAAGTGAGCCCTTCTCACCCTTGTCTGGGCAGAGACAAATAACAGCGAGCCAGGACACATTAGCATCATCAACTGAAATGTGTGACTAGTCTAACTTTAGCCTACAAGGCTTTTTTTTGCTAGAACTGAGAGGAAAAGAACTAGAAAGCTAGAGAATCAGTGTAGGAGCATAAACAAGAATATTTAAGATTGAAATAAAAAATTCTGTGCAACTCAAACTATATAGCTTTGGGATCTTTGTTGCTACCTCTGAGCTGGATCCAATACTTATGTGGGGGAACCAGGACTGCCTCTGATCAGAGACCACAGTTGTTTACAGTGATTTGATTACCCAAAGAAATAGTCAATTCAAAGAAGCAATTCAAATATGCAATTTTAAAAAACAAACTAAAATAACTAAACGACACCTAACCACAGAACAAAACAAACAAGACTGTTAATGTTTTCCACTGAATGTTACAGACACATATGGTCAAAGCCTGTTTTCTACAGTGCAATTTGGCAACTTTGGTCAAGAATCAGTCTACATTAAATCGGTGTTTATACTCCCAAGACTTGAGATTTCTCATCAATATCTGCTGAAATGCACGCCAAAGCACATGCTTTTTCTTTGCAAGCATTCAGACTAATACTAACCAGTTCTGCATTCCAAGCCTAAATTCACCTAAAAAATTCTCTTTCACTGAATCTTCTCATCTTTCACCTCAGAATTGCCTGGCTTCTTGACTAAGCTAAAACAGAGTAATTTCATAAACTGAGAACAAAATATTTTAGTTCCTAATGATACGTGACTATTTCAAGAGGATTAAGGGAGAAATTGAGGGCTCTTAAATTCTCAATAGTCACATCAAGTCACACTACATGTATAGCAGTATGGGCAAAGTACATCAAGGCAGACACATCAACCACCTTTATGTAATTCAAACAGACAAAGGTAATTTCCCAGGATCCTGAAGTACCACTATGAAAAATCTTAGAAAATATTTTTATCTGGCACATTGTTTTTATCAGTGATTCTTTTAAATGTTGAATAATGCTTTTAGAATTTAATATATTTTTGCTTAATTATAAGTGTTTGAATCCTTTGCTCCTAACCCATTTTATTTTATGGCAGAAAATGCTAAAATAAAATATAAATCTGTGTTTGAAAAGTCAGCAATAACTAAGCTAAACATTACCTAACAATTTGTCTCTGTAAAATGAACATGCAGGTGAAGGATGTTCTTCCTTGCACCATCCAGTACTCTTCCATATAAAGAGTCCAGAATATAGAAATTAGAGACTGCTGGTACAGAGGACCAGCAGCTGGTAGGGACTTAGACCTCATTTGAAATGGAATAGCATTTTTTTATTATGCTCTGTAGAACATATCATATGCTAGCAATGCTTCACTTCCTCATTCTTTGTTTCCTCTTCTATCTCTGCATTTTCTGTCTCCAAAAATTCAGAAAGAAATGATGAAATAATTGTGTAATTCTAGTTATTTATCAGTAATTAATCAGCAGTTTGAAGATGAAAAATTAAAGCTTTCTTGTAGACTACTAAATAAATTTTGTTCTTTATTGTGTGAAAGTCTGCAAAAGCCACTACATGCTCAATTTTTCCTATGTTATGTCTGCTAAAATCCTCCTGGTCTTTTTAGCTTCTATTAAAAATAATTTATTTATATACATTTGATGTGTCTTTAAGGTTTGGATGCTGTGGGATACATATAATTTGTGCTTGGGGTCTGGAAAAAAATAGGATACAGCAAAAAAGATATCAGGAGTTGGACCTGTAACGGACTCCTGGTCATATGCAGCTCTAAACAACCGAGTCTCTGTTCTGACAGTTCAGCCAGTGATTGCCCTGGAGTTTACTCTCTTTTGGGGCTGTTGCATCATCCACCTTCTATCTCATGACCTTCTGATGCCTTATGCTGAATTCATCAGCCTGGAGACAGTTGTTCTAAATTAAAACAATGCAAAACACTGGGCAGGTTTGGCTTTCTCCACTGTCCATCACCTTCCAGATTTTTGTACTATACTAAGGAGAAAGTTTGAACAGCATGGACACATGTCAGCATATGTCACTTAACCTTTGTGATTGGGTCATATCTCAGGTTCATTTTTACTTGACATTAGAGATGTTTCTATCACGTTTGATGCGACAGTGTTTTCAGTGTCTCCTGGCAGGCATTATATCTTTATTTTCCTAGTGACATCTATGGCAGCTGAGAATATTCCACAAGTATTGGTGTTATGGTGTCTTTATAGTATAGCAGATTTTTGCCTTGGTGATAATATCCTTCCTAATAATTAATTCATTATTATTCTTTTCTAATTAAAATTACATAAATTAGCAAGTATGTTATAATATAGTATAGCTAGTACTCATCTGATATTTCAGATGTCAACTTTTTGTCTGGCTTCCAAGATTACTGGTAAGAAGAATTTGCAAGAAACATGTTCACACTTCCAATTAGTGTTTATACCACAAAGAGCTTGATATACTATTGATCTCTCTTAGCATGGTTGCCAAAAAATCTCTCCACTAGTGCAATATTCTGTAATTGCAGATATATGGATGAGAAAAAGAAAAAAGGGTTCCCATTTTAGGAGAATTAAATTTATATGATATTTTAGAGTAATAACATATTGACGTGGAAATAAATTCACACTGAATTCTCTATGACAGGTCTGCTTATAGACAATATTCTTATCACCTGAAAACTCAAAATCTAGACATCATCTGTTTTCCTCCCTTTGGTAGTGAAATAAATATTCCCCAGGTTTCCCTCAGCCATATCCAAATATATTAGGACTGAGATCTTCCTCTTCAGTGTAGCTGAAGTAATCTCTTTTTCAGGAGTGCAAAATACTAGGTCTCTGATGTGATCAGAAAACCCATTGGAATGAGTAAAGTAAATGAGTAAATGAGTAAAAAAAAATCTCTCCATTCCTTACTGGTCTATCTTGACCAAGGTGTATGTGCACATACCACAGCGTTACCCCGGAACAAAAAATGCATAATTGTGAAAAAATGACCCAAAATCTCTAGAATACTGGCTACAAAAATTATCTTAATTTGCGTACAGAATGGGCTGAAAGTTTCTTAAGTTTTAGGTGATTTTTGAAGATGTGGAGGAAATAATTTTTGCCTAGTGATTAGGCAAAACTATCATTTATTTTTCAATGATAGATATCAAGGTGAAGTCACCACTTGCTTTCGGAAAGCAAACAAAACATGCAAATAAAATCTTTAAACTTTCCAGTTATGAGGAAAGAGAACAAAATAAAGAAAAACCTATATTTTCCTTCCCCATAATGACAATAAATATATAATTTGGGAAAAAAAAAATTGTATTAAATTTGAAAATTGTATGACCAAACCATCAAAAGTTCTTTTTTATATCACTATTACAATGTTTCAGACAGTTGTAGTTCACACATCCCGTGTTCTGCAGGGTCCAGCTTCCCATCAGTATTTTTATTTCTAGCACACACGACTCCTTGTAAAAACTGAGGTGAGGGTAGAGATTTGCATCAGTGTTTACTACAAGGGATAGCAAGATGGGTCTACATGGAAGAAAAATGAGCATGAACAGAAAGTATTTGTCAAAAATTTACTTCAGAAAAAAATAATTTTCCATCAAAAAATCAGACTGGAATGAAAACTTGAGCCTTGTTTTTTATGTGCTCCCAAATCTATGGCTAGTTACAAAATGCAACTGCAAAAACTCACTTTTAGTGTTCTTTTCAACACTATCTTTTTTAAAATTTGTTTTGTAAACCTATTCACAGTGTAAATTATTACTCATTTTCGCTGTTGATCAGCACCTGCATTGATGCATTTTTAATATTTATCATGGATCATATCTTGTAGCATTTTACAATTTGGCTGAAACATAAATATAATGAATGACCTGAAAGCTAGCCTCAGACAGACAAGAATTTTAGGGAATAAAAAACCCACCACAGGCTGGTAAGAAGTGGCTTCAGAAATTAGGAGATCAGCTTTCAACAATCTTCCCTGAAAGAACAGTAAATTCCTCAGCTTCATGTGAATTTTTTTTGGTCTTAATCTTTAGAGCTAAATTCCATCCTGAATATGCAATCTATATCAGTGGAGAGTATTTTCTTACTCAACTCCAGTAATATTCATTCTCTTGATACATGCATTCATAAGGTGATTTATTTACCTATTCTTTCCATGCAGTCCTTTCTATCTTCCTCTATTTCATCTATGCTTTATATCTCTTGCTATAAATAAAAGTCTGTTTTTGTAGCTTATCCTTCAAGTGTAACATCTCTGGTCTTCCTCTGATGAAGTGTCTGCTCTCGAGAGGAGTCGAGGGCATACAGCTCTACACAGCATCAGTCTGTATCTTAGCTTTCAAAGGCATTGCATTTCCTAGAAGTCTCTGTACCCTATTTTTGTAAAAGGCTTTGTACTGACCAGGCATCATTAGCAGTAGCAGACATTGGTGCTGTCCAAGCTAGTCTTCCTGACATTTCAGTGGCATTTTTCCTTAAGGATGATATTTGCTTTTTTCTACAATGTCTTAGCAGCCAGCCCCTCCCACTAAGTCCTATAGATGATGATCAAGACAATGCCTTATTTGTCCCCACATCAGTCCTGTGCTCTTTCATTCCTATGTATGGTGCGTTAGATGTCATTTTTGATTAAAGCTTTGAAATTGGCAGAGTATTCTGACCTTTGTTTGTGTCAGTCTGGCAGAAACCTATTTTAATTGAGAGCTTTCTACCAATTAGTCACACACATTTTTCTTCTCTTACAGTATAGCAGGATCTGGGGGTACTCTAAGGGAATTCATAAACTTTGAAATTGAATTCAGAAGAGGCGAGGGAGAAGAAAAAGTCAGTAACAATGAAACAATTTTTCTCTCTTTCTTTGTCCCTTAAAGAGCTAAATAACCTTTAATTCAGTAGTTCTCAATGCTTGAAAATGCTTAGCATTCAGCTCCAGTAGCTGCACCTTCACGGGGCAGTGTTAGTATACACAAGCCTTTCCCTACATTTATATCTGGAGAGCTTCAGTGAATTGAAGGAGGTCATGCAAAGGAATAAAGCAATACAGAACTTGGTGTAATGCCATTATGAGGGACAATCTATACCTGGTTCCATTTAGTCATTGGCAATACTTCACAATAGCTTTACTAAGCTAATGCCTACTGTTTTTCAGTGCATTATGTGTAGCAGTAGGAAGCATTAAGAGAAAGACTCCCTTAGACCAAGGTCATGAATTTGAACAGTAGGAAATGATTCCTCCTACTAGTTTTATACCAGCCCTGAAATTTCTGTTGCATGTTTCAATAGGTCCTAAATCATAAAAAGGATTTCAAGACCTGGCTGTGCATTTCAAATAAAAATGTCAGCATTAAAAGAAACATGGATTACTAAGTCTCTCATTCAAAGAGTGATTTAATCATAGAGATATAGGATTACTCTTAAGCTCTCTCTTTGACATAAAAAAATTAAGACAGAAATGTTTTTGTTGGATAGATTAGAAGAGCTCCATTACAATAAGACTCTGTGTCTCAATAGATAGGAGGTATAAATTCAAATCTTTCATAGACAGGCAGGGTTTGAATTCTCAGGGACTGAATACCATGCTAATATTCAAGCTGCTTCATAAAAGTCAGAGTACACATTAGTTTTGGATGTATCTTCTAGCCCCAATCTCTTCCTTTAGCATTCTATAAAAAAGGGACTAGTTTTATCTATATCTTTCCAAGTAGTCTTTTGCAACTGCCATGTATTAGTGTGATGAGAGAATATTCATTGGACTGAGATCCTTAGGGGCCCCTGTGGAAAATGTGTAAGCTCCTGACTAAGCTTAAAATTTGTCCAAGTGCTACATTTCTAAGGTAGGGGAGGGTTCTGAGACATGCAGAAAGGTGAGATTTGGCAAAGGTAAAGCTTTTATCATGCAATGATGGCTCTAGGCACCTTAAGAATAAGGGAGACAATGTTGAACAAAGGGGTTTTGGATTACAGTACTGAAAGTATGTGATTTAAATTCCTATTTGTATTGAGTAACCCTAGTTGCAGATAATCTTAGTTCCAGCCAAAATATGGCTTTATTTACTCAATGTCTTAATTTTCTTTTTTTTTGTTGTTGTTGTTTTGTTTTGATTTGTTTTGTGTTGTTTTGTTTTTTCTGTAGAACATGTGTTTTGGGCTCTTCTGACAAAAGTCATAGATTTCATCAATTTTTAATTGAAAGGATTTTTTTTGTGTGGCTATTTTTCTGGTTTTGTTTTGGGTGGGGTTTTAAATTTTTGGTTTTGGTTTCATGGCTTTTGTTAGTTTAGTTCAGCTTGTTAGTTAAGAGACAGAAGGAGCATGAAGCAAAGTCAAAGACAAACTTCATTATTGTTTGTTGTGTACTGGCAGTACACCAAGGAAGAGTAATTAAATAAACAGTCCTGGAGTCCAGCAGCAGTGAGCACCTTAGGCAACAACTTCCAAGGGTGAACTACAGCTCCTAGGGAGGCCAAGTCTAGAATATAGTGTTACATTATATGACTAAATACAAATGTGAAAATGGATGCCCTTTTGAAGGGAAAGGAGAGAGGAAAAGCAGAATAAAATTATTGAGTTAACCTTCAGCATGTTTATATCTAGTGATGGATGCTAGAGGAAAAAGTACTGTAATGTAAATTGAGATAAAGAACTAGAGACAGGGCTAAAAATATCATTCAGGTTACCTTTATCCCTACTTTTTCCCTGTCTTTGTCCCCTGTGTCCTCAAAACAGTTTCAGAAAAATAGCTTAATTTCTTTATTAATCAGAGAATGCAGCCCATAAAAAAAGAGTTTTAGGCTAGTTTAATAAATGTGTGCTTATAAGTAAGAGCAATGCAGTCCCATAATGAATTAAAGCGCATTTGTACACCTGAGATGATGGCCTCCTCCCTCTTTGGTCATATGTTAGCACCTCTAACGTAAGGTTACTCAATGTGAGCTTGGATTCAGAATACCTCATATTGTCACAAATTTATCAGTAGTTTAATTTCAATCAGATTGTCATCAGGCTTGGGGAAGAGAGATTAAAAAAAAAGAAGTGAAAGAGAGGGAATTAAATTGTTCTAGTGTCAGATGGGCTGTGGCAGTAAGCTACAGTCAGCAGCATCTGAAATTGGTAAGGTCATGAAATTGTAAAAGGAATTTCATATGGAGGACATTTTTCTTTTGACACCAAATTGGGGGCAGGAATCTTTTGGAGCATAAGCTTTTGTGAACTTGGGAAAATTTTTTAGCATTGGCTTTGGTTTTGGTTGGCTTTTTTGCTTGCAATGGAAACACTTTTAAAACCTTGACTGCTGGATATGAGAGAGGTGAAGCAGAGTCTTGGTTTATAATAATCTATATGAATGAGGGTCTAAGACATGCATAATCAAAATCCTATTTACCCTTCCCTTTAGCTAGGGTGGGTTTCCCATTTCTCTGCCTTCATTTGAAGGAAAGGAGTTTTCAATGAATAGAGCAAATTTTAATAAATTCTAAGGTACTTCTCATTTCCCATGATCAAAGCTGTCAAGTGTATTTTTCTTTCTATTAGTTTTTAGCGTTTTTTCTTTTTTTTCCAGGATTGTAATCTCAATGGAAATGGCAAAATAGTGCACAAAAATAGACTTCAGGCAAAAAGCCACACAGTTAATGGAAACCAGACTCAAGGATTTGTGGCAGTGACAGCAATACCAGAAAAAAACGCAGGCATGGGAGAACTTCACCTCGCAGGTACTTGACTTAAACCCTGTGCAAAGCTGTGCTTTGAGAATGAATACAAACATGTTATTTACAATGTTTTCTTTCTTATGAGAAACAACAACAGGTATAGGTTGTAATAACACATAATAACAGAGAAATGAAAGACTCGTATTTAAAAATCCAAAAGAAATAAACCTGTGCTATAGAATTTGGGTAACAGGGATCTAGATGTAAATTTTAGTGGCTCCATTTTGTCCAAAATACAGAGTGAGATTTAAATCTGTGTTCCCTTCTCCTCTCGTCCAGCAGAAAGCAAGACTTGGAGAGTGACACAGGCAGAGGTGCTATGCACTTAAAACAAGTAACTTTTGATTACTCAGAAAGGGTGCTGCCGTCCAGGCAAAAAGATAAATTGACACTTGAGTACAGAAGTGAAGCCTGGAGAATGAAACAGTGGATTCAAGCATGAAGTTCTGTGTAGCAATTACGAGAATTTCACTTGAGAAAACTCATGTGTGTCTGTGAGTCAGAGATGACAGATTGGGCTCTTTGTGTATCAAATGCTATCAACTTCTGTTAAGAGGAAGCATTATGGAAAAAAAGAGAAAATTTTAGTCTCCTTTCTTCTTAATATAATTAAAATATTTATCTTTAACTATATGATTTTGTATTTACTCATGGGTATTCCGCTACGTGGTACCAATAAGTTTCTTTTGGACATTCACTTACACACGCTGAATAGGTGTATTTGGAATTAAATTGTTAGATAAATGAATAAGAACAAACACGTCGCACTTAAGAAATGAGTTATAGTTTTGAAGTTTTCTACCAACTTGAAGAAAGCAGGGAGACAAATAACAGCTATTGGAAATCTTCTTCATTAGAAAAGAAGTTGTCCAAGGGATAGAAAAAAACATCTGGATATGTAGTTATTTTGTAGAGTACTGAAGTCGCATTAAATTAATTAGGAATTTCAAGGAGAATGAAGTATGTGAGGGCTTTGTTTAAAATTCTTCGTCCTTTAAATAAGTACTTTGAAGCTATTAGCTTACATCTTTATGATTTATCAAAAGTGAAGGCTACTCCTTAATCTCCAGAAGTCAAAATAACAATGATAAATAGTAATGAAAAGAAGTTAATAACAACACACCATTGAAGTTTTTTTTACAAATAATCTCTTATTCCCATACTCCTTTTTCACTCACAGACAGCTGAAGAATCATCTTCACCATAATTTATTTCAGAATTAGTGTTAGTGAAAAAGTTGACTACTCTCTGCTTCCACTACCTGAAGCTTTATGAACTCTGTTCAAGTTCTTAACTGAAATTTGCAGATAAACTTTCTGTGTGTACTTTAAAAGTTGAATATAAAGCATGAGATTTCTAAAACCTCGTTTCACATTCTAAGTGTACTATCAGCACTGATCAATGTCAGTTGGAAGAAAGAAACTCAAAGGACTTTCATAGTTCATTTGAAACAAACAAATAAACTCCCTCGTTACAGATTCGATTGGAATAGATAGCAGCAATTGCTTTCCCACGTGGTTCAGAAACTGTTTCCTTGGTAAATTTTTGTCAGAACATCTCTAGCTCTTAGTAAGAACACCTGTCCTTCGAAGGATAGAAGGCTTTGCTAGCACTCTTTCTTCATTTAGGATGTGAATTCATAAAAATAGTGTAGAGTTTTCTGTTGAAAACAATTGAAGATTGCAATGATTTAGGGAGGAGGATTCTTGCTTGCATTTAAAAAGCTGTGTTATTTCACATAATTAGTGCTCTGATCTGGCTGAGTAATTACAGTCCAAATATTGCTCTATGCATCCATTCACATGCTTTCAGTATGTGTTTTAAGGAAAATACTAAGCCATTAATCTGGCTTCCTCTCTTACTCATTCTAGCTTTTTCTACTGCATGTTGTTAGACACAGAGTGCTACGCCCCAGTAATTATGTGGAATTTAATTCAAAGCAGTATAGTACAACTAGGTGGTCTTTTTTTCCACTAAAAAGCAAACTCACAAGAACAGTCGTATTCTTTTTTTAGCTGCTGCCCTTAAATATTCTGACTACCTGACATTGCCTGAATCTCTCCAAGTTCTGCAGCTAAAGAGCAGTCATACTAAGTTCCCTGCAGTAATCTCCCACCTTTCTGCAATCATATAATTGTCTTCTGAATGCTTCCCAAGCAGTGTTCAAAACTGACTATTGATTCATGCTAAGGGTGAACAGCACACATACTGTTAAACTTTTGTTTTCTGAATATTGGAACCAGTATTCAGTATTAACCCCCACTTTGAAGTGGAGCAGACCCCGCCATGCCTCCAATAAAATCGACTGAGTTTTCATGCATGGCACAGTTCTCAGGTCAACTCAAGCTGTTTAATGTTATACAATCCTTAATAATCTTAACCATCGAACTTTCCTCTGTGTACTCTGCATCAGTACAGGCTTCAAGATTGTTTCTGCAGCTGAAATTCTCCAAGGCACTATAGGGAAATACAAAATCATATTTCTGTTGAATTGCAATAAGTTCTCAGTACTTAACTCTCTTGTATTCCTTGAAAATTCCCATCTTAAATACATTCATTTTTAAAAATACAGTGTATCAATTACAGTTTCAAGACTTGCTCGATATCTGTGGGAAAAAAGAGGGTATTTATTTTAGGAGGATTCTGTAGGGATTGATACTCTGGTTGTAACAGTGAATATTAGAGATGAGATTCTTCACAGGAAGATGCACTAGCCCCTGAAGAGAGTAGTTATGGAATAAACTACCCTCAGAAGAAATACCTTACCTTTTCTCCACAGCTAGAAATTGTCTTGCACTTTCAGACATGAACATTATTCTGCAAAATTTGAAAGAAAAGTAATTTTTTAAAATATAAAATTCTTGGGTTCTCAGTTGTCCAGTTGTCTTTTTTTTTTTTTTTTTTAATCTATGTATATTCCCACCTTTTGTGTAATTTTCAGCTCTTGGTCTCAGTGGTATTATGTGGCAATTAGTGAATTAAATCACTTCATCTTAGGCAGAACCATCATCACCAGAGTTACTAAGTACATTAATGAACACGTTTTGACTAGATGCCCAGAAGGCCTCTGTGACGTACAGAAGCAGAATCTCTTTGTTTCACAAGGAGGACTGGGGCACACTGCTCCTCACTGGTCTGACAGAAATTAATGGAAATTATACACCTAAGCACCTTTGAGGATCTGCAACAAAGAGATTAAATGACTTGCTCAAGGTCATTGCTCAAGGAGTTTTTCAGTGAAAAAGTAGGTCCTTAAATCCACAAGTATTTTAACTTCATCTCAAGGCTATGTTCTCCTTTAGGTTTTGGATTAAGAAGGTGGAATTTACAGAATGCTTTAGGTAACATCTTGCTGAAAGCTGCTGAAACAATATTATCATGGTTCTTTACACCACTCCTTTATATAAGGTCTAAAGAGGGCAGAACTCAAAAATATGCAGTTGTTACACCAAACTCTTTTTCCTATGGATATATCCTGTGTATATTGGAAGAAGATAACACTGCCTTTTTTGTCTGCATGTCAGTCAGGAGCCTCAGGGGAAAAATAAGGAAAAAGACACATCAAATCAAGATGGATACTCAAGGTGGAGAAATGGTTCAGAATTGAGATCTATCGTCCCTTAAACTCTACCTCATAAAACTGATAAAATACAAACATGCATCAGCTATAACTTGTACTATCTGCATGGAATTTGCTTACAGTAAGAAATTAGCTATAGCTTTTCTTTCAAGCATCCAGGGGAGACCCACAATGACAAATCATTCACTATTTAGTTAAGCATTTGAAATTATGTTTTTCAAGAAGTTTAAAATTAGGCACTGATAGTGTACTGACATTCAGTGAAAAGTAGATTTCTCCCATTTAAAGAAGTTGTCTTTTTAAAAGCTCTGTTGTAAAACTCCATTTTGAAGGTTTGATTAAGGCCTGAAAGACAGGCTAGGGATATGGAACTAGAGCCTTTACAGAAGTGTTCTCTGTGGCACAGAAATTGTTCCTCCATTTTTATTCACCTCTTCCTATTTCCCTGTTTCCTTTATCACTACCCCACAGCTGCTATCAATATTCATGGGTTTGATCTCCCTATGCCTCGATAATATCTTCTGAAATTTTTATCCTTATGATGCGTAGATGAAAACTGAGTTCTTGAGGGACTGTGTGCCACATTACTTGTGGATTGTGAGCTGAACTATAAATGGCACCTGTAGCCCCATCCTGACTCCCTATTTTTGTGCGTAATGTCTTTGCTTTCTAGAGCAACTCCTAAATTATTTGATTTTTTGTGCTCAAAGGGAGTCTTGATTTATGGATGTGCTTTCTAGTGCTCTGTAGCAGGAAAAGGAAACTCATTCAAATAATGGAGGACTGTTGACAGACTGGGTGTCTGAACTATCAAACTGAAGCAGAAAAATCAGAGATTGAGCAGAGTAAGAACCAACATATCCCCCATGAATCTCCAGAGACGCAAGGTGAGAGCTGAAGGATCTTGCTTTTAGTAATGCTTTTAAGGAGTGTTATATCTGTACTGACCCATAATATCTTTTATATCGTTTGTTCCTTGCAGCCAACTTGCAATTATTCTAATAATTACTTTTCTTTCTTTTTTTTCTGTGTGTTTTGCCCTGTTATGAAGTATTAAACATTTTGATGGACTGGGTTAAAAACCAAAATAAAACTAAGAAAAACACCACCTTGTACCAAAGACCTAAATATATTGCAACATAGTACTTTTATAGGGCTTTAAACTCTGAATCAAATATTGAATGCTTCCTAAGTGCCTTCATCAATCCTTACAGAATACCAAATTTCATCATGAAAGGATTTTTTAACCTTTAAGGTAAAAAACCAAACATTATAAAAAACTAAAAAACAGTATTATAATATCACACTCTTTTACAACAATTGTAGAAGATTACAGAACACTTTACAAAGGAGTTTGGTACTCATTTTAGAGCAAGGAAGCTAAGGTGCTGAGCAGCAAAAAGACATCTGAGACAGATTTATGAAAAACAAATCATCAGGGAGTCTTTGGGGGGGGTAATTATTATAATTTAAGTTTATTTTCTGTATTATCATTATAGGTATGATTATGTAGGTAACTTTTAAAGTAGTTTTGCAGAGTCTTAACATATGCCTAAGGACTGTGACAACTGAAGCATAAATTACTTTGTATTTAGTTGAGGTGGATTATACTATAATTGCAGCTCAGATAATGGTTCTCAGACTCATTGTTTTGGTTGGGCAGATGTTGGCAAATAGATTCAACTTTGAGTAAAAAGACTGACAATATAATTTTACATAGTATAAACTTATGCATACTTTCTTATTTAAGAAAAAAGTTTTTGTAATTTGCTATAATTCTGCTTCAAATTATTTTGAAACATGTAGAGGTAAAGCAAATGAAGGAATAACCAAAATACTTCTCTTGTAGAAAATCACAGAGTTTAAGGAGTTCACATGTCTCTTTATGTGCTTACACGTCATCTAGTCTATTAAATAAGCAGAGCTACAGCAATTTTTCCAACACTTTAGAAGCTGTTCCATCCGTTACATCAAACAGTAAAAGTAACCTACTGAAAAGGCACTGGTCTCCTTCAGCTGCATTGCTCATCTTCATATTCATCATCATTCCTCACACAGCTCATCCATGACACTCCTGAGAACAGTTCTTTTTTAGAAAATGAGCTTCTGGAATCTCTTGCTGTGAGAGTATTTCTTTCTCCATGGTGGTGCTGTGACAATCTACCTCAGAGCTGTTCCTGATTAAGAAATATTCCTCCTCATTAGAAAACAAGCAGAACAATAATTGTGCAGCATTTGTTTTGTAGAAGTAAGCCACCTACCTTAGCAGATAATGCATAAATGCCAGTATTCCTATAGATCACCTGAATCCTGTGCTTTGTTCTTATCTACACTGGTGAAGTCTATGGGATTTCCCCAGCTGGCATTTCTGAGCATTTGTTTCCTAAAGGAAATGTTTTTTTTTATTTTCTGTGGCAGAGTCTTGTTATCATAAGCCAGCAAAATTCAGACTCGAACAAATGTATAATTAAGAGATAGCAATGTGTTATTAGAATTTTTTTTCTTGTGACACAAAGTCTTTAGAGTGTTAAGCATGAGATACACCTTACATTAAAAAACACCTTAAAAAACAGCAAAAAAACCCAAACAACCCCCCCCCAAAAAAAAACAACAAAAAACCCAAGCAAATTAAAAAACCCCAACCCATACTAAGAAAGGGTATTTACAGAAACCTCAAACTTGACAGATCTGTATGTAATTGTCTAACATGGTAAGAATTCAGAAAAAGTAAGGGAAATCATTGCAAAAGTTTGGATATCCTTAAACATATTTAAAAAAAAACCTGCTGAGAAATGTCTGTTGTAAGTTAGAAAAATAACTGATGACCTTTAAATTATCTTGATTATTTTCCAGATAGTTTATCAAGAAGTATGTTTTCTTTTGAAAGAACAGATCTATATTTTAAACTCAGTAACTGCTAGAAGAACGTACTTATACTGTTGGATCCCAACATCAGAATCATCTAATTTATAATATATTCAATTACTGATATTATTGTTGAATAATTTCAGATTAGTTATCAGTATTCAATAACACCAGGCATGGCTTATCATGGCTTTTCACATTGACTAAAAATAATTATTTTTAGTTTTCTTATTCTGTGATCTAGATGTTGGCAAACAGTTTCACTTTTTCTCCTTTTCCAATTAGAATTGTATGTTTTTCCAGGTTTAGTAGCAGTTTAATGTTAATGTGCAAGACAAACAGAAGAATTGCAAAGTATTTTGTCTGCTTTTTTGACCCTTTCTTAGATCCTTGTCTGAAAATCTAATTATGAGCACCAGCTGGAGCTTCAGAAATTGAGGGAAGGAAGTGAGAAGGTTTACCTGGTCCCAAACCAGGCACATGTTAATCTGGAAATAATCAAACCAAAATAGACTACTTTCCTGAGGAGCTCCTGCTGGACATTCCTCCTGATGGGGCTGTAATTGAAAACAAAAATCTACTCTGTGAAAGGTTTCTTTCTCATTTGGGACATAGTAAATTATGCATGATATCTGAACTTCTTCAGATCTGTTTCCTACTGACCATTACTGGAACTCTTCAGGTCCTTTACCCTCTACTGCTCATCCCAGCCTATATGCCCAATGCTCCTAGTACCAGCTATAGCAAAGTCTTTCTCTACCTAACTGAGACCTTATCTGATTAGTCACCAGCCTCAGCAAAACTCTGGTTTCTTAATGAGATTCTTCTACTCCAAGAGCAGAGCAAGCATTCTGGGTACAAAAGTCTCAGAGGTGGAAGGACTGGATAGAAATTTTAAAAAATTATACCCAAGTTGACATAAATAGTAATTGACAGGTAAGTAATCCCTTTCTTTAGTGCTGTCATTCAGTACTTTGGGAGGAATAGAAAAAATTTCCTTCCCTAAATTATCCTACAGGATAATTTAAGCCTTGAGGATCTTAATGGGAAAGAGAGGGGAATTATGAGTACAGGCAAAAGTCCTGTGGAAAATGCTGTTATTTGACAGGTGCCATTCAGAGAGTGATCTAACGGCTCTCAACTACAAAGTCAGAATACTTAAATTCTTTAAAAAAATCACATCAATGTCTCTACACTTATTTATGGCTCTTACCATGACAATAATTAGATGCATTACCAGCTGGAAAGTGTGTAAAAATTTGAAAACAAACAATTATTCTTTCATAAATAAAAACAAACCCACAGAGTGTTTAATTAAAAACAAAGGGGACTAAATACCTGAAAAATGGTTATATACTCTATGCAAAATGATTTTGGGTTCAGAGAGTTTTTTTTAAGTGACAGTAAAAGTGGCAAATGAAGCTGAAATACATACAATTATTAGTTTTTATAATTTTAAATCTAAAATATGAATAAAAATTGATTTACAATAACAAATTAATAACACAAAGTGGGGCTCTGCTGAAGATAAGACACAAAGAAATAAAAAATTCCAATAGGATAGACTCAAATTTGAGCTGAATTTAGAGTTGAAGAACTCAAAATTTAGCTGAATAAAATCTAGGAATTATACATCCCTTCAAATAGAAGTAAATCTATTTTTAAATACACATAAATGTGTGTATATATTAAATATACATTTTACAATAAGAGGAATTAAATTGCAGGATTTTTAAATAGTTTTTAATAAATCTGAATTTATTCTTGTATTATTTGTATGTATACTTGATATGTCAAAGAATTTGAAAGTGGAAAAGCAAATTCCTTCAACCCCAGGAAAAATCTACACTGGCAATAATTTTTCAGCACCTTTTCTTTGATTTTAATGGTTTGCAACATATGCTTACAGAGCTTTCCTAGATTTTGTGGAAGGTTTCGATGGGAGAGTGGAATTATGAACACTGATCTTGGCCACTCTTTTGTTATTGTACTTCACAGACTATGCACAAATATTTTGAGTATTCATAGAAAAAAAAATAGATGCTCTTTGTCTAATCCAAAGAATGGCAGTATGTCAGAATCTCTGTTGGTCAGAGTGACTCTGAGGTAGGTACAAACCTCTTTTTCCCAGCCCAGCAATCAAAGAAGGAGTCAGGATTCTTTTTTTCTCATTCTCAAGGTTGTTTATTATTTCGCATCTATAACATTCTTTCTCAACCACCGCAGGTCTCTCTGGCAGGTTGGGTTGAGGCACACTGGTTACCTTCAGGGCAGTGTGGTCTTTTATACTAAAAACTACGTGTACATTATTTACCGTAACTTCCCAATACCTATCACCTATGTTAGACAGTGAGTTTCTACCTTAAACCAACCCAGAAGTGTCACCATCACAGCAGAAGATGGAGGCCAAAAAGAAGAAGGAAGAAGAACTGGACATGCCCAGATTCCTCCATCATGTTTCCTGAAACCCCATTCTAAAAACCCCAAAATTCTACATTTTCACCCTGTGATAAATTCACTATCATTCTACTTAAACTTTCATGGCTTGCAGATCCTCATATAAGTTTGTAATTTTTTCCATGGGTCAAAATCAAAGGCACAGGGGCCTTGAGCCTGTTCCAAGGTCTCTGTGCCCCCTGTCAGGGTCTCGAGTCCTCCAGGGCAGTCAGAGGAATTTCCTGGGTTCCAACAGCAGTAAAGAGTAATCTGGAATGATTACTTTTCATGAAATTTACAAAAATTGCAAAAATATATAATTTTCAATCCACTCAAAGAACATGGATAAATCCAAACTTAACAAAGTGTTTCAAAACTTTTTAATCATTATTCCTGCTCAGAGAACAGCATAAATGTTATTTCATACTATGACTTGTTTAATATAAAATAGAAAACAAATTGAAGTGATATGAACAAAATATTCTGATATATCCAAATTATTTACTCCTTTTTAAATAATTGAAAACTAGTCATCATACTGAATCAGTCTCTAAAGCTCTTTCTGGCCATAATGGTTTCATTAAAATCTCAAGTGTAATAGCTTTCAAATTTCCATTAAAAAATTAACTTTGCAGATTAAGATAACCATGACAGTAAGATTGGACAGGAGAATATCATCTGGCTCAATGTGTGGAACTGATGCACCATAAAAGGAAATTTGTGAAAAGGAAAATCTGAGGCACTAATAAACAAGTTTACAAAAAGCATCATAGACCTGGAGAAAATAGGGCCTTTGTGGCCTTTGAATAGCATAAAAAGTATGTGACACAGTATTTGCAACAAACATAGAAGCTTTCTAAGCTGTCAGCACACTGAAAAAAATGCTCCAGTGACTCTCCCTTGAGGACTCTGTTCCCAGCAGACTCCAGAGTCACAGATTTCTCCCTCAAATCCTTGATGCATGCTAAGAAGTTACGGCTGACATCTGCTCTCACCATTATCTGGCTAACTTCTGCCTCTGACTGATGATAGGAATTCTCAATTTCCAAAACATACATTCTGGCAGAGCAAAGAAGAATTTAGGTGATTTTAGGGAGTACCTTACTTAGAGTAGGATTATAGGGCACTGCCAATCATGCATTTGACATATTTTAAGAAAAATAAAACGTGCATATTTTTATATTAGAAGGCACAGTGTAAGAAATAGATACAGAATAAAGATAGAGAAATATTGAAAAAAAGACCATCTGAATTGGTCTTTCTCCAGTATAACTTCGATTTAGAAGCTTGAGGTGAAGGCTCAAGATAAGTCCCAGAGAAACCCTGAACTGTTGCTTAAAGCTAGTTTCAGTCCTTCAAAGTATAAAGTTTTGCCCAAATGGACAGACTTTCATCATCACCATTCTGTGGAGCATTAGTTTGTATGTAGGATTTTGTGTTCCTGTTGGCTTTAATGACTCAGCTAATTGTCTCCTGTATCCTATGTAAATTTCTCATGTGAGTTTCAGATGCTGTTAAGTAGAACTCTATATATGTGCAATGTTGCTCCTACAGATATTGGAAAGCAGCAAAAGTTTTCAGCGACATAATTACCTTAGAAGAATTCAGCAACATCCTTAGCTTGTTCTAAGCAAACCTATTTGCACGGTGCAAATACATAATTTTGTGACAAATGCATGGGCAAGAGTGACACCACTCCTCTTATGTGGAAATGCACACAATCAAACTCTTTTTGATATAGAGCTTCATTACATGTGTTTTCCAACTCAAGAATAAAACAATGTGGCTCAATGACAGCTCTTAATAGAGCATAAATAGGATGACACAGTTGCTAACTGGAGACAGAAGTGTATTTGAATCATAAACACAATTTCTTGGAACAGGGAAAGATAACCTATATAAAGATTTAAAAGGACATACAGTACATTTATGCAGTTAGACATCTGAAAGCATGGTTTCAGCAAATGATGACTGGTTTGCATCTAAATAAAAATAAAACAGAAAAAAACCTTCCAAACTATATCAAAGTTCAAATTCTGTAGAAATTGGCTTTTTGAAACCATTAGAAAATTGCATGTTGATTTCAAAATTCATGAAAATGCAAAGGAAGGTCTGACAGTCAGGAATATATTAAATCAGCCAAGTTTTGGGCCATCCCCATGATAGTCACTGAAGAAAATTAATTGCTTCTGAAGGATGGCCTGTGTTCTACAAGGAGTGCTGCACTTGCATCTAATAGATGTGTCCATCATTAAAGTTTGATGGAGTTGAATGCATGGCTGGTAATTCAATCTAGTCACTTGGGAGTTTCCACTAGACAAATAGTTAAAGTGGAGGAAGATGTGTCATTGGGTAGCTATGATTTTGGATTTTTTACTATTGATTGACCTTGTATTAAGTAATGGGACTTTGCTGAAAGTCAATTAATCTTTATGTTTTAGTTAGGCAAAGTTTTATTTATTTGTGTGCAAGTAAAAATATGTGTACAACCTGAGAGCCCATCCATGAGTTTCCATTTTGGAGTTCTTACTTCAAAGCAAGAAAAATTCAGTACCTATCCTCAAGGGCATAATCAAATTCTCAAAATTTTGGGAGTGTTGCTTGGTGAATTGATCCTCCCTGTAATCTGGTTATGCAATATCTGTGAGTTTCCCAATATCTGACTTTTTTTGTATGCCACATCAAAAAAGTGAGACATACCAGATTTGTTTAAACAAACATGTGAATGTTATTTCCATTGTCCAGTAGATATTTATCAACATAGATGCTCATACATGGACAATTGTATGCTGATCTGAAAATAAATATCAAATAATACTTTCATAATTCTGCATTTATTCACTGAATGCTGCAAAAATTGGCTAATGCTTTTATTTCCTTGTTTCCTGCAGCAGACATCCTCATTTGTATGTAGATGCTGCTACTTAATTAGTTTACAGATTAGTGATCCAGGTATCTGTGATGTGCAGGTAATATTTATAATTAGAAACTAATTTGAAATGAATATTTATTTTGCTGTCCACATATCACTGGATTAAGTCAGAATTGACTGACCTATTTGTAATTTACTCTAGGGATTTTCATTGTAAGTTTTTTACCTTTTAAAATAAACGTCTTAGATTGTTTGTGGGAATATTCTGTTGTGTACTCCAATGGTTTAACAGCTACTACAAATACTCTCGTAAGAAAGATGGTGTGAAAGACTGAATACTTTCAACTCAGAACACTGTTCAAGAACTGAATGCTAGCTTTCAGTATGCTTTCATATAAATAGAGAAATTTGTAATATGTGTGGGGATATTTCTACATTACAGACTTGCCAAGGGGGAATTAATGAGTAGTATCTGTCTGTCTATCTATCTATCTATCTATCTATCTATCTATCTATCTATCTATCTATCTATCTGTCTGTCTATCTATCTGTCTATCTGTCTGTCTACCTATTGCCTGTAATGTTTCTGGATATTTTTGTTTGAGTGTAAATTATAAACTACAATGAAAGCATTATTTTTCTTTGTGAATGCTAGAAAACTAAAGTTCTTTCACAAGTATGGAATTCAAACAAGACATATTTAAAAAGAAATAGATGAATACCTATAGATAAGCTTTGTTATTTTGGACTGGATCTTGATTTATTTTCTAATTAAAATGTGTTAATTTACTCTTAATTTTATTTCCAAGAATGAATAATATTTATCCTTGCCTTTTACAGGAATAGCTGATTGATAACTCTTATTTTATTAATATTTTATGGTTTTATTCCAATCAATTACAGCACTATTAAAGAAGAAAAACACTGCTCTGCATGACTAAATTACTTCATTCTGCATCAAGAACTGACTCAATTCTGTGCACACAGAACAGACAGGCTTTTGGAATAAGTGCATTAACTTTCTGAAGGAATTGACAGTCCTCAGCAGTTATGGTTTTTTTCCTTTAGTTTGTCACCTCTTTTCTCTTACATATTTTGGTTTTATTAGAGGCAGTTTTCAAACCCATAAATTCCCATTTCTTTCCTGAAATAGTAAGAAACAGAAAATACAAACTTAGTTAACCTACAGCTTGGTTACTTCTAGCAGGAGTAGAATTTCTTCATTCAGTATGTTGGATCTGAATTGAACTTTGGAATCTTTTCATCATATGAATAATGAAATTTTCTGTGAAATTTACCTTACAACTGAAAAGAAATGATATATGTACAGATGGATCCTTCCTTCTCACCTAGACTGACATTTTAAAAACATATTTTAAAAGAAGAAATAGCAATTACAAATGTTGGAAATATTCCGTGATTTGTCACCACATCAGTGAAATGGAAGTATAGATAAATTAAACATTTCCAAACACACTATGACTGACAACCATTTAAAAATATTCTGTTTATGCCATTTCACATATTGCTATGCTCAATTTGTTTAATTTTATGCCATATATAGCTTTATTAAAGATACTGACTTCAAATTAGTGGAAGTTTCCATGATATTTATCTTCTCAAAACTAGCAACCAACTAAAACACGCCAATCTGGCAATTACTGCAGAGCAAAAATGAGGCCCTGCATTAAAAATCTTCAGATGTTGTTCATTTTATTGCCACCTGGCAGAAAATCAGAAAATTTAAGAACTCAGCTGATGTCAAAAGACAATCACACCTGGAAATAAATTTTTCAGTTAACCTGTAGTATTTAATGATGTCACATTTTGGATGATGTGGGTTTGGGTTTTTTTTCCATGGGTCAGCACACAGCAAATGGAGTTTGCACTTCTAAATCAGCAAATATAAATTTTTTGGCTGATTTTCATGAGTATCTCTGCAAGCTATCTCCACAAGAGAATCATCAAAATCTATGGATTTTATACATATGTATACTGAGAGATATCACATAACTCTATGGAAAATTAATGAAAACCCCAAAAGATGTGATACACCAGAGCGATCTCACACAGGTAAAGAGTTAAAAATGAAAGTGCCTATTTGCCCATGTTTGAGCACAATTTTTATCAAAGAACCTTTCCTCTCTCCTCCTTCCACTTCTATCCTCTGCGAAAAACTGCACAGTATGCTCAAAAGAAAAGCTTGAGAACCAGCATTCAATGAGTGGGCTATAAAGGTGTGTGTAATTAGCCCTTTCTCCTCCTCCTAGGTCCCAAGTGATTTTTGGTTAGGCAGTATTGCAGGGTAAGCAACATGTTTAGCAATCTCAGCACATTGCAATGCAGAATATGTACCTTAAGGTAAGAAAGTCCTAGCAGAGAACCTACCATGTATTGTCATTTAATTTATTTCAAGATGCAAAATACATACTGGGAAAATCAATTTTGTTATTTTTTATTGAGTAAAACTGTACTGAAAACAGAAAGAAGTGCAATAAATAACCACAACCTTTGATTGGCATCACCATTGGTTGTGGGACAGCCAACACCTTCTCATGGGACTCATGGCTTTGCTCTAAATACAGTTTCCTATATGGAATGTTAAATGTCTAAAGACTAATGAAACAAATCTTACCTGACAATCTAACATTTTAGTAGTTACATCATGCATAGGCATCTTAAGTTTTATAGACGCTGAATTCAGAGAGGTTTTTCGGACAATCCATCTCTGTTTCCTTTCCTCTACAGAGAGTGTTGCAGTAAATAATGGAGGGATGTGTTGGGCCCTGCATACTCCTGTTTGGCTTTTATTTGAGTGGTGACATTTGCCAAGGGCACACCCCCATCTCAGGATAGTGCTGAAGTTTGCAGACTGGCTGACACAGCACTATTGAAACAGTTTGATCTTGCATTCATTCTCAAAGCCATCAATCCTGACACAAATGGACACTGAGATGAGGTGTTCAGGCAAGCATGGAAAATGGCACCTTTTCCCTGTCATAACTGCTGAGGGTAGATAACTTTTGGTAGGTATGAAGACATATGTCATTCCACTGGCCACAGCCAAACTGCCTTGGAAGAGGGAGTAGAGATGGGTTGGACAAGTTCATTGATCATGGGGGACTCTACCTCCAAACATTATACTGCTTGGAAGCAAAATGCCCACCTGGGTCTCTTCCAACTTTTGAGCTAGAGGCTGCAAACTGCCACTTTACAGACATGATTAGACAAAGCTTAGTGCTACAGTCTGACATCCTCTCAAAAAGTATAAAACTTATCTAAGGAAAGCAGTAGACACTGTACTCTAGGGAGGATTCCTGCCCAGTTGGGAAATGCAGCAGTGACTCTTATTTCCATAGCTCTCTGAAATCCTGCTGGTAGTGGTTCACCACAGCTATTAAATACACTCATAACTCCATATAATCCCTCGCTCCCTCCCCTCCCCATTTGTTCATATGATGTTTTCAGAGGAAGAGATTTCAAAGTAAGCTCTCATCCAAAGTATGCTTGGTTTTGGTTCTAAGTCATTATTTTTGTGCTATCTTATCATGAGAAACTATATGTTCTTCTAATACCATTTTTCTACTAAAGTGATTTGGAACTTGATCTACTTGAGGTCATACTTAATACATTCTTGGAAGGTAGGGCACGTGACTGAGCATGGGAAAAAGAGCTTGCAAACAATCATGGCTACAAGGAAACCCTTTTACAGCTAAGCAAACATAATTTCTGTCAAAGGAACTGCTAAGGATGCAGTGTCTGGGAGTTTATATCTAAGTTTAAAGATTGACACTTGTGCCGCTGTGTGAAACAGAGACAATACAATACTCGACTTGCCAAGTGACCTCAAATATCTGTAACAATAAAACAATAAAGAAACAGTGTCAGCCTGCTAGAGTTCAAGATGAACTCTGAGAGGTAGGGAAAGGAATGAGTATCTGGAAGATGCCAGGTTGAGAGCCAGCTCTCCTGTAAGTGATGTGATGGTTCTCTGGGACTATAAATAAAAACTTCACCATAATCAAAACACCCGGGGAAAACAAAAAGAAAGGGGAAAACACTAAACTGTTTTTTGTTTTTTGTGAAAAAAACACCCAAACCCAAACAAACCTCACACCAGCAAAATCTCTTAGATTAGAGAGGTGTAACTAAGCAAAATCAGCTCCTTGCATTTATGAGCACTTGATCATATATCAAGTAATTCCTGAAAATAGCAAAAGAAAAGAAAAATATATTATTGTGCATATTTTTTTCCCATTTAGAGTGTAAATTTGTGGTAACATTTTTAGTTTCATCATCTTTTGGAAAGCCCCATCAAATTTGATAATCCTGTTAATTTATCTGTTACAGCTTCACTGTCTTTCTCTCTCAGAAACACTAGAGAAAGCAGAGAAATAAGGCAGTACATTTGAACAGCTGCTCTATTAGAAGCAACTAGATCTTTTCTCTGCCCACAACCTCAACCACTTATAAGAAGCCTAATTGCTGGGAAACACAGATTGTCTATAATATGAGAGACATTATTTGCATTTGAAGTAGGAACCTTTAACTGAATTGAACGAAAGATATTTCATGGACTAAAAAAAAGCTTAGGATTATTGTACCATTTTCCGCATTGTACCATTTTAATAAAATTCTATTTTTTAGAACTTTATTAAAATGAAAAAGAATGTACGGAAAGTCATGGAAGATTGTGGTACTTTACCTAGATCAAAACATTGACTTTTACCTCACAATTGTAGTTAGATTAAATGTTTCTCCATGTTTCTATACAGCTGATGATTGTACCACACTGCAGTTCTTAAGCATTTTGACTTTCAATTTGCCTGAGGCTAGTGATGAAATTCCTGCCTCCTTGTGGTATGCATGATTGCAAATGTGGCAAATTAAGAAACCTGTGGAAACAAGAACTAAAAAGTTATTCTGAAAGTAAAGACAAATAAGAAAAAAGAGAAAGCACATTAATCACATAAGGGGGGGAAATGTGTTCATGCATCTGTTTACTCTTTTTATTTCCTACCAAGATTCTGACAGGAAGTGGTGAGTTGAAGAAATATAGAAAAGATTGACAGGAAATATTGCTGGGGGACAGATGAAGAGAGAGTACCGTATTGTAGAAAGTAGCAGGCTACACAGGCAGAAAAAGCTTGTGCAGAGGATTTTTTATCAGACCGGCAGTCAGCAAGTAGGAGGAAATAAATACTCAAGTGACAGCTCCACTGTCAGACTGTGTGTCCATCAAAAAGCTCCTGGCCTCCTTGCCTACTTGCCTTCCCCTGCTGGCCCCAGAAGCTCTTCACCTTGGAAACGGAGGAAGATTCCTTCCTGGATTGGATGTCCTGAAAATAGACCAGAGAGCAGTGGATATTCTGTCTGCTGCTTCTTGTGCTCACAGATGTGTCAAGGGAGATCACTTTTACACACCTTTGCCCCAAGGAAAAGACAGGAAATAAGGGTGGAAGTCATGCCTTTGCCCCTTCTGTATCTTACATGTCATTCTGGGTCTCTTCTTTTTAGATTTCTCATTTCGCTGCCAGTCACATTTTCATGAAAAAAATTGTTGCATTTCTTTAATGCAATGGTTTTTGACCATATAAATATTTATGTTCATATTTGCATATGAATATGCCACATATGTAAGGATCACAAAGACATTTTCACAAAAAGAATGCCTCAAGTTATCAAAAAAATAAGGTGAGGGTGATTATATACTTACAGAGTAAGAGGATTAATAAGTATATTGAGAAAGGGAAAAAATCATTGAGGAAGCATGTCAAAGTACGGATTAGAAGGTAACCTTCTCTAACTTGCAAACAGTTTGCTAAAAGTGTGGTAAACCTTGAATTTCATCTGAGTGTCAGATTTTTGGTAAGTTATATACAGTATCTCTTGTGTCTATGCCCTAAAATCTATTTTTGAGATGATTTTGATGCTTGCTATATTAGGAAAATTTTAATCTTCTACTTAATTTCCTACTGACATTAGCCAGTTTTTCTGTGGGTATTTTTAATTTGAAAAATATCTTTCAAACAGGTGACAATTTTCAGCCAACAATCATGTTGTGAACAAAATCCATAAAATGTGAAAATTGAATTAGGCATAAAGAAAATTCTTTGAAGACCAAGGTGAATTAGAGAGTGACATAGGAGAAATTGTTGATGCAGAGTCACTGAAGATATTTAGGCTATTGTAGTAATACATAGGACTAATTATATATCACT
Source organism: Fringilla coelebs (assembly GCF_963513975.1). Classification (NCBI taxonomy): domain Eukaryota; kingdom Metazoa; phylum Chordata; class Aves; order Passeriformes; family Fringillidae; genus Fringilla; species Fringilla coelebs. The sequence continues at coordinate 55,934,684 of NC_140028.1, forward strand.
GGCTGCTTTCAAAGTGTAGTACAGACATGAACTAATTAATTTGCTCCATGAGAGACTGGAGTGAAAGTATTGCAAATTATAGCACCACCTGCCACAGCTTCTAGTAAAAGGTAGAAAGAATCCTTATTTTCAACAATCACCCCATGCTGGGCTTTCTATATTTGGTAACTAAATGCATATGTATGGGTATATATGCAAACTGAAATAACTGAAGACATGTAAAAATAAATGGGAAAAAAAACCCAACATATAAAACTCTGGTTTTGAAGGACACTAAACATGCATTTGGATTACTGAACAATGCTACTGCTCCTGCTTTTATGATCCATTGGGGTCAATAGTGTTCATAATTAAAATATTAAATAATTATTAATAGCGTTTCTTTATGCTACATCTCATCATATACTGAGCAGTGGAGCTCCAAAAGCTGGAAAGTAATTTTTATCCTGTACTGACTTGTGTATCAATTATATTCTTAGTTTGTCTTACTGCAGTCATTAAGATCCCTCTTTGTTACAGTTGTACAAACAAATCAAGGATGTTTAAGTGAAAAGACAACAATTCAAGAAAAAACAGCAGATGAATATACTCAGAAACAACATATTGTTCTTTAGTTTGGCTGTGACATAAGCATATCCTAAATTTTCAACATTGAAACAAAAATAAAATTATTTACATATTGCTTTGGTAACTACTGTCATGCAGTAGATAAAGTGTTCAGCAGCAGTGTTTGACTGACATTTGTCTCCCTTGAAATATCAGAAAACAGAGAAGTTAGAGAGTTCAAAAATTATGTACATGTCATTGAGTCAGAGACATGATGATATTGTCTAGGAAAAATGGTGAGAAGTTAGCACTGAACTTGAATGAGGAACTTTTTATTATTTGTATGCATTGTTATTCTTTTTGCAACTGATTTAATGGAAAAAAACCTAGCATGTTGCTAGGTTTTTTTTTTTTTCCTTAAATCAATTGTGAAAAGAAATGGTCCCATCTTTCTGTAAAGGAGACTTGTGAGCCTTGTCTGAAACTTGAGCCAGAGACGGATATAACACACACATTATTCATGGAAGGGTAATTAGTGTATTTTCCAGATAGTGAAGTACAAGCAAATCATATTAATTATTTTTTAAGTTTTCTGGATTTCTAATAGAAAAAGTTAAAGGACCTCTAAAATATTTGGAATTATTAGAGAGAAATTATGTACCTGGACTTGCATATGACAACATTTCAAACTGTCAGTGAGTATTAATTTAAGAACACTGTGTCCAGATTTTCTTGGCTCTTTTAGGAAGCATAATGGTTTTAATGTCAGATTTCTGGTCTTTAAGTTAACCTTAAAGACAGACTAACTAATAAGCCTGCATTAGAGCTGGGGCATGGTCTTAATTATGGAGACACTCACTTGTCCCTTTAGTCTTTCTGAATTTTGAACCCACAGAGAAAAGATGATATCACACCTGTTTTTATAGTGATGCCACTTTTCCTTTTCTTCAGCATTGAACCACCTTAAGTATAATGAAGAAAGATTATAGATAAATAATATTTCATAGTTCATTATAGAGAGTTGTGAAATTTATAACATTTCTATTTTTGCACTATTAATATTACTATAAAACTAACTAGTGTAAGACTGGGGTACTCTCAGAACTCTCAGATTATTGTAACTCTTGAGAACTCTCAGATTGGTGTAAAACTGGGGAACTCTCCGAGCAGGAAAAGTGAGGATTCATAAGATCACTTTCATTTTCTATTTAAAAATATCTAAAAATAATAAAAGGGGAAAAAATTTACCTAGTGCAAAATAAACCCATTGCTCTTATTGCTCCAAGGCATAAGCAAGGCCAAGACTTAAGTGGAGTCAAGTCACATTAGTTTGGATTAAGAAGTGAGGGCTATAAATCTTCATGCACTCAGGTATAAGCTAGGAACTATCTAATAAGAATTCAGAAGAAATTTTTCCTTTAGGCAGATATTTCAAAAGAGATTTTAGTATCTTTTTCTGATGTATTCAATCCTGACTATTGAAGATGAAATAAATAGAGAGAGCCTTGATTCATTGTAGTAGTTTCTACATATTTCCCTCTTCTTAAAGACCATTTTGGCCTTGGCAGTTCAGTCAGACTGGAGGCATTTCAAAATTTGGTACTGATGACTACACCTCCGCATTTCAAACTGTCAAAAAAAACATCTATACACTCACATTAAGAGTAGGCTAAAGTCTGAAATATCTGAGGACACTGACTGCATCTCATCCTTATTTTTTGTGTGTTCTGGATGCAGTGTTGCCTGAGTGCTCTAGACATAGCATAGGCAGAGGTATATGATACCCATCATTTGGTCCACTGTAGCTGACTAAGTATCTTCCTCCAGAAAACCTTAGAGTAATGGCAGATCTTGGATATATTATAATATTGCAATACGTGTGAAGGTCTGTGTTGTGGAAGATGCCTTATTCAAAATGTTTTAATTGCCATAGTGTCACAGCTCAGACTTTACCAGATAAATTATAATTTATTTGTTTTGCATGTGAAGTTAACAGTTATTTGGAATAGTGCGGAGGTTCAAATAAATATTATGCCAGTTGTTCATTCTGCTCTGTTATGTACAAGTGCTATTTTTGAAGTCAGAAAATCCTAATTCCAAAGGTATGTCAGTCAAACCCTTTTCTGCCAGAGTACAGCTTGACGAACAGAAAAAACCCACAACCAACAACAAAATAGCAACCAAAGAAAACCACACAAAAATCAAGAAAATCACTTTCTTTAACCTAAATAATTAATATTCATATTTATCTACAGGTAGGTGTTCGTTGTTAATACAGGCTTTGAAGTAGCTTGGATGAAGAAAGGCAATGAAGAATAAAAGTAAAAACTGCAGGTGATATTCAGAATTCTGTGGAGATCAAGAATGCCTTTCTATTGTGAGAAAGAATAGGACTATACATCCACTAAAATGAGTAAAAGGTTCTCTCTCCATAAAGGACAACAAACTTTTGCAGAGGACCCTAGGCTCAAATGTAAAATCCCTTCCAGGCCAGATTTTCAGGGAGATTCAAGGACTTTTTTCTGTACTTGAAGGCTTATGTTAATCCAGTCAGTAAAGCCAGTAATTTATTGAACGCACAAGGATGGCAGTCATTTGGGTCATCTGTGTTTACTTTGCTTTTGTAAACCACAATGAATGGAGAGTGATCTCCTGTGACAGGAATTTTATCTCACCATAGGAAGTGTGCCATGAAAATCCTCCAGTTTCTTCTGCACAGGATAAGGGTGTCCCTGTCTAATTACAGATTTATGTTTATGCTCCAGCAAATGCAGTCAAAGATCACAACACCTGGATAATGCAAAGCTCTGAAAGGAGGGTATTGCACTTTGGAAAAAATAACAAAATGTCAGCCATGACTAGAAGATCCAGGAGGAGAAGCAGGAGAAGAAAGAGAAGACTAATTTGGAGGATGTTTGAAACTTGGATTTAGTAATCAAAAGTTACCAGCAGTGCTCTTAAAGTCAAAGCTCAGCATTTATATTTGTTATTTCACTTGGTCTTGGAGAAGAAACCAAGAGAAGGGCTGATATCCTTTTGCAAAAAAACTCTAATTCAAGGACAATATTCCCAGTTTCCCAAAAGATGAGTTAAATTTTCTTTTACCAATTATTCTAGATGTAGAAGGTAAACTAACAAACCAACCAGTAGATTTAAGTGTTGAGGATTTTTTGAAAATAGTGTATATTTTCAATACATAGTGGTAATACTTAGATTTAATACACATGATAAACTCTTACTTAGATTTTATACACAGAGGAGGAGATATAATAATAGTTAAATACCAATAATGAGCTCTTAATGCTATTAAATTCTCATAAACTCACTGCCTTAAAAGACCCAAATGTTTAGGATACATGCTTGCAACTTAACATTAATCAATATTTCTCTTGCACAAGACTATTGGGAAGACTTTTATGTAGCCACAGGAGAGCATAAATGAGAACACCCTGCCTTTTGAGAGCTGTTTGATTTTACAGTATTTGTGGAATATTGCCCCTCCCTAAACCACAAAGAACAAAATAAAATAGAGGGAGGAATTTCTAGATACAGAATATACTTCTTTGTTTGGTTGGGTTTTGTTTGTTTGTTTGTTTGTTCCCGAGCCTTTCTTGTCCAAAAAGTCCTATAACACATATATCCACTCACCTTTCACCACACAGATTACGTAGAAGCGATTTGGTGGTGATGGATGAGTCACTTAAGCTCTGCTCTTAGAAATGAATGGTTCCATTCCCCAGCCTAGAAATGATGGAAGAAGGTATTTTCATCAATATTGCTGTTTTTGTGACTGGGGTGAGGGTGTATCCAGTAAGATCCAGAGGTTGTACATCAATTTGGGGATAGGCAACAAGGAAAGCTGGTGTTCTCTTCAGCTACTTAAGGTATTCCCTTAAGGAAACAATAGGTGCTGAGGGCTGGGTATAAAATATAGCAAGTGCTGTCCTGTGGCATTACTTTTGGCATCACAGAGGAATGATGTGCGAGACAAAGGTGGGAGAGGTGGTTAAAAGCATGCTGATAGCACAGCTTCCATTGTCTAACCTGTGACAAAGCAAGGAGTTTTTCTTCCAGCAAGAGATGACACAAATATGCAGTGCACTTACTTGTGTTTAGACCCTAAATAATTCAATACCTAGAAGCTTCTCTACTACAGGTTTTGTAAGTTTGCTACTATAAAACCCAGAGCCACGTATTGTTACAGAGTGTGAATATATTCTAACAAAACTTTGACATTGTATTCAAAGAAAGAGTATTTTTAACTGAAGTAATAAAAAGTGGCACTTCCTTTAAGACAAATTTCTAAAACAATAGGATTTACAGAACAAAAATAAACCCAACCTCTCCTATGAGGATTTGATTTTGAGCTTTCTAAATTTTATCTGTAGCTTTATAATTTACAGTCAGCATGATATCAAAAAGTTTTTCCTACTTTCAGCCTCCAAGAAAGATGGATTTTATCTGCACGCTGAAGTAATAAATGCTTTGGAATGTCTTCTGTGAGATTTTGTATATCTTGAATAAGGCTGAGAGTGGAAAATGTACTCCTCTTTCTAAGTACCCCAGAATGGAATCCAGCCACTTAGGTGACTAAAAGTAATGATTGTAAAACTGTTATAAAAGCCTGAATCAGTTTTAGTTTGCAGTTTTAAATCCAATTCACTCTGATGATTTAATGTGCAACAACATGAAAGCCATTAAACCTTCAGCTTAAGCTCGCTTGAATTGGATGTCACTGCTAGAGATTTCTTTGAAATATATCCAATAGTTTGAAGAGTGTCCTCATAAGAAGCTCTTAAACATAAATCTTTCTGTGTAATTCTAATTTTAGGTTTTTTCCTCTTTGTCCATTACAGATGCAGGTGTTTACAAAGGTAGGACCAGTACAAGGATTCAACTCTTACAGAGCTGCAGCAAGAATCTAGACTCTGTGAGTGGGCACTGTCAAGCTGATGCCACAGAATATACATTCTGCTGGAGGGCATAAAATTTTTCAATCTCTAAACAAAGGAATGCATAAAATTTGTTCCTGTTTTTAGGCTCTTACTGTTTATATGGTCTTACTGTTTATATGGTCTCAGTGACTTTAGAAGCAAAGAAATACAACTCCATTAATTTCATAGATTTAACAAAATTCTTTTTAGTAATGAATAAAAAAAATTTGTGCAGATTGCTTTTCTCCTCCTTTCTTAGAGCTTTTCATGAAGATGAATCATATTTTTGGCACACTGGTAGGACACTTGCCTTTATATCTTACTTTTGCAGATCACTGATCTGCTGTTTTGGCAGATTTTAGCAACCCATATGAAGTCAGTTTTTCCTGGTATTTCAAATTACTTAAAGCTCCCCATTACTCTGCCCTCTTTAATGCTATTTTTTTTAAAATAGCTCTTGGAATTTTTTTTTTATTTTTTATATTTTTTACTGATTGTGCACGATATTCCATATCCTGCTTCTAGCTAACCTTTGAAGCCAAGCTGACTTACAGCGATAGCCTTTCTCCTGCCTCCGAGTTCCCGGTGTAATTATCCCTGTTGGATGAAATGTTCAGAATTGCGCTTTTACTGCCATCTAGTGCCAGAATTAGAAAGGAAAGTTTAAAATCATTTCTCCTGGGGCTTGGAAGGGGGTCAGTGTTGGCTGTAAGAGTGCTTTAGTTTCGGGTGAATAAAGTACTGCAGAGAATTATTAACAGGAAATTCTAAATATATGTGAGAATTTATGAGATGTTAAGAAGGTGGGCCAACATGTACTGAATGGATACGTGCTCAGCCTAGCATCATGCACTATGCTTGCCCACACACAGCTATCACATTTACTTTGATGTCTGCTATTAAACAAACAGCAAAAGGAAAATGCACTGCATTTTTACACGTGGCATTTTAAATATGACTGCTCTTGCCTGCTGGTTCTGGCTGGGAAATTCATTTTTCATAGTAGCTCTTATGGTGCTAAGTTTTGTCTTTGTAATGAGAGTAGTGTTGATAAAGTAAGGATGTTTCAGTTATTGCCTGTCAGTGTTTACACAGAGTCAAGGACTTTTCTGTTTCTCAGACTGACCTTCCAGCAAGGAGACTGGAGGTGCACAAGGTGGGGACACAGCCAGGACAGCTGACTGCATCCAGAGGGACATTCCATGCCATATGGCAATAAAAGCCGTGGAAAAGAAGGAGAAAAGGGATGCTATTTGGAGTGATGGTGTTAGTTTTCCCAAGTAACCCTGACATGTGATGGAGCCTGGCTTTCCTGGGGATGGCTGAACAGTCTGTCAATGGGAAGAGGTGAATGAGTTCCTTGTATTTGATTCCACACACATTTTACTTTACCTATTAAACTGCCTTAGTCTCAATCCATCAGTTTTCTCACTTTTACCCTTACAATTCTCTTCTCCATCCCATGGGTGGAGTGAGTGAGCATCTGTGTGGGGCTGTCTATCCCTGTTAAACCACAGTAATTTGTAAACATAGAAAGAAAACCCCATTCAAACTAACAAAAATATTACCTTTATATGAATGAGGTGGAATTGTTAGTTAAGAAATGCCAGGCAATCCCACAGCAGCTCGCTGCATGTTATCTAGGAAGAGAAAGCTGGATAGAGTGAGAAGAAAAGGCAATTCAAGAATAAAATAGTAAAATCTGCTGTCTTTACTTTAAAGTCTGAGCCCTAATGTTGTTAAGCAAAATCTTACATTGATGAATGCAGCACAAAAATTGAAGTTTTACCTGTTTTTCTCCTTTTGAGCCTGCAATATAAGAAAAATTGACAGAATTTTGATACACACATTGAGAAATCTCTTTTTGATATCTCCAAAATATTACAGAAGCATAGAGTCAGCTAGGCTGCGAAAGACCTTTGAGATCATTGATTCCAACCCCTGAATCAACACCATCTTGTCAACCAGACCATGTGGCTCTAGTGCCCCATCCAGTCTTTTCTTAAACACCTTCAGGGATGGTGACTCCACCACCTCCCAGGCCAGCCCATTCCATTGCACACTTTCCATGAAAAACTTCTTCCTGACATCCAACCTCAAGCTCCTCTGGCACAGCTTAAGACTCTGTCCTCTTGTCTTATTGCTTGTTGCCTGGGAGAAGAGACTGACCCTCACCTGGCTACCACCTTTCAGGGAGATGTAAAGTGGTGAGGTCTACTCTAAGCCTCCTCTTCTCCAAGCTAAACAATTCCAGCTCCATCAGCTGCTCCTTAAAGGACTTGTGTTCCAAGCCCCTCACCAGCCTCGTTACCTCCTCTGGACGTGCTGAAGCATCTCAACATCCTTCTCAAACTGAGGGGTCAGAGCTGAACACAGGGGAAGGATGACCTCCCTGCTCCTGCTGGCCACGCTGTTCCTGACACAGGCCAGGATGCCCTTGGCCTTCTGGGCCACCAGGGCTCACTGCTGGCTCATGTCCAGTTGGCTGCTGACCAGCACCCCCAGGTCCCTTTTCACCTGGGTTCTGCCCAGCCACACCGTCCCCAGCCCCACCATCCCCAGCCCATAACACTGCAGGGGTTGTTGTGGCTGAAGTGCAGGGCTTGGAACTTGGTACTGTTAAACCTCTGATCATTGGATTTGACCCATCTATCCAGCCTGTCCAGAGCCCTCTGCAGAGTCTGCCTACCCTCCAGCAGATCAACACTCCCCCCAGTTTGGTGTCATCTGCAAATTTGCAGACTCTGTGGTCTGTTGTGTGTGATTCACTTCTGACATACATTTTTTTTTTTGTGTTCCTGATTTTATTTTTTTTTAGCATTTTAGTTTTCAGTATTAGATAACATACTGAGAGCAGTTCAATGTGGCCAGCCAAATCCCTATAGGGGTCATACTAATGTTAAATCATATTGTGCTATAAAAATGCAACATTCTGCCAAATTCCTATCAGTACTGTTGATAGAAACATAATTTACTCTCACTGATGTGTCAAGTGTATAATAGTCATAGTACAGGCAATTTTGATGTCAGCAGGTATGGTATTAACAGTAGTGGTGTATCAGTTCTACTTTGGCTATAAAATTTGCTTTTAAACTGCAAACAGACTGCTTATGGAAACTGTGAGGGCTGTCCACCTAGCAATATGGAAAAAGTTCACAGATGTGCAATGGTTAACTTAGGGAAATATTGCATTAAAAGCTCCTGACTATGCTGAGAATACTACTCCTGGCATGAATAGATAAGGTGACAAAATGAAAGAACATAGGCTTATTTTGTATTCCCTAGTCCAACACAGTATATACTTTATTAAGCTTTTTCCAAAGGTAGTTGAGAAATATTAAAAAAAAAAATAAATCTGGAAACCCAAAAAGAACTAAGGTAAATTTTCTGGGTTTAGCTGCACAGTAGATTTTCTAAAAAGTTCTGTCTTCTTGCTGTATAATATATTGTCTTTACATTACCTTATGTTACTGAAAAGAATTTCAGAATAACTCATGCTTGGTGAAGCCCTTCTCAATTGAAATTTTATTTCTTGGTTTATAAAAAGTACAGCAAAATAGAAAAAAAAGGGAAAAAATATTGCTAGCCAAAGGCAGACAGATTTACATTTGCATCACTTTTTAAAGTGTTAGTTCAGAACAGCTTGGTCCTGTAGAACATTTTGTTTTCAAGATTATACTTGTAATAAAACACTCACCAAGTAATTGATTAAATATGTCTATTAACATATACACATTAACATCATATTTCCCTAGTGATTTGGTTCTGGAATTAGCTCACAGATCAAGCTGAAAATAATTAATTCATACGAACATAAAGCATGTAATAATGGATAATGTTTGCAATTCAGTCTTGGATGACTTTTTCCTACACTTAAATTTCTTTCAGTAATATTTGTAGTCGAGTTTAACTTGTAAAATAAATGTACTGCTTTCCCTCATCTCCACAAACATCTTTGCATTTTCTTCCAGACTTTCACTGAGATGCCCTTTGACACAACAGGAAGAGCCAATCCTTTTAGAGAAATTTTGGTAATCACCATTATTGCTCATATCCCATGGGATTCAAGGGAAAGAATTATGGGATACAAAAGCCCTGAGAACTGCAAACAGGGAGGTACAGAATTTTGAGAAGGGTTCTTCTTTTGCAGGAAGCTCCATCTCAAAATCATTTGCTCAGGGCTAAGGGAATGGAGGCAACTGAGTAAAATATGTGTTTGTTTTGTGACAGAAGCCTAGCCTGCCATCAGAATAGTGGAATCAGAAAATTAAGTGGAATTCTCCATTGCTGTGTCTTCGCTGGATTTTTGTGCTTCTCCTATGTTGCAACAGAGGTAATAGGAAAAGAGAACATTGGGCAGTCAAGGGAGATCAGGTATAGAGAAGAACAGACTTTTAGAGGAAGAAGTTTATTTTTCAATTAACCTTTTAGTTTAGAAACTGGGCTTTTCTCCATTTCTGCAGCTGTATCCCCACTCATTTAGTCAAAAAGATAAAGAGTTGAAAAATGCATTATTCCTGACTGGCTGCCTTCTTTCTCTAGTAAATGGTTTAATAAGAGAGCAGGTGGCCCTTCACTGTTGGTTTGTTTTTTTTGTTTGTTTGTTAGGGGTTTTCTTTTTTTGTTTTTTGGGTGGGTTTTTTTTGGTTTAGTGTTGTTTTGGTTTTTTTTTGGTGGGGAGGGTTTGATTCAGTTTTTTGGGTTTTTTTTTGGTGGATGTTCAAAACAGATACTGCTTGAAGATTTCAGTTCTCACAACACAAGCAATTTAAGTCAAACTGTCAACACATGCACTAGATTGCCAGCATAAGTAAATATTGATTCTACAATTGCACTGCACAGGCATATTAAAGACTTAGGTATGGGCCCATGCAATGTTTCACTTCAGACTTTAGTATACTAAAATAATCATAATCTCACTGGGAGATTACTTCTGGTGAAAATTGACCAGGTGTGATGTTGCTTCCTGTGAAAGAGAATACATATTAGCTGCTATGAAGAAAGACAAAGGTAACTTAAAACACCCTTTTTTTGTTATGTCTTGCAAAAATGTATTATGAGACATAGGAAGGAGTTTCTTTGTATGTGTATTTTGGTTTTAACCTAGACTTGATGAATAACAATAGTTTAATAAAGTTTTCACCCAAATACTTCTTAAATATTGAATTCTCCTGAAGGCTGGGGAACAATAATTTTCTGTGATGATAGAAAGAAACTGTTTGTTTCTGACTTTAACTCTACATATTGATTTATAAGAAGTTATTACAACTGTGTCCATTACTGTAACTCAAACTCCTCACACACTCTGGGAAAAATTTTAATGGTGAACAGCTGAGGGTTATTGTGCATGAAAGTTCTTTGGACACGTTGATATAACCAAAGACTTAAATATAGAAGACAGGGTAATTTTCTGTCCAAGACTCCTCATTTCATACTACAGTATCATCAAAGCACTATATATAATGATTCCATCAAGTAATTGTATCTACCTCATAATTACTGTAAAATAACAGACAGCAACTCATATAAAAATATAAATAAAGTTTGCTTGCAGAAACCTGTAGATTTAATTTCGTTCCAAAGAAAAAGAAAAAAAATTGAAATAGCAATAAATAGAAGAAAAAATACTAACTGTGAAAACCAAGTGAATTATCCAGGAAGTTGATAGAAAAGAAAAAGCTTAATGAACATTCTTTGGCCATGTGCTTTCTTTGTCAGTGGTTTTTCTTGTAATATTTAAATAATCAATACTCCAAGTAATTTTTTGTTTGAATTAAAAGCCTTCTGTACTGAAATATCTGGATAAACTGGTGTGTGTCATACCCTGCTAAACTATGGTTTTGTCCTCCCTTTGTTCTTTCAGGTCATATGAAAGCCAATTCATGCTAAGCTGAAATCAATAAACTTAAAATGGACAAATCTGCCTTTAAGCAAATGCCAATATTAATTTCTAGTTAAAGCTAAAGTATTAGCAAATATGATCTTCCAACTAGGAAGTCAAATTTCACTTTTAAAAGTCCTGTTTAAATTCTAATTTAATTCAATATAGACATTAAAAACCCTAGAAACACCAATTTACATTTTAATTAAGGAATAGTTTCTAAATGCTAGAGAAATCAGCAATATCAAAGCAAAATTCTTTCTCAGGTAAATTTAAAATATTTCTCTCTCTTCCAATTCTTAATTTTTATCTCCCAGATTTAAGGGGGGGGTCAGTTTTCCATTTCTGTGATGTGTTGGTTTTGAGGTTGTTACTCTGTCTGTTTCCAGCAGGAAGACAAGCAAGAAGACAGAGGGAGGAGAGAGGTAAATTATCCTGGTAATATTTTATCATTTGGCTGTAACAGCTCTCCAAACCTAACTAACTAGGAAGGAGGACTGTGAATATTGAAGGACTTTTGAATAATACATTAAGAAAAAGTGTTTGTGAATTGTAGTATTTTACTGGTGCTCATCTGTAATTGGTATCTGATTTTTGACATTTTCACCATTGTAGTACAATTTTGCAGTGTGTGGCTGATGTAGAGCATGGCATAGCTTTCATAGAATACATAGCTTGGCAAACAGATTAATTTTCAAGAAATTGAGGGCAGAAAGTTGAGAACGGGCATGTTTCTCAAATATGTGTTTGACAAGGTGTTCAAATCCTCATGAATATTAGTTAATTTTTTCTATAATATACTTGCATACTGGCTATCATTTTCTATGAATGACATAGCTACTTTGTTTTCAGGTTATAAACCTAGCCTTTTTTATTCCAGTGGTACATCTTTTTTGCAATTAGAGCATTTTCATTTCCTTTCCATTACTCCATAATAGCCTGCAGGACAGGACAGAATCTAAATCCTTAGTGTTATTTCTACTAGGCAGCCAACAACAAATTCTTGTAAAAACACTTCCATAGCAGCAGGTATCAAAACTGAATCTACTCATAACTTCATTTTCTCTCCAATTCAGCACTGTAACTTCACCTTCTGTAATAATTTATCTAGTACTGACAGAGGTATTGGTTTCTACTTTCTCACTTACAAAGGAAGTTCAGATAAGGGCATTTATGTCTCCATTACAGTTTTATACTTATTGTGATATCACTTAAGTATTCTCTCAATTGAATGGATATAGGTTTTAAAATTTAGATGTAACTAGTAATATTAAGTTTTTCAATGAATCAGGACTAGATTTCCTCCTACTGGGCTGCCTTATTTACATGTCAAGTCATTGTTTGATGAATAAGTCTACAATCTTGGCTATTCTGTGGAAGCCTTTCTAACTCATCAGGCTACCAGATACAAATTAACATCAGAGAGATGTTAAAAGTTTTCACCTATGATTTTTAAACACCGAATGTCTGAAAGGAGAGGGATTTCAAGGTAGGCTGTATCCAGTAAAATGGTGAGATCCAAGAAATTTCCTAATGAATACACTATAAGAACTCTCCTACTGTTTAAACATAAGCCACAGTTACTTACCCACACAGTTTTTCACAGCACTGAGACATACGTGAGTGTAAAGTAGACAAGGATCAATTCCAGTTCAGAACATAAAATACTGGCCTAGAAGAAGCACTCCTTTTCTTACAAGAAAAAAATGAAATGAAATAACAAATTCATGAGATGTATTTTTTTTCTCTTGTCGCACTGAATAAAATGTGATAAAAAGAAAATAGTGCATAATGAAAAAAGGAGAACAAATAAAACTTACTTCCTGGTGCCAAGAATTCTTTTCCCCATTGGTAGGAGATGAAAAGTGGAATGCTTCTGACTGTAATTATGACTAGCTGGATGAATAGTATGCCTGGGCAATGTTAATGTCCACAACATCCTTATGACATGTCTCCCATGCATAGCAATTCTACAGAATTCCTAACAAAATGCTTCAAATGTTGGGTTTTTTTTATCATCTTCTAATCACAGAGACAGTGGATTTCCTAGTATAGAATATTTTTAGGATCTTCAAAAAAACCTATATGAAAACTTCTCATCCTTGGAATAATTTTAAAACATTACCTGTAAGGATCTATTGACTCCATTCCTGCTTTGTACCGTCGATCAAACTGTTCCCAGTATGGGCATGGTGACCACACACAAGAACTGAATATTATATTCTTATCCAGAGATGATTGACTCTTCTCAAGCACACTGTAAGTTTAGTCAATGTGAAGGGTGAAGTCTCATCAAAGTCAGTAGAGCTGTATTGTCTTTTATCAACTGTGGATTTGACTGACATTGTCTGGTTTTGGCTGGGGTGCCCAGCATTGCCTGGAGACATGCCTACCTCAGAGATGCCTGACAAGACTTTGGTGAGATCTAAATTGCAATAAAATGGCTATACACATACATTATCTAGGACATATTGCCACTTTTTCCTATTATTTCCAACTGTTCATTAAATACACAAATAATTCATAAAATCATTGCTGACTTCTATTTAAAACTCATTTGAGTTCCCTTCTAATGTTTTTTTCAGAATAATTTTCAAATAATTTTCTTCTTCTGAACCACACACACTGTTGACAAGCCATGAACGATTATTTTGGGTTTAACTGAAATTTGTAAATAATTTACTTCAAAAGAACTATTCTACTTTGTTGACAACAAAGTTAATTGTCAACAAAGATGGAAATGTGCAAACAGGGATAGCATATTGAAAAACAGACTGCAAACACACAGGGAAAGCTAGACTTAGATCACAGGAGACAAAATGTGCAGAGTAATTTGCATGTAAACAAACATGATTTTAAAGAAAAAACAAAACAAACAAAAACCAAAAAAAACTCACGTGCTTGTTTATAGTCCTATACTTATAGCATGTGACAAAATAAGCCTCGGAATTAAGGTGACTAGAAAATCTTTGGGAGATTAAGAATTAGTCCAATAAGACTATCCGACTAAATATAAGAGGCTCTGATTGTCATTAAGATGCTGCAGAGAGCTGACTTAACCTAAGGAAAAATACAAAAGAAATAAATAAATTTGAGTGTAAAGATAAGTTTGAATCTCAATAGGATCCCAGGGCTGTATTTTACTGATGTGCACATTCTTATGGCTCTGCTTTGCTACCACTAGGTTTCATACCTCTAACACAGTTTGTCAGATAAATATTCCTCCTGTGAGAGCTGTAAACACCAGCCTTTCTGAGTGATGACAACTATGAAAAGCAGCGTAGATGAAGCGGTCACATCAGTTAATGCAGAATGGAAAAGTCATTCCATCCGCGGTGTATTGCAATGCAGAAGATAATTCATTAGGGTGATTCCCTCTGCTTATTCAAACATGCCCCGTTCTCATCCATCACTTGTATAGGATTGAATAACAGTATAATAGAAACAAAAGCCCTTGTCAAGGTGGCATGGGATTCTTGTCTAATACCCAACTAATAGGAACGAACAAGGTCAAAACAGAAGATAATTTGGCATGCCAATTTGATAAGTGCCAGTGTGCTCCTGAGTTGGAAAGTCTTTATTCCTGTATATGGATGTACATATCCATGTGAAAGCTCTCAAATTGTGCGTGTTCTTTATGCTCTTATTAAAAAAGCACGCTGACATATCAGCTCTAAGGCTGGGAAACAGCACTCTGCTCCAGTTTGTCAGCCGAAGGATGGGTTGTTCCTGTCAGCAGTTCTTGTCAGGAGGAATGAAGTATGTATCTGTGCTATATACAGCAACTCTTTCTAAATGAGACTACCTCACCTGAATACCTGACAATTGCTTTGGCTGTTGTCATCTACTTTCTTCTATATAAAAATCCATCACACTTTATGCAAAAGTAAAGAGGTCGCCATGGCAACTTTGTATCCCTAAACTTAATAAGAGGGAGCAAAACATAGATAATTTTGCCTTTATAGTATTTTTTTAGCTAGCTTCTTTTTTTCTTTGACTTAGTAACAAAAACACTATCCATTAGACCAAAATATAAACATCAAAAGTCTGGTACCAATTTTTTTTTTCTTTTGTTTGACAACGAACTGTTTTCCTCTTCCTCTTCCCCTAGAATTTAATGCATGTGTGTAGTATAAACACATAGGTGTGTTATAATATGAACACACCTATTGAAAAGGATGATGAAGAAACTATGAAAAATTCTTGCCAAAGGATACCAGTAAGTCAGGGGTTCTATTGAACAAGAAGATAAGACATTTTAAAAAAAGGGTTTCCAATAGGATGTAAAAGATTTAGACACCTGTGTCTGATTGAATTCAACTCCCTTAGGCTCCTGGGAAAATTTCAGCCAAAATGGTTAACATAAATATAGATGGACAGACATATTTTTTACCACAGAGAAATTAAGATAATAGGAATAAAACATCAAGCTTTAGGGAACAAGGCAGCTGGTAACTGATTGGAATAGAACGAGGTTTTTCTTTCATGAACATACCACAAGTACTCTCGGTTCCCGTTACATGTGATATATGCATTAAAGGATTTTTTTGATTATTAAGCATACTAGTTTCAAGTCTATATAAATAGCTTAATTCTTAGGTACATTGCACTGATTCCTGGTTCAAAATGGGCAATATTCTCAAAAATTCTCACCTGCCTTTGGTGATTGTTTTTCTCTTATTTTTTGACTGTGTGTTACAGTTAGACACAGTGCTTATATTTGACTTTTGAAAGCCTCTGTGTCAGTAAGTGAAATTTCAGAGAGTAATGAAAATGCTTTCAACTAAGATCAATACCCATGGTAGTAGTCATTCAACTCCAAGTTATCCTCACCCGTGCTAATAATGGCTTGCGTTTTCTGAACAAATCCATTTGCAGCGGTTTTGGCAAAAACATTTTTTCAAGAAAGTCTATTTCTTTCAATTGCCATCTAACACACAGTTTTAACAAATTTGTACCAACTGGATCCAATTTTCAAAATTTTAAACTGTTGAGTTTTCATTTTCATTATGTAAGCCATTTGTAGTTAACAAGATTGACATTGTGTATTCTGTTCTCTTTGCATGAAGAGAAATACTTTTCTCATAAGTATGGCATTGCATAATTGCATAGGATTGTATACTCATGTTTTGACTGTGATCTTTCTTAATTTGTGGTTTTTTTTCTGTATATTTCTGCTTAAACCAGTTCAGTGAATCTTCCTGTGCATATATTTACTCAGTTTAAGACACTTTGACACCCTACTAATAAAAGAATAAACATACCATAGTAATTCTAATGATAAATATCTTGGGTTTGCACCTGAAAGCTATGAAATTTAAGAAGGCCTTCAGAAGAGTTTTATGGTCACCTGTACAGTCAGTAATACAGCACCCACACTTGTGGCTGTAGAGATAAATATCACATTTGATGTCATTAAGGGTGTTAAGGTGTTTGGATATCAGAGGTGAATTTCTCTGCTGTATCACAAATATGACTGACCGCTTGGGAAGTTTTCAAAGAAACAGGAGTTAAGTTTCTAAGACTGCACATTTGTGCATGCTTTCTATTTTAACAGTATAATTTTCGAGAGGAAAAGGAAAGAAAATTAAGTAGAAGGATCACAGTCTGTATATCTACTTCAGTAAAAAAGCAAGAAAATAAAATGCATATTAAGAAACCACAAGCTATAAAATTAATATATATCAGAATAAATTTTGGCTACAACTATTTTCAAAATAAAGTAAAAATAGGGTCAGCCTTTGAAAACCATCAATTTGAGTTAGACTGGCAGAATCTGGACCACAGTAAATTAAAGAGGAGTTATATGAAATATTGAATAGATTTTGATCATGGAATGAAATAGATCCTATTTTATTTATGACATGGATTAATTAATTCATTAAGAACTCACTTATGGGCCTGGCTACAAGGCCACATGAAAAAGGCTAGCTAAAACTTTTTTTTGACTGACTGTGGGTATTTGCACTTTTACTCTACTCCAGGGTAAAATGACATAGATAGATGATACATAGATAGATAGATAATAGATAGAGAGATAGAGAGATAGAGAGATAGAGAGATAGATAGATAGATAGATCATACATGCATGCATACATGCATGTATACATACATGCATACATACATACATGCATACATACATACATACATACATACATACATGCATACATAGACAGAACTGCTGCTGATCTGTATTTTTTCTTACTGTTTTAGTGAAAAGTTAATAGATAGACAAACATGGGTGTCTACTCTAATCTAGTGAACAGAATTTAATTTTCATTTGGTTGAACAGAGTTTATTCCTGCCCAGCTCCAGTACTGTAGAATTCCAGTAGTGCCACCAGAGAGCACTTCCTTTTCTCCAGACAGTTTGCTGTTGCTGATGTCGTACCCTCAGGCAGAGATGGTATAAGTAGCACTGGAAGATGAAAAGTTCCTTGCCCAGAGGACTCTTAGCTCTGTGTGGAAGCCTTTGGGTGAGCCATGGCTGGAACTGGGAGTGACACAAATTGAAAGGATAGATATTTTCATTTGCATACTTTTTTTATCATGACACTAATAAGTAGTCAGCAGCACAGAGGTGGTATGGGAGCAAGATATAGACCAAGGTAAAGGCTATAAAATTTTATTTCCTTCTTGAACTGCATCTATTGGGCTTTTGGAATTTTAACAGCTGGTATTTTTGTCTGGAGTGGCACAGATTACATGGTATCAGATACAATGATTAGACTCAGTGAGACAGGGTAATAAGTCAATTTACAGGTGCAATGCAGATAGAAATACCAAGGGTTATGACAGATATATCCAAGAAGATTGCATTGCACATTTTTATCTTGTGCAGAGCATTTGGGAACTGTAAATGCTGTTGAAAAGTTGCTGGTATATTTAGCATATGAAAGTCAGATTCAAATCCTGAAATTTTCCGTCTTTGCTGTAAATAGAAAATATTTTGCTGTCTTCCCAGGTGGTTTGCACAATTTAGATGTATTGGATGTGGGATTTGCCAGGAACTCATATTCACCTGATATGTCTATTTCCTTTTTGTATCAAATGTATAGTAATGACATAATTGGGCTTATCATAATCAGCCAAAAGAAATATCATTCAGTCTTGGAAGAAAAGTAGCAGATTTATGAAAGATATGTGTTATTTCTAAGTATGCTTTACAGTATATAGAAATACTAATTTCTGTATAGTTACACATTAAGATTTCATAACAAAAGCGGCTAAGTAACAATATATATGGCAATGTTTTGAATTTTGTAATCGTTGCCAGGAAATGGCAACGATTACAAAAATTCATTCAATGGTCCTTATGCTCATAGAAATGTAGCTGGACTATTCCTGTGAAAAAAATTTGCTACCTGTCTTGTATTTTAAAATTAGTAATTTAAATCTTCATATGTACATACCAACTCTTCAGTTTAACAAATACTTATTTAGAAATTTTTATACTAATAGTGGATAATTTCTTAATATTGACTTTCTTGTATTTAAAGAGTTGCTTCCCTTTTCTTTATGTCCTTATATCTTTAAAGTACTGCTTTCCTTATCAGTGCTGATGTCTGCCCATATTTTTCCCTTACTCATCTAGTATGGATTCTTGCAGGGAAACTTACACAAATTTTTTCTTCTATTCAACGAATTGAGGAGAAAATCAACCAGAAACATTACACTGGAAGCCTATTTTCTATATAAATCTGGAAGTGTCTTTATAGAAGTTAAGATATGTTTCAGGTTAGAATGGGCTGACTTCCACAAGAGCATAAAAATATAGACAGAGGTCATAGGTCAGCCTCTAAAGTCAGCATTCTGACTGAGAAAGGTGTGAAGATGAATTGTGATGTGAGGGACCTTTAAGCGATGGGGAAGTTGTTTCTACCTAAAATTGTCACTTACATATTTTTAGGAAGGTACAGAGAGGTCAGGAAGGTAAAAAACATGTTTCTTTATATTTTCTGTCTCTCTACCCTACAGCATATTAAACCAGCTTGCAGTGTTTCTGTTCAGATCTCCAGCCTGGTTCCATTTTTTGCAGCAGAATAAAAGTTTATACATCTCATGCACTAGAAAGTAAGGACAGTATTATTCTAGTTTACAGTCCTAGTTTTCTGTGAGATAAAAAGCCAGAGGCAGCTGGAAAAAAAAAATCAGAACCCCTAGGAGGTTATATTTCAAAATAAGAGAATTAGAAAATTTTGTTGGATAAAAACATTTGAGAACATTTAATTATTACCCCAACCATTAATCTGCACAATAGAATTTAAACTCATATGTGAAGTTAAAGAACAAGTTGAGTCACATTAGAGTCAGGGTACTGTAGCAGAATCTGAATTGTATTGGGTCACAGACAATAAACTGCTATGTCTGTTAAAATAAAGCCTTTATTTATGTGTAAGGAATTCAGTGATATTTATCGTATAGTTTTTTCAATTTGTAAAGGTCATATATAAGACACATGCTTATTTATCAGTATGAATAATATAAATAAAAACTAAAATGTCAGTGGTTTGGGGTTGTCCCCTTGAAACTTTTAACTTCTCCAAGCAAATTCTTGGTGGATATGTGGGAGGAGAGGGAGATAGAATGAAATCTCATTGCTTTAACAGCTTAGTTTTAACAAATATTTGTTGATTGACAAACCAACATTTTCTCCTCCCATTAAAAGTGTAAAAATATTTATGATTAATATGCAAATGACTTGAAATAAGATACATGTCATGGTCCAAACCCATGTGGTAAAGCAATTCCTAAGCAGTGTCAATTTCATATTATCACACTTATTGCTTCTCGTATATATTTTGTAGAGTGATGAGATTGTACCAGTATTAAGTATGGTGGTCTGCAATAAAGAGGCACAGAATCAAGAACATTTTGAGTGTAAACTTGAAGCTATTGCTCTCACATAAAGTTTTCAGACTTGTTCTCTGTCTGTTTGTGTATTTATTTTTAGCCTTGATTTTGGTTGCGTGTAAGCTTATAGTCACTCAAGTTGCAGCTGTACTAAAATATATAGGTAAATTTCCCAAGGTCACCATCTTTCATTTCCATTTATTTTTTTCTTCACTAAAGAAGGGTCTTAATGTTGACAGTTGTGAAGTTCATCATGCCTGCAATGTTATATACTAAATAATCCTGTGTTTACGTTCCTGATTTTTTTATTGTTGTTCCTGCTTATTGTATCGTGTCTGTATGCTTCACATCATTTCACTATAAGCTAAATTTCACCTTCAAATATGTTTACCAAATCTATTAAAATTCTACTAGCTTGTTTTGTAATTGACATTGAAAGCCTCCAGAAGAAAAACTGAAAGTTTTCTCACTGAAATAAATGAAGACATGAAAACAAGGAAAAAAACTATTGTATTGGAGAAAATCATTGTAAGATATGTAATATTTTACTGTTTAAGGAACAAACTAAATAAATATTTTTTAAAGTTAATTATAGAAATAACTACAAAAAGTAAACAAGTACCTCAATGGGGTCTGTAATGACTAGCACACAATAGATTGTGCGTAGAATAGGGCACAGAACTAAGTGGCATATGATCCACTGTGGAATTTCAGCTTTATGTCAGTTATTATTTAGGCAGTAAGTTATTGTAGACAGTATCTTGCATACAATATCACTGTTAAATT
Source organism: Fringilla coelebs (assembly GCF_963513975.1). Classification (NCBI taxonomy): domain Eukaryota; kingdom Metazoa; phylum Chordata; class Aves; order Passeriformes; family Fringillidae; genus Fringilla; species Fringilla coelebs. Next base: position 55,955,683 of record NC_140028.1, read on the forward strand.
TCCAGTCAACCAAAATAGGACATCATATTATTTGGTAGCTTTGAAATTATTTCCCAGTTGTAAATTGATATAAGTGTGACGATCCTTCGAGACTCATTTGGCCTGTATGGAAATAAAAGGTCAATTATTGCAATGAAAAATTTAATCTAGATTGATGGTAAATAGGGTCTGGGTGTTCATTGACACTTTTGTTTTCCAGATCATAAAACTTGCATAAATTAACTAAAATTGGGCACAATTGGTGTTTAGCTAAAAGGTCTGTTTGAATAGTTAGTTAAAAATAACTATACACCAGAGATTGCTCATTTTTCTCCTCAGAGATGGCAAAAGTGAGATGTTACACAGAGAAAACTGAACATTAAATGATCACATAGATTTCTACAGGGAAAATTTTTTTATTTTTAGACACTAAAGTTCTGTTGATTTATGGTGAAGTAGATTAAGATAAATTGGCAAAATTTGATCTATTCATAAAATCTGAAGATGTCTCCCTTTAACTTTTAGAGGGCAGCTTAAGTGCAACAGACTGCTATGTGTCATTTCTCACTGCTGTGAAAATTACAAGAGATAGTATGCAATTGCCTACACAAAAGAGGCAGAGTGTAATTGAAAGAGAAATTTATACATGGGTAACCTAAACTTAGGGTAGCCTCAATTCATTGAATTTATAAAATGAAATTAAATTTATTAGTTTTTACTTAATATTTCACTGAAAGCTTTGTATCTTCCTTTACCTTATTTTTCAAGTCATCTATATTTTTAGCACAAATAGTTTTGTTCTAACACTTAAAACATATTGTTCAGTGTGGAAGAACAGAGATTCCCAGGAGAAGTGGGAAGGGTTTTTATTGCCAAACAGGAGGAATAGGAATGGCAGTCAACCAGAAATGTCTTCTGATTGAGTCCCAATTGATTTTTAAGAAGATGAGTTTTCAGTGCATGGGAGAATCTCAGTGTGAATGAAACTCCTTTTGCATTAAAATAAGCCTTGATCAAATCAGGTAATTTTCTGATATGAGTAAATAATATGTCTGGAGAAGAGGTTCAAGCAACATAATGCCAGAGCATGTATCCTCAGAATATGCCCAAAAAGAAGGATCAGAAACTCGCTCAGAAAAAATAATTCTATAGAGAAACTTTAAAGTCATTTGTGCAGTCTGAAAATTTTTATTCAACTTAAAGCTCAAGGCACTTTATTTTAGGTTGGGGTGATTTTAAGGTTTACTTTTTTCCTTTAAATTTCTCAAAATAGGTAAATTATAAATGTGACTACAAAATAAAGAAGGTCAGTCCCATAAAAAACAATTCAGTTTAGAAATGAAGAAGTGTGTTTGGATAATCCATTTTGATTTTTCTAATTATTTACCAGATTTTAAAAATTTGGAAATATTTTCTGTTTTATCAAATTATTTTTTTTTATTTTTGAAAATTTGTTTTTTTAATAGGAAAGCTTGTTCTACTGTATCCAATGCTGGGCTTCTTGCAAAGGCTCTGAAGGCAGCCAAATCCCTGGAAATTCTTCCAAAAGAGCTGCCAGGGCTGATCTTCACATCCATGTGGATTCCTCTTTGAAATCAACACTAGTCATAAGGCAAGAATGGGTTAAGGTATCCTTACTACCCTTCATGAAAGGGAAAGAAATATGTAAGGTATCATCTATTGCCCAATCTCTTTTCATAACTAAAATAAAACCAAGCACTTTAATTCAAGTAAGTGTATTTAAAAAAAATACCTTTTGCCTAGGATATATCAAATATGATTAATCACTTTTATATTAAACTTCTGTAAGTCAGGTACATCTCAGAGTTCAGCAAACTTGTTGGATGAAGTAGGATTTGACCCAAAACTTTGCTCAAAACTTAGTATTTCAAAATTCAAAATATTTCATGTAAACTTTTTTAGTTTTTGCTTATTTGTGAATTTCCCAGACTTAACTTCATGGATGCCATTTTAACTATGAAATCATTAACAAGATATCATTATTTTCTTACTGTTCCTTAAGTGGAATATTCTGTGAAGAAATAGAGAGTGTCATAAAACTCCCTTATCAGTAGAAAACTGGTTCATATTCAGAAGAAAAATTAAGTCTTCTAATATTTAGTGATCTCAGAGGAAAAAATAGATCACTATTATTAAATGCAAATAGATTAAGAACTTAACCCTACAAAGGGACTGGAAAGACTTACTTGTGAGTTAGTGTGATCTCATCTCAAAATCAATCTGACATTGTGAGTATAGTCATATCAAAAGAAAAATTCAAGGCATGTAGGTTCTTATGTGCACAAAAATGTATAACAGTCCTACTGAAGGGACAGAAAACATCAAAAGCAGTTGATTTCATGTTGCACACTGTTGGGAAGAGAGGAGTGTGTGAGTGAGTGAGTGAGTGAGTGAGTGAGTGAGTGAGTGAGTGAGTGAGTGAATGAGTGAGTGTGTAAAATAATCACTTTGGGTCAAAACTCTGATCTTGTTAGTTCTCAAAAAAACACTAACATCTAAATCTCCCAAGGGGTTTTCATTTATTCTACTTTGTCCATGAAATTGACCTCATATGCAAGCCATTCATATTTTGAAGGGTTCCAACACTCAAGGTTTGCATTCCCTAAACCCCATGTTTCCTCTCATTTTATCCCATGTTCTGGTTTTCTTTGGTTTTTCACAAGGTACAAATTAGTGGGTTTCCAAGAAGCCATTTTTATTCTGACATTTTTTGTAAGCAAATAACAACAGCTACCATTTCTACATTATTAAATATCTCAATGAACTAAATGTTGTAAATATACACTCTTACATGAGTTAGAACTGCAGAAAAACAGCAAAATAATGGGGAAAAAAATGTTTGCTGTGTAACAATTAGCCAAGGTTAAAGTTGGTTATTTTACCAGAAAGGCACAAATAAATTGTCACATGCAATATGTATGTGATATTTCCAGGCATGAAAACAAAATGGGTATAAGTAAACTTGAAAAAAATCCACACAATTATGAAATCCTTTTAGCATTTATCATATTCTAGAAATTTTCACTAATGCAGCAGTCCCTGACCCAAATGGCTCTGAATCATAATTTTTTAATATCTGCAATTCAAATATTTTAAAAATATGTGTGCACATATATAAAAAGCACAAACAAATGTGGAAGCATAATTTTGTGTTGGGGGTTCAGCAGCATGGAAAACCTTATCTCTTCTATAAAAATATCCACAATCTAGTTTCAAAATGACAATTTTGAAAACAGTCAATGATTCCCACAGAGTTGTTATGTTCTTACAATAGAGGAAGTCTCATTATGATGAATGGTCCAGAAAGGTTTCCCTCCTAACTCCTTTCCAGGACAAAAATGTCATGCAATGATTTGTAGCTGAGAAGAGAATAACTCCATTCCATGGCAAATGAAAATCAAGTAATGATGAGATTGCATTGCTACTGCTGAAAGTCTATACTCCTTCAGAATACAGATCAATTTCAGCCAGAATTATATAGGGTAAGCTGAATAACTCATCTCCAAAAGTTACCATTGTTTAAAAGTTTCCATGGATTCCAGAAATTATATGTGGAATCAAAGAGAAGAAGTACAGGTGATCATGATGATAGATTCAGAAACTATCTTTTATGCTGAATACCATGTACTACAAAGGGAAACACATCTCAGATTTGTAAAATCAAGGTGTTTTCAAGCTTTCAGCTGCTTTCTGAGTTCAATTCTAATTTTCTTAGTAGTCTAATTTTCTTTTAGGTCATCTGAAACCAGACCTTCGTTGGAGATGTAAAATCCTGAAATATCAATAAATATAGCACACTGACACAATGAGTTTTTTTACTTTTAACATCGAATGTTCTGTAATGTTGAATATTTCTGCATTTGATTCAGTGAGACTCAGAAGGAATATAAGACTAATCATCATTCAAAATCACAAGGCATTATCATTAAACCCTATTGGTTTAAAAAAATGTTCAAATAAAGAGTTACAAGAAGCAGAACTGTAGGAATAAATACACCACAGTCACATATTGTGTATTTCCATTTATTGCCTTTATAAGTGTGATTGAACTTTACATTAATAAGCCCCATTTTCTCTTCCTTTTCATTCTACAGCTTTGTAAATAAGCAGAGCTATCAGAGAAATATATTAGTTCTTAGCCCACAGGATCTGTTTTCATAGCCTTATCTTGATAAAATAATTTAGCATATGATTTTACCTGATCCACAGGTGTAAGATCTTCTCACAGAAGACTATATACCAGTTGGGGAAGATGTTCCCATGATATATTTGAATAAGCAGACATGACCCACTTGGCAAGTTTGTGACAGACTTAGTGTTTCTCTGAATACCTCAATGACATCATAATGAAACCACAACCAGCAGATACCATCCTCTGTTTTGACAGATTTATTGGTGCTGTGAACTTGTCATCCTTTCATTCTTGTCAGTTCTTAAGCAGTACATTGACTAGATCAAGCTTCCCTCAAAAGACACATTAAGAAATCAAATATTTTCTTTAATCCCTATAACTCGTTTTAGATTTATTACATCGATTGTACTTTTCAAAAACAGAAGTGCTTTTCATGCTTCTTATGTACTTAAAGATCTGTTGGGATTTGTTGTGGCTTTTTTCCTAATAGGTTTCATTGTAATTTCAAAATGCAAACTCATCATAATTGTAGTGAGTTCATGCTCTAAGTTTTGACATTCACTCAAAGGTGATGATTTTGATCTATACTTATGACATTATTAAATACTGGGAAGATAATTTACAGTGAGGAAAACTGGGAAATTCAGTGATTAATCACTACATATACACAAAGAATGGTTGTTAGCAATCAATTGAAGAGCAAATATTTAATATCTGAGGTTTGCCTCCTTTATGTATCATAGATTAAGTCTGTTATTTCCCAAAGCTATTTGAAAGGCATATTTGCCTTTAACTCTCTTATTATGAATATAAAACACTGTAGCTTGCTGGCAGGTCACAATTTTTCAAGATCAACATGGAACTGTATGTATGTATGTATTTCTTTTAATCATCTATTTCTTTTAATCTTCTTGATCACAGTGATTCTGTGATAGGAAGAAATAATCTCATCATTTTTCAGGAACATCACACAGACTTCTTTAGATAGACACCATTATGTGTATCTGCTCTTTAAACAACTTCAAAACAATTATTTAAAGAATGCAAATTATATCCTTTTTTATATTAAACAGTGGTCTTTTCTTTTCTCTCGTTTTTTTTTTTAGTTTATTTTGACACTCACTGAAGAATTAAAACTAACACATAAATCACGCTGAGTTAGTAAGTGGGACGTCTTCATGGATAATTCTATATATGTAAATTTCTAATACATATGAACCCAAAAATCATCTCATAATATTAAGGAGATATATAGGCTAAATTGTATTTTTGCAGGCTTCTTTACATTGTGAGAAGAAAGACCACAATGACAAAATCTGTTTGAAGCTACAGCAAAATCACTAATTGCAAAAGATTTATTCAGTTCAGTTTATGTTATATGAATTATTTGCTTTGTGGGAGTTTTTTAGGTCAAAGAAATTAAATGCTAGTATAAGGTTTGTAGTGATACAATATGAAAGTTCTGTTCCTCTCCCCTTCTCCTGCCCTCCTCTCTCCATGCCTTCCCTGGCCTTGCCTTGCCTTTCCTTGCCTTGGCAGAAAAAGTGATAAATTAAATAAAATGACAGAAATTTTGGATATGTTTACTATTAAACCCTCTGCAGTGTAGCAAATTGTGTAGTGTAAAGTGACAATTGAAAATGTCTTTCAAGTGTGTGTTGATCTATGTATTTCAGTGCTGTGATGGACACCACGCATCACACTTGGATCATAACAGTATCTTATAATTTTGCTTACTGCTCGTGCATGTTGCTAAATGTCACACTGCCTTAAATAATGGTTCATAATTTGCAATCTTCAATATTTATAATCTCTTAACAGGAAAAATATGTACAAGAGTGATGGCACAATCCACCATTTTTCTAATGACTTGCTTGTATGCAGCCAGTCATGTAACGATTATCAGATTGTTCATAACATATAGATTTGATGAAAAAGAACTTGCTTTACCTTTTTCTTTTCCCTAAAAAAAGTCACTGCCTTTCTTAACCAGAGTGAATTTTAAATTGTGACTTCACATAATTTGTTCTCATATAAAGCTACTCACATTCACAGCATGCACTATCATACAAACAGAAAAAAATTACCCAATGGACTTCAATATGACTAAGAATTAAAAGAGGTAAAATATACAAAAATATTCCCACTTAGGAAATGAATCCCACTACTAAGAAAACACATTTAAAGCAAGTTCCGGAGAAAGAAATTATCTTTTTAGTTTTTATAAACCAGCTTTTTATTCTTATAAATCAGCAACCTGAAAGTAGCAAGAAGGAAGACCTGAAAACAACATTTTAAGCATTGGTCATTAGAGACCTTTCTTAGAATTTAATGGTTTGTGAGAAATAATCTTACATTCTTGCACATTTCAGGTATTTTTTTTGCTTCTCTACTTTCTGTAGATAGTGCATAGTGAAATGTGTTTTTTGTTATGTTGACTATCTGATGGCTTTTGTGATTTTTTTCATTCGTATATATGTGAAGAAGAAATGTATATCTTAAAACAATTTCTGGTAGTGGATTATATTTTCCATGGGATTTATTTAAAAGATGACAGGAATAATACTTCCAAGAACAGTCTAATCTACCTGCTTTCTGAATTTTATATATGTCATTAATTGGATAACATTCTTGGAATGTTTCTGAATTTCGAATATAAAGCAATGTTGAGCTTAGACATATTAGAAGACAAAACACTTAACATGTCAAAAAGACAGAATAAATGAGATGTTGGGGCATTTCTGGGTGTTATTTATCATACCTTTTTTTCCATTCCTTTACTTTGCTTACAAGAGTTTCTCAGGAAAATGTAAAAAAGACATTTGTCTTTCACTACTATTTCTCTGGCCATTCTTTATCCTTCATTTTAGTTATTCTACTTAACATTAAAATGGCTGGTATCAGGTACATATGCACAGATGCCATATAATATATGACGCATTTTCTTTAACTTTCAGCATGAACAAGATTAAAAAAAAATAATTTATTTTTATAAAAATACTTTTTCTCCTTCAAAATTTTAATATCCTCTGCTGAGCAGGAAATAATGCATGCTTATTTGGTTAATTTTGATTCTTAACTTTGAGGTATGATGGACTACACACCTGAGAAATATTCCTTAAATGCAACTTCTAAGACTAAATTTAATTAACTCTGTGTGTCTCTGGACACATGACACCAAGTGCAGGGGAAGATGACAAAGTTTCCCTGCTTGAATTTTTAATTGAAAAATATTAAACAATTTGTAGAGGAAGAACTGTCTAGGAGGAGAGAGATTCTGAGCAATTAGCTTCTCTAGGAAATGCAGACCATTTAGAAACATGACACCTTAGGATTGTTGCAAAAGGCATATCTTCATCTTCTCTCTCACAAGAGAGTGATAGGTATGCTTTAAGCAAAGAGCAAGATCCCACACGTCTGTTACACAAGTGTATCATTTTCTCCCACTTAAAGAGAGAAATTACACATGGCATGTACACAATTTAGGTACAGTATTTATCATGTTCTTTCTCCAATAGAACTGGCGCAGGATTTAGCATCCATTCAAACTGGTATAATCTTGGGAAGTCATTAAACACATCAGAGTCACTATCTTCATCAGTGGGACAGCTCATAATGTTGCTGGATATTCCCATCTTGCATTGCAAACAGACCACACTACTAAATACAGGCTATCTTCCCAAAAGGAATTGAGGAAATTTCTGGGTAAGTAATGTATCCAAAAGGTAATGTAGCTACACTATTGGCCCAGAAGGAATTCCAGGATAGTGGATAATATGAATTCCTTTCCAGTGTGGAAATAGGAAGCAGAAGTTTGAAATTTCATATGACATAATTTACCTGACATCTTTGGTCAGCAATGACAGAGAAAGAATTGGTAATTCAGTGGTTAAGTCAGTTTTCTAGGATGAAAAAAGTCCATAATTACTTACACAAGTAAGCTTATCCTAAAACAACCGATAGCATGTGGTTAGCAAGGCCATGACCTGAAAAATATAGATTGAAGTCCACATCCCCAAGAAGTCTAACTGACATGAAGAGTTGGTTAGAACAGAGTCTTTCTGAATCATACTTCGACTGCTTTGAAGAGACTTTCCATTTTGGAAAGAAGGCCTTCAACATCTTGGTAGGCAAAAAGCTGACTGTGAGCCAGCAATATACCCTTCAGGCAAAGGCAGCTATCAGTAGTTTGTGCTGTTTTGGACAAGTGTTACCAGATGTCTGAGGGAAATTATCCTTCCTTCCTGTTGAAGTGAGTCTAGGAAAGAACCACAAAGATGACTGAGGGCTTGAAGTATTTGTCATATGAAGAGCTAAAAGAGCAAGCTTTTTATCTTGGAGAATAGAAAGCTAAGGGGGAAACATTCATTTTCATAAATACCTGACTGAGGGAATAATAAGCAAGACAGAGACACTCTTATATGCAATGGCCACTGGCAGTACAAAAGGCAAGGACATGTATGCCTGTAAATCTGAGGTACCTGCCATCACAAAGTGGGATCACTGAGTGCTAAACTGGAGTCATCTGGCATTTCCCTGGGCCCTGGATATGTTTTACCAATACATTCGAAAAGCTGAATCTCCTTTGTCCCTCTCCAGAAAAATCAAATAACAATTTTGATAATAAAAATTTGGTTTGGAAGGTGGATATTTCCAGGCTGTTACTGTAAAATTGTCAAGCAATATGGTGTCATTTTTCCCTTCATTCAATATCAAGAGTCTTTATGGGCAACAGGCAAAACAATCTATACAGTTTCATGCTCCAAGGTATCAAGTTCTGACCACCAGCCACAGGATACCATAACAACTGATAGTGGTTTGAGATGCTTTTCTGAGTGGCTATTGCTGTCACTGTTTGACATCCAAGTAACAGGTCAGAAGACCTGTCTGTAAAGTGCAAACGCTGCGTTTGACTAAGGAATGTCTTTTATTCAGTTTAAGGTCATTGCTGAATAGCCACTTTAGGAAGAAAATGTTAGGACAAAGGACACAGCTTCTAAAGGGGGAGGAAAAGTTGTAATTAGAATTAAATGTAAATCTTGCCTTAGAACATTATCATCTCATGGTTTTGAGGAAATTTCTTTTGAAAGAAAAAAATACTGTGAAAGTTATTTTATGTACGCGACAATATGTTAAACTGCATTTAATTTTCTTTCACTCTTCTGACCTACGCTAAAAGAAATTGCAGAGATATGATTTAGCTCTCTCTTACATTTTTTGAGTCATCACCTTTGAACCTGTCTTTCCTCTGACACAACCTTCAGGAGTCAATTTATACAAAACTTCCGATAGAAATACACCTAAGTACAATTTGAGGGCACTCAAATTGAAGATGAAAAACACACAAACTCACTACAGTCCTCCAGTTTAGAGAACTGCTTGAAAAAGTGAATGTGAGTGGAACTTCTCACAGTGAAGCATTTTAGCTTTAGCAGACCAGTGCAGATCTGCCATCTACCCGGCACTGCAGCTGTACATAGTAACAGGAGTAGTAAAGAACTTTGTATGGAGCATACTTATTATCAGCTTGAGTTAAAAATCTGAACGAAAGGATATTTTTTTTCTTGAAAACCATAACACTGAAATATGCATGAAATAAATCCATAGCCAATTACTGTCAATCACAATGTTGAGATGATGTGTGGAAATTGGCTTAATGGTAAATAAAAGATGTATTATTTGCAAATTAAGGTTTCAAATATATTTATATATATAAAAAGCTGATTGGAAAAGCCTAGCCCAACAGCACCATAAAAAGTTATGAAGAAAAAACTCTTGTGCAGCTCCAGAAGAGTGGTTGAAGCAGGGTACCAATCACAGCTATGTAAGAAAACTATCATGACAAAAATCTTTTATTGTAAGAATTTCTCTCAGGCATAATTGCATCTCCATTTTTCAATAGTTGCCCAAGTGGCAAACCTATCACTAGATTATGAATAAACTCTGTTGAAACAGTTGGGAAGAACAAGAATTTTATTATGTGTTTAGTATTTTTTTCAGACCACCTTGGCACTCTATCAGTGCTGTTTTACAATTGTATTGTTTAGCTTAAAACATATCAAAACATATTTAAATCATCTGTCAATGATCAGAAGGATATTTTTATGGACGTATGCTGTGAAAACAGACACCTGCATTAAATGAAATCTACAGCCATGCCCATTAATATTGCTTGATTTAAGTGAAAAATGCTCAAAAAACAAGTCACATGAGAAATCCCTGGGAAGAATCTCAGCTTGAGAATTACTTCCAAAGCTTGTGGATGCAGGGGAGACTGTTATAGCCTTTCTTAATATAAAATCACATGCACCTCATGTATGCCTGCTCAGGTCCTTCAAACTGAGAAAAGGAACAAAAGCGAATTTTTGAAAAGTCCTAACATTACTAATATTCCAATAATGAGTATTATTATAAAGTAAATTCCTCTGTAACCAAATCAACATATTTTTCTCTTATCCTTCAAAGTAATCTTGGTTAGGACAGGCTCGCAAGGAAGGACTCAAGGTGTTTGTAATACATCCATAAGAACATGGTTTTTGCTAAAATGTTATGTGTTGGTTTTGATTACTAGGATATTTGTTGTCATTAATGTTTAAAATATTTCCTATTTCAGTGGTATTTTCATGAAATCTTGAATATGATTTCCAGTATATTTAGTTTATTAAGTACAGTCACTGCATTTAAAAAGTCAAATATTTTTTCTTCATAAGACAGTGTGCCTGATTCATGATTTAGGAAAAGCTAGGACAGTGATTATGAAGACACTAAAATCAATAAAAAATCATAGCTTTATATTTATAAAAATCGAAGAAATAAATTAGTATTTATTGCTAAGAAAAAAATGAAACTTTACAAATAGAAGTAAGTGGTCTCCATTTCTAAATTACCTTCCTGTGTATCTTTGAAAATACCAAGCACATGGTTGATATTGAATAGTAAAGAACAAAAGAAAATTGGTTTTTGGATGCTTCAAATGAAAAACTAGAATTTAACAGCATCTATTGACTGCTTGAAGTGAGAGTGCCATCATCTTTATGATGTGAAAAAGACTCAGCTTTTATCCAAAAGGGAGCTTTTCTCTTTGAGAACGTTCCATATTGCCCATACTTTTTCTTATATAAGAAGGCTGAACTTCACACAAATGTTCTAAGAGATGGTGGACTGTACCTGATTGAGTCTAGACTCAGCAGCATGGATCATGGATCATGGCTGATTCGTTTTATCCTGTCCCCTCTGGGATGGTTGGGCCTTTCTTTGGAACTGGTTTATTCTCTGGAATGGATAGATCCCTTGTTTGATACAGGTATTATATATCCTTATCCATGTCCATAATAAAATATATCTACTGTTTTAATTGTTGATAATTTGCTTCATCAATCTGAGTTCATAGTAATATGTCATAATATGATCCTACTTGGTTGTTGCTGTCATTGGTTGTTGCACTATGATTTTCACTGCCATATTCCTTATGGTTGCTGAAATTTGTTTGTAAATTGTATATTTTATATATATATATATAAATTAATCATAGGTATACTTGGTGGTCAGAAAGATATTTATGATAATAAACTTGTTAGTGGTGATTTTTTCAGCATTTGTGACAATCTGCAATAAATTAAAGAAATTTAGTGAATAAAAGCCTCCATGTCCTTGTATATTACAAAATCTGACAATATGTTAGCACCATAGCAAGAAGAAAAATGTTTGCAGTACTTTCTTTATTTTTAGAGCAGTTTTTGTCAGGAAGAATATTAAATTATTACTTTGTCTTTTTTTGCCTCAGTAAAAAAGCTTAGGTATTCTGATTCAAAAAATAGTTTAAACAGAATAGTGTTCAGAATTCTTATTCAAGCAATTTTGGTTTCTGATCTCATTATTGCTAAATCTATTGTTCTAACATTTATTTTTTCCCCCTAACATTTATTTCTTTTTCCCCTCTATCTCGCTATGTATATACAAGAGCAATGAGTGTGGGAGACTGAGAAAGTTATGATAAGTCAAAAATACTGTGGAAAAGTAGGTGAAAGATTGATGAGAAATATTTTGGGATAGTCTTTATCTACAGATGCCTCCCCAAAGGTTTGTTAGACAACCAGTGCTGTTACTAACAACTTGTTCTGACAGTCCTACAGAGACAAAAAAAATACATCTTGACTTGCCAAAATTTTTTGTACCATGAATTTAACTACATATTTCCAGGCTTTTAATTTTGCTTCAAGAAGATGTGTTTCTGAGGGCATACAGGTTGTTGTTCTTGTGTATCACTTTTTCCAATTCTTTTTAGATTTCCTTTTGAAAATCATCAATATGTTCACTAAGTGTAGCTTTCTTCTGTTTGTGTATATGTTCTTTACAACATGCTCATCTGAAGATGATTTTATAGCAGCGTTCCAAGCCCTTTAAAATAGCGGCTTATAATGGGAAAGCTGGCAGACTTTTAACCAGATCCATGCTACCAGTCACCACTGTAATATTACAATTTTTATAGTAGAAATAATATAAATTTACAGACTGTTTCTGTATGGTACAATACCATAAAAATTGAAATACCATGAAATGAATTTTTGTTTATTTATTGTATCATGTTGCAGTAATGATTTGTGAATTAAATCTCTTTTCTACAAGTTTTAGTAGCTCGAAGATTAACTCTGTAGTATGACTTCATTGCTTGTGCATATCAGCAGATGTGGATTTCCTGTATCAATGTATTTATATGTAATGCAAGTGCACATTAAAGTCTACTTTTCAAATTTAGCTCCTAAAATAGCAGGTACTTTATGCAACACAATCAAATTATTCAGATGGTTTTTTTAGAGAAGAACCCCAGAGGTTTAAAACAGATGGAACTAAACTATTTAAGTCTCTTAAGTGTTTGTTGCATCAAATATATTTGCAGCTAATTTAGAGGTTGGGGTAAAAACAAAGTATGGCAATGTTTCACAGTAATTATCTAAGTTTCTGGCTGACCAGCTATTGGAAGGTGAGGATATGTGAAACTCCTTTTCTATGAGTGTCCATCAACGCAGGTACAGCTGGATTGAAAACACTGCAGTAGCACAGGACTCCTTTCCCTGCATTCACTCACAGTGCGTATCTGACTTGGAGACACCTTTGGAGGGGAAACTCTGGGAACTCTCTCAAGTTATCATTTCCCTCAGCAGTGATTACTATAATACTGTCATCAAAATAAGGCATAAAGCCTGCTGGGGCCACGCTGTAGTAGGAATTTAGTGATATGATTTACTTACAATGCAAACTCTCTTGAGAAAAGAGTTCATTTTCAGGTAGGACTCATTCATTGATATTAAACCATCTAAATGTCTATTCTGCTGTAGTCATCTGGGCTTCTGGACTACTGTGTATTTTCAAACAAATTAAATATATCTGACATGATGGAAAAGGAAAGGAAAGCCTACTTTGGAAGTTGTTTTTAGGATACTTGTAGATGTCTAAAAAGTGAGAGGAACTTGTGATTACAAGTATTGTTAAGGAGTTTTGATCATGATTAAGCTTTATAGATGCTTCAGTAATGATGGTATTGGTTAAAATATTTCTTAATTATGAATCATTACTGAATGATGTGACTAAAGATACAGCTTATTTATATAATTTTATCTACTAATTAACAATTCATGGGTTTGAATCAATGAATGCACACATATGGGAAAAAAAGATTTTTTGCATATTTGTTAAGTGATAGCAAGCAAAATTTCTTTGGCTTGGTTCTTTGAAATAAGTTTGATGAACAGTCTTTCCTACCACGTGTCAATATTGTTAATAAAGCCCATTTCAAATCATGCAAAGTGAATCTGACTGGCAGGCAACAGAAGCTTTATAAACAGTTGTGAAAATGGACACAAAAACCTCATCTCACTGAGGTCACTGGGAGCTTCACAGCATTTGAAATAATGTATCTAATAATTAGTAATGAGTTGTGTTTTTAATAAGAAATATGTTTTCATTCCAATAGTATTGACTGTTTCTCTAGGCTAACTATCTTCTAAATCTGAAAGGTGATTTAATCTGTTCTCATAAACACCACTGGCTGTACTGTGTCCCCAAGGAAAACTACTTTCTTAAATTAAGTATGAAATTATTTTTCACTTTGAATTTTATTTTTCCTTGAAATAAAAATTAAAACACTTTTTCTCTCTTCTCCTTCTCTGTTTTTGTCTATCAGTGTTACCTAGATCAAATATATCAGTGTTATATATATACCAGTGTTACCTCTCAGTTTTTTCTCAGAAATGAGATAATGAGTCATTTCAAAAATATCTTTTCCCTGGTATTTTGTATAAAGAAACAGTAGACCCTTGATATCTGCTGCTTAATTTGTGTATTAAAGAGAGTTCTTTTTGGACTATGCACTTATTTCTATCAGACTATTACACTAAAAATGCTATATAGGATATAAATGTGCATATGTGTATACGTGTATGTGTGCGTGCATATTTATAAATACTCGTCTTTGTGTCGCTGTCAAAAAAAATACCAACTGTACAATCATAATTGAAGGTATGAACTGAGGATACAGCAAATCTCTTTCATTCTGTTTTAGCCAAATTATCTTTTTTTTTACTTCAATGTGCTTTTAAAGGTTTTTGATGGACAGAGTAATATCTGTTGCATCTTCATGCCTAAAATTCTTCTGCCCTTTTTTTAGTGAAATTATGAAAAGCTCAATCCTCAACACTAAAACTTTTACTAATTTTTCCAGTTGACCTACTTCCACTTCTTTGACATTCAAGTCAAAACTAAAATAAGAAGGCAGAAAAGAAACAGAAGTGTTTGCTTCATTAGCAGTATTGCATTTTTTCCTCTGAAATGAGAAATGTTTTAAAATAATTGCTATTTTACAGTCAAAGAACACCTGTGCATAGAGTCTGGTTTATTGATGGTCTACAGGGATTATAAATTTAAGGAGTTTTAAATGGCACTTGACAGGATTTCACACAAAGTTAAAACTGCTTCATCTTTTGAATGATAAGCAAACAATTAATTCTGTAAAGTATTGCAGAAATTAATTTAAAAACAGATGGGTTTGCACAGACATTGAAATGCTCTATTTTTAACTCATGATTCTAGAAGACTAAGGAGGAAAAAATAAATTTGAAAATTCCAATAAGATTTCCATAAGATATATGTAGTTAATTTAATTCACTGAGAGAAGATATAGAGTTTAAACTATTTTTAAATATAAAAAATTGCTAAAAGAATTTGTTTAATACAACTAATTTGTTACCTTTTTTTTTCTAAATCAATAAAGTCAATAAGAATTTTGAAACATTCTAAGAAGTCATTAAGAGAAACAGCAACATTAATTAAAAATATTTTATAGATTTTTTTTTCCTTTTATTCTTTTATTCTCTTTTGTGGTCTATTTTAGCATCCTGTTCTTTCATTTTTTCAAGATCAAATTATATTCCTCACTCTTTTGCCTAAACTATGTGATTTCCAAGGTACTTTTTAGCCATTTTGAAATTAAAATGCACAAAATAAGTTTTAGGTTTTGCCTTTTTATTCCAAAAGAGCTTTGCAATTATAAATACTTGATCGTATGGATCACTTTGAATTCTATGCAAGTATCTTCTCTTAAGGAATAGAGTTCTTTAGAACTATTGAACTATTAGTTGCATAATATTTCCCTCTCTTAATTTTTTATCACTTACAGATCTTCTGCTTCCTGATTTCTTATAAAACTCTAAATTTCATATTTTCTTCACAAACTGTCTATGGAAATAAAATAATTTAACCCTTTCAAAACAAATAGTAAAGAAAATGCTAAATTTTGTGCCACCTGCTTTAGAACCTTAATTTTTCTTCCAGAATAGTAAGGTAACATTTAGAAATCTGTACAAAATAAATCATATATTTATTTTTATATACACATGATTCAGTACTCATAATTTGTTTGACATAGGCCACTAACATTTGTTGGTTTACATAATTGCTTTTGTTGGCAGTTTTTTTAATTTTGGGTAGTATAGGATCAAGCATGTTTTCCTGCTAAAACTCAGTTTATCTAAAACTTTTGGTACAAAAAATGTACATATACACATATATATATATATAATGCACTTTTTATTGTTAAGTGTTTCAGAAACAGAAGTCAAGTCAAAGTAGAAATGCAATTATGCTAAGAACAACACAGCATGAAATAGAGATGCATATACATATTCATTTCAATTTTAGAAAGCCAGACAATGAAAAATATCCAAGATTTGTATTATGAAACATTCATTACCATCATCAGCAAAAATAACTTCTAAGGTTTTGCATGGGTTCTCTGAGAGCTTTCCTTGACTTCACTATTGAAATTAGGCTAGAAATATGTTTTATGTAAATACATCATTAGGGAGAACTCTGTGATTATACCGAACAGATGAAAGCTTACGCTGCACCCTACAATATCAAAGCAATGTCTTTCTGACCACAGAATACACATGGTAATAGAGTACATAAATAAGAGCTTTAGCTGAGTGGCAGGAGAGGTCAAAGATTAGGTATGCAGGCCATTAGTGTTTAATTTCCAGTTTCGAGCATCATTATCCTACTGTGAATGCTGTTATTGCCTTTTGATGAAAGAATTTCTGTATTGTAATCCCATCACTGATTCAGTCTATTTGCATTACTTCTTCCTAGTGACTGGTTGATGCTGTTTAGCACCATTTGTTTAATATTTAATATTCTTTCCCACCTAATTTTGCATTATTTTAAGCTCTGTCTTATTCTGAATTCCTAATTTTTAGAGTATATTCTTTGAACTCATTCTTGAAAGGCGTTATCCCATCTAACTTAGGCATCTAAAAGCTGGGTAAACAGTTAAGTGTGAACAAGGTATTTAAGGCTGGCTTTATGCATGCTTGTGTTCCTTTCTATTTATTGTGAAGGTGTCTTAGGATAACTACATTAGATATTTATTCCCTATCTATTAAAGCATAGATGATATGAACCATGGTCTTAGATTTCATTCTAGACACCTTATTTTCACCCATATTAATTTTAATAATCTGTGTAATTACAAGAATAAAAAAAAATAAATATTTCACCAAGCAAGTAATCTAGAAAGCAGTTCTGTGCTTTATACAGTTCAGGGCTTTTATTAGAGTTCTGTGAAATCTCTATAGCACCACTGCCTCAAATATAACCAAAAAATGCATCTTAAATTTAAACCATACTTAATAATATCAGTTAACTGAAAGACTGAAAAAGTATAGAAAATGTTCTGTATCAGCATTCCTAGAAAGTGGATTGACAAAAATTAGTAATGATGATTTAGACAGAAGAGATAAATCCACTGCATGGTTGCATACTTATCTACAGTGTAATCAAGGGATTCAAACTGTATCCTTCAATATGCAGTTACTCTGTCTCACAGGTTTTCTTCAGTTTCCATATTCTTGTTCATCTGGATATGATTTGCTCAGCTTTCATTTCAGATTTTGTAATCCAGCTGCAGCTGGTTCTAACAAACTCGTTTGAAAAAGATATGTAAGAGCCACATTTTTATCGCTGAAAACTTTCATTAGCCTTATTTGCTTATTTGTGCTGAGCAGCAACAGCTTAGAATTTATAATCAATACACAATGAGGAAAATATATGAATACATTTTACTATTGATTTTGGTTTATCACTTTGGTTTCAAATGAATCCTTCCCTTTATTCATCTTCAGTTAATATGATTTCTGCTGTTAACAGAAATGCAACTTCTGCCTCAGTGCCTTGGAAAGTGATTCAAAATGCAACATTAACCTGAAACTATTGTTATCCATCACGTACATTGTCCAGAGAATTATACTAAATATTGTGAAGTAAATAAAACAATGTAGGTGTTGGCATCGTGTTTTCTGTTGAGATGGAAATTTTCTGTTTTCCTGAGATATCCACAGTGTAGTAGAGAAGTTTTCAGCTCTTTCCAAGCTTCTGTATGCATTGTTTCTTCATGGAGGCACATTCACATTGCTTGCATTCATCTTGTAAACTAGATATTACCTCCTCAATCTCATGTTGCTATTTTCTTTCTCTTGTCTTGTGAAATTCACATGCAAATAAGACTCATACATCTCTATATCCCATCAAATACGTATATGACCTGTGTATGTTAGACAAAATATAGACAGATTGAATAGATTAGTTAACATGGATACAACCCAATGTTTATCAATTAAAATATTTAAAATGCAAAATATACCAATTTTTTTCTCCTGAATGCAAGATGAAATTTACCGAGATCTCTCTTCATATTCTTGGAGGATCTGTATGAAGAGACAGCCTATGCTTCCAAATCTACACAAAAGACAGGGAGGGAATTTTGTTTCCTTATGCAGACAAAAGGCATAGGAATACGTGGTTGGTAAGGATGGCTCACTGCCAAATTCCCACCCAGATGCTCACTCACTCTCCCTTCAACAAGACAGAGTGGAAGGTAAGGCAGAAAACATGCAGGCATAGATAGAGACAGGGAGTTCCCAATCACCATCACAGGAAAAACAGACTTGATTTGCAGAAGATTGTTAAAGTAGTTTATTGTTAAATAAAAACAGAATAGGATTGTGAGAAACAATGTGAACCTGTGAAATGCTTCCCCCAACTCCTTTCTTCCAAGGCTCACTCCTCCATTTCTGACTCCTGTGTCTCTTCCAGTCCCGGAGCAGTGCAGGGGTAATGGAGTGGAGGTCCTGGTCAGTCCATAGCAGCTTCTCCCTACTACTTGTTCCTCTTCCTCACCTCTTCCCCTGCTTGTGGATAAAAAATGTGGAGTATTTTTGATTGCAGTTCATGGAAACACATGTGAAAGAACGGACTAAGAATTAACCAAATGCTATGAAACTGAGTGTATAGTTGTTTCTTACATCATTGCTATTTTGTGTTTGCAACCTGGAGGATAGGTACTATAATTCTCTAAGAAAAGGTGAGGCAGCACCGCCATTAAAATTTTGTAGGCATAAAATAAGACAGGAAGGTATAACATATGACACATGTATTTAAGATGAACTGTTGCATGCTGTGATTTGTAATTTATAGGAGAGTGGATGAATGCTTACAGTTCAAGCCTTTGAAGCAATAATTGAATTATAAATAATACAGTGTTTGACTATTATGGCATCTAATTAAATTTTCTTAGTTTTAATAGTCTTGATTTGAGATGAAAAGAGTTCAAGGCATATCCACTGATAATAATAAAAATGTATGTCTAGTAGGAAGATATAATTCTAAATTATGATTTGGAATAGCATACTTAAATGTTTGTCTCCTAAAGATATTGACTGCTTGGACCTGAGAAATGAAATGGCAGAGTCCTGGAGCAAGGCAGTATGTTAGCTTGTGTTTTAACACATAAGTAAAATGGAATGGTCTTGATCAGGACTTCTTAGTGCAAACACACAGATAGAGAAAGACATTAAAAATTACATTATGTTAAGCAGTAGAATATCTTGACATGGCTACATTTTGTTCTCCAAAAAAATGTGTAAACTTATGCTTTCCCTCATTACCACTCTGTTAAACAAAAATATGTTTCTGTAGAATGAACCTGAAGTCATGCAGCTTACCCTTAAACATGTATGAGCAAACCTTGGCTAGGCTAGTCGCTTGATTAAAATTACTTTCTCAATTAAAAAGATTAGAATTATAATTGATAATTCAGACAATCAAATATATGTGGTACAAGGTCTAAATGTAACATTAAAGTTAAGCTGAGTTTTGAGGTGCTTATGGAGTTCCAGTAGAGTTAATAAAGAATTTAAATTTTATGTAAAAACCATTGTGAAAAATATTTATGAAATTCTAATGTGCTTAAAATATTGATAAGCCCATCTGAAAAATGGAAAATAATATAATGATCTGAATAACATTAAGTAAGCATAGAGAATTAAGTTTTTTGTCTTTTACATCTGTTGATCACATTAGTGTTAATAAAGCAGCCTTTTTGAAATTGCAAAGCAATTTAAGAAATCCTGAAACTCTTAAACACTTGAAAAGTGATAACATTTTTTTCTACTACATTTTTTTTTTTTATTGGTAGCCATTAAATTAAATTTAGCCATTTTAATGGGTAGCCATTCCCTGATTGGAATTTCTGGTCACAATAAAAAAAAACACAAATCAAAAGTAAACAACTAAATGTTCAGAGAGATAAACTGCTCCATTTACTCAGTTGAAACAAAATCAGAACTGAAACAGTTTATTGATTTAGTAATGGCACATTATTAATTGAGAGGCAGTGAAGTATGTGTGTGGAATCAATACCAGGAGTACAACAGATAAAGCACTGAGATTATTAAGCAACACCTACAAATAGTGGGGCACTGGCTGCCTGCAGCACCCATCCCATGGGAGAGGGCTCTGCCTGTTGCAGGGGGAGGTGGTGAGGCCACTGGGAAGATTGCAGGGACTGCCCAAGCTGGTGTGCAGTATCTCTTCCTTCTGTCCCCAAGGTGATGCCTCTTTACATCTCATTTGTCACTTTCACACTAATAAAGGTATAATGATGTTTATATATGAAATAAGTGTTCAGATGTACCGTTTGCAGTCATGTCAACATCTTCCTACTGACCACTATCTTAGAAGGAAAGAAAAAGCCAATGTTTAAATAGAATCTGAAACAAACCCAAAAATTCATACCTCTGAATACATTAAAAAAGATTGAGGCGTTTCTCTGCCACCTTTTTTTCCTTTCTTTTGTATTTTTGTTATAAACAATGACATTATATGCTGGTGGAAAAAAAAACCACTAAAATTATTGACTGTGTTGGAAAACAATTGTGTTGTTGTGTTTGGTTATGACAGTTTCCATTTATCTTCTATTAAAACACATATAACTCGTGAAATATATTTTTAGAAGTTATGTCTTAAAATGCAGTTAAAAGCAATCAGCTTTAGCTCAGGTCTTTCAAGCAGCTTAAGCAAACTTATGCAAAGGATACAAGGGGAAGTTGATTTTCACAGCCATTGATTTCATTCTGAAAAACAGAAACAGTGAAAATTATTTTTGACTGAACCTGTAATGGAGTAACTTCCTTAAAAAAAAAGGCAGATTGACTAAAGAAGTGAGGAATACTGCCATAGTTCGCCTCATCCTAAATCAAGAAGGAGGCAACATATTTTCAATGATACTTGAATTGATTAAACATATTTTACTTATCCCTGTCCTGTCAAAACCCCCTCTCATTTCTATCCAGATTTTGCTATAAAATTGTTCAGCTTCTGTATTGGAGATATTTTGGAATTTCTTTGTGTGGAATTCAATGGTTATTGTTTTATAAATATTAGGAACATGGACCCAGTCACTTCCAATGAACAATTTTGGATGGAATGTCTTAATATCTTTATCTTGTAAAAGGGGTTTGTCTTCTGTGTAACATGCTTTGTTCTGGCCAAAGTCTCAGGACAGACCCTAATTGTTTTTTTTTATTTTTCTGTTGTGGTCCAGGACTGGCTGTCCACCATGATTCCTTGGTGGTCATGGAAACTAATTTTTTAGGCACCTGAGTTTGCTACTGTTTCATTTCATGAACAGTTTCATTGTAGAGTTTTGAAAGTATGAGAAAATTATTTTCCTGTCTAATTTTTTGCTTGGGATTCAAATGCCATAATGAAGTTATTTATTAAGAATACTGCCATTCTGGCATAATATACATTATATACATAATATACAGCTTTATCTTAATAATTGATTCCTTTGGTTGGCTAGCATGGGAGATTCTTATTGAAGAAAACACTGCTGAGGAATATATCTGGAGCAGGTAGCCAGGTTTCCAAACTGCAGATTGAGATGCAAACTGAGATGCAGGCTGAGCTCTGGGTGGAAGCCTAGAGAGACAAGGGGCTATGAACTGCCCACCTTTTGTTAACAAAGGGCAGAAAGAGAGTGGTGCCAGCCAGGTGAGTGGACACTGAGGGAAACAGCAGGAGCAAAAACTCAGAGGAAGAAGGAGAATTAAGAGTGGTTAGACTGAAGCTATATAAGCCCAGGGATTCCTTTGCTAGGGTCCCTCCTCAGAGGCACCAGCTGTGGCTGTTTCTGTGTTACTGCTCTGTGAATAAATTTCTTTATGGAACGAGACATTTGAGGTTCTGGCCTGAGAAATATGAGGCTGATCTGGTAAGGAAACCTGGCCTGACAATGTGAGAATAGGGTGTGTGGGGAGTCAAGGGGGCGCTGGACTCACCCTCTGGGAAGAGCTTCAGCCCCAGCAATGAAATTCTCTGGCCTTGGGAGTGTGACTGACAAAGACTCTCTTGAATGATCAGACTGGAAACTTTCCTAGCAGCTCTACAGCTCTACAGAACTGTACTTCAGCAACAGCAGAAGAGAAAATCTACAGAACTGTACTTCAGCAACAGCAGAAGAGAAAATCAAAGCATATAAAAAGGCAATCTACATAAGATGAGACAGAGGTAGACAAGGGAAAGTTTTTTTGATATGTCTTAAAATAATTGGTCTTCTGTTTGCTGAATGAGTTTCTAACCACTGCCAATCTGTAGGAAGCCCATTCTGAGGGAGGGATAATGCTTTTCTGAAGTGGGGTGTGAGATAAGTGCTTTTACTTATTATAACATTGCACCCAAAAGCAGTTAACCCATTTCTCAAGAGGGGGAAGAAACTGCCATTTCTGAAATGCAAAAAGTGAAGCACAAGGTAAAGGGTCTAACTTCCCAGTGTCATAATCCAAGAAACTACAGAAGCTTGTCAGAATACAAAGAAATTAATTCGAAAGACCACAGACACAGTAGTATAGATGCTCAACAAGGGGATTTCAACTCTATTTCAGATTCATATTTGGTGCTTATATTACAGAATTCTTTCCTGAAGCACTCTACCACATTGAAAGCCTTCAGATTCTATCAGAACCCAGAAGTTGCCCTTTGTTTCCTTTCTTTGTATTAAAGAACCAAGTACTCCTGGACTTTCTCTCATTTGCATTAAAAAAGTAAATCTACTGGTGGCAGGATGAAATGAATATTTTTAATATTTATCTGCATTGTGGTATTCTTTGAGATTTTTGGGGGGGTTTGATTGGGATTTTGTTGGTGGTGACGGTTTGGATTTTTTAAACTTGCCTTCCTTTTTAATCCCTTAGTTTCTTTGGGTGGTTTTGTCTCTTCCTTCCTTACTGCTGTTCTGTGTATTTCACCACCTTCTTAGACTGATTTCTGGTGTGCTTTGACATAGTCTAGTGTTAATTGGAAGGAATGTTCTCTATGAGGTATTTTTTCTAAGAGAGTTTTATATTTCCCCAAAGTACTACATCTTTTTAAGGCAATTATGTTGTTCCAACGAACAAACATCCCTTCAGTTTTCTGTAAAGGGCAAAGACTTAATATCTTTTTTCCCACAGTAATTTGAATAGTATTTCTGATGTGCTGATAATGAACCAGATGACTCCTGGGTCCTGGAAGGAAGAGTTCTGCTATTTTCTATACATGTGGATAGTAATCTTCTCCCCTTTTGCTTGGGAAGTCAGAAGAACAGTCTAGCAGCCATTTTTCTGCAGATGTGTTGATTTTGTACTTTCCTGTTTAAAATATATACCTTCTCTGACCTCTCATTTTATACCTAGAAATTATATAGGTGTATGCATGATCTCTGCTGTCCAGGGAGTCACCTCCATGATCAGACTTTGAGGCACAAAACTTAAATAAACATTAGAATATTGTTGGTGTCTTCATTTCTGCAGGTTTCCTAATAGTGAGGAAAAGGAACAGAGGCCCTTCTTTCTTCTTTGCATCCTTTGCTTTCAGATATCCTGATTAATTTGTGGATTTCCAGTGATGGAATTTCATTTTCTTCCACAGAGTTATGATGCTTAAAGATTTCACTGGAAAACAAGAACAAAAAGCAGGAGTCCTTTTCCCGTGCCTTTGCAGTCATTCTTTTTTGTGTTTCCATGAAAATATGGATGCAGATAAGGAAAGTCTGTGATCTAGTAGCTGTCAAAGATCAAACAGTGAGAAATTAAGAAATAAGCAGAATGACCTAGCTTATTTGAAGAACTGCCCAGCACTGAGAAAATGAGGAACAGAGGACAGAGGCTCTGGAATCAAAAGCCTGAGGTGGGACATGTTGCAAGTCAGCATGGGACTTTCTTTCTTTTTTTCTTTTTGGAAATAATAAAATTGATTTATCCATATGGTCTTTCTTGGAGTTCTTTTAAGCTTCAGTGAATACTAACTGAAACAAAGATGTCTGGAACAAAACGTCTGGCTAAAAATTTGAACATTTTTATGGAAAAATTATATACTAACCTGAAGGGAGGGTTTGCAGAGTGTGTTCATGATATGTCTACACAGAGCAGGAATTTCTTTTGCCTTCCAAATAGTTTTTCATTTCTTGAACTTGACATGGGGAATTTCCTTGATTGCTGTGCATGTACATAAAAAAAAGTCAAATCCTCTTCCTACCAAAACCAAAAACCACCCAGTTTCTCAGCTATGATAAGAAATAAACAGATAACAATTCAATTTTCTCTCATTCCAAAATAAGCAAAATACAATATTGTGTATTTGGAGATAATTTTTGTAATTTGCTCCTAATTGAGTACATAATTATACCCTGCTTTTCCCCTGAATGTTAAACTTCTTCTGATGTTCTCTGTATGAACATTTTTTCACAGGGTTTTCCTCAAACTTATTACCAGCAAAATCTATACCTCTGGTTTTAGAATTCATTTTTGTGAGAAATACTCAATGAGAGATGTTAAATAAGAGCAGACTAAAATTAAAATATATTGATAAATTAATGTATTCAAACTGTCATTAAAAATACTGAAGATTTTACATGTAAGACATAGATCTAAGCTTTTATAAGAGTTTATTTATTTAGTACATAATATCTCATAAATTTAATCTAGGTGATGAGTCAAGTCTAGCTGAGAAACTCAAGGAAGAAAGAAACTAATCACATTGGCAGATAAATTAGGATACTGTACGTTTTCCACGTGTAAAATCATGAAATATTGTCCATGAGTCATCATATCGTGCTTGCTCTAACAGATTTATGAAGCAAAAAGGCCATATTTTAATTTAATCATAAAATGCTCCATAATAAAAGCTGATTCAGTTTTCCCATAGTGTAGGGTAAGATAGAAGGGTTCAAGATAGAGTTAATAGCAAATAATGTTTTCTCAACTCAGAGAAGCTGAACTAGGACAACTTGATCGCTTTGGTGACTGATTTAGTAACGGAAGCTTCAATTATCTTGACTGATGAATGTAAAAGAAAATGCAATTGCAACAGAATCTTCATTTCCAAAAAGGGATTCTGACAGGGTGAGATGTATCATCCAAGTCAAAGACAAAAATATCACAATGACTTTAATTAGGTTCAGGAGCAGAGGCTAAACCCCTACATACAAGGAAATTTTAATAAAATACATTTATGACTCTTGTCTTTATATTGGCTAAGTTTATTAGACATACATGAAAGAAAAAGGTACTGAAAAAGAAACAAGAATTTGAAATTTTCTAATTTTCCATTTTTAAAATAAAACTGGCCTCCTATTTTTCAGAGGAAGAAGAGCCATGGTTCAGTATATTCTATACTGGTATATTGTTTGTTTGGTTGTTTGATTTTATAAAGAGCACTATTCTCCCTACCTGCTGTTTAATATTATGCCTTTCAACATAAAACTTTTTTTTTTACAGAAATCTCTAGGATGATTTAAAAATACTTTTGAAATATGAGGCTATGGAAAACATAGAAAACTAACCTTCTAGTTCTGTGTCCTGTACTTCAGACACTCATTTAAATTTTGAAAATCAATTTCCCAAGATGGAATAATATCTCAGGTAATTGGGTGACTGGAAGCAGAAGAAATTTCTTTCATTCCCATTGCCTTTTTTTGTGTGCAGGGCTACTCTAAAAAAATGAGAAATATTTATTAAGAATAAAGTCCATTGAGATACATAGATCAAGATTGAAAAGAACAAGAATATTTTTACACTTAAATGCACATCTGGCAATGTAGCCATTCCTGAGAGCAGCAATGTAACGTGCCCCATTTAGAATTGCACTGTGATTTGAGGTTCACCCTTGGAATTATCCTTCAGGCACTTGCATCAAATGTTGATGTCCAGCCCTTAGCATAAAGAAGGGGAGAGGTAAAGGTAAGTGAAACCATCTCTTGAATTTTTTCTGAATGAAACATAATTTTCTGATCTGGCATATAGAGTTTAACAATCATTTTTCTGACATGAAAAAACCCTCTTTTTTTTTTTTCTTTTTTTTTTTTTTTTGTTTTTACTGGTTTTTCTTTCTTTGGTTCAGTTTTTTTTTTTTTGTCTGGTTGGTTGGTTTTCTGTTTCTGTTTTTTGATTTTTTTAGTTTGTTTTTGGTTTGGGGGGGGTTTTGTTTTTTGGGGTTTTTTTTGTTCTTGTTTTTTTGTTTGGTTGGTTTTTTGGGTTTGGTTTTTTTTTTTTATTTTATTTTTTCTTAGTACTGAATGGCATTTCATTCCAAGAGATAGTCTAGCTGTAATGAATTAGTGAAGAAAATCCAGGTCTTTTTAGGTAAGGCTGAAATACATATTGTTCTGAAGATATTACAAGCCCTGCTCATGTTGAAACCTAAGACAAGTATCATTGCATTTTTTAGACAAAATTCAGGCATTTCTAAATTGTTTAGATGCTTAGACATTTAAGTGTAAAACAACCCCAAAAGTGAGGTCTAATAAGCAGAGTCTGAAAATAGTGTTAGAGTTTCTTTATACTATTTTGTCTGATGCAAATCTAAACCACCACTGTTGAACATCCGGGTTTCTGCTGTGATCTAAATGTTTTCAGGGTAATCTGACATTTGGACTAACATTAAGTTATACAACGTATTTATTATAGCCCTGTTCTTTTGCCTACCTTCTGTTTGTCCATGGCAGTATGAAGTTGGTATACTTACATATCTCCATTTCATTTGCCAG
Source organism: Fringilla coelebs (assembly GCF_963513975.1). Classification (NCBI taxonomy): domain Eukaryota; kingdom Metazoa; phylum Chordata; class Aves; order Passeriformes; family Fringillidae; genus Fringilla; species Fringilla coelebs. The sequence goes on from NC_140028.1 coordinate 55,982,727, forward strand.
TCATTTGTGTAAGCAGTAGATTCAGTATTTTTGTCTTGTATCCTCTCAATATAGTTGGTAATTCTATGGCATAATTTGCATGTCAGTAGTACCAAACTCAAGGATCTGTGAGTAGTAAACCCACTGACAAACCCACACGGACTATTCCTGATACCCCTCCAAGCTCTTTGTTTGTTGCTTACCACTTTTATTAAAACTGTAACTCTTACAACATTTTTGCCCATTTTTTTTCACTCATGATCTCATATGGCAACCTCCTAGATAAGATATCTTGGCCTGATACAAGTAGTTATGCCTCTCTTCTTCGTTGCTGACTCCAGCTTCTCAATAACAAGCAACATTTCTAGAACTTCTAAAGCTAAGTATAATCTGGAAGGGATTTTTTAAAATAAAATTTATTTTCTAGAATAAAAGAAATCAAACTCAACTACAACAAAGCCTTGATGAATAAGTAATCCACAAGGGAGGAGTGGATTCAAGCTCTTTGCCTTAAAAAAAAAATTAAAATATAACTAGCATCTACCTTGCAATTTAAGTCCATTTGTCATAATTTGGTCAGAACAGACATTCTTCAAAATTTGCCAGGTAATTCTAAGTCTAAACAAAAGTTAAACCAGACCTAATAATTTCAACATTTCTCCTTAGGTCAATCATATTTTTTGACATTATAATTAACATAACTGCTCTCTTCTAGACTTCCTCACACTGACTTACTCATTTTCTGAAGTACAATGGCCAAAGCTGACCAGAGTTGTATGGATTGATATTAATACATCCCAAAATGGCACGTGCCTTCTTTAGTAAGTATGTGAATTTGTCACTTCTTCAGTTAGTGATCCATTATAAAACATTACTCTTATTGTACTTTGCTGACAATCCTTCTCTTGTATCTCTGTAGTTGGTTGCTCCTGCACAGGCACAGCACCTTTTTTTTTCCCTTACTTATTTTCTTTATCAAATCTTTCACAAATTTGGGCTTATTGACAACTTGGATCCTTTCCTCTAGTGCCCCTTTAGTCCCTCCCAGATTTTCCTTTTTATTAGTAAATTCAATAATATACATTCCCTTTCACCCTCTATACCTGTTTTCTATGTGGAGCAGCTATCGATATATCCTTCCATTATAACCACAAGTTATTGATAATTAGTATTTGTGATTATATTTTCCAACCAGTTTTCCACCTACACTGTTTAAGTTTTCTTTGTTTCATGTTTATCAGGTTGTCATGAATTTCCATTGTAATCTTTAGGAAAGCCAAGATAAATAATTTGTTGAATCTGTGATTTTATCTAAAAAAAATATGGTCACAGGGAAGTATGTTTTTGTTTCCTCAGCACTTAAAGCTACAAGCTTTCTAGCAGTCATTTAGTCTCAGCTGATCTGTTCCTGAGGACTGAAACAGAAAAGGCAGTAGTGACTATATTTCCTGATACCATTCCTTTGCCATTCTTTTCCTGTGCTCTGCAACTGAGTTATCCTTTCCTCAGTCTCTTGTTAACTGATAGAACTTGCAGAGCAAATTCTTGTTATCTTTTGTATTTTACTAGTGACATCTCAAGCTTTGCTTTGCCTTTCTGGTCTTCACAAGCATATGCCACGCATCTGATTGTGTCCCCTGAAGTAAGACCTGGGGTTTTTTTCAGCCTAAATTAGACTCTTACTAAAATTTGCAATGCCAGGCTTTTAAATTATTATTTGTTCTTTCTGCCCTCTAAATTATGACGGCTGAATTCAAAAATTCCCTGGATCAATGTCTGAAGAGGTAGTTTAGCTCCTCAGGTGGAAGAACTGAGTATTTCTTGTCTGAATAAATTATTACCTCAAAAGAGTAGTAGCAATTGGCTGAGTTGAACCAATACTAACATACAGGTTCTATTAACCTCCAATTACCATTACAGATGAGCACACATTCAGAAAGTGTGTTGTATCAATAAAGCCTGCTGCTTTATTAAATCAATAAAAGAATAACAGGCTTTACAGTAGGGAAAGTGCTGCCAATTTGCTAAGAAGGCTATGCATGATGATTTTAATTAGATTACCTCCAGCATTTTAATATTGACCTCAAAAGTCTACAATATGAATAGTAATAAATAGCTTTTTTTTTTAAAGAAAAAACCATTATGATAAAATCTATTTTAAATCTATCAATTTCATTTAGTTATTCTCCAAGTGAATCAAGCTGACTTTGTATAAATCTATTGTGGCATATTCCTTTTATGAGGAAAATCCACAAGTTAAATCCTATGTGTCTTTGAAAAACTGTGGGTGACCATCTCTTCTATTGTTCCCTTTATCATGTTTTAAAATGAAGGAAAGAATAAAATCATAAACCCTTTTTAGAATATAATTGGAAGCCAGAAAGTGAAAGGGCAAGAAATTTATCTTTGCAACTATATATATTAGGACATTGGCTATAATCAATGCTGATATTAAGTATAAAATAATCTCATATGAATAGTTATGCAATACTTAAATTCAGTAGGGTTAATACCTTCAGGATTCTTAAGCCCTGTCAAAATTTTGACTTTCCTAAAGAATCTTGAAAATTTCTGTGTATTGTACATAACTCAGGAATTTTAATTCCTATATACAACTGGCTGTATAATTCACTTTGAAAGTCATAGATTCACAGAGTTTGTTGAATTGGAAGGAAACCTCAAGGATCATCAAAGTCTAACTCTTAGCTCTGCACAGGACAACCCTGAGAATCACGTCATGTGCCTGAGAGTTTTGTCCAAATACTTCTTGGGTCCTACCAATTTTGGTGCCATGAGGACTTCACCTGAGTTTATATTTGTGCCCCATAATTTTAAAGTTATTTATTAAAACAATGTGTTCTTTTTAAGCTCCTTAGAACATAAAATAGAAAAACTGTTTGGTTTTTTTTTTTTTTCATTGTATATTTAGAGATCTTTTCTTGATATCTTCTTTGTCAGGAGGAGAAAGCAATTACTTGTTTTTGCTTTTCTTCCTCTTTAAGATCAGGGATCCAATCTGTTCCATGAAACTGTTTTTTTTTCCAGTTACATTCTTTGAGCCAACTCTCATGATGGTAGCATCCATGATGGATATTTCAAACATCTCTTTCAAAACAGTGCTACAGCTTCTCCCAAGCTGGCAGCTATACCTAGAAAGTGGACCTGTGTTGCTGAACTACAGTGAAGGGTGTGTACTTTGGTGGTTACTGGACCTGTGTCTGCAGTCTGCCATGGCCCGTAGGTCCCTGTGTCAAGGGCAGCTGTGCATGTGCTGTGTAAAGGAATAGCAGGGTGAGGGAAGCCTATATATTGTCTCAGTGGCCTCAGTTCTTGAGAGATATCTGCTACAGTGGGGATCAAAGATCAAACCATTTGTGGAAGAGATGGAGAACAACTGCACCGGTACCTTTCGCTTAGCTCTGATATTTACAAACAGAGCTATGGAAAAGGAAAGCCAAAACCACTGAAATCCTAGTTAAGTGATTTCTAATTTAACTGTGAAATTTTTTTTGGAGCCTTTTCATTTGTGCAAGTAACTTTTGTTTTTCATACTGCAACCATGGGGTTTTTTATTAAAAAAAAAATATTCATGTCAAAGGAGGCAAATGGCTTGTGCTAGGTCTGTCTGCAAGAGGAGAAAGGACATGGACTTGAAAAATATGAAGAAAGATTGTGAAGACTTTGGTAAAAGGTTAAACAAATGCTATCTTCTTTAGAATGCTTTGGAAAGGCAAAATATAAGAAAATAGGAAAGGGAATATGATGTCTGGGAGAAGATACCTTTGTGAAGACAAATTAGGAGGACATAAGTGAATGTACCTCTGCAAGCAGAGAGACAGCATTCTCAAGGCATCAACCTTTCCTAACCTCAGCCAGAAAGGCTATGAGGACAACAAAAGTCTAATACCTCTTATGAGTAGAAGAAAAAAGAGATTTTTTTTTTTACATCACATTGGGATCCTAAAAAAGGCTGGAATAATTAAAAACCATAGAATTTCTTGTTTTATTTTTACAGAAAAAGTATTCTAATAACAGGAACATTAGACAAGCCCCAGGAAACACATCACTAATTGCAAACAGTACTTACTATGAAGATTTGGACAAATCACAGAATTTCTTGTGCTTAATTCACCATTTGAATTTTCCTAATTTGCTAAATACAAAGCAAAATCACTTAAATTGTGTCTCGGGATTGTCCATAATAGTCATATATCAGTGAGTCTAAGTGAATGTGACTTATCATAGAATTATAGAATGTTAAGAAGTTGGAATGGGGACTTAAAAATCATTTAGTCCCAATCCACCCTGAAATGGGCAGGGATACCTCCCACTAGATCAGGTTGCTCAAGGCTTCATCCAACCTGGTTTTGAGCACTGATGGTGATGGGAAATCTACAACTTCCCTGAGTGACCTGTTCTAGTGTATCACCACCGACACAGTAAAATTTCTTTCTAAAATTCAAGCTAAATTTCCACTATTTCAGTTTGTACCCATTCTCTGTATTCTTTTGGTTTTGAAAAATCACATTTATCTGGTTTGAATTTAATGCTAGCAACTTCATTGTAAATGTTAGTAACCACAATCTGTCAAAACAAGAAACTGCAGCCACTCCTTTTGAATCCTTTGCCCACAGAGAGCACAGCTGCTAGAATGCCACGTGCTAACAAAAGAAGATGAAATTAATTTATTAAATAGAATCCACTGAAGGTTGCATAGAAATTATGAGAGGCTTAAGAATTCTCAGAGCTACAAATCTTAGAAGATTGGCAAATTCTCGAGAATGGAGTAATGTATCTCTTCAATTTCATGCATCCCTGGCATCTTCTTTCTGTATCTCTTTGTAGCTATTGCTGAAGATGGTGCTGGCTCTTTTGTTCTGACCACTTGAAACTGCTCTTATGCTGTCAAGTTAAATAGGGCTTTTTCTTAACTGAGTCAAGCTAGATAAAAGATGACTAAAAATACTGTTTTTTTGGTTTTTTTTTCTTAGCACTTTCTTTCAGCATGAACTTTTAAAACTTTGTTAGCTAAAAATTGTTCAGTCATCTGAATTACCTAATTTGCAAAATCTAATTCATTGACTTCACCCTCAGGGATTCCACTTTTTTTTCCTATAACAGAATATCCAAACAATAATCACAGTTGAATGGCAGTTTTTTGGCACTTGTTTTTGGCACTAAAAACAATGCAGCTCAAAATGAGCAAAGGTTTGTAAGTACCAGATTTAAGTACGTTTAAAGTCTAAAAAGGAACAAAAGAGAAAGCAATTACTAGTGTCTAAGTTTAAAATGTGTATTTTTAATTAACTTCTGGATTAAATTTTGTATTTCTGATTTTTCTGCCTTTTTTTTTTTGTTTTGTTTTGTTGTTGGTTTTTTTTTTTTGGTAGGTGGATAAACAGCTATCTGATTTAAAACAGCTTTTTTTTTTTTTTGGCTGCTGAAAAATCCACTATTACAACTGGTTGGTGAAATGTGTCATATTGTGCGATGAAAATGGCATTAGTTTTATTGTCTTTGATCTTAACTCTCTTCATTAGAAAAAAAATCAATTATAAACTAACTTACCTATTAACTGCCATTTTACTTCTCTAATGCTTGCTGCAAAGATTCTTTTTCCACCTGTAGTGTTTCCCCGTGACATCTTTTAAGTTTAAATTATTTAAAATCACTCTTGTCTTAATATAAAATTAAAGAAATATGATGCCATGAGAGATTATTATAAGGCTGATTATTATTTTTTATTATAAATACTGACTACTATAAGGCTAGCAAGTAATTTATTTTTCTTTTCCCTCTGGGGTTGTTAGAAAAAGTCTTATTTTTAAATTACTTTCCATGGCATAAAATGTACAAAAAGAAGTAAAACACAAAAAATCATGAATTACAAAAAAAACCAAACCAACAAGTTCAGAGTTAGTGGAAAACTAATCCTTTATTTTGCAGTTGCTGTGAGTTTTTTGTGTGGAACATTTCTAGTTACATGGAACAGTTACTCTGAATATAACTAACTTAACATAGCTGTGGCCTACTCTGCCCTCAGCACTCAAAGGAAGTTATCAGGAGGTTTTCTGGGTACAACCGAAAAAAAAATTACACCTGTAAATCAATTTTAAAGCCTAGTTAGATTTATAAAATATGAAATACCAATCCATATATAATTCATGGGTATTATAGAAGGTATCTTTAGCTATTTGTTGCAACAAATTGCCAACTACCTCCTGGGGGAAAAGGATACAGCTCCAGGGTCCTTGTTTGCAATGACTATAATAAGGTTTCTCTCCCATTTAAAAACAAGCAAAACTGAGCTAAAACCCAACCTGTAGTGTAAAAACATTTAATGCTATACCAGATAGGTCATTAGATGGTGCAGTTTGGAGTCCATAACTGCAGAGAGACTATTGTAAATAATGGATAATCTTGCAATCAAGAAGGAATCAATTTAAAGTACTGTCCCATATTCATTTTGCACTAATCTAACCTAAGTAGTAGCAGTTCTGCAGAAATAAAATTAAGGATGACACAGAATATTTGTGGGGATATTTTTTTAACAAAGCATTTCATAAACATCCTCCTCAGGAATAAAGTACTGGTTGATTAAGTTCTGCAAGGCAGTGTTTGTACTGTGCTGTTTACTGTGTCTACAGATCTATCCAGATATCCACAGGTCATTTTGCTGCAAACTTCATTTCTGTCCTTGAGGATTTCCTATGCTCCAGCAGAAACTCTCCAGTATTTTAGAGACAATCTTCTCTGGTGTTATCTCAGAATGCCTTATGGTAATGAAGACAGCTGCTATCACAAGCAAAACTGCTTGGTTCATATAGTTTTAACCAATTCATATCTGAAATGGTTTATTGGCTTGCTAATGACATGCAATTAACTTGCAAACATTGAATGATTCATCCAGGATCAATATCACTAGCTGAATGGACAAATCAGCAGACATTAAGTGTTAATAAAGGCCTAAAAATTTCTAAGCAGTCTTTTATAATTAATTCCTCAAAGGTAGAATGCTGCACAGTCACGTGCACTCCTCCTACACAAACCTAGGCCATGTGGGTCACAGATGTGAGCATTCTCAGGTGCTTGGACACCTGCCTGCAGAGCCTCCTGTAGAGGATATGCAGCCCTACCTGACCTGTCCTATTCCCTGTGGCCCTGTAAAGTCACACCCAAGCCCCTGGGCAGTTCTTCCCATGCCAGACACCCGGGAGGTGTGCAGGCCACCTGTCCCAGGTGAGAGAGCTCCGTCTGCCCCAGGCAGGCAGAGGTGGGGATGCTGATGGGGTGGCTGTATTCTATCTTTTGGTCATTGGTGATTCTGTCACTTCTCATGCTATTTAGTCTGCATGGTCAGTTTATCTCTTCTTTTTGGGTCAGTGTGTTTTTTGGGTCGGTGGTCTGTGGATCAGTGGTCAGAGATCAGAATCGCCTTTTACCCACCTGGAGCTGATTTCAGCACAACTGCTGAGTTGGTTTTCTTAATTTTTTTCTTTATCCTGGGAATCCTGCCCGATGTCCTTTTGGCACATAAATTCTGCCTTTATCAGTGGTACATCCTTTTTCCCAAGGTTTGTTAACTTCCTCCCCCAGGTCTGAGGTCACTGAAGTACATCAAGCCCTAACCTTTAATTTCAGGTGGACATCGCTTGCAGCTTGCTTGTTAGCTACTCTCTGTTTCACAGATTAAATCTCCTTTTTTCTTGGAAGATATACTTATCAAATAAAATATGCTTTTATTGCACATCTTATACGGGTATACTTGTACAAAAAGAATATTTTGAAAATAATTTTAAAAGTTTTTGGTTTTCTGTCAGTGTGTTAGAAATGATATTGCTTTATGCTGATATGACAGCCAGATGAAGCCAACATGACAGCCATCTTTGCTGTTATGTCTGACAATGTAGGCTTCCATACTTTTTCCATTCCTTTCTAGATTGGGACAGTTAGAACCTTAGTAGTTCTAATATGCTAATAATCTTGTTTTAACTTAATAAAATGAGAACTGCCTATATGATTTATTAGTAGGTCTTGATTACACTAAAGATTATACAAACCAGGAAGCCCTGAATAATTGAGAAGCTGCACTATGAGAAACACTGTGATGCAAGCCAATTTTAGGCTCCAAAAATGATATTTCCCTAACTATAGGTCTGGAGTCAGCACAGAGCCTGAGCCCATGCTCAGATTTGGTTTAAGCAGCACTTCCTACAAAGGAACTGATGTTAACACTGGTTCTGAGCAGAGATGAATTGGGATTCAGTCCAATGAGAGCTGATACGTGCAGATAAGGGCTGGAATAAAAAACAGTTGCCAAACTATATTTGCAACCAGTTCATAAGGATCATTTGGCTATGCTCATATCTTATATGTGTAGAAGTTCCTACGTCAGACTAGATTTGGGTTCAAGTTTTATTCTGATTAGGAATAGGAGGATATCCTATATAAATTTTCCTTGCCAGTGTCACTCCATCAGTTCTGAAGTTTTCTGGAATATCTGCCTGCTCCAGTCACATCTGATTCTTCTGATATTTCTTCTGCCTCCTCTTGACATGGTATAGGACAGCTGTATTTTGGATTTGCAATGTCATTATTCTTGATAGGTAAACTGGTAGTTTGCCTTCTGGAATTCCCTGTTGTCAGGCTGTGACTCATAATCTGTCCTTCCTACCACTTTAGCACCCTCATTGATCAGTCAGTCTACACAATCACAGCAGACTTTTGCACTAGGAATTTTCATACCAAGTTGAGACTCAAATCAGGAAAAAATAGTTTGTCTGTAAAGTTACCATAACCAATAGAAGAAAAATGCGGTAATGTAAATGAAGTACTGTATAGGAGAGTGCACTGACAACTTTAATTATGCTACTTCCAGTATCAATTGATACAGTTTCAATATAATCAGATAAGCTGGGGAATGGTAAACAAGGTTCAGAAGAGTTTTATTTTTTCTGCTTAGTGTTTATGCAACACAAGTTCACTTTTTACCTCAGTAAACAATTTAAAGTAATAGGGAGTCCACTTGGGATAATGCAAATTTTTTCTTTACTTGCCAAAAAGAAACATTATAATGAACTCCGCTTTCACACTCCCAATTTAGTAAGAAAAACACATAAAAAGAAATTTCAATTTTTAAAAATCATTTACTCAGCAAGTGCTTATGTTAGTGTCCTGAGTGGCAAAGGTATTGGGTATAGTTCATTGCAATATTAGCATAACAGAGTAGCTTCTTTTTCCAGAGAGATATGCCAAATATCTTAGGCCTTTGATTTAAATTTGGCTGTGCACAGTGGTACCTTACTCATTTATTTTGAATTACTAGAGTTAATAAAGAGAAAGAAACAGGGTTTTTTTTCAAAATTTTACTTCTCTACTATTTTACTGTACAAGCAGAAGGGAGGAAAGAAACCTGGACTTTCAAACAGCTGTTTCTTCAATCTTCTTTTATTCAATAAATATTCAACTTGCATTATAGTATGCTATGAGATGATGGAAGTTTCTTTGTCAGAAGCAATTTCATGGCTTGATATACTTTTTTTGATCATAACTGCATGAAAATCATATTGGTGGAATAATTTTTGAGATGCTCCAAAATGACAATGAATAAATCTATTAAATGTAAGGAAGTGCGTCCTGAGACTTCAAAATAGGAACCATTCCTTCATGGTGATGCCTGATAATCTCTGTATTTAACAATCAGTCAAGCTTTCTGCTAGGAACACGCTGATTTTTTCATATTTATATTTAACATCTCGCCCCGTATAAGGTAAATTCTATTGGTTTATGGATGAAATGCAGCAATGCCTGTCAACACAGATAAATACTTGGTTCATCAAAATCAAAATGTATTCATGTTTGGTTTTCAATTTAGAAGCAACATGGATGACAAAAGTCTAGCTCAAATAGTTGGCGCTTTCTGAATTCTCTTACCCACACACAAAAAAATGCTCTAATTACAGTTTTAGTAGTATATATCTGCTGGCAAAGTTTTAGGTCCTGTCAGCAGATATTTGTTATAAAAATAACCATTCACATGAGATATAAATCTTCAAATGTATTTCCTTGAGATTTCACATAAAATGTTGGAAAGACCAAAGAAAGAGAGAGCAAATCAGTGCCCTCACTGACCAGCATATATCAGAGTACTGCTTTTGCACTGGAAAGGTTTTAAGAAAATCACAAAGATACTAGCTGTGTTGAAAAAATTAAGCTGGTGAAAACTACTTGTGATTTGGAAAAAGAAATCTTCAGGGTGCCATTAATAAAGGCTAGGGGCCAGGGAATAGTACGAAAAGTAAATTACAGAGCTAGAGCTTCTCTTCTGCTTTATTTCAGGCTGTCATGAAATAAATTTTTCTCCTGAGGTTGTTGCTGGAATTCTTAATTTCCATTTTTGTTTAAAAATATTGGAAAAAAGGATTTAGAATCTGATCTCCCACTATTTAGGAAACAAAATTACCCATGAGATTATGGATTTCTCTAAGTTTTTGTGGTAAGTTGAAAGATGCATTTTCTCTAATAAAGAAAATAATATTTTATGTTTATAACATCTGAAGATTTAAGCCATTTCTTGATTGTTTGAATTTCAGTGATGTTTAGTAGTCTAAAAAGCTCTAATGAATAGTGAGACATGAAACTCTGGGAAATGATGGAGGGAATTGTCACACAGAAAAGTGTTTTTTGTGCACCTGCCTAAATATTTAACTATGAAGACTAGAAAGTTCTCAATGTTTGCAGCTGTGTTTGCTCTGTGGTGAAAAGGGACAAACAGGAAAACAAGACTTAATCTTTTTTAAAGGGAAAAAAGTCTATAAAAACTATTTTTAAAAATTGTATCAGTAAACAAGTGACCAATCAACAGCTAGAAGTAATTATTGGTCTGTGATATGCTGACCAGACTAATAGATTTACTATTCTCTATTAAGAAGAAAATGTAAATGAAAGAGGAACAAATCTTTAGTACTCCACAAGACAATTATATCATTTTTGCTGTAGAAAGTTCCAAAGATACACTTAAAAAACATTATTTATATTAGTAATATAAAGTATGGGAGAATCAGGTATTTGAATATAAGCAGGTATCAAAACCATCTTTAGAAACATCCCAGCATGATCCTGAGAAATACTATTTCAACTTTTTATGAATATATAATACATTTTTTTTTAATTCTGAAGAATGAAAATTAAAAGTCATGGGGGTTTTTGTATGGGGTTTTTAAAATTAAAAACCTATTTTTAATTTAAAAGAAAGAAAAATATGTATAAAGAAAGAAAATTATGATTATCAAAAATGCTATGAATATAATAGGAATGTAAATTCACGTTTCATTTTTTAGCTAAACTTTCATTTCCCAGTGTATATTAACATCTCCTTCCTTAATGCTATGCACTCTAAATACTCTCATTGGAAATAAGGAATATATATTACAAAACCTGTATGAATCTCTGAAGAGCCGAAGATGAACTACAAGACAATAAATTGGTTTTGATATCTGAAAGAAGGTGAAATGAAAGCAATGTCTGAATAATATATCATTTTAAAAAAAATTGTTTTGATTTGCTTATGTTCTAAGTGACAGCTGAGAATTCAATCCCTAGATAGGACCTCATCTCTTTTTCTATTTTGGCTTCAAGCCTTCTGTAAATTTTCCTTTCTTCAGACAAAGTATTCCTAGATCAGGCCATTTTACTTGTTCCTTTGCATCAAATAAGGAGCATATGTAATGTGAGAGCACTTCAGTTCTGAGTGAAGTATTTAACATTTAAACAATTCTATTGTTATTACATAACTTTAATTTATAAGGACTGTTTATTAATCTAATATACACTTGCACTTTTCAAAAGTTTTTAACTTTTAAGCTTCTATTTAGATATCACTAAGAGGGAGTCTATGGACCATTCCTGCTAGTCTGTATTCCTTCAGCTGCCTGAATTTGAAGCCCAAGACAATTTACTGGCAGAGATGTGGGCTGTTCTGTGCTCAGTCAGCATTAATACTTGGTATTGAGTTTGAATACATTTAATTTATTTTGTATAGAGCTGTAAATAATCAAACCCATGCATACCCACATGCAAAAAATAACCCAGTATGTGGCCACCTGAAATGGCAGAACTCTGACGGTGATTTACCCTGTATCTGAGCATTGTGACATCTTTAATTTACCCTTCCCTGGCATCGTATTTTTAGATATGGAGGTATTATCATTCCATGTCTACAAGACAGAGAAATAGAGATATTCTGATTGTGAACATATCTGCTAAAGGTATCACATGTTGGTGTATAGCCCAAGTCCTGATACCTCTTTATTTCCTGCAGTGTGGATAGAGAAACCTCATTGTCTACCACTGTCTGTTTATCCCAGAATTTAAACATCAAAAAATAAGAAATTTGAGCAAATTATTCCATATACTAAATACTCTTCAGCAAGTAGCATTTGGAAGCGTTTACAATGTATATGAACAGCTCTACACACAATGCATCTGAGCATTTAAACTTTATTAAAATAACTTTATAGGCTAAACAGTTCTCGATTTGATGACATTAGTCATATGTATACATATGTATGCTCCTCATCACTTCCTTTTAGAAACAGAGGGGCAATACAAGAAGTGCCTATTTTGCTAAACAAAAAGAGAATACAGGAGAAAATAATATTTTTCATTTCATCACAAACAAAAAAAAATCTAAAATAAAACAACTGCAAAGTTGTCAGCTGTAATTTTCAGCTTTTCAGGATGTTACTATTTGCCAGATTTTTGAAAGGCATCACTTTAGTAGCTGTTGTGTTTTTTTCCTAAGTTTGGCCATAAGCATTGCAGTGGGAGGGACAATATGCTGAGCTCTATTGAAATGCTGTTGATGCAGAACAATTGAATGAAAAATTTTGGTCCTGAGCCCTGTAGAATAACAAAATCCACATCACCAAGCTCATGGTTATAATTTATAGCACCTGGCTCTGCTCTTGTTCAAAAAACTTAATATTATTCTGGACATAAGGAAGCATTAACCATATGATTCATCTGAGATATAACCTGGAGGGAAAAAAAATCCCTGACTGGATATTTTTGGCTTTTTTATATTAACCAGATGTTGATATAAATTATTAAAACAATAAGTGCAAATTCTGGGATGTTTTTGGTTAAAAGTGTAGGATTTTTGTTATGTTATTTTTTTATTTAGTTTTTTGGGTGGGTTTTTTTTTCATTCTATAAAAAGAAGAGGAAAGAAAGAAGAAAAGAGTTAAGAAAAACAGCAGGTAAGAAACTAAGCTATCTAAATAAGATTAGGGATAATGTCTTAAAACCAGAAAAGATTTCTTAAATAACTGTATTCTCATTTTAGAAATATTATAAATTTTACAAATTTTTTTGTATTTGAAATTTCATAGCATAAGGATAAAACATTTAATGCTTGGGTAGTCCTCAACATAAATGCTTCTTAATGCTTTTCCCCACATAAAGTTTTTTCTCATACTCTATGACTAATTATCCTCCATTTTAATTTATTTCTCCTTCATCTGCGTTTAGTCCATGCCTTCACACGTTGAATATGAATGCAGTTCTCAACTCCTTCCTTTTTACATCCTTCCCCTTTATTGTCAAAGCACAGAGAAGGACAACATAGATGATAAAGACCCAGAATAATTTCTGTATGTGATAGAAATGATATGACATTAGGAGATATATGAAAGAGATCAAATAATCTTGACAAGCCTAATGAAAATTATTAAGAAACAACCACTTTGCTCCTTTACTCATAATAAACTCAAAGACGTCTAGTAAAATCAGATCATGGGTTCACAGCAAGCAGAAAGTATTTTTGTTTAATTAAATGTGAAACTCATTGCTATAGGATCCAATGGATGTCAACTTTGCCTTTTTGTCCCATTTTTTGGGAACAGGCTATCGTGCTAGTTTGAAAAATAATGAGCAGATGAAATGGAACTTGTGGAGAAAAGGAGAGGTTCCACTGTCCTCCAATGAGTACAATCAGGATGGGGCGATGGGAGAGGAGACTATGGCCTCTTAAACATCAGAATCCAGCAGTAAGGTAGAGATAATTACTAAAAAACTACTAAAAGAGACTTTTACTTTATTGGATTAAGACAATCACAGAGAAAAATTAGCAAAAATACCAGAAATCTTTGTTAATGTGATTATATTGCATATAAGTATGGCAAACCATAACAACCTAGAAGCAGTGTAATACCTCATATTCACGATTAAGGTAAAGGTTGTTAAGTCATTTGAATTGAACAAAGGCTTGATCAGTTGCTGGTCAGTGTGTAGTAAAAAGACTGAATAGTTTCTGTTCTGATGGTCTAAAGGTGGAAATCTAAAGCCAAAAGGAAGAAGAGAAGACTCTTCACACAATTTATATAGCGCGTTATTTAGTTGTTTTATTTGTAGGAGTAATTGTAGCTTTGGTGTATGTGTATTGTCCTTTATATACATGCAGCTACGTGTGCTCACTGCTAAGATCAGGAAGCCAGATTCAGGGAATGCAATTCACAATTCCACAAACCTTGCAGGGGAATTAATTTTGGGGTTTTTGCATCTTTGGAATCAGACAAACCAGGGGATCTGTGTGGGTCTCCCTATATCAACACAGCAGGGCCTAAGATTTTTTGCAAGACCCACAGATCAGTCAATCAATTTATGTGAATCAGAACTTTGGAAATTACCTGATACATTTATAATTGTCCCCTGGTGGTTAAAAGATAAACTGATTTTGAAATGGAGGGTTCATTGTCTATTAATTGAGGGAAAATGCCCCTGGCTCCCACCCCAAGTAGGATTTAAGAATATGTATTTTGCAAATTATAATAAAACAGTAGGATTTCAAAATACACATAAATGGTCAGGATACACATAACACAGCACATCCAGAAGACAATGTCTTGCTACGCTCTGGGGACGTTAGAGTACCTGGGATACTCAAGGAAGGTATGCTATTACAAGGGGTGTATAAAATTCCAAGATTCATATTTAACAGGGCTCCTTGTCAGTCTTTCTCTGTTTCTCACTCTTTAAGAAAACCAGATTATTTCAAAGCACCATATATGCTAAAAGTTAATTTTTCATGGTGAAGAATAGAATTACCCAGGTGGGCAGGAACATTACCTACAAATTCTCCAAACTGGTTGTGAATGTGGTCCAGAGAAAACCCTGTTTTAAAGCTTGCGAAGTATGAGAACACCCTCTCAACAAACCCATTCACACTTGTCCACACACGTCCATCAAGTATCAAAAATGGCTTTTAAAATTGGCTGGCATTAGATAAGCAGCCTACCTACGGCACTGTGAAAATGTCTATTGGGCTCCTGGAATCTAGGCTGCTTGAAATTTCCCTGGGCTTTCATCTCTACTTGTACTAAATGTGGCTGGTTTAGTTATAGATTATGGCCACTATATTGACATGAACTTGTGGACATACTGTTTTTTAAAATGTAGAACTACATTATTAAAGAGAAAGGTGAATATTTGAGTAATTTTCTTTTCTATCTCCTCAAAAGAAAGAAAGCTGGTGCAGTGAAAGTATATATATTAGAGGTGATAATAAAAGTTATGAAATGTATTTCATACCTCTGCTTTTCTGTTCAAGAGGAACAGAAAATCAGCCAAAAGCAAAAGCATTTTTGCTGTGACTACTTCAGACCTCAGAGCTGCATACTACATTTGTGAGTCCTCTGTTACATCAGAAGTACAGCCCACTGAAAATTCTGTTACGTTGCCTTAAAGAAATTTCAATGTAGTCATTCTGTTGTTTAATACATTAATACTTTTATCTAGTTTTGAAATAAGTCTGAAATGGGAAAGGTTAAGTGGCACATATTAACTGCCTTCTATTAAAAGGGATGTACACTGCTGAAGCACCTATATTTAGGATGTAAGATACTATGAAATTATTGCCTTACTGCTTTAGGCTGTTGATTAGACAGCAATGAATTTTCTTCTTCTGTTGGTAGATTTCTTTCATTTAATTAATAATAAAGTAATGAAAATTATCTTTCAGTCTATTGATTTTTTCAATAATATCAAAGTAAAATAAGAATGATGAGAGAAGGTGTTGATGTTAAAATATGCTTATAAAAAGAAAGGGAGATCTATTTGGAACAAGGCAAAGGGATGTGCTAAGAATATTAACTGAAATCTGTGTATCTCAGTATAAGTGTTCTTGAGCAATGCTTCTTGTTTTTATAATATACAAAGAAAAAAATCCAATGCTATGGTTAATGCTTCCAATTTAGGAATTCTGAGTGTAGACTGACAATATCTTATCAGTTTTGCCAATGCACTAAATGGGGCCAAGTTTTCAACTTCCCTCTAAAAGATGCCCTTTGGAAATTTGATGCAACCAATTTTGATAAGGACCAGTAACAATGGAGTGTACTAATCATCTGGTAGTTATGTGATTCTGTACACAACACGTGCATATCTAGATTACCCTTATAAAAGAATTGTTAGACAAAGGCTGCATAGTAGTGAACCTCTCACCATATCTGAAGAGAGCTGTATGTTCTTAGAATCACATAGACCTAAGCACAGTTGAATGCTGAATGAAAAGACAACTGCCTTTGTAAATCCTAAATCAGAAAAACCTTTAAAAAATTTGAGTGCTGAAGTTGTCTTGAGACATCCCAGAAATATTTCTTGATACATTTTTAGTTCTCTGGATTGGTGCATGATTTTGATTTTGAATCTATTTTTCTTTTAAGTTGCTTAAACACAGAAACAAAATGAGGAAAGGATTAGGATTATTTGGGAGCGTTTTTTGTGACTTTTATTAAAAAATTCAAATAACCCTCCCCTGAGGACAGTCTGGATAATTAATTAGCATCTGTAGAGCATATTAATTTGTTACAGAAGATTACTATATTTAAAAAATCAGTGCATCCTTTATCTTTTCCTAGGTTATTTCTTTGTTTCAAAGAATGTGTTCCTCTGCTTGTGTGGCTTTCAGAAAGTATATCTGCCACTTTCCCTTCCCAGTAGTTTCTTGGCAAGGTGACCATTAGAAGTTACAGTTGAGTGTCCTACTACAGTTTAATTATTGCAGGAAACTCATGAGAAGGAATGGCCTCTGGGGAATATCACATGCACAGCTCAATAATCCTAATCAATCTAATTACATTTCTGTGAAATAAGCATTTTTAAAAGATTTCCAGAGGTTCAGTTTGTCTTATTGTTTAGGGTTGCAGGCTCCATCTCTAATCAGGGAAGTTTTCTCAAATATTGCAATGAATAATGCATTAGATTTAAAGGGAGAATCCTTGCCCAGAACCACTGCAATGGCATAGCAGAGAATACTTTCCTTTTGAGAGCAGACTTGTTGATGTAATTTCCTGATGCCTTGTGATGGGTTGACCCTGCCTGGACACCAGGTGCCTATCTAAGTCATTTTATTCCTTCCCTCATTAGCTGGAAGAGAAGAGAGAAAATATAAGGACAATCTCATGGGTCAAGATAAAAGCAGGAAGAAATCACTAATCTCTTCCAGTCATGGGCAGAAAGACTCAACTTGAGGAAAAATAATTTAATATATTACCAATCAAATCAGAGGTAGGTAATGAGAAATAAAACAGAATCTTAAAAAAAACCTTTCCTCCACCCCTCCCTTCTTCCGGGGCTCAACTTGCCTCCAGATTTTTTTATCTACTCCCCCGCCATGACACCAATGGACAGAATTTGGACTCTGTGTCACACATTGTCTCTGCTGCTCCTTCCGCCTTAGGATCATTTGAGACGGTGTCAAAGGCCTTACAGAAGTCCAGGTAGAAGACATCAGTCAGTTTTTGCTTTTTGACCATTGCAGTCAGTCATAGAAGGCCACCAGTTTGGTCAGGAACAATTTGCTTTTAGTGAAGCCGTGCTGGCTGCCTCAGATCACCTCCTTGTCCTGTGTGAGTTTTAACATTTCTTCTATGAGGATCTGCTCAGTGAACTTACCAGGCAGAAGGTGAGGCTTACTGCTCTGTAGTTCCCTGGGTTTTCCATTATCTCCTTTATAAAAATAAGACTGTTTAGCTTTTTCCAGTCACCAGGGACTTGTCCTGACTGCCATGACTTTTCATAGCCACAACATCAGCCAGTTCCCTCAGAGCCCTGGGATGCATCTCATCAGATCCCACAGACTTGTGACTATTTACTTTCATCAAGGGGTCCCAAACCTTGAGAGGAGGAGTGAGAGGAGCCCTTCCCCCTCAGTTCCCACCCAGAGGTTCAGGTACTTGAGAGACACAGGAAACCTGACTGCCAGAGGAGACAGGTGAAGAACTCAATGAGTACCTCTGTCTTCTCCATAATTGTAACTATTGGTTCTCCATTCTCATTCATCAGGCGGATTCATTCTTACATTCAACTTAGATTTTCCTTGGGCTTTTTGTTTCTGACCTATGTATTTAGAGAATCCCTTATTATTCTTCATGTCCCTTAAGTCCTTTTTCTAATGGTGCCTTAGCTTTCCTGATCCCATACCTAAACACTCAGACTGTATTCCTGTTCTTTTCCTGGGTCACAGATCCCTGTTCCCACTGGCTGTGCATTTCCTTCTTGCTTCTTTGTGTGAGAAGTAGATCCTTGCTCAGCCATATTGAGTTCTGGCTTGCCTTTTCTTACGTTCTAAACATGGAGAAGAAGAGCTCCTCTGCTCCAAGAGACATGGCTTAAAGTTCTGAGTTCTGACTTTACTATTTGCCAGGTCCCTGTTCCTCAAGATCATAAGTCAACCAGGGCGCAGTTTTTACAGCTCAGGCTGTCACCAATCTGAACCTCTTTTATGAGCTCAGGTGATCTAGTGAGCACCAGGTCTGGTCTTCTCCAGTTGGTTTGTGCAATAATTTGACAGAAAGTTACCCTCGAGGCATTCCAGGAACCCTCTGGATTGCTTGTCAATCCAACCAGCTGTATTGCTTTTCCAGCAGACACCCAGTTGGTTGAAATGCCCTGTTAGGGGGAGCAGTTGGCTCCTGAAAGACTGCACTCCTTGAGAGGGACCATGCTGAAGAAGCTTGACAAAAACTGCAGAGCTTTGGAAGGACTTGTGCTGGAGAAGTTGTTGAAGGATTGTCTTTCATGGGAGGGACTGCATGCTGGGGCAGGGGAAGAGTGTGTCAAGTCCTCCCACTGAGGACTTGAGGAGGAAGGAGCAGCAGAGTCAATGTGACTGCACCCCCCATTCCCCATCTCCCTGCCCTGTTAGAAGGGAGTAAGTTAAGAATTCAGGAACAAAGCTGAGTCTGGGAAGGAGGGAAGCATGAGGGAAGGTGTTTATTTAAGGTTCAGTTCTATTTCTCATTCTACATGCACTTGATTGCTAATATATTAAGTTATTTTTCCTCAAGTCAGTTCTGTGATTGCGGACTGATGTCTCCCCAGTCTGACCCATGAGCCTTTAATTATATTTTCTCTCCCTGACCAACTGAGGAGGGGAGTGATGGAGCAGCTTTGGTGGCATATGATGTCCAGCCAGCATCAACACACCACAGAAACAAAGATCAAAGTTGCATGCAATGTCAAAATTCTGTCAGTGGATTAGCCATTAGTCAAGCCAGCTATGGACTAAAGAAGAGAAAAACTGACATGCAGAATGTTGACATTATACCAAACTACTAAATAATCCAACAGATTTTATTCTAAATGCAAATTTCTTGATACAGTCTTATTAAACAGCCTTAGTAAAGGTGTCAGTCATAAGCAAAAATGAGATCTGCATAAGCAATCAATAATTAAAAACAGGTGCTTTCTGTGCCTTTGATAAAAAACCCCTAAAAATAAAATTATAAACTAATAGAAGATTTAATTTTGGTAAGCATGACAAGCATAATAGATTTTTTGGTTTCTGATTTGCAGATGAATATTTTCCTCTATAGAACCTTTGGTGTAAAACAAACCCCTGCCCCAAGATGGCTTACTTTAAATGAAGCTACCTTTGCTGTGCTGCAATTACTTTCTACAGAAATTGTTAAAATCAGAGGATTTGTAATACTTGAATTTTAAAAAAAAAAACCCAAAGCAAAAAGTAACTGACTTTTACTGACTGAAATGTATTAAACTTTAGAAGAAAAATGTACCAAATATAGCAATGTAAAATTATGGGGGGTGAAAAATACTCATGTGTAGAAAACTGAAAGTAAATTCCATATTGCACATGGAAGCATTATTCAGATCCACAGGCTACAGACACTAAGTTTAGGAAATTTGAAAAATAGGGATTCCAAAACATATATTTAAGCTCCATCTTTTCTCCTCCTTTTTCTCTCCCCTTGCATTCCATCTATGTGCATATCCCTCAGTGTTTCAAATTAATGGCATATGTGCATCAGAATGCAAATTTTCTCAGTCGAAGTTAGACTTAAAAAGAAAACTTGAATTTTAGAACTTAACTTCCTGTAAGTTTGAATCATATTCCCATTATTCCAATGAGGATTGATTTCTATTAAAATTCCAGCCCATTTTAGTCTTTGTAATGAGCCTAAAATAGCTGCCAGCTTGCAGTGCTGGAATTAATGATAATCGAATGTAACACAAAATGTATTTCCATATTTTGTATTGCTTAAATGATTTCATCTCAGATGTAGTATGATTCTTTTTAGAGATGACTACTTCTATTTAATCTCTTTTCCAATTTTAATTTGAATTTCATATTGTTCCTGACTGTTTAATGAATATTTTGGGACATGGCCATAGTGTTGTTAATTATACTGGAGACTGAGCATAATTAATTCTTTTGGACCCAAAGTCAGCTAGTTAATCGATTTCTGATGAAACTGAAGATTAAACACAGATAGTTCACTTCTTCCTTCATTCATTTTAATTTTTCCCTCTTTGAATTCCATCAGATTACTTTGGGAAGTCATTGCTGGCAAATCAATTTGTCGACCCATTTGGAGTATTATCCAGATGATAATAGATGGATGATCCACTCAGGCCAGTCACCTTCCTATCAATTTTGGTTTGTTAATTTTTAAAGGAAACCTTTTGATTCTTTTCAGTAGATTTACTAGCTTTATTTTTAATTTATATTTAAATGGTTCTTTACTGCGCATTAACAGAATAAAAAGGGATCCTCAGAACAGTTCTCTGTAGACCAGACAATTCATAAAGTAATAACACTGTAGTGATGTAGAAGACATTCCTCATATTAGTGAGATATTAACTCATGTCGCTAAATTTGATTTTAGGGAATGGCCGTAAAGAAAAAGAAAAAGAAAAAAACACATTAGTCTGTCCAGGAGTTGCTATCACATTTTCTTCCCCTCCCATGGGGGAGAAACCATGCTATAAATAATGGTTTATTTTAATTTTTGATGATGGGAAAAGCCCTAAAGACTATAAAGAGAAAACTGAAAAAAGGTGAAGTAAAAAATTTAAATGAATTTAAAAGGACTTCCAGTCAAGGAGTTCTAGTTTGCTCCTTCCATACTACAATGGCTGATGATCCAAATGTACTCTTGCACTGTATTCAATGTCCTATTGTGAACAGACTTAAGACAGCTTTTAGTGCGGTTTCTTTACAGGCAAGTGAGAAAAATGCACAAGAGTACTAGGTGATTTGTTATCTATAATTTCTGGAAAACAAGGGCCAACAATAAAATATTTAACAATGGCTGCTTACATAAATTAATCCCTTTTGGACAAGATGCGCAAACATATAATTCAAACTCCTCAGCACTTGAGAAATTTATTTGTTAAATTTATATTAAATGCATTAGTCAATAAACATCTTGGTATTCAGAAATATTTTCTGTTTCCCAGATAAATATGAGATGTGCATGTTCTTTATCAGGAACTCTACTATTTAATATTCAAACAGCGACTTTGTCAATCTGTGGAAACAAAGACTTCACCAGATTAAAAACTATTCAGTTTCTAATTAATGTTCTTTGGTATAATTTTGGCAACGTTTCTGCATATTTATAGCTGTCAGTGGTTATTGTAAAATTCTGTTCCCACAGAAATTGATTTTACATTTTAAATGAAGTGAAAAGTTAGTGGTTTATTGTAATATTAAGGCTTTTTAAGTTCAGTCTTCTTTTAAGGGAAATGTGAGTAAGCATTAAACAGCAATGTAAGAGTAATAAAAAACTTTAAAATTTTACATTCAATTTTCACTTTATAGAACTGCAGAGTGCTAGGTAAGGAAAGTATTTGGTCTCAAAATTATGACATGAAGAGAAGCCTAATGAGAGTAATGAGGGATGTTTGTACTCAAGAATACCTCCACTTATGAAAAAAGTTTATATTCAAGTTAAGTCTTGCTCTAGGAGATCATGAAGAAAACTATCAATTGTTGTAGGCTCAAAACAACTTACTCTAAATAGTTGTCTTAGCTATCTGAATCTGGGAAGATTAAAGTGTTAGAATATAGAATGCCTCTTGCAACTGTCTTGTCTTCTTTTCCCTGAGGTCTAAACAATGTGTGTGTGAATAGGTGATTAGGTCTTCAAGCTTATGAAAGACTGCACACTAAATCTTGATGTTTCATAAAACAGAAATTTAGTCCTGTCTCTAGAAAAAACATGTGAACTTCCATAGTGTTTGGGTGGTTTTACTGGACACTACTATGGCCATTGTGTTCATGAAATATTAGTTGAATATTACATTTGATGTTTTAAATTAAATTTTAACTTAAATTTTAAATTAATAAAATGGAAGTGAGATTTTAAATAATCTGAGATACTTATGCCTTGTGTTCTTTCCTTTCCAGTGGCAAAAACTCTTGTTCATGTTTGTGTTACCTGAGGAGATATGAAGAATCAGGGAGTCAGACTTTAAGTGCTATTAAATTCACATTTGTAGTGACATTTAAAGCTCGGACTTCAGAGAAGAGAATCTTAATGCGTTTTTGTTTTGCAGTTATTCTCATATTACCCAGCTATAAATGGACAGCTGAATATATGCATAGGTTTATTTAATGTGAGGTAAACAGCATAAAATGGTACTGACTACATTTTCCCCTTCCTTTCCCTTTCTATAGTTTCACTCCAAACCAGTATAATTCAGTCATATTATATTGATACCTGAAATCTCATGGACATCTGAACATATTATTAATTTAGAGGTACCTAATTAATATTCAGAGTTTCTCTTTCTATTTATATTTTTGGCTTTTAATATGTATTTACCGAGATAAATTAGATGGAAATAATAGGAGGATCTGCTGAGTTGCGGGTGTTCCCTTTTTAATGAAAGAAACAAATTCAATTAGACTACTTATCATATAATCAAAACTGATTTTCTACTTTATGTGGAAAATGTCAAGAAGTAACATAATTTCTTTTATTTACACCTTTCATAAGAGAAACAGAAGAAATCAACATTGATTCTTACAAATCTAATCAAAAGACAGTAAATAATCTGCTGCAGTAAATTTGCCACAATGCAAACTGCATTAAGGTAATACTGTTAAGAATCACAGACACAGGAAAATCCTATGCCCTGGCGCTTTGTATTTCCACTGTTGCATTTCCTTGATTTATCTTTCTAAAAGTAATTATAATTATGCTGATAATGCTGATAATGATGATGATGATGGTAGCAGTGATAACAGCAACAGCTGGTGTGGTAGAAGTTATTGCAAGCAAAAATAGTTTAATTCATTTAGAATATAATATGACCTATCCAACTGCTGAATGCCAAATGGAGTCACTGGTTACAGTATGTGCCAGAAGATTAAAACTAAAAGCTCTGTAAAATTCTGTGTAAAAAACGCTAAGAAGGACTCCGGATTTTCCATCACTTTTGCTGCCTACAGCCAGCTTCAGACTTTGGTAATGTGGGGGTTAATGCTATGAATCTGGATATGTGCAATGAACTTTAATTTTGCTCTCTGGCTTGTATTATTTTTACAGATGCCAAATATAGTCAAAAACCTGCCTAAAAATTTAAGCTGTGTATTCTGCCTTTAATTAACTCTTTGTTTGTTTCCTGCAAAAATATCACGATTATATGAAGAGTTTGTTATACTATTAATAATCATTTCATACCAAAAGGGAATTGTTTCAAAGTTTCTGTCTTAATTTTCATATTTAAGGATGGCCTTAAATATGACAAAAAATATTCTGGACGTATTTTTTTCATGTAAAACTACACTTCAAACTGTCTACCAAAGATATCCTGTGGATGAGGAGGGGGAAAAAAACCAAAGAAACCCAAACAACAGCAACAACACACTAGGAAAAAAAAAACATCCAAGCCAAACCACAAGCTAGATATCAAAATGCATTATCAAAGGAGTAAAAATGAGGAGATCTGAAGTTTGTTTTCATAGACCATATGATTTTTTTGCTACACGCATCTTGTGTAACAAATTTGTCAAACTGCCAAAACATCAGGATTGGTATTGCAACCAGCAGCACTATTATTAATAATAATTTGATCATCTCTAGCTTTACCAGTCCTTTGGTTTCATTATTGGTCCTTTGGCAAAAGTTCATTCTTATACTGAGCTCTTTACCAATACCACTCTACTTTTTCCCCTCATAATTACATTCCTTATTGACCTGTTGGAGTCTGAGGATTCAAAGATGAAGGCTTTTTGTGAAGAGGCATTTTTACTAAAAGACTAAGTTGAAGGAGCAACACTATGTTATATCTGTTATTAAGCATAATAGGAAAGCTCCTCTCTTCAAAGAGAAGAAATTGCCTAAATATTCAGTACCTTCTCTCAGAATTACTTAGAGATTAAACTACGGCTGTGTAGGAATCCAGAAACCCTTCTAAGGACGTAACCTAGAAATCCTTTGTCCCAAATTCTCTGAACCAGAGGGTTTCTTGACCACTCTTATTTTTTGAGTCTCTTTGGGGTCAATTACTTCTGGCATTTATTGCAGCACAAAACTCACCTTCACAGGGATAGAAAACGAGTCCCACTAAAAGATGAGTTTATAGCCTAGAGAAGAGAGCAATGTCCTGGAGGCAGCTATCTCTCCAAGCTGGACTGCACAATGATCCAGATGGCAATTATATAAAGCAGCACAATGAGTTGCTTAAATCAAAACCATTACAAAATTTCTGAAAGGGGAGCTCTGAGCAATGGGTCACAACAGTTTAAAGATACCCATATTCAAAGTAGAGGAAATTTAGGCACATAGTTACTTTTCTGTTTCATATATTCCTTATAAACATGTAATTTTGGGGGACAACAGACTCTTTCTGCTAATTTCTTACAAAATCTGACAGTGCTAGGATGGCCTTACAAATCTGGCAGTGCTAAGTGCTGATCTGTCTCATCCAGCCCTTATCATCCAAGAAAATCTTACCAAACCAGATAGGATGAACTTGTATTTCACCAAGAAACATATTTACAAGCCAGTATAGACTCATTGACAAAACATTTTTTACAAAATGTATTCTTAATTTGAACTCATTTTAAAACTAGCTCTTATTCAAAGCTTAAAACATTGTACTGACCATGGCCATTTCATGCAAAAAACTTACAAAAAAACTGTCTCCCATCCTAATCTAAATTTTAAGAAAAATATTTAATGAGAGAAGGCATGACAGTGATTATAAAGGAATCCATTTCCATATGATATGTGAATGTTTGCATTTAATTTTTATGAGAATAAATATTGAACACCTGATGCTTTACAAAATTAATTGTCTGATGCTGGATAGATCAGTTAATATAATTATGGAAATTTCTGAGTGATATACTTGCAATTGTCATGCATATTGCAGTAAGACAGTGCAGTGGGAACTCTTATTTGCCATGGCAACCATTAATTGGATATGCAGGAGGTTGTGTTTTGCTTTAAATAAATCTGACTGGGTCAGCAATTGACTGTTTCAAATACATGAATTATCTTTTACACAATTTTTCACTTTTTTTTTCTGGGTTTAAATTAGTTTTTTCTTCATATCTACGTGTTCCTAAGAAACAAATGGGATAAAATTGAGTGAAACCCTGGGACATTTTGTTTTATGATTATTTTAGTAAATGCACATTTTGTGTTTCTAAGTCTGACAAATAAGAGCTGATTGTAATTACATTTGTGTTCCTGCCATGTGTTCTCAGGCCTCTTTCTCCATTGTTTCTTTCTCATGTGACTATTATTATGGATCAAATAGCTGCTTTGCATAAATCATTTCCATAAAAATGTACATTTGGCTTTTGATTTACAGAGAATATGACATAGGAGACAGTCTTTTTGTATATCACACTGGGATTTTGAGTAAAATATGTTGAGCTGTATATATGAAAAATTCACTTCTAAAGAAATGAATCCTAAGCAAATAGTCAAAGAGAAATTATTAAAACCTGAGGAATTAGATATTTCAAGGCAGGAAAGTCTGAAATGCAAAGAAGAGGCTCTTTGAGTTACACATTCCATGGAATATTCAATAATTTGTTTAGAACGGGTAGGATCTTTTCCATGTTAAATTCAGAAGACATTTATGAATGTGATTAATTTTATGCAAGTGAATAGTTGCACCTAAGTCTGGGAAGATGACTACAGTATTCAAGATCATATTATTTTCTTTGCTTACCTGTGGAGGCTTCTTATGACATTAATAAGTCAATATTCCCTATTAGGTTCCTAACATTTTCCTTTGTTTAGGAAAGCATCTGGATTCAATACAGGACAAAAATATCTCCCTGATATTTGTCAATGGAGAATTAGTCCACATAGCTTCATCCTCGAACAGAGTCCATGACTGTCAGATTCCTAGGCAGGCTTGAACCTAACCCCAGAGCAGAATTTGGAGCAGTCCATGACTGTCAGATTCCTAGACAGGCTTGAACCTAACCCCAGAGCAGAATTTGGAGTAGGGTGTACACAAAATACTGGGTACTCTGTGTGGATCAATAGACAATTGTCTAGGCTGAGGAAAACTTATCTATAACCCTGCATAATTTGTTAAATGTGTCCCAACCACCTGCAGTCTTCGTTTTAAAGATGTGGTGAAAGTGGCATAGTTTGTGGTTTTGTTTTGCATTTTTTTCTGCTTACTTGTTTTACTAAGCAAATTATCATTTATTTTCTGATATGTATGATTTGATAAGTAGATAAGTCCCCCAAAATGGAATTTTATGCCATTGCTTACCTGACAGAACCCAGGAGAGAGGAAAGCAGACCATCATATTTTCTCTTTTTCTGTGGAAACCACAAAACACTGCTATATAAAAGGTACATTTCCTTCTTATGCAATGCAGCATGAATTCATACTTAGCAATAATGCTCTGCAAATTGTCTTTTGGATTGTGCATCTCAGAAGATACAGGGTATGCAGTTTGTATTTGGCATTTTGACTTCTTTATTCTTACAATCAATTGGAGCCCATGTGAATTTATGTGTTTTTCAGATTCTTTCCGGGGTTACAGCCATAATTTTTTTTTTGTCCTGAGAAAGATGATCCATTTAAATGTATGAGCTTTGGTTAAAAGTTCTTTTTTTTTTTTTGAAATAGATAGTAGCTTTCAGATCAAGCAAAATTCTTATGTTAATTTAGTCATGATACAACAGAAACTGTCTCTGACAGTTTTGTTCTAAGCATAATGGGGACATTAATTTTAATTGAAGTCATCACTAAGATGTATTGAGCTGAAATCCTGATACAGAACTACAATGGTCAAAAAGTCATGGTGATGACACAAAAACTTCTGGTTTTAAGATAAACTGTCATGCAAGCCATTATAACAGAATCTGTCTAAAAATGTAAGCACAACCTTCTAAATTAGTCCATCCCATTGACCCTGACTAATCCCTTCTTGTCTATGATCACCAAAACAATATCAAGGAGAGATATGGAAGGAGCGGCAAGGTTTAACCAAACAAGGAAATTGGTAGTAAGTACAGATATTTAATTGTCTGGTTTTGAGTCCATAATTTTTTTTTTTTTTGGTTTTTGGTCTGGAAAGAAGAACAAAAACAGCAAAAGAAAAGGAAGGAAGGAAGGGCAGTTTTGTTAAATTGTTGTTTTGAGTTCTTTTAATGCAATATTTAAACAAAAATACATTTAATTTATTTGCCAGCTCTTTTTTCTGTGTGAAATGCAGCAACTCTTTGGGGGGTTATGCTGTCATCCAGGCAGCAATCATTTCACAGAATGTGACATTACTTGTTTAGAATTCAATTATGTTTTCTTTCATGTCAAACAACATTAAATGATCATTTGAATTTTGGTCCTTTGACAACAGTAATTGTTACAATTCATGGCAGATGACTCCTCAGATGTCAGAAGTTTGGGCCAATGTAAAAAAGCCCTTCTATTTTTCTGTAGATAACAACTGACAATCAAGATGATTCAGAAATGCCTATTACAGTGGAAATAGTTTTTATTTATTTAATTTCTGCATAAAGCGCTAGTCAGAAGTTTGGTTGTGCACTCATTAATCTTAGAAGACAGATGTTTCCATGACATGTAAATTGGTGGCTGGTTTTCTTCACTGAGGAATGTCCTGTATGGCCACCCAAACCAATCCTTCTTGGTTTTCTTCCTCTTTCACTGGGTTTTCAGTCACATCTTCATTCACTTCCAAAGACAAGGTCCTTCACATTGACTCCCTCTCTCTGTCATCAGGTTTATTTGGTGGTGTTGGTGTTCTCACCCATTATCTAGCATGAGTTGATGCATAGCTGGTGGTTAGAGCTCGTTGAGAGTTGTCTAACACGTGGTAGAAGGAAAAAGATGCTAAGGGAATCATTGCTTTGGCCTCGGAGCTGAATCAGAGTTTGCAAATCTACTTAAAAATGAAATGTAGATTACTGCTTAAATTTCCATCTTTAGGAAAATTTCCATGTTTAGGAAATTGTATAGAGGTACTCTTTAAGTGTTCGTCCCTTTTATTTTCCTTTTCCTTCAATTCTTCCCTTCATTCATCTATCTGATATGAAAATTACTTTATGATACAGATCTTGCTACAGTCATGTTTGCCTACCTGATTTCTGGATTAATGATCCACGCAGGATGGATTTCAATGCTTTTTAGAAAATACAGCTCTTCAAATTCAGAAAGGTTAGTTATTAGCTGCTGTAATTTATTAAGGGGATTATACTTGTGATCTTTCATCCACACTTATTTAACTTAGTTTCTACAGAGTTTTTACAAGTTAATTGGTTTTGACCCAATACTCCCAGAAGTGTAGATTTTTGAATTCACAAAAATGAGTTAAAGAACCTGTTGCCTTTCAACAGAAAATAGGTGTCTGTTCCTTGACCCTTTTGAAATCTCTTCCTCAATAATTGAACATGACTTTTAAGACGAAGTTACTCTTTCACAAGAAACAACGTTAAAATTATCACCATTTTTGGTACATTGCTTGTTTCATATAATCTACTTTTCAGAGTTGCTTTTTCTCAGTCATTAGCCTCTTCAATTTTTTGTATCTTTAGGACATTTTACAAAACCCATAATTTTTCTTTGTAAGTATTAAAAAAAAAATAAATAAAGGCAGGAGACTTTTTTTTCCCTTTGCATGGAGATTAGTAGTACATACTTCCAGCCCAGAAAGCAAACTGTATCTTGGGCTGCATCAAAAGCAGCGTGACCAGCAGGTTCAAGGGGATGATTCCGCCCCTCTTTGCTGTCCTCATGAGGCCCCACCTGGAGTGCTGCATCCAGCTCTGGGGGTCCCAGCTTATGTAGGGCACAGACCTACTGGAGTGAGTCCACATGAGGACCACAAAGATGATCAGAGGGCTGGAGCACTGCTCCTACAACACACACTGATAGAGATGGGGTTGCCCAGTCTGGAAGAGAGAAGGCTCCAGAAGAGCTTAGAGGAGCTTCCCAGTCCATAAAGGGGGTTACAGAGAGCTGGAGAGGGACTTTTTATAAGGGCACATAGTGACAGGACAAGGAGGAATGGCTTCAAACTAAAAGAGTAGATTTAGATTAGATATTAGGAATTCTCTTCTGCGAGGGTGATGAAGCATTGAAACAAGTTGCCTGGAAAAGTTGTGGATGCCCCATCCCTGGAAGTGTTCAATGCCAGCATAGATGGGTCACTGAGCAATGTGGTCTAATGGAAGGTTTCTGTACCCATGGCAGGGGACTGAAAATAAGTGATTTTTAGGGTCCTCTCCCACCCAAACTGTTCTATAACTCCGTGATGATTACTGGCTGAAATAAATATTTTTGCTATGTCTGTGTGATGCAATTATTTTTAATTGAATTTTTCTATTAAAATTGTTTTCAAAACTTGTGGAACTGAGCAAGCCATCTCAGCCACACTGTGTACGTGGCAATGACTATATACCTATTATATTGTGGTATTGATTACTTGGAATATCTTATTAAAAACAGTTAAAAATTGATGGTTTAACATATGTCTTGGACTTCAAGTTGCTCAGATATAATCCAAAAGTGAGCAGTCATCTCTCAACAAAAGAAAAAGTTATTGTAGAGTACTAAAAGAAGGCCATGGTTGGCTTTCTCAAAGAGTATTCAGAATATCACAATATTTGAGGATTTTAAGATGCACCTTGAATGTGTATTTTCACTATTTACAGATTTCTCCAAGACTCATCAGCATATTTGTTTTTGAGGATTGTATCAAAATAATTTTTAGACTGTATATTTGAATTATATTGTACCATGGTAGAGAAAATTTCAAAATAATCTGCACAAAAGCCTAAAATAGAATGTTCCAACACTAGGTCTGTTTAGCCAGGCTGGTCTTCTACTCCACTGGCTTGTCTTCAGGCATATGAGGATGGCCTGTCCCTGCACCTAAGTTTTCCTCTTTAAGGTACATCCAACCATCCCATTCTCCTTTTCCTTTCAGGACTGCTTCCCAAGGGACTCTCTCAACCAGTCTGCCCAAGGTTTGCCCTCGGGAAGCCCAAGGTGACAGTTCTGCTGATGTCCCTGCTTGTTGCTACAAGAACCAAAAACCATGATTTCATGATTCCTGTGCCCAAAAATGGCTTCCAACCATTCATATCATGCATCAGCTCTTCTCTGATCACAAGCAGTAGGTCCAGAAGGGAATTTTGCCTAGTGGGCTTCTTCACCAGTTGTGTCATGAAGTTATTGTGCACACATTTCAAGAAACTCCTAGACATTTTCCTCTCTGCTGTAATTTATTGCCAGCAGACATCTGGTGGGATTTGTTACAGAAACTTTTCCTTGCCTCTTATCCAGTTATTTAGGTAAGAGAGCAAGGTGTAGTTATTTGGTCTCATTTATTTTAGAAAGTGAATGTTAAGCCTGGGTGCCAAAACTTTTTGCCAGCCAGTTCTATGGCTTGTTCATATAAAAAAAAATATTGTTTATTCATCTTGCACCTTCAAATCCCAGAAGCTTTGTGTAGATAATTACATTCTATGTTCAGTCGAGGGCATGACAATAAGCAATCAGTCAATTCCATTATTGTGAGGGTGATACCATGAGGGCTATATCCAATGTCATTTGCTTCTCTGTAACACGTGCACAAAACACTCTGAGTTCCAGCGTTTTCCTGTTATTATATTTTAAATCATACAGCTAACAATGACTTTATAATCACTTGGAAATATGTGAATACAAATACCAAGAGGCTAATATTTTTGTTTTAAAAAGAAAAAGATTGATTTCTAGGGGGATAAGCAGGTAGGAAATTATAACCTTTTCCCTCTCATCAATAGTAGTAATAATTATGATTCTAGTAATTGTTAATATTATGCAGTGATGATGATTTTATTAAATACTGTTATTTTAAAAAATTTATGCTTATGTCAGAATTTTATTTTCCTTTTTTAATTCCTGACAGGAAAATCAAAAGAAAGGACAAGAAAATAGTAGTAGTTAAAAGTTAATCTCCTTTTTTTTAACCATAAAAGTAAAAATCCTCATGACTATTAATGGCTTTAAACAAAGAAATCCACAGATCTTACTTAGGAAATTTCTTTGACACAAGGTTAGAACTGTAAAAATAATATCATTTTTAACCATCTCAAAACAGTAACAACAGATAATACAGTGTCCCAGCCCTCAGATTTGTGGAGTGCTGTGCTTATCCATTGAAACAATACTCGTATAAAAGTTTTCTTTGTCTGCTGGACTTTTTCCTCAGTCAAAGGGGAACACTGAAATGACAAAGAGCCATCAGAATATTTCCTGCTATTTTTCTCAGAAAAAAAGAAGGTGGAGTCATACCCTATTTTATTGTAAAGGGCGAGCTGGCTGTCCTCGTATTTGCACCATTAGAGAAAAAAGACATTCTGGAGAAAATACGTAGGGACTTTCATATATTTTCATACTGTAGTATTCTGAAAGCCCTTTCTCTGCTTTGTTAAGGACAAAGGACATGGACATTTTCCCTAGAGCAATACATATTTTAGGTTTTTTGGTCAATATTCATAGTCTGCTCTTATGTTGTTTTTCCTTTATACATATGCATATATACATATATACACGTACACATATACATACATACATACATGCATATATATATATATATATATATATATATATATATATATATATGTAAAAAAAAAATATATGCACGTACTTTAGTTTGGTGGTCTTCAGTGTGTGATACCTCTGCATCTTCTATACCTCATAAAACTTGGCAGGAAGGAAAATTCTCTGAAAGTCCGATCTTACAGAAATACTACTGTAGCTGAGTCACCATGGTATCACTATGATTACAGCAGTTTATATGGAAGAAAATATTGCTATTCTCTGCAAGATGAAAAATGCTTTCCATGACTTGAAAATACTACTACTACTATGCAGTGCTACCTTAAATGTATACTGCCTTTTAAAAGAAAAATAGAACTGGCTTTAAGAATATGAAGGAATTAGTGCCTGAAATGTCTTGACATTATCATGAACTTGCATGCTGAACATAGAAACTTAGATTCTTCTCTGTGTTGACAATGACACAGAGACAACTGTTAAGAGACAACGTGAAAAAAAAATCTTTTGCCTCTCTCCTAACTTTTAAGAAGGGAAAGGATATTACTCACCAAAATGCTTGTTATTTAAACTTTACTGAATGTCAAAAGGGACAAAAGGGTGTAAGATTAAATGCAGTATTAAGTACCTCCCTAAAAACATCAGGTTCTTAAGTCTTGCTCAGCACTCATAACTGTTGAAGATCATCTTTTGCTTTCTGTTTTTTTCTGTTTAGGACACTTTGAAGAGCAAGTATCTGAAGGAAACCTCTGGTTCTGTGGAATCAAGGATCCCAGATAGCTCTTTAATGATGTCCCCACCCTTAACTTTAGATTGCCTGCAAGGTTTCCTGCCTTTTCCCACTGACAAGGCAATTCCAGCAGCTGTAAAGTTCAGACATCTGCTAAATCAATAGCTAAACAATAAACTAAATGCCACTATTTCAGAAACAAAGCTATTCGACTAGAGAATGGTTTACTATGTAGGATGGGATTTGGTATTGCTGATGAAGCAACATAAATTTGAAACTGTTTTTTCTTTTCCAGCAGTGTATCTAGGGGACATCACAGGACAAGACTATTTGCAGCCACAAATTGCAGGCAGAAATGCTATCATGGCAGCAAGTTATAATAGGCTAAGAAGTGATGCACAGAACATTAACAGATTGAAGAGTGAATGAAACACTTTAAATTATTTTAGAGTATGTGTGACTAGGGATATAGCTTTTTTATATATAGAGCATGTATCTAAGAAATTTTGCTTTTTTCATCCGTTGCAGCAGAAATCATGGCATATTCCTGATTTAAAGCAAGAACAAGTTTTCACTGCAGTGGTTGTACATAAATAAGATACAAGTAATCATAATTTTCATATGGATGAATATCTTGGTAATGAGAATTTTAATCGGCTTTTCCACTTTTCATTAAAAAAAAAGTTCAATATTTTAGTTAATTAGAACTGGGCAGAAACTAAATATAATTGAGAAAAATTCAGTAAAGTTTTAAACTTTACTGAAGTTCCCACCACCACCTCTTTATTCATATGAAATTAAATGTTAAAAAAACACACCAGAAGCATCAAAGATGAAGGAAAGTGTATTTCCTGTGAGAAGTAAGAACGTCCCAGATGCTGTGTTCAAGCAAATATGGGTCATGACAAGCGAAGTCAGAACAAAATAATATTAAAGTTAAAAAAAGTAAAGCATAAAGAAGAAAGAAATAATGGTTACAGTCCTACTAATAATCCTCTGTCATCCAAAAACATGTCAGTAAGAGGTAGCATAGATCTAGCACCACAGAGAAAGTACTAATGTTCCCTTGTGTTCATGGCACAGCAGACTGAGTAAGCTTTGTTAAGCTAGCAATTTGTGCAGCTAGTATATTTTGCTAAGGCTATCCTGTGAGACATCGTGGAGTTTGATCTGAGACAATCACAGTCACACTCTTCTGGTACAAACTGCGCTTTTCCTAACACACCTTGATCTTTTTCTCTTTCTTTCTCTCTTTCTTTCTCTTTCTCTCTCTCTCTCTTTCTCTCTCTCTCTTTCTTTCTCTTTCTCTGTCTCTCTCTCTTTCTTTATTTTCTGTGTTCGAAGTTTCAATTTCAAATTTACACCGACAAATGTAGGAAAAGTAAAAGTAAATAATGCAGATATGATTATTTTTTTTTATTTATTTATTTTTCATTACAATTGTATCAGCATCAAAGCTGTTGGGAGATTGAAAATAGAGTTAAGAATCCAATTAAGTAGCTGGGTGATTTTCCTGCATGCTTTTCTTTGCTGGGATCATTTTCATCTGGCTAAGGTTTCAGAATGATTATATGGGTTGCAGCTACAACATTAACTGCAGTTTTATATATCCATTTTCAGTGCTTGATCCAGAGACTCAGAGAGATTGATTTACACAGAAATTGAAAAGTTCCATGTAAGAAATGGAAGTTGGAGGGCTAAGTGTAGGAACTCAATACTTCCAAGTTGTAGATAGTTTTTGCTTGATTGAGGGCTGGAAGAAAACTTAAACAATAATATCTGTGTAAAATATAGTGTTTCAAGGAGAAAGGCTAGGAACATGACAAAAATTATCTAGGAAAATCATAGAGAAGGACTGTTCCTGATTTTTAAAAATTTTTTATAAAGCATAATTTTTATTGGCTTTGGATTATTATTTTACTCTCACAACAGAAAATTTAGTATTTGTTGACATTAAAAGTTTTCTTGGAGATGTATGGGTAGTGCCTGAAGCACAGAAATTATTTTGATTTTAGAAAATTGTACCTTTGCACAAAATAATGAGCAGGATGCAGGAAAAATAATGAACTCTTTAAGCAACAAATAAACGGAGACACCAATTATTAATATTATGAAAGTGACATTTTAAGCAACTGAATGTTTTCTACTCCAGCAGACATGACATAATAACCTATGTACATATTATGTAATTTTCTTTTAAAATAACACCTTTTCATAGTTTCTCTTTTTTATTTATTTGTTTTCTATTTTACTACTAGCTTCTATACAATAATTTTAATGCAGTGCTCTTTATGTTTAAAATTTTGCCCTTCATGTTATATCATCTCAAAATTTATATTTCTCAGTGCCTGGGACATCAAACATCATTTTTCATTTGGAAATATTTTTAGTTTTTGAAATATCAAAGGAAGCCATGGGAATATAACTTTACTCCAAGAAAGCAGGAAATATAAATTAGGAAGAGTCTTTTAAAATTGTTTTGGTTATTTTCAAGATAGATGAAAGCAGTGAAAGAAAAGCATCCATTTTTCCTTCTTAGTTTTCATAAATAACTTCTGTATTTGGTTTTAATGGACTTTTGCAACAGCAAATTTGGTTGATTAAATATTTCTGAGCCAAACAACTTTCCTTGCATGAGTTCATACAGGTGCCAATTCACCTCAAAATTAATGTATTGGCATTGAAGGCTTAAGAAATAGTTTATATATTAGTTAACTCCTTCAACCACATTTTTGCACTCTTTAAAATTATATTGTTGTTGAAAAGCAAGTGGCCCTGGAATATGATATTATTCTTTTTTAACTTTTTTTTTTTAAATATGCGAATAAGTAAAAATGAACATAGCTCAAAAGAATCATAGTGGGACAACAAGAAAATACATTTTTCTATAAATGGGATAAAACTTCATAGTGGAATAAATTGCCATATCTGAGAAAAAAATGTGATTTAAGATTTTTAATCACAAATATAGAGTGAACACAATGATGTATTCAACCTGTATTTTAAGAATTAATGGGATCAATAGCATTACTTGCATAAGGTTGCCTTGCTATAACCTATGAAAAGGTTATGTTAAAAGTGATTCTACAATCAATCTTAAAAGTAAATATGCACATAAACCTCAAAGAGCCTAGCCAAAGCAGGTATATTGCACACCATTAAACCTCCAAGTGTCTTAGATTTTCTTAAAGCACTGAACTCTTGTAAAGCATAATTAATCCAAGAAGAAAAACAAACAATTCCCCCCCCCAAAAAAAATATCCCACTCCACAAGAAAAAAAAAAAAACACACTGCAAAGGAACAAACTGCAGCAGCAAAGGCACAGGTAAATCATCAGGGAATTTGGCCAAGTATATTTAATAAAAAGTTCAATGAAAAATTAAGATGTCTTTATATCTTAATGGGAGGGTGTGTTTGGATGGATCAGACACGCATTAGAGCAATACAGGCACCAGCAGCTGTCAGTTCAGCCAAATGACTTTGCTACAGGATGCCTTCTGTGCGTCACAAAACCTCCTCAAACTGACAAACGTCCTGCCACTCGCTGCAGATGCATGGCTGTGGTGCACAGCAAGGACTAAATATGTCATTACAATATGGCATACTGTGTGTGCCTAATTTCTAGTGTCACGTGAGAGCTAAAACCTGGAACGGGCCCCTGAAGGCACAAGAACTAATGAACTCTGCCTGGCTTCAGAAGAGTAATCCATCACTGACATACAACAGCCCTTTTCTTTAGACTGTGTTGATGAAAATTTTCTAATCTCTCATGCCAAGTGACATTTTCTTAACTGAGCCAGACAGACTGTCCTCCTAACATTAACCTTCTCACAGCAAAATACACTACAGTTAGCATCTTCTGAGTTAATTTGAATTATTTCTCATTAAAACATGGGAGGAGAGGAAGAAAAAAGATAGTAAGCGAAAGAAAATTATTAGCCAGATCCTCCCTGATTAGCTATGGACTTAAAAATGTAAATATAAATTTAAATATAAATAAAAAAGTAAGTTTAAAACTGAGTGAAGAGTGCTGTAATAGTAACATTTGTCTCAAACCAGACATATGCATGGATTTCCATAGCAGGCCAGGTTCATTTATATTAGCACTAATGTTAATACCAACATCAAATGACTAATATTATGATAATACATTAAAATTTAGCTATCCATTTTTTTCTTCACAATCCTACTATATTTGGCACAAGATACTTTAAGATTACCAGTTTTATGCATAAGAACCTATGTGCCAATATAGCAAAACCTGAAAAGCTTGAGATCCTAGAAAGGTTTTATAAAAAAAATTAGTTGCCAGGAAATTTTTTTTTCCTGAACTAAATATCCTTGTAATTTCAGGAGGAGTTCGATAAGAAGTTGGCTTGATATTTTTTTCTTTGTTTTTATGTTTTTTAAAAATTATATTGGATAATTCTAAAAAGACCAACTTTATGGATATACTATGGGGAAGATTCCAAAATATCTGCTTCCATTACCCACTACCAACTCCATGCTGCCCAATCCTCTACCATATAGGAGAATTAGCGAGTGTCTCCTCCATATCTGGATCAGAAAGACTAAGGATGATTTACATCAGACAAAAGCTGCCCATGAAAACAAAACAAAAGTCTTCCCAACTTGTTCATCAGCCTGACTCTATCTATCCAGGTCAGAACACAGTAGTAGCCAATAACAGATATTTAGTGAAGCAAGAAACCAGACCTTCTCTGTGACACTCAGTTTTATTCATTCAGCCACTTAGGACCCCCAGAACCTGCATCCGAATCACCATGTTGCTGTTGCCAGCCGTGGACCCTATGCCAAGAATGCACTGAATATTTTCCTTCAAAATGTGGGGTTTTCTGTGTGTTCAGCCTCCATATTGCTGTTAGCATCACCTTCAAATACTAGGCTGATGACAGCCATGTGATTTGATCCTTATGATGCAATCCTTTACTTATTTTTTTCTGCTTACTCAGGTACCTATCATCAAACTGAATCAATAACGTCTCAGTGTAGCAGGAACTGGAGTGTAGTCCTTGCTCCCAAAACTCTAGGCTATTTATGTACTGATACTGTTTATTTTCTTATACACACAGAGGAAAAAAAGGTTTCTAAGGAGATAGAATATGTTCATTTATGTCTCATTCTTTTTTTAGACTTTTAGCTGTCTCAGAATATCTGTCAGATCAACCAGTCTTCGGATGCAAAAGTTGGTCTACCATTTACATTTCAAAGTATAAGGGGCTGTTGTTAAATCCTGGAGAAAACAGTTTATGATGTCAATCATTCTGCACCTCTGTATATTTAATTTTAGTTACGTTTCTGATCCCTGTGATGAAAACAGACCAGCTAGTTTTGAGAATCTCAATTAAGGTATCCAAAAATACAATAAAGCGAGAAAAATTGTGTTATGTGTATGCTCCCTACACAGTGGAGGAGAAGACGAAGAAGGAAAAGAAGAAGAAGAAGAAGAAGAAGGAAAAGAAGAAGAAGGAGAAGAAGAAGGAGAAGAAGAAGGAGAAGAAGAAGGAGAAGAAGAAGGAGAAGAAGAAGAAGGAGAAGAAGGAGAAGAAGGAGAAGAAGGAGAAGAAGGAGAAGAAGGAGAAGAAGGAGAAGGAGAAGGAGAAGAAGAAGGAGAAGGAGAAGGAGAAGGAGAAGGAGAAGGAGAAGGAGAAGGAGAAGGAGAAGGAGAAGGAGAAGGAGAAGGAGAAGGAGAAGGAGAAGGAGAAGGAGAAGGAGAAGGAGAAGGAGAAGGAGAAGAAGAAGAAGAAGAAGAAGAAGAAGAAGAAGAAGAAGAAGAAGAAGAAGAAGAAGAAGAAGAAGAAGAAGAAGAAGAAGAGGAGGAGGAGGAGAAGAGGAGGAGGAGGAGAAGAGGAGGAGGAGGCTGGAGAGCTTTGAGGGTCTTTAGGTCATCTCAATATCCTCTCACCCTCTCCCGCCACATTGGTCATGCCTGCCCCTTGACTCCACTTCTGCACCTGTGCTGGTTCTTGTGCTGCTATCATGGACCTGAAGAGGAAAACTGGCTCCAGAAACGTGCTGTTGTACCTTCATCCTGTCCCCTTTCTGAGCACATCCTGTTCTAGTTTGTCCTTTTCAATGAGTATTGGTGTTTGAGACAAAATAATGCATTAACCCTTTACTGCCCTGGCATCTACAGGGTTAGTATATGCAAATAAAAATATATACAAAAGATAAGAAATTCACTCAGTAAAATGAAAACTGAAGATTTTTTTTTCTTTTCCCAGAATCAGCATGTGAAAGCCTGAAAAATGAGAATTTCACTTTAATTTGAGTGTGTTGGTGAAGACCATTTTAAACACATAATGGGCTTTGAGTTGAAAATTTACATTATGTTGAAGGTTAAAATAATAATCATTTCAGTCAAGGATACCTGTTAAATTTAAAGAATTGCATATTACAGGGGAGTGCTTTGGCTTTGATTCTAGACTGAGGTCAGGTGAAATCATAACTCTAATCTTTAAATTTGCCTGAAGGAGCTATGTCTAAGTGTCACCTAGTACTCATGACAAGATGATATATTTTCTTGACAGCAATAGGCTATTAAAAGAGAAAGGTCCAAAAATCAACACTCATTTCTATTTAGTGTTCAACAGAAATATTTAGACAGAAAATATCATCAAGGATTGAAACTCAATTAAGTGAAGTCCTGGGACTGTTGAGTTACAGCTGCTGCTGTGTTGGCATGCCCTTTTGCATTGGAGAAGTTTTTTTTCTCTGAGGAATGGTGGCTCAGTAACAAAAAATCACAGCTGCATTAATAACCTTCCATATGCATATGACTCTCAAAATCCAGCCTGAATGCACATTTGCTATGCTACTCCTGACCAAAGGAATCTCTACTTCACTGTTCAATATTTCATCATTTCACTTTCTCTAACAACTTTTTCTCTATTTTATCAATCTGACTTATTTTTAACATTCTTTTCTTGACCAAAAGAATGATCATCCCTAATAATGCTATTACCCCCACCTTCAATCTCACCATTTAAGGGCTTCTAAATCAACTGCTATGATGCCTTTCAAAAAGGCTGTTGTGTGGTAACTGGTAAGGAATGCTCTTGTTCTTTTCTGCAGTTGTGTTAAATGATCAGTCCCCACTGCACAAGACAAGAAGTACTCTACATGGAAAAATTCTTTTTAGGATACTTGGTAGCAATTTCATTCAAATAAATTCCATACAGACATGTACTACTTTCTCAGAAGACTGTCCATCTGATCTTGGTTCTTCTGATTTCAAAAAGCTACATTATTAAAGATTAAAATTAGCATGCAGAAAAGAAATCCCCGTTTTACTTCTAATAAGCTATTTTTTTAATACTGAGCTTTTATTCGTCACTTTAATGTCGTAATTGCCTCTGCATTCTTATGTTTGGTTTTTTTTTACAATGCAGTCTTTTTTCAAATAGGAAATTTACTTCTTTCTCAATTCTTTCTTCTCAATTTTATTTAATGATGCATAGTAATTTTATTTATTGATTTTATTAATAAGTAATTTTATTAAGTAAATTTTATTTAATGAGAAGTAGCTGCTAATTTAAAAACTAAAAGGAAAAAAAGTATTCTACTTGGAAAAAAACCAATATTGTATTTTTTAAATTTCTACTTGAAGTGCAAATTCAAACATTTCCACAGAAAATTATAACATTATCAATTATAAATTTTCAAGTATATATAATTTTGAATACTGATGGAATAAATGTTACAGAGATTTTTTGGAGAGAAAATTTAAAAAAAAGTTAGCATTGGCAGTCTTACAAAAAAAAAAGAAATCTAGTTTGTACAACGTACAGATTTTGAAGGAACCTCATTCTGCTCAACTGAAAAAAAAGGCAATTATTTTGCAGCTATTATGGCTTATGGGTGAAGGTTTTACTTCTAATTGATCATTGTT
The DNA here is from genome assembly GCF_963513975.1 of Fringilla coelebs. Taxonomy (NCBI): domain Eukaryota; kingdom Metazoa; phylum Chordata; class Aves; order Passeriformes; family Fringillidae; genus Fringilla; species Fringilla coelebs. Next base: position 56,023,701 of record NC_140028.1, read on the forward strand.
TCTTTTCTTTTCTCTGACTATTTTCACTCTCTAACCTTCTTACCTGTAAGAAGCACTTCAGCACTGCTTCTCTTAGTGACATGCATTTAGAGTGTTGCAATTTCCTCCTAATTTATTTGTGTATTTACAGACCAGCTTCCCATTGTTATCTAGATTCATCTCAATCCTGTTTAAGCAGTACAAACCAGACAGGTTGTGTTTTGAGTTCAGTAGCTGGTGATACAATCAAGTGACTCTGTGAATCCATGGTTTTGATTTAAATATCTTGCTTTTATGTACTTTCAGGAATAAAATGCAAAGTACAAAGTTAGTATTGATAGAGAGCTTATGCCTGTTTCTATGAATCTTATGATTATTTCTGTGATTATTCCTTTAATAAATACTAAGATAGATTTGATATAAAAATGGTAGAAGATCATATGTCTGGGTATTGAAAGAAAAAATGCAAGCTGAACATGTGCCCTGCTCAAGTCTTGTACAACGAGCATACTCCCAAGCATGTCACAAGCATGTTTGGTGTCTCCTAAATTTTCCCAAGAAACCTCTTCTAGCTTAATAATTGTTTTAATTACTTGCACTGAATGTTTATCCCAATGGGGATACTTCTTAAAAAGTCAATAGAAGTCTGAATAAATACAGGAATTATTAAGGAGCATTTAGTTGTCTTTTCATTCTTAAATGTTCATCTCAAACTTTTCTTTGTGGTCTGGGTTTTTTAGTTTTTTTTAATAATCCTTACAACTTATCAGAAATTATTTTAACAAAGCAGAGCAATACAAAGCAATATTGTCCTGACTGAAAATATTTTTATTGCTTAGAAGTAAGCAACTGTTATTCCATCTTACATTGTCTGTCCTCTTTTTATCAATTTGATACTTTGATACCACATTCTCTTCAAATTTCATAAATTCATATCTAAGTTTTCTAAAGACTCCGTAAAATTTTTGATCATATACACAGTTTTAAAACATTTCTTTCCCTGGGAGAACACTCAAATACCAAACAAACTAAATGCAAATTTTAAAAACACTCATGAAAAAGAATGAAGTTAGGAGACCTTTCAAAAATGTGCAGCTCAGGTGACAACTGTATATTTGCTAAAAATAAGAATCTGTTAACAATGAATTATGAAACACTGATAGTGTTAAAAGAAAAAAATATATGGTAAACAATAATGATAGAGATAATATGTTATAATTTTCCTCTGACTTTTAGACATGTACAAACTCTGCTAATTCAGCTGATTAAACCTAGCTTAGTAGACTTGACATTTATTAAGTGAAAGAAATGCAACAATATAAACTTATTTGTCTAAGTCAAAGGCTCAGTAGTACCAAATAAATTAGCTTAGATGCACTAATTATCTGTATGCTATTAGAAATTTATATATTCAAGTATCATTCTTTATCAACATGAAAATACCATCCTTTGGTACTCAGTCCCAAACTTCTGGATTTCAGAGAATTATGATTATAAACTCCAATTTTTTTGAGTTATAAAGTCTAAGCAGATCCAAGGTCATCTCCTTGGTGACCTGACCCAAGGGAGTTATATGAAGTTGGGTCAGGGGAAGTTTGGGTTACAGCTGGATGGATGGCCAGTCCGATAAGATTCAGTTTAAAAAGTCCAAGTGCCGAGCCCTGCATTTTGGCCACAGCAACCCCTGCAGTGTTATGGGCTGGGGACGGTGTGGCTGGGCAGTGCCCAGGTGAAAAGGGACCTGGGGGTGCTGGTCAGCAGCCAACTGGACGTGAGCCAGCAGTGAGCCCTGGTGGCCCAGAAGGCCAAGGGCATCCTGGCCTGTGCCGGGAACAGCGTGGCCAGCAGGAGCAGGGAGGTCATCCTTCCCCTGTACTCTGCACTGGTGAGGCCACACCTCGAGTGCTGTGTCCAGCTCTGGGCCCTCAGTTTAGAAAGGAGATGCTCAAATGTGTCCAGAGAAGAGTGACAAGGCTGGTGAGGAGCTGGAACACAAGCCCTATGAGGAACGACTGTGGGAGCTGGGGGCGTTTAGCCTGGAGCAAAGGAGACTCAGAGGTGACCTTATCACTCTAGTCAGGTGGGGTGGGTCTATTTCACCAGTCAGCAACTGAGAGAACAAGAGGACACAGTCTTAACCTGTGCCAAGAGAAATACAGGTTGGATATTAGGAAAATTTTTTTATGGAAAGAGTGATAAACTATTGGAATGGTCTGTCCAGGGAGGTGGTGGAGTCACCATCCCTGGATGTGTTTTAAAAACGTTTGGATGTGGCACTTGGGGCCATGGTTTAGTTGAGGTGTTAGGGCAGGGGCTGGACTTTTAGATCTTGAAGGTCTCTTCCAACCCAGTGATTCCATGATTCTGTGATTCTGTGATATTAGATATTAGGAAAAGGTTTTTCACCCAGAGGGTTCTTGGGGACTGGAACAGGCTCCTCAGGGAACTGGTATGCACCAAGCCTGACAGAGTTCAAGGAGCATTTGGAAAATGCTCTTAGGCACATGGTGTGACTCGTGGGGCTGTCCTGTGGAGGGTCAGGAGCTGGACTTTGATGATCCTTGTGAGTCCTTTCCAACTCAAGATATTCTATGATCCTTCAACGTAAAACTGCATATTAATCAAAGGAGAATAAATGCAAACTGTCTTCACAGAAATTTCCAGAAAATATTTTTTTCTTCATAAGACCATTCATAAATAGCTTCCAGAATCCAGAGTGAATTTTTAGAACTTCATATCAAATGGAATTTTATTAATTGCTAGCTCCTACTCTGCTGTGCTGTGGGCACCTCACTAGACCAGGATGCTCAGAGCTCCTTCCAGCCTGGCCTTGAACATTTTCAGGGATGGGGCATCTACAACTTCCCTGGGCACACTGTTCCAATCCGTCATCACCCTCACAAAAAAAAATTTATTTCCTAATATCTAATCTAAACCTACTCTCTTTCAGTATGAAGCCACTCCCTCTTGTCCTGCCACTGCATGCTCTCGTCAATAGCCTCCATCCTCCTTGAAGGCTCCCTTGAGAGGCTGGAAGGCACAATGAGTTCAACCTATTGGTTCATCTTCTCCTTTCCAGGCTGTGAAAATCCACTTCTCTTTGCCTTTCCTCTTGGAAGATGTGCTCTGTCCCTCTAATCATCTTGATGGTCCTCCTCTGGACTAATTCCAAGTAGTCCATGTCCTTCCTGTGCTGGGACCCCAGAGCTGGATGCAGCATTCCAGGTAGGATCTCACCAGAGCAGAGTGGAGGGGCAGAATCCCCTCCCTCACTCTGCTGCCTATGCTGCTTTGATGCAGCCCAGGACGTGTTTGGCTTTCTGGGCTGTGAGAGCACAATTCTGGCACATCCAGCCTCTCACCCACCAGCAGCCCCAAGTCCTTCTCAGTAGGGCTGCTCTCAGTCTGTTCATTCCATAGCCCGTGTTGATACCAGGGGTTGTACTGACCCAGGTGCAGCACTTCACACTTAGTTTTATTAAATGTCATGAGATTCCCATGGGCACACCTCTCAAACTTGTCCAGGTCCCTCTGCATACTTTTCCATCTTTCAGACATGTCAACCACACCACTCATCTGCAAATTTGATGATGGTGCAGCCATCAGAAAGGGCTTTGGACTTAAAACATTTCTTTCAGATACTCAAGAAGTAAGTAATTCAGAAGTACAACCAGGTGTATGTGTACATTCTTCAGATTTTGACACTTGCTAATGTACCCTGCCCAGCTAATGTTTTCCACATCCCATGACTTGCATTATTGAACAAAATTTTTAAAAGAATGAAGATTTTGGGTATGCTTTCCAGGCAGTTTTAGAGAATAATCACCCTATATATGGCTATTTATACAATTATCCCATTCTACTTTCTTCCTTGCTTATGTCGGCTGCTATCTTTCATATTAAACTGAGATCATTGAGTGTTTTAAACAGAACCTTCACAGATTCCCCATTATGTTCCATATACCCAAGTCCTTACTTAAAAAAATAATAATACAATATTACAAAATACTTCATGCAGCATTTTTTTTAATGCTATCACTAACTAAAGGTTATAAATGTGATTATTTATTTATATCCACACAGACACACATTTGATTTTTTGTTTGCTGTTTTATGAATATAGGTTTTTGCACTCTTTTCTAATAGCCATTTATTAGCAAAGTGAGGGATTAAGTGCAATAAATCTAAGAGCTGTATGAAACACACCGCTGTTGAATTGAATTGTTTTCCCTCTTCTTGTGTTTCATGTCTTATAATAGAGACTGAAATTTAATTCTGAGTGATGAGTTCAAGCTATTACAACAAGAAACAGAACAGGCACACAGGGCTGATTTGAACATCTGGGTCTTTCAGGCCATCTATGTGTAATTGTCTTCAGCGAGTCAATGTACATCATAAGCATAAAAGATTTTTTTTATTTTTTTACCTTTTAGGTTCATAACAACAACTACAATGAAGATACTGCATTTGAATTTTCATGCTAGCAATTTTTAGCTGTAAATATCCCCTTTCTCATTCTGATCACTTTGGAACTAATTAGGAAGACATTTTCACAATTTCTACAGTGATACTATCTGCTGATATTGGCTTCATGCAACCGGAGCAGTAATATCAGGTTCTTTTAAATGTATTACACATGGCTCAGCAGCAGCACACTGCCTGTCTTGACCATAGTCAGGAACTCTGACAGCAATTGGCATTATCTGTATCTCACTATCAGCCAGACACCAAGTCTTCCCACACAGATGTTGTTTAACAGGTAAAAATTCAGATTTGCGTGATCCTACACACCTGGTTTATAATCTTGAGCTGAAGTAAATTTTTACCAAATAATTTAAGGATCAGTGAGCCAGATTTACATGTCTAGACTTGAAAATTTGATGTCAGCTTAGAGAGTCTGTATCTATGCTCTATCCTTGATGACTGACTACGAAAATGGGGTTCATGTCATCACTTTTTAGCCATCTGTGGTCTAGGTGTCTTATCAAGACGAAAAATATAGGCTCTTTTATGCACCAGAGAGAAAAAGATGTAATTTTTCTTTTTTCAGACCAGTTTCTCCCTGGAGCTGTTTTTCTCTGCTGACTGCAAGGGTATTTTTGAATCATATCTACTAAATGCTAAGATTATGAACCTAAAATAAAAGGAGGTTAATTCCACCCTAAGTAAAGAATGGCAAAATATTTTCTGTGAAAATGTTGGTAAATGTTATTGCTTAGAATAATTGTCAAGCTTGTCTGTATATGACTTGTGTTTATTGTCTGATTGTCCTTGAAATGTGTGAAAAAGCACCTTCATTCTCATCAGTTCTTTTATTAAGATGCATTTCCATACAACAGGTATTTAAATTCAGAGAACTTCAAAACATACTCAAAATTAGTGCGTGATTAAGCATTTCCTTGAAACGAGAGCCAACATTTTTCTCTCATTAGATTGCAAAAGGTTGAAACTCTGGCTGTCTTAATGAAACAAAAGCTGTGGGTATGGGAATACAGCAAATCCATTACTGAACACAGTCCTCAATTAGTGCTGAAGATTGAATGCAATCTCTGTCATTACCACAGTAGCCACTTCTCTTGCCCTCCAAGCTGTGGCAGCTATTCTCATACTGTAGTCAAGTATGCAAATCTGGTAGCAGCATTGCAGAGGAGAGAGAGGTTACTGACTGCTTTGTGTGGTTAATTAAACGAACTGCATTTTCTACATCTGTAATTATTCTCCCTTCTTTCACCTGCAGTATTTTGTATTGTTTTATATAGTACTAACTTTAATGCTTTAGATATACAGTGTACATGCCATAAAGCTGAGGTCATAGTTGCTTTCATTTTTTATATCTTCAAAGCTTGCTTTGAAAGTACAACAGCCTGAGCTGTCACTGTGATTAATTGGAAACCATACTCCTAAAAAGGTGTAAGGGAGGTCAGGTCGTACAAAGCATGGGAAACTCACAGTCAGACATTTTCTAAGTTCCAAGAGCTTAAAGTTTCAACCATAAAAATGTTTTTCTTTACAAATATTGTGAACAAATAAAAATGCAGTTGCTTCTGTGTCTCCCTAGCAAAGGAAATATTTTTAAAAAATGAAATACTGAAATTCCATAATTTAAGTTTTTAAACTATCACCAGAGTCTCTAGATCTTCTAGATTGATGAGCTTATGGATAAAACAATATCACACTACCCCATACCATATCCAATGAATGATGTGATAAGGATTAATAACATACAACACATTCCTGAGGCACACATGTTACTTGAGTTTCCTACTCTGCACAAAAAGGATCAGAATCAGGATTTTGGTCCAAAGTCTGAATTTTACTTTTAAAAAATAAGTGGAAATCAACTTCCTTTTATTTACATCTTTTCCCCCGTCAGTCTTTTCCAAACTGATGCTGCCTAACTGCATTTCCTTAATTTCTCTCACCCTCTATTCTTTCCACCTCAGCAGTTCCAGACACTTCACAGAACCACAGAATGGTTTCATGTTGGAAGGACTTTTAAAGGTCATCTACTCCAACTCCCTGCTTCCACGGGCAGGGACATTGTCCAGTAGATTTGGCTTATCAAAGCCCCATTCAGCCTAAGTTCCAACACTTGCAACTTCAAGTTGTTCATCCCATGGCGTTTGAAAACACCATTGTACAATGCTGGAATGGCATTCATATTCCCAGCCTGTGTTCCTGTCAAAAAGGTTTTTCTCATATCTTTCAAGTCCTTGTTTTTTTTCCCAAAGTTCATATTGGAGTTATCTGTCCCTCTTACCCCTTTTGCCCAGTAAAGCTTTTCAATATTGCCTTCTGATTCCTACATTATTTAGAGGCTCCTTTTCCTGTTTGTCTTCTATATATTGCCTGCTCTCCTTATCCTAAGACAGTGAAACAGATTCATTCCTTCAGCAGGTCTCTCCCTCCGCAGCCTCAGCTCCTTGTTCAAAATCCATGTTTCAAATAGCCCCAGAAGCCCTTAACTGAATAGCTCCCATTCTCTGGAATCATGAGTGAAATGCATAACTCTTAAGAGGTTACAATTGCTGAACTGTAAAATGTCAATTCATAGCATTTGCAGCACCTTCTGAACAGCAGGGATTTTTCAAAGGCATTTAAATTAGGTAAGTTTTGGCAGAATTCCTCAATACATATTAAAAAAAAAAAGACAAAATGCTCTATTGTCACAAGGGCATTCTTTCTTTAATCTAAATTTCAGGTCTAAGTTTTAATACTTGTTTATATATTGGGGAAAAGGCCTTCATATCCTTGCTAGAAGACACTTGGGGAAATATCAACTCTCTTACAAGAAAGATCAATGTCATGCTCCAAATTAAAAATGGGGGTCTTTACAACATATACGAGGGAAAATTTCTTCTTCATCCTATTTTTGGCTCAGGTTTTTGATCTTATATATGCAAATCAGATGCAATTAACAGAAAAGCAATACATTTTTTTCTCATGACTGGCCACACCAATATTCCCTCCTCATCAGTTTACTTCTAATCCTGATCAAAGTCCTGACATTCAGAGACTAGTAGCATTTTGCAAAATTATATGTCTATAATGAATGTTTTCATGATAGAGAAAGAAATTATATCTCTATTTATATTAAAAAAAAACCTTTAGAGCATGAGATTAGAACATTAGATCCAACAAAAGTGATGAAGATTTAGCTCAATCCTGCTCCTTACTTTAACAAAGTAAGTTTCAGTATTTAATGGGGTTGTAGCAGTTTGCACTGAATGTTTTTATTAGGTATTTTTTCTTTTCTCTAAAATTACTTTTTCTTTTCTCTCTTATGACCAGGGTTTTTAGTATTTACTTACCTTTTTCATTTATTTCAAGCGTTTATGTATATCCGGTCTTTTAGACACTAAACAAAGAGACTTCTAGTCAATCTTTCTGATTTTTGGAGTATAAAACCTCTCAAGTTGTATCACATTGATGTTTATAGGTTTCATGTCAATACAAACCAAATTACAATAAGACTGCTATGATGCAGCCAGATGTGGTCCACATCTGTTAATACCCAGCTTTCAGGGGAGAATCTGTAAAGATTTTTTTAATATGTTGAATGTATTTATATGCAATGTTGATACACACAAACTACACTGGATGCCAAATTATTTGAACGTTTGAACATGTTTGGAGACACCAGAGATTTTCTCTATTTTAAAATTACTGCCTCTAAATTTGCAAATTATTAATCTGTTGTATTAATTACTATGTCTCCCTTGGTTTGCCTATATTTAAATTAAAAATGCATGAAATATATATATTTAAATAATGCTTAATACTTTTTTTAACATCTATACATGCGAATTTAAAATCTTTTTATGTCAATTAAAATTCATATATTTATAAGCAACTCTAGAAACACACACAGAGTGAACTACATTTACTATCAAGTCAAAAGCCTCCCAGGTTGGAAAACCTCCAGTATTTAGAGACAGGTTCTTCAAAGAATTATGTGAATTTTCTTCCATGTCATGATGATGGTCTTCACGTTTGGGTAAAAAAGCTACACCTAATGTGGGCACAACAATCTGACCCTCCAAATTGTGCCTATAAAAGCTGATACTGCTGTCTCTCAATGCAAGACAAGGGCACAAATACTTCCAAGCAATGTCCAGCAATATTAAAAAAGTCTTTTTCATTATGATTTAGCTCAACTATAAGCCAAGGTTTCCGGAAATTGCCACCTAGCCAATTTAATACAGCACAGCCATAGTGTTCTTTCTTAAGATAAAGAAAAACTAAAGCTTCCCAATTAATTACGAGTTTTCATGATTTCTCTGTCAGACAAATTGATTCGGTTGTACACTCAATTTGATTTTGTGCTGAACAGCAAATGACTTGCTTAGAAAATAAAGAAATGTGGTTGGAACAGGGGTTTAATTAATTCTATTGAAAAATACCTCAAATGCAACATACCCTGAAGAAATACTCCTCCAACTATATTCAATAAAGGTTGTTTATCAAATTATTTCCTTTAGGGAATTTCTTAGAATTTTCTGTTTAAATAAATGAAGGCTCAAAAAAGCAAGCTTTTACTTCTGTGACCTTGAAGAAACACCTCAATACAAAAAATTTTCTTCAGCATGGAAAAAAAAGAGTGTTTTGCTTTTAAAAAATATTTCATTGCCTCTGTTACTAAATCTTATAACAAATTAACCCTTGGATCTCTGCTAAAATATTTCCTTTTTATCCACAGTACACCTTTCCAATTATGGGAATACATTACAAAGGATGTAGAATGTAATATTCAATATAGAGGGTATTATGCCCTGTATTTTATTAATATGTAATAAAAACAATGTTCTTTTAATATAATACTTGTTCACCTAAAAGCTGCTGTACCTACACTTGCATGTTATTTTTGAAAATTGAAATATTCTCTTAGCTTAAATACTTTTGACTACTGGCATTGATAATGGCAATAATGTTGACTAACTCGTGCTTAATGGTTTGCTAAACTCTGAGTAATAAATCAGAAATCCACTGGAGTTTTCAGATAGGACTGCATTGGTGTTTTCAGACAAATTAATTTTATTATCTAGTTGGGTGAACTGCAAAAGGCTTGAGTTGATAACTCCCTTTTATAAATACTTAAGTAATTTTAAATCTATACATCCTGAAAAAACAGTTGAATATGACTGAAAACTTCCCAGAGGTGCTTCTATATAAATACATATATTCATAAAGACCCTTGGTGTGTAGACATACATGATCTATTTTGTGGATGAAGGTGACACAGCTGAGAAATCACAATGCTTTTATCCACCTGTAATGCTTCCATTTCATGGTGAAAATTTCCTTCTCTCTTAATAAGAAGACTTCTGAGCAAACTGCTTTCCAAGTTATTTCATGCAAATTACTGTAGTGAGAAAGCCAGACTAAATTTCAGCATGTATATTTACATATTGCCATAATGGCAACAGAGAAAGTTTCAGTCTTTAACTGCCAAGTAGTTTAAATGCAAACATTTGAATAAGGTTGGCGGACCTTTTTTTTTAACTTTTCCTTCTTTTAGTTATTTTCAGCAGAGACTGTAAAGACATAAAGAAAAAAATCAGTTATACTTAATAGCTCTGAATTCTTTGACGAGACAGTTTTTACTCTTTCCATTTTCCACTAAGATTTTTTCAGACTCAACTTCACATATCTTTCTGGGGAAATGAAAGTCTTTGTATGTACTAAGTTAGAATTCTGAGTCTTCCTATCTACTTTTCCCTGATGCACTTAACAAAATAGGACAAGAAATTCCTCGGCAAGAACCACACCTTCTCCTGCTTGAAGTGATATTTTCAATGCTGCCTTGTGATTGGTGAGAAAACATTTAACATGTTTGTTGCTTGGTTGGGTTTTTTTTTGTTGTTTTTTTTTACCCTCAGGCAAGCACTAATCCCTGCTTGTTACCCTCAGGTTATATATTTAACTTAAAATGAAAAAGAATTACTATATTCTTTTTCCCCCTGGGGTTTTCCAGCAGCATAAAATGTTAGCTTCTGGCTTCCACGCTAATTTGCAAACACTAAATCTCATGGGCTTCTCATCAGAAATGTCTCATCTTTTTTACAAGTGGTTTTCATTTTGCTGTAGATATTAGTAAGTATCATCATCTCTAGTAGTTTTCAAAATATAGAGGAAAATATGTGGATTGTGAGTACTTTTTTTGGGGAAACCTAAACTAATTACTTTATTGTTGATGTATTTTATTTTCATGACTTCATTTTGAGGAAATAACTCATTGAGACAGCCTAGAGGTTTCAGGCAACACTCAGCTATAACCAGTTATCCTGGTTCTCAGGGTCTCGGATGTGAGAAATAAGTCTTATGGAAACACAATGTGTGGGATTTTTTAAATTACAATGTAGCTAGGTTATCCAAGTAGCCCACTTAAACTGCAGAATTGATTAGCACAACTAAAAACTGAAAGATTTTTCCAAGATGTAGTTCATTGTTTCGTTTCATCTTTATCCTTGGGAACTCACAGATATGTAAACCAAAAAGGTAAATAATCTGCTAATTATAATATAACCTCTATGCCTACACACTGACTTGCCCCAATTAACATTACATTTTTTTGGAATGCTCCTAGCTTTTTCTTTTCCTTTTGTTCCAGAATTTATTTCTTTAAACAATCCTTAAAGGAGTGATTCTTTACTGACTTATTCCTGCTTTTACATAATAGCTTCTTAGATGACTGAGAAACCTCTCATTAAATCTTCTCAGCCATATTTTAATTCTTTCATTATTTTATTCCCTCCTTTTATAGCTCAAAACAATTACAGTGTCTCAAACTTTAATTACAACTATTTGCTTATTCATTGCAATCAGGACTTGTTTGTTATGCATCTCCAATTTTACTTTTGGAGAAATCCATGGGAACTCAATTTCTGAGATTTGTGGCTTCAAGATATACCTTTAATTATCTCCAAGCTTGCATTCTTGAAATATGCTTATCTATTATAACACATGTATTTCCAGTATAAATTAAAAATTAAATAAACACAATTATAGCTCATAAGAAAAAAGACCTATCCTTGAGCTGTGCCTCTAAATGTTTAACATGTAAGACTTGCCTCTTTTTACATAATTTTTTTCACACGGAAGGAAGGAAGGAAGGAAGGAAGGAAGGAAGGAAGGAAGGAAGGAAGGAAGGAAGGAAGGAAGGAAGGAAGGAAGGAAGGAAGGAAGGAAGGAAGGAAGGAAGGAAGGAAGGAAGGAAGGAAGGAAGGAAGGAAGGAAGGAAGGAAGGAAGGAAGGAAGGAAGGAAGGAAGGAAGGAAGGAAGGAAGGAAGGAAGGAAGGAAGGAAGGAAGGAAGGAAGGAAGGAAGGAAGGAAGGAAGGAAGGAAGGAAGGAAGGAAGGAAGGAAGGAAGGAAGGAAGGAAGGAAGGAAGGAAGGAAGGAAGGAAGGAAGGAAGGAAGGAAGGAAGGAAGGAAGGAAGGAAGGAAGGAAGGAAGGAAGGAAGGAAGGAAGGAAGGAAGGAAGGAAGGAAGGAAGGAAGGAAGGAAGGAAGGAAGGAAGGAAGGAAGGAAGGAAGGAAGGAAGGAAGGAAGGAAGGAAGGAAGGAAGGAAGGAAGGAAGGAAGGAAGGAAGGAAGGAAGGAAGGAAGGAAGTGAGCTGCTCTTCAATTCTTAAATGAGTGAAGGCTGGTGGTTGCTACAATGGGAGGCCTTTTCTCACAGAATAGCTCTTCCTACTGATGATGGAGATGTAATTAAGCCCATGTAACAGGGTGTCATGCACATTGCATCTGTCTGGGAGGCTGGCCAATAGGCCACACTGGTACAGTTCAGACAAAAACACTGATAAAGCAAAGAAACCCAAACCAAAAGGAAGGCGCTTCCATGTTAACCTTGGTTCTGCTAAATAAAGCTTATGAAGAAGGTGACTTTCAATTGTTTCTAAATTTAGAGAACTGCTATACTGCTTAATCTGAGAAAATCCAGTTATTTAAGGGATAGTTCATTCATTAGTTTGCTTGCCTTGCTCTTTGCAAAGAAAATAGATGAGATATTTGAGCATGGCCTGAATTGTTGTTAGCTTTTCAGTTCTACCATTGTTTTTTTTACAAGGATATTTTTAAAATAAATATTTACATTCAATTAGAATTAAAAATTGTAATCAATTTAATTTTTTCATGTCTAGGTGGGGTTCATAATGGAAAATATTCTGAAAGACTATTTGAGTTATTTGATTAAAGCTATTAACTGGATTATGTTGCTCTGATTTTGGATGAGCACAATACTTTCTTCTACTTAACTGATATCATTCAAGATGAGTTTGAATGAATAACAGGTAACTTTCTCAGCTTTACCTGTTACAAGACAATTGATTATTAAAATTTACATTAGTAAGGCCATTGGGCAAATTCGTTCATGGTCAGTAAACCCAGTAATGCTGCTGAAGTTCTGTGAGGGATGAATTCTGCCTTGAGAATATGTCTAGTCTGAGCGATGAGGTACATTTTAGGTTTAATGTAAGTGCTATAATCCTAGAACTTGCCCTAGCACTGATAAATTGGGTACGTGCTCAAGACTGGTTTATGAGTGATGGAATACATTTTAGCCTAATACAAATACTCTAAAACAGGAATTCATCCTAGCATTGACAAATTGGATATATTCTCAGGACCTGAGTTGTCCCTGACATGACCTCATTGACTTCAGTGTGGTAAGTAGATATTAAAAAACTTGACACAAAGTAATTATTTGTGTGCTCTTTTGACAGATTATGTAACACAATCTTGAATTTATGGAAAATTTTATGTGAGGAATTACATTAATCCTTAAAATAACTTGATTCTCAGTCATCTGTGGGGATTCTTTATTAGAACTTAGGAATTTACATTACTTGGCACCTTCTACAGCTCAGTAGACTTCAACCTTATTCTGTTTATCTCTGTAGAGATGTTACCTTGAAGAATTAATGTTAATTTGAATAATTCTTTTGTCATTTTAGTCTTTACCAATCTCTTTATGTTTATTTCGTCTAAACAAAGAAAAAGGAACCAGTCATTTCCAGTTTATATCAGGAGATAAGTAAATCATATGCTATGATTTTTGCATGATCTCTAGGAGAAAAGGATTTACATGTGTTCTCAAAGGAAGGAATTTCCATGGATAGAGCAAAACTGTATATTGAATGTTTCCAGGTCAAGTTCTAGCAAATAAAGTTGCATGTTTCCCCCTACACTGGTTTTCAGGCAGTAACACTTCTTGAAGACATCATGGGGACGTTCTTTCTCCTGCTGTGTCGAAACATGGCATCTTCTTTTACATGTGTACCTCTGGCTTTCAAGAAACTAGTCCAATTCTGACAAATCATCTGGAATTAACTTCCCCTCAGCTCAAGACATGCCATACTATGACAGACAGATTGAATGTCAAGAGCTGTTTGCTTTTATCTATGGGTATTAAGAACATTTTTACCTTTGGAAAAAGATATTGATGAAGAAGAATGCTTTTGAGTGATTGTTTCCCAGGTAGCTTGGTCATCACCATGGTTTAAAATAGATTTTCTTTGTAAAAGCATTCTTGTCCTCTTTCTGTGTGAGGGATAAGGTGCTGAAGTGCCCATCTCACCAGTGTTCCTACCTCTTGAATGAAAGCAAACTGCAGCACCTTTGAGGTCCTCAAAGCACACCCTGCAAAGCAGTTCTGAAAACTGATAGACTTCCTCAAATTTCAGATGTAAGGCTCTGGAATGTGATAGGGAATTCAGTCTCAGAAGAGCAGCTTTTGGTTAAAGCAAAACATGAGGTCATTTGAACATAAGTAATCAGAACAACAAGGTCAGCATCACTGTCACACATTAAGTTCTGTCTTCCAGAACAGCACCTTTTCCTTCTACTACAGATTCAACAGCAGAAATGAAGTTAAGAAATAAAGTAAAAAAGTTTCTAACATTCTTTTTGAATATTAAACCTTTTCACCAAATGTCTGTATTATATTTTTTACATAGTGAGGCTGTGAATTTGTGAGTCCCTGACATTGTGCTGCTCTAAAAGTAAATGTATAAAATCACAACATCTTGTAAGAAATTTAGCAGTGTAGTTTCACTTGCTTTTTGTTTTAAAACAAAGAAAGATGTTTTACTTTTTAAATACACATGGATTTTACTAGGGCAAGTTGTTTCTTCCATATAAATCATTTAACAAGGTTATACTATGGCTCATGCTCTGGAAAATATCTCTAATACTCACTTTAAGAATAATAGTTTTCCTTGGGTGTGTTTTTTTTTTTTTATTTCAGTTTAACATTAAAATTCTTAAATCTTCAAAAATATTCACAGATTTTTTTAAAGATCTGTTCAATGAAAATTCATATATCTGGAACTAAAATTTCCTTTGGCATATGGTATAATTGAACTACAGATTTACACTTTCTGAAACATGCAAAGACCTTCCAGCATTATATCCAAAACATACATACCTGTCAGAATGTGATCGCTGAAATTCAAAATTTCTTCTAATCAGAAAATATAAAAAAATTTTCAAAACTTTTTGCTGACATTTCCTTGAATGAAAGATTTGTAGTGCAAATCTTGAGATTTAGCACCTACTAAATTTAATATTCCATACTACCATTTTTTAATTCAATTTTTTAAAATGAAAATTATGAGGTTTTTTTTTAATTTCTGTTTTTTCTTTTCCCTAGGGTACTTCTTTTCTGGTTTAGGTCTCCTGTTTCTTAGTTTTAATTTTCTATAAGTTTTTGCTTATTTGCTTGATATTTTGTTGTTCTTATTTTTAACTAATTTATTTCTAATTTCTTCATTTTGTCATAAATTTTTGATCATTCATCTTTTTATCATTCTATATGATTAACCATCTATTCTATTTTGATTTTTAGAAATACACTAGACAAAAAGTCACATCATATCCCCTGCATGCCATTGGAGATTATTTGTCATTGCAATATTGACTTTATTTAATATTTGCTCTGAGAGTTCATTTTTTCATATGAAATTAAATAGAATTCAATAAATCCAATCATGCTAATATATAAAAAAGAATCTAGTTTTATGAAAAACCCAGACTTTTCTTACTGATTAGCTGGCTTTTTTTTTTTTAGAGTAGGTAATTGAATCATGGATTTATCTTCAAAATCATTTTATTTTGGGTTGCAATTAAAAAAATAAAAACATGAGCAAAGTTTTTGTTTTTTTTTTTTTTTTTTTTCTCATTAGGAATGAGCTGTCTATTATGGAAAATCCTGTCAAGTAGGCCTACTAATAATTTTTAAAGATAAGCAGGAATGTTATTTTTTTATTTTTTCTCTTTTTATTGAAAAAGTATAGCAATTAGCTTTTACTGCTCACTAGTGCAACTCTGGTAGGAGAAGTCAAGTTTTGTACAACAGTTACAAAGCTCAAGAATAGTATTGTAGTATAATTGAATAATATTGTAGTAAAGCAAAATAGTCCATTCTGGGTTAAGTGGGAGCCAACTCTGGGTGGAAACATATCTTATTCTGTGATAAGATGAAAAGCAATTACATACACATAAAGAATGAGAAACAGCACAACATAGAAAGGCCAGTGAACACTTAATGATCTTTGAACTGTTTAAAATCACAGTTTAATGAAGAGGAAAAGCTTAACCTCTTCTTAAATTAAGCATTCACATTTCAGTTTTTGTCTGTGACCTTTTAAAATTAACTGTATCATTAATATTTTGAATATTTTGTAATTACAAATCTAAGTAAGAGTTTTTACAGTCTGTTATCTCTGCATGCTTCCTTGTCAACTGTAATGTAAAAGCTATTTTCCAAAAAAAGGTATTAATAATTAAAAAAACATTATCAGTCTAAAGCAGCAAGATTTAATTTGTTGTTGCAGTTATATTTAACTTTTCAAGACCCTTTAATGTCAGGGACCAATGCACATTTGTCCCAATTTTCAAATTTTTGCTAATATGACATAATTTTTTAACCCTGCTTCTAAATTTTATTGCTTTGTTGGACAATTCTGTCACACGTTGAGATTATTCTCTGCAAATTTGCTCTATTTGCTTTCATTAATAATGACATTTTGAAGTACATGGAATAAATATGTCAAAAAAATCCAAACTATTTTTTTTTATATATCTGTCACCCCAGGACACCAATTGATATAAAAAAATAAAAGTTTGCAGGTCTATAGCCTCTATATGATTGTTGTGCCTAAGTTTTTAAAATGTAGTTTGCATTTTTGAGTTTAGGTTTCACAATTTCCCAAGATAGTTTAATAAATATTACTTAAAACCATGGTTCAGACAGAGATTGATTTGTTTTAAATTAGCATTCTCTAATATGAGCAATGGATTTATCAATTTTAATACTTTTAGAAATATTTCGGCAAGATGAACTTCTTGTCATGCCTGATATGGAATTTTCATCATTAAATGCTTCCTTGTCATCCTTATTGATGCTCTCACTATTAGTCTTTGTCTGAAAACTCAAGCTAGGTAACGTGACAGGAGATCATGCTAGGAAGAATCACATTTTACAAATGATGTGGCAAGGACAGGTTAAGGCATAATAGGGTTCAAATCATTGGTTTTATCTCAACATATTCTACAACTTTACTCGTAACAGGCAACCTCTGGCTTCTGCTGTTTTGATGGGTGTTTGATATTCCTAAGCCAGAGTGAGGTTAATGTGAATTTTGACTCCACTGATTCCTCAGCTGAGCTATTCTATGAATTAACAAGGTGATCCATCACATAAGCATTATCACTCCGAGGTGTACAGTGTGTCCTACTTTAAAGAGCACATCAATTTATGAGTCTTGAAAAAATGTCCAATGCCACGAGTCACTGGCAGCAAAGAAGTACTAACCCTGACTTGTTCCCATTTGGGATGGTGATGAATGCCCTTGGAAAGCTAACAGATAACCATCAGAAGCATTCTCAATAGTTCCTCAACTGCTTGGAGGGTTTTTCCATTCCTCTAGGACAAGCTGGGTTTGTGCTTCCTGTATCCAGTGGTATGGCCAAAACATATCCAAAACTTTTAAGCCCTGTGTAAATGTCCAGCTGCCTGCTCAGCAGGAATTCTGTCAGTGCAGTCTTTATTAATGGCTTCAAGCACTGTGTGGAGATAAATACAGAGCAAGGGCATGACCTAGCTTTTTTCAAGCTGTGCTGCCACATTTTTTAGGTATGTCATTGTCAAATGAAAGAAAAATCTTTCCATCTCTCCAAAAATTGCAGCAGACAGCACCTGTAGTTTCTCAAAACCCTTGGTCTTTATTCCATGAAGATGTCCTACCAGTTTGAGATACTAAAATGTCATATTGTCTTCTGGGGTGCTGCCATCACTGCTGCTGAGGGATAAACATGGATTGCACTGTCTATAGAGTCTAAACCTGCCTATGAGTGGCATGATGAGATGATGAGCAATTATAAGGACAATAATGCAAACCTGAAGTGCTTCTTTATGGACATATGCTTTTCTTCAGGGTTTGTCTTACTTATAAAAATATGCATCCAAACAAACCACTTCAAGAAACAAATAGCATTGTTGTGCCAGAAGAAATCAGCAGGGTTTTTGATGGAAATATCACTGACTTCTGCAACACAACCTTAACAAAAATGGATCAATTGGCTGGACCATGAGGATTCTTAAGAACAATCAGAAAAACTGTTTGATCCAGTGCTTTGTCCACAGATATATACTGAAAAGTAAAGAGGAATCTCTATCCTTTATAATTAGCATTTCTCTCTGAAGGAATAATCAAGCCCTTCAAAAAGGTAAAGATGCATGGAATGTAATTATGATGAACAATCTTTCCAACTCACATTGTTTTAGACAGTACACAAATAAACTAGGAAAAAAGCTTCAAATGAATTACAGAAGAGAAAAACTAGTGGCAAGAAAAAAAAAGCTTTTTATTCAAACCATGCAAGGGGTTGAAATGCATCTAGGGAAAATACAATCAGCATGTAAAAAATCACAAGAATAGTGCATATAAAATAAATTAGAAAAATCTATTTACCTAGAAGTGCAAATGCAAAGCTGTCCTAAGATAAAGGAGGAATGTTTGAAAACTTTTAATTAAAAGATATTTAGAAATTAGTCTGAGAAAGTGATAAATTGCAAATACAAATGATGTACAATAGGACATTAGCTTATTTTTGTGGAGACTCATAATTAAGACATTAAAATAAGTTAGAAAAAGAGTTATTTATATTTATACTTATCCAGTGAAATATGTGAGGACTGTGGACAATTTCTTTGTCAATGTTCATCACCTTATTCTTTCCTGTGATTCAATTAAACCTTCCCTGAGCCACTTCCTTATTCAGAATTCTTCCATTATAACAATGATTTCTCTTCATGTAGCATTACCTGATTTCTTGCCAAGGACACTGCTTCTCTTTACTTGAAGAATCCTTTATTATCCTGACCTGCCTATCTTATACCCTACCATCTGCACTGAATTCCCTATTGTCTCCTCAGTTTCTTTGCAAAATGTCTAAACAACTATATATGCATGTATTTATAAATGTATCAGCAACAAGTGCCTTCCTCCTCTTCGACCTCCCTTGCTTTTGGAAAGAATCTTTTCTTCCTTCCCCTACAACAGTAAAGATTTTGTAATTACTTTTCAGCCAAGATCAACAGTTGACACAAGAAAGATAAGTAGGCACCTGGATAGATTTGGTGCCAAGGATAACAAAATGTTTAAAGTGGTACCCAGTTTACTCCAGAGCACAGGGATGCTCATTTTTTTTCCTAAAATAGATCTGAGGAAAAGATTAGAGACTGTGAATAACAGCCACTGCTGTTACAGGAGGCCTCTCACTTTTTTCAGCAGCCTCAATAAGAATGACAAGCCTAGAAATTTCCCCTTGTTTCTCTTTGTATCTCCAATGTACATTTTGCATCCTAAGGTGAATGCAGAGGGTCTGGGAACTAACACATTTTGAAAAGAAATCCTTCACTTAGTCCAGACTTCAACGAAAGGTATGAAATACTGGAGTTTGAAAATCCTGCTTTTATTCACATTGATCCAAAAAAAAAAGGTCATTCACATAATTTAGGCAGATTTGAACTTCTCACAGTAGGATTGATGCTTTCACCTTTGGCACTCTAAGAAAGCTGGAAAATACCAGACATTTGTAAGGCACCCAGGTGCATAATAATGAAAAGTAAGACAAAGTCAACGTTCTACTTGATTGATCTTTTTGACCCGTTGTTCTCCATAGTAAACATTTCTCTTTATAATCTTTTCATATTTTTCCAACATTGCTCCAACATTTTAATTCAGACAGTAGTTTCAATTTTTTATCCTATTATATATGAGATGAGATTTCAGTGTGAGATTTCAGTGAGATTTCAGTGTGTATTTCTTCATACCAACTCAAGATTCTCCAGAATGTCATCTTTCATTACTGGAAGTTTATGCCAATGCATCTTTTCAGATTTAGTAATACTTCTTAAATCAAAATGACCTAAATCAAGGATTTTTGTGAAGTCAATGAGGGTTAGCATTGTTAAAAGAGATTAAAGAAATTGTCAAAATATAGCCTTTTTTGTAGTACTAGTACAAAGTACTAGTTCCTGAATCAAGGTGAATATTCCTATTGATATGACCCATCACTCAATTAAATTTTATAGTTAATTAATTTTTGGGGTTTTGATTGCATAAAACTCCAAAACCATGTCAAACAAACCTGCATAAATGTTGAACTTCTGAGTTTATTCCGGCAGCTGCAACAGCAGCCTAAGTGTCCTCCAAATTTTTTAAGAAAAAAATGCTGAAAATTCAAAAAGCAGTCTAACTTCAACTAGTCTTTCAAAGACTTAGTGACTTCTGATGCAGAAGTAATTATTTTCAGTTAATTTTAGTTTTTGATTCCAGAGCATTGAGTGACCACAGAATTTTATACCTGCAAGTCTGAGTGCCCAGGGACATAAATGATACTCATAGAAATTGAGCAATGACCAATCTTCATAAAAATGGCACTTTCTTGTTTTGAAAATCACCAAAGGCTATTTAAACATGAAGTATTTAATTCCCAGGTACACATATTAATGTACCTCATGATTCCTCTCTTGAATGTGTGATTCTCAGATTTGTTACCAAGATGATAAACAAGCTTGTCTAGGATCTCTAATCACAGGACTAATCACATAGTATTAATTAAGATTATTAGATTATTGTGGATTTTTAGGGGTGAAAATAAATCTAATTTTCCCTATTAACCAATAGATAAAACCAGGTGAAGGGTGATTCTTCTGAGCTATCCTAAACAATGTTTTTTGGCATGAGATGAGCTATCTCCTGGAAATGCTTTTTACTCTCCTCTGAGTAAACAACTAGCAGAGCAGTAAAGATCTCATATCCTGCCTTTTGGACATCGAATATTGAAATTCTTGAATCTGAGCAGCTAAAATCTGTTTTGTCTTTCAGATGCAGGCTCCAAAGCTTATTTCAAGCAATACTTCCCACAATGCAATTATTCCCTTCATGAGGAAGGCTGTTGAGCTACCTACTTGGAAGCCCCACAGCAGTGATCCCATGTTTACAACCTTTATTTTCCTCAGGGAGTTTTTTGTTTTGACAGTCACAGAGAAAGACTTTAAAATATGACCCTATTACATCCAAAGACTTGCAACAGAGAATTGAAAATTAAAATTATGCTTTTTTCCTTAAACATTTTTTTTTTAAGTCATTCTCTGATGCTGGGGAGTCCACTAATCATCCCTGTAATGTAAACAAAACTCTTCAGACTTGTTTATAAGCCATGAAGAAACATAAACCAAGACAAATTCCTTTTTCCCTGGAAATAATCCTTAAAATGTAGCTATGGGAAGCTTTTCTGTCTGAAGTATTTCAGAACTGAAACTATTTATCTCCACAGCTATCAAGTCTCATGGCTTCATGACTTTAAAGAAGAAAAAGCAGTAATGCTGTGCTTTTACCTTAGGTGATACGATATATCACCTGGAGTAGTACTTCAAGTTATCCTCAAAGCAAAACTACCTCACTTTATCCTCACTGTATTTTTTACCTTTGGAAGACTAGTACATTTAGCTGGGCTAAGATAAAACAGATAAAAAATAAACAGCTTTTAGAGCACCAAAATCCCATTGTCACAGAGGAGCCTGGTCTGGTTTGACTTTGTGGCAGAAGAATAGTGGTGATCATGTCAGAAGCATCCACCCTGTGGATATGAATCAAACCTTCTTCTTTAGGAAGCCACACAATGAAACTAGGCCATTTTTCTCTGTAATGTGTTGGACTCTATGAAACCCTAATTTTCTAAAATTGTAGTAGTTTAAATGTCTGAAATGGGGCTGCTAATAATAATTTGGTTTTTTTACTATCCTTCTAAATTTAATCTTTCATCCATTAATGCATCCAGAAGGAAAATTCAGCAGCCAGTTTCTGAAATTGTTATATTTTCCTTCTTGAAGGATGGAGTTACAATATCTCAACTCACTCAGCTCAAGGATCAACAAACTCAGAGATCTAAAGCACAATCTTACAAAATGGATCCAAATTTGTTAGGAGGGCACTAAAACCTATAAAGTGATTCCTAACAGGTTGTTAGGTTGTAATAGGAGAAACACATCCTTTCTAGTCAGGCATACTATTTCCATAAAATTATATTTACTAATGCATGTACAGGTAAATGACATCAAAGCAAAATTTGTTATAGGGGACTTGGTGAATTCTGTAACCTAGTACTATGCAAAAATAAAGTACATCACCTTTTAAGAAGTTTTTGATAAAATTTTGGTACAATTTTTTAAAATAAAATTTTCTCCAAACATCAGCCATGAAATCACACTGTTGCAGTTGGTCATAAATGAATAATATTGCAAGAAACACCAAACACACAGAGGGAATAGTAAAGATTCAGCCAAAAAAGTCATTGCAAACTGTGCATGACTAAACCCCCACTAAATAAGGCAAGTCACATCCACCGAAACAGAAATTCTAACCTCATTAAGCAAGTATAAAACTGTCTGAAGTGATGGAAAATCACTTTGTACTTCACCTAATAACACAACTGGAATCCACTTTGAAGGAAAATTGAGGCAAAAGCTCCTGTACAAATCGGGGAGACTGAAAACAAACAAAGCATTAAAGCAAAATTGCCCAAAAGAAGACAACAATAAGAATCTATAATACCCTGAACAGAATACAAGAAGGCACTTAAAGATGCATTCAGAGCTGATGGTGACATTAACTCGATAAAGGCATATGCATCCAAAGAGTCCCTGAAGCAATCTATACCCAGTGACTATGGCATCAGAGTAGCTGCATTTGAAAAATTAACACCCCATTACCATGGAATAACAACAATGCTCACAGGCTTTATAAAAGCAAGAGACAAAACTTGGCAGTTGAGCTGCAATGAGAACCCAAATGACAGAAGTTGAGAGGGAGAAGTAAGAGCACATTGATATAGATTTTCCTTGGCTTTGCCTTTTGTAAGAATAGGGAGGGAAGAAAGTCAAAGTCATTCTGGGAAGGTTTTGATGTTGATGTAATTTGTTCTCAAGATGTGAACATCCAGACAGATAGAACTCTTTAAGCGCTCATTTTCATCATTGTTTGCAAGTGATTCAGGAACCTTCATGTGTTTGCAGCAGTAAGTGTGTTAGAGATGGGGATAAGGAGGCTCAGGGGTGACCCTATGACTGTCCACATCTATCAGAAAGGAGGTGACAGCCAGCTGGGGGTTGGTCTCTTCTCCCAAGTAACTAGGGATAGGAAAAGACAGTCTTAAGATGTACCAGGGAGGGTTGAGGTTGGATATTAGAAATTATTTCTTCCCAGAAAAGGTGATTATATATTGGAATGGAGTACCCGGGGAGGTGATGGAGTCATGTCCCTGGAGGTGCTTAGAGAAAGACTGGACATAGCACTTGAACATAATTGATTATATGATTCTGTATTTTAATGAAATGCTGTGGACACTGTGTATTCTATGTATTTCTATGTATTTTAGGTGTCTTTTTTGACACCTAAAATACATAGAAATAATTAATATCAGCTTTATTTCTGAGGTAATTTCTTCCTTCTGGACAATATACCTCACCTGCCCGACCACAGATACTATTTACTACTTCCAGTTCAGCAACTGAGGACAAGAGGAGGCTGACTTACAGATTTACTAATAAGGTGTTGCTAAAAGGTTGTTTTTTCCAAACCTTTTGTCCAGACTGAGAAGTGTCAGGCATTTGAGTAATTATTATTTAGAGTTCCTGTATGTCCCAATAGGTTTCATTAATGTTTCTTCACTAAATGTCAGCAAGTCCTAGCCTCATTTGTACTAGAAAAGCATTGCTGAATGTGTAACAACATTCTATATATTAGTGTTATGGTCTTGGTGTACAGCTTGGGTTAGAAATAAATAACATTCAGAAGAAAATGTAAAACAGTAAGATTCTGATTTGAGTTCCTCAAAAAGCTCAAGAATAATGGTATTTTATTGGAACTTCAGTTTTATTATATCAATTGCCCTCTTCCCTGTACAATTGAAGAAAATTCTTTGAGCACCAGCATCACAAGACAGACATCCACATGAAAATCAGTTTTTGGGAAAGATTCTCACTAGGTCAAAATCAAATTTTAAAAGATGCTTGTTTTCTTCTTTCTTAGTACACAAAGTTTCATAGATATTCTAACAGTTTTAGGGCTTGAAAGGACATAAATGTTTCTCATATTGGTCTATTCTTCTAAAAACATGTGTTTTTTGAGCACTTGTTGCTGCCACCATATGCACAAGGCCAAGAGTGTGCTTCAGCATTTGAACAAAAGTCCATTGAGTTGGAGAAATACCATCTATTCCTAGATGAGTATCAAATTTCAGTATTGATTATTTGGTAGACTCTTTCCATATAGTTCTCATTTTTCTTATAACGTCAGGATTCATCTTGTTAATTTTCTAACATCTCCAGCAAGAAACCCCAAAGTTCTTTCCCATCACCAGAGGGTTGAAAGACAACGTAGCCAGGAAATGCTTCATCAGTTTTTGATACCTCGCAACACAGGGGATGTTATCATTAGATAAATCCTTGGCAGCATCATGCCTTTAGATTTAGCCTGATAAGGAAACCTAAGGACAAACAAAATTTATCAGTATGGCAGCATAAGATTCAAATTATTTTAAAAAAATCCTTTCTTCAGTAAATAATAAAATAATTAACCAGATTTGTTCTGGCACAGGTTATCTGGATGACGTAGTGTCTCAAAACCATCCCACCATAGGGGATTTTGTGTCCCTTGGGAAAAAAGCATTCCCTCAGGAATGAATATTCACAAAAAGTGGTGCTGAGGTCACAGTAGACAAATAAAAACCAATGAATGCAAAATAGACCAAAAATGAATCTAAAGTAGAAAGAGAATGTTGTTTAAGGCTATTGAACTGAAGATGCTTGCAATGGTTAGAGTCAGGCATATTGACTGGGATCTCTAGAACATCCGCCACATGCAGACAGCAGCCTTGGAGAAGCATTCTTGCTGTAGCTGTACAGGAGGGAAACTGAGGACTCAATACTTTAATGGATATATGAATATTTTCATGGAGTAGGATTTGAGTAAATTTTGTTGCTTTTAACTAGGGAAGTGTGATATTTCTGTGATGTGTCTTTCCAACTACTATACACTGTTGACTTTGGGATTTCATCAGGTTAGCTGTGAATATTTTCTACCCACATATGTAAGGTTCTTTTGCCATATATTTATCTGTTTTCTCAGGTCTTAGGTTTATCTTTTCCAAGTACCCATGGATTTCTAGTGCTACAAAGATATTTTGTTAAAAGATTTCTGGCCCTATATGTTAAAATGCTAGGTTTATCTTACTCATTTTAAGTCTGGAAGAAAATTTTTAACATGAATTATAATCTTCAAGGTGTTGGCACCAAACAGTGCTTTCAACAGGAAAAAAGAATTTGCTTTTGGTTATTTCACTCAGGTACAGCAAAGCTTCGGGGGTTAAAATATACTCCTTTTTTCTCATAAAATCAAATCAGATCTCTGTGACTGGTAGATAGGGGGAAGGGAATGGGAAAAGAGACATTAACCAGGAAATCTCAATTGCAGTTCAATATGGGCACTCTGAAAAACTTCTTAGTCAAAATTAAAGTTCCTTTTCCTTAAAAAGATGGAGGTAAAAAATGAGAAAGTTTCTGAGTTGAGATAAAGACAAAGAGATCATTTGTCAATTAGTGTCACAGGCATACATCCCCCCCATACTGTGGGTGCTGCACAAGGGGGATGAGAAATGGGGGGTTAGAGCCCATAACAGCTCCTCTCAGCAGGGGGATTTGGAGTTTTTTTTGTTTATTTGCTTTAACCAGAAGTCATGGATTTCTTGTAGCTAATTACAGTGAAGGGTACTAGTATTTACTCCCCCAGGATGATGGATTTCCAGCAAGGTGACAGGTGGAGCTGATTTTGTTGTAGACAACACAGAATGTACACTGCCAACAATGAATTCAGCCTGTTCCATTTCAATAATGTAAACACTAATTATCAGGCTCTCAGAAGAGCTAAATTGTATTTTACTGATGACCTTGTTCCTGTTCATAGACTCATTGGCCTGGAGGCAGAAACAGAGAGAGGAGGAAAGCTGCAAGAAAGGTGGACAGAATGATAAAACAAACAAGAAGCACGACTTCCCCTGAGCTAGATGAATCTATTAACATTTGTTTCATTTCCATATGTCTTCTTAAAAAGTTTATTACAATTTCCCATAACAGCATTGTCTGCAATACTTGACATTTCAGTTGTGAGGCTCAGCTCTTGGCAGTAAATAATTATAACCTACATCTACCCTGGTCAAGCCCTCTTCCTCTCTCTGTGACTATCCATATTTTTCAGCAGTTGGCTTATTTTGGATGCTGTCCAATCTTTTCTACCAGAAGACTTTTCACCAAAGGGACTCTTCCAAGGGTCTACATCTGGTGGATTTCTGATACCTGTCCTTATCTTTTTTCCTGAGAAGGAATTCTTTAGAATACTTCAAACTTTCTGAAAAATAGAGTGCTGTCTTGAGGCAGGCAGAGAAAGAAATAATAGGAGTAGTTTCATTGGCTTGGTCTCTGTAGTTGGGATTCCAGGGAAAGGAAAAGGTCAACAACTACTTACTGTCAGGTCCACTAATTCTTCATCCTTGTATAATGGAGCTGGGTATGGGGAAATTAAAGTGTAGCAGTTTAGCACTACAGAGGTAAGTAAACTCCAAAGTGAAAAAGGCAATGTGGTCTGTCTTCTAAGAGCTTTGTGCAAGCAAACTATTAATTTACTTCTCAAGCCAGCAACAGGACCACTTTGATTCTTACTAATTCATGGCTGTAGATTGTAGATAAATTGTTGAGCATTAATTAATTTATTTAATTAATTCTGATGTATGAGGATGTCCAGTTTTGGCCCTCTCACTTCAAGAAAGACATTGAGGTGTTACAGTGGGTCCAGAGAAGTGAAGCTGGTGAAGGAACTAGTGAGTAATTCTGATGAAGAGCAGCTGAGGGAGCTGAGTGTAGCTGGTGAAAAGGTGCCTCAGGGGTGTCCTTTAAACAACTGCCTGACAGGAGGTTGTAGCAAGGTGGGGAGCAGCCTTTTCTCCCGGGCACTTAGCTAGTAAGAGAAAATGGCCTCAAGCTGCAACAGGCGAGGTTCAGGCTGGACAACAAGAGAATTTCTTTCATAGAATGGGTAGTTAAACATTGCAATGGAATGCCCAGGGAGGTGCTAAAGCCACCATCCTTTCAGGAGTTAATGAAATAACTGGATGCAGCACTTAGTGCTACAGTCTGGTTGACAAGGTGGTGATCAGTTAAAGGCTGGACTCGATGATCTCAGAGATCTTTTCCTACCTAAATGATTCTGTGATTCTGCGATTCTGCAAAATATTGCAGCAAATCTGGATCCATTTTTCAGCTCTTAAGTGAGGTAAACTTCTTTGGAAAACCCTTGTAGCTTTTTATAACCTTATGGAATGTAGGTGCAATTTTTTATCATGTATCTTTCATTGCTTATTACAAAATAATAAGGAATTTATTATATTCACAGGAATTATTGAATTACACTTTCCTCTAGGGCAGTTACCAGAAGACTAGACCACAAGGTAGATGTTCTCTCCTTATTTGTGTCAACAGACAGCCTAATTTTTTTTTTTTAATCCTCTTTGAAATGAGGGCTGGGTCAGGGAGTCGGAAGATAGGGGAAAATAACAACATACACCACAAAAAATAAACTGTTAGTGGAAACTAGGTTTTATAAAATTTACAATGTCAGAAAAGTGATGAACAGATTATTTTTTAAATATACTTGTAGATTAATTCATCTACCTCTTTTAGCTGCTGTTTTGCGGTTCCATCTCAGCTAACAAACAAAACCTCCTGTGGTTAAATAGTATTTATCTGCTCCTGCTATCAAACTAATACAACGAGCTGCACACAGCTCTCTATCAGCAGCAAAACTCCCACTGATACCAATAGCCCAGAATCAGTAAATACAGCATCAAAATAAATTCTTCATGTACATTTAGTTTCATCACACATTTTGTTATAGACATTTAAATGCTATATTTCTACTTTATTTTTTTGCTGTCTTTTTCTAGTTCAAACTAATAAGGAATAAAGCACTAACACAGAAAGAGTTTTGACACAGAGAAATAATTCTGGGACATCTTGACATAAATTTGTTAGTGCTCTAATTCTGTATTTGGATAATTTCTTTGTTGATTTTCACTCCTTATATCTCTTTGACAGAAATATTAAGGATGTTATTCTATTCCTATTTTCCCATTCTAAGAACTATTGCAGGGAATATGTAGACATATAGGTAATTACAGTATTTACAGGGTGGTAGATTTTCATCTGCCATCTGTTTACCTGAGCTAAACAGCCATGTCTGTTTTATTGAATCATTTATGAAAAATAAATACAAACATGTAATCTTCACTTTCTAGGACAATGCTTTCTGGGAATTTATTCAGGATTACCATTGCCAGAATATCTTGAATAGGCAACATATATTGCTCATTAAATAATAAAGATGAAGTTTATTGTTATGGACATACGTTGGAATTGTTTTCCAAAGCACCTCTAAGAAAAGATGAACAAGCCTCATTGATAGGAAATCCTGTATAAAAAGTGGCCAGAGCTCCCTGCTCTTAGTAAGTGAAATGAAATCTGATCATCACTGAATTTGCTACACTGCTTCATTTTAGTAATGCTTACATTAAGGTATTTTAACTCCTAGGTAAAATAGAAGAGTTTGACTAACTATTTATTCCAGACAAGTACTGTGTCTGATTGTTACCTTAGACACAGTAGCAAAATTCCATGGACAAGGTTGAGATATTTTGATTTGCAGAGGTTATGTATCTGATCTCTTCTTTGTTGTTCAGACTTTTTACAGAAGAGTATTTCAGCCAAGTACTTCAATTTCTACGTTTCTGAGTAGCAAATCTTCCAGGTCTATATATATATATGTACTAGTAATCTAAAATTAAGTTTTAAGAACACTGCTTTAAAAAGCTACTAAAAACACCTAGGTTTTTTTCCCCAAAACATGGGGGTTTGTTTTTTGTTTTGTTTTGTTTTTTGTATTTGTTTGCTTTTGCTTTTTTTTGGTTGGCTTTTTTAAATCTAGATTATTCAACATAGAATTTCCTTGATTAGGTTAATCATTATGGGTTCAGCTTAACATTTATCTTTTAAGTGTGATCTCATGGGAAAGCTGCTCTCCATTCTTAAAGTACTTTGTCTTTTTTGACATTTTTATGAGTAAGAGAAAAAAAATGGACTTTTTTTTCTTTAGTTTGAAAATTTCAAATATCAGAATATTAGAATTTTATTAAAAATATAAATATTAGCTTACTTGCTCATGTTGTGCACTTCTCTGAAGACTGTTTTTGACAAGTTTGATTAATTCCACTATAATGTGTGACAGAGGGTGGACAGGAGAAAGAGATTGGGTGGTGGTTGAAGAGGGGTGAGGGAACAAAAGAGAGAGAGTGAAAGGATCCCCTTGTCCCCAGTCAAGATATTAATCAAATCTCATTTCTTTGGATAGGTTCAGGGATCAGTGAAAATCAACAACTGTGTAAGAATGTTGAAGAACACAAATGGAAGCAACTATGGACCGTATTAAAGCTTTGCCCAGAAGCTGCTATAACAGGATTAAAGCTTTCCCCAGAAATTTAAGTAGTGTTGAACTGGAAAACAATTGCCCTTTGCTGAAGCTGTATCAGAAGTGCTCCAATCCAATGCAAGGAAGAATAGATCTGTAATAAAATAAGGATAAGGAATATTTTTCCCAGTTGGGACAACTTTACTGGACAAGATTGCAACATGGTGCCTTCAACAACAATCAAGTCCCTATTGGAAGAATTTAAAGAACACACAAAAGTTATTCCCCTCACAGATGGGGGAAGGGGAACAGATGCAGCATATGCCTGAGGATAAAACTGTCCTCATGCTGCTTCCAACCTACTTCCCAGACCTGAGGGTTTGATTCAAGGCAGGATGAGAGGATAATTCTTCCTCTAAGTTCTTTCATTTTCTAGTATCTCTGCGGGGACTTCCAATAAAAGAGTCAAATTATTGTAGTGTTTTCTGTGAAGTGGAAACTTGTCTTGTGCCTACCTACTAGAAGACACAGCAATCAATTCAGCTCACTAAGAGGAGAGAGCTGCAGAGCAGCTGTCCAACAGCAGCCAATTAACTCAGAGAACAAGACACAGCTCCCACAGCTCAATACTACTTCTTGTGTGTTTTGTCTCCTTAGAAATATAGAGAAAGGTAACCAATTTAAGTAAAAAAAAAAAAAAAGACAAAAGCTCTGAAAGGTGAAAGGTCTAAGTTCTTAATAATGGACTACGACTCCTGATTTCCTATTCTCTTTACCAAAAATGTCACCACAACTGCAAACAGTGCATACCTATATCTATACATAGCAATAACATTTTTGTGTAATCAGTTGGCCCCAAATGTAAGCAGTGGCTGCCAGCTGTTGGTGAGTAACATCTGCAGGGGATAGAAACACAACTGATTTGTTGTCTTGGCACATTTGTTGCTTGCTAGTGGCTTGGGTCTATAATGTTGCAGAGAAACTGCTGAGGCTGATTCAGTCTGCAAGCTATTATCCCTTGTTGCTCATCCATACAGAGACAAATGATGCTATTGGGGAGACATTTAGTGTATCATGAATGATATCAAGGCCCTTGGGGTGATAATGAAGGGCATGAGAATGCAGGCAGTGTTCTTGATCTTGCTGCTGAAGGGGAAAAGCATAGTTAAAAGTGCACTGCAGGAAAACTCTGGTTGCATGGTGCTGAAGCAGGATTTTGTATTTTAGGAGTGTGGAATAATTTCTGAAAAGTAAGGAGATCTAGGGACAAAAAGGCATGAGTCAAGACCTTATTTTTTATTCTTTTTTTTTTTTTTTAACAGACCTGATAATCAAGTGGGGAGGGCTTTAGATTAGATCCTTTTGAGGATGGTAATGGTAACCCAAGAGACATGGAGATAAAAGAAGGTACTCCCCATGGCTCAGCATAACACAGAAAGTTCTCCTGCTCCTGCTGTTGAAGCTTCATGCCTAAGGGAGTATCACATATGACTGCATGCAAAGTCATGAACCTTGGGAAACCACAATAACCTAGAAGCCTGTGCACTGTTGCAGAGTTATTATCTTACTGAGATTAAAAAGAGATGATGGAACAGCACCATCCCCTGGATTCAAGTTGCACAAGGAGAGGCTTAGATTGGATTTTGGGAAAAAAATTTTGACAGAAAGGGTAATCAAGCATTAAAAATTCTACCCAGGGAAGCACTTGAGTCATCATCCCTGGAGATATACAACAGAAGTGCAAATGTGGCACTTTGGGACATGGTTTTGTTGTGGATTTGAGAGTGCTGGGTTAACAATTAGATTTGATGATCATAAAGGTCTTTCCCAAACTAAATAATTCTATAATACTTTGAATGGAGATTTCTGTAGTTTGATTCAGGCTCTTTAGGAAAGGTAGAGAATATAGGATGGAAAGGTTGTGCTCTGGGCAAAGGATGGGTTTCAATGAGTGCAAGCAAGCGAAGAGTCAGCTGAGATCTGATTGCTAAGGATTAACAAGCAGATGAAAGCAAGCAGGAGACATCATGGCAGGTGTTATGGATTGAGAAGGAAGCAAACAAACCTCATCACAACTGGAGGAAGCCTCATAGCTACAGGCACTGGAACTGGTGGGGACTTGAACCACACGGCTAATGTTTGAAAGGGCAACATAGCAATGTGATTCAGATTTCTGGAATATGTTGAGAAACAGGGGATCAACGAGCCAACAGTTCCCTGCTGCTTACTATGAATTAGAAGGAACAGCCAGACTTGTGAAGGCTGAATTCAGCATTGGCAGAAGATACTTCGAGACCATGAAGCTTAAAACCCTGAGAGAAATGACCAAGACTAATAGTAGAATTATAGTCCTGGGATTGAGGAGAACAGATATTGGTTTGTTAAGAATCTGCTTGGCAGAATCCCGTAGAAGACTGCCCTGAAGGGCAAAGAGGCCCAGGAGAATCTCTTGATAGTCAAACTGAGCTCCTGATGCACAAAAACAATCTGTTTCAACTTGCAGAGAGTTACAGTCATGGCAGAAGGCCAGCACTGATGTACAAAGAGCTCCTGACTGAGCTCATATACAAAAAGAATGTATGCAGAAACTAGAAGAAGAGATGAGCTACCACAGAGTAATTCAGAGACAGCTCCTGAGCATATATAATTGGAGTAAGGAAAGACAAATCTCAGAGTTTTAACTCACATAGGATGTGAAGGACAGTGAGGGTTTCTAAAACACACTGTAAGCAAATGGGAAAAAAAAGGAAACTGTAGTCCCACTGCTCATTGGAGTCAGATGCTGAGTGACAAAACATAAGAAAAGCTTAATGTGGAGTTTTTCCCTTATTTTTACTGGCGAGTTTGGGCCTAGAATCCTTACGACGAGAGATAGAATCTGTGAGAGCAAAATATTTAGTCACAGTGGAGAATAAAAAGCTACAAATTATTTGAAGAAATTTCACGTACAGAAGTGCACAGGATCAGATGGGATATAACTAACTTTGAAAGGACATGGCAATCAGAGGAGGTTCCCGATGACTGCTTGTAGATCTCGTCTCTATCTTCACCAAAGTCAAAAAAGAGGATCCAGGGCACTGCAGACTGGACAGCTTCAGCCCCATTCCTGGAATGGCTATAAATTCTCTATGAAGCCAGAGGTGTATAGAAGTGATAAGGTACGTAAAAAGGCACAATCCGCTATGTGAACAATTGTGGACAATTAGCATGACTTAACAGAGACAACTTGTGTCTGGACAGCCTAATAGTTTTGATACAGCTGATTGGTGAAAACAACGGCTAAAGGAAAAATTGTGCATGTAGATAACTGAAGCCAGCTACTAGTGGCAGTCTTCCTTGGTTGGTACCAGAGCCAACACTGCCAGTGTCTTTATTCAATTTAAATTAAAAATTTGAAATATTTTATAAATTTGAATGAAGACACAAAACAAATAATTATGCAAACATTACATATATGTAGTAGCTGGCAAAAACATAAATATTACTAGAATACTCTGCTGCGCATACAATGCCACTTTTACTTGCAGTTCCGTAATCTGTGGCAACTGAATGGACTTTGCCAGCAAAAAAAATCTTTCATCTTATATTAGCTCTGTTAGTCAAATTTTATTTAGCCATTAGAGTATCAGTTAGAGGCATTCCTTATTCCAGTTGCTAAAAATGTAAATTCGATTAACCTAAACTTACTGCAAACCATCTTATAATTTGGTATTTTAAACCATGACAATTTACAAAAAAGTCCCCAAATGGGAAATTTAATAATAACAGCAGAAACAAGACTTTTCCCCCATCTGAAGAGACTGAGAAGTCAGAATCTCATCTCTCCCCTCACCTTTGCTAATCAGCTCTGTTACTAATGCTGCCTGTACTCTCTAATTAGATCCGTTCTCACTCTTGGATGGAGCGCTCAGCAACATGCTCTTGTAAAATGCATCCCTGCCCATGGCAAAGGGATTGTAATTAGATGACCTTTAAGGCCCCTTCCAACCCAAGCCACTCTATGATTCCATGATTCTATGATTTCTATTGGCCATTGATCATAAAGGTTACAATTAGTTATTCGGAAATGTGGCTTTTATTTATAACTATATATGACTATTGTTTATTAAAAACTTATTGTAGGTGCGACAGAATTCTGTGGAAGAAACACATTAATAAGGTTTCTTAAAGAACAGTCTAAAAAAACTATAATATTCAAGTACAAAAGAAACGCCTGATGAAATTAAAAATCAGGAGTAAGTATATTAACTAAAATTCTGATCATTTTTTAATGCACTGAGTCTTAATACCTACCCCTGTGAAACAGCGTTCATAGAAGAAGAGAAACTCACCAGTTATGATCCCCTCTTGTAGCTTCATTCAGAAGTTATTAATTACTTCTCATTTTAAAATGTCATTCCTTTTGAAATCAATGCTGCACAATCTTTTATCCAATATTTTATTTCTAGAATGGAAAATCAGGGACAACTGTCAAACTACTTTTAGAGTAACTAAAATGGTAGTGATCTTTATGCCCGTTTATCTACCTGCAGGTGATTAATTACTCTTCTGAACTTTTAAATCTTTCTGTGTCTCTCATTAACAGGCCCTCAAATATTACATCTAGGTGAGAACATCAGGTAATTTAATTTGCCTCTTGCATAGCATAAACTATATTATGTGACCAATTTATTTTGTCATTGAATCTTCTAATATGTGCTTAGATAAAGCACTTCTTTCTGAAAGGAACCAAACTGACTTGAAAGCACCAAAAATGCTCTACTTTCTCTCATAATATGCTATAATGACCAGTCCCTCACCCTGATTAAAAAAAAAGCTTTCCACCTCACAATGAGATTGAGCACCAAAAACGTTATCTATTCCTCTTCACGCATTTGATCTCCTCTTACTCTCCCTGGGAAAACCTTAATTAATATTGCAAAAATGTAAAGGTCAAACTTTCATTTATAAATGATATTTAAAAGTCAGTGTAATTGGCAGCATCTTGCAGGGTGCCAGGTGAATTTCCTTTAGCGTTATCTAGAGAAAAAAATTTCATCCCACATACTTCTATCAGTGATATAAGGATTTTTTCTGTATTACGTTTAGCTCTGTAACCTACTATACATCTTCTGGGCTGTAAAATGTCATGCAAAGAATAGATTCTTTCTGGTTTACTTACTAAACTTTCAGTACACTGCATGCCTCTATCTGTAAGAAAAAAAAAATCTGACTGGAGATGAAAACTCAGATTGCAATGACAATATTAAAATAATTACAGTTTGAGAGTTTTGTTACTATATAATGAAGCTTCACCATGAAAGGAAGCTTCCACTTCTTTTTTAATGGACATGTCCCCTTTGGTAAAACTGTATCACTTCAGATCTATTAAGCAGCAAGGGACAGAGTCCTGACAGACATTTTCTTCTGCACCTGCAGAGAAGTCAGCCAGCAGAATAGCCAGGGTAAGATTAATTACTTTTAATTAGCTGCATTTTACATTCCTTTATAGGCAGTTCTCTTCCTACTCAATGATATGTGTTTGTTTTAAAATTTTCTTTGAAAGGCAAAGACCCACAGGTTTTTGTTGAGTTAATCCATTAGGAAATGACATCTTAGGGCTTAACTTTGAACCTGTAACATTGGGCATAATGCAGAAAAGCAGGCGCAAATTGACATCTATGTGCTTTTATTGTCTTCATCTGCAATATTAATAACCTCATGCTTTCCAAAAAGTAGTTTTTGTGTATTGTTCCTGACAACATCACTCTCTTTAGTCATAGGCTCCCAAATAAATATTGTCTCTTCTGAAACACCTGCTATTGAGAATGTGTTCAAGCTGTTATGCTGCTTCTAGCCTGCAAAGGTCTTTATTGTCACTGACCCTGGTTTATCTTCCTCTTTAGGAATTACAACTTTTCATCTTCCCTGAACTTTTCAGTGCTATTTTTTAAAAGAAAATCACATTTCTTTTAGATGCCTGCAACTAAGTCGAGATAACTAGATTTGTCAATAATTTAATTGATCAAATTAAATGCCAAAATAAATATATACAATTACTTTCTCCTTTTTGCCTGAGGTAAGATGATAATAAACTGGAGACTGTGAAAAAGGTTTTAATTTGGGGGGGGGGAAGTAGACTTTAAATAAAATACTGTGACATTTCACACAAATTAAATCTTTCAAACAAAGCAAAAGTAAATACTACAGCATAAACTCTCTGGATTAGCTTGGATCAAATGGTATGTTTGGCTTCTGAGACAGACAACATTCACAAATTGTTTTCTTGCCTTGTTTGCTTTGAAAAGAAAAACACTGTATAAGAAGCATAACAAAATAAAACCTGATCAAAGACAGACAAAAAGTGAAAATGCACAGATGGGGAGTTCTACACCCAGCTGCAGGTATTCCATCCTGTGAGAGAATGGACCTTCACAAGTGTGTTAACGTCTGAAAATTCTTTACTCAACTTCAGGAGTTCTAACACATTGCAATAAAAGTTTGTTAAATTCTCTCCTTTAGTAGTAAATGCTACCTATAAAACAGTAAGTAAATTACCAGCTAGCTGACAGCTTATTACAAATCAGCACACTGAGGTTGCAAAACCATAAACACGACTCTGCATATGATCTGTTTCCTTCTCCCCTCCTTCATTCTCTCTATTCCTTCTTCCTGTCTTCCTTCATACCTTCTCTTCCATCTAAATGAAAAGTTTTTGAGTTTTAAGGAATAATAATACGCTTAATGACTTAAGTAAATTAGGATCTTTGCAAACCCATGTATTTCTTTCACAAATGGTAACATGCCTAATGTCAGCTTTTGATAGATATTCACAAAGAGTGCAGGATGGTAGGTGTGTCCTTGGCAGCGGTTGAGATGGCAGAATCAGTAGTAAAGGCATTTTTAAATTACAAAATTTGGAATGATTGGTGTCATACTCCCTTTCCAAAAATCCCAAAAAATAAAAAGCTGCTCACAATATTGTATGTGGACAGAGAGCCCAAAGGATAGAAACCTAGCCAAAACATTTGATTTATTATTAGTAAAGTTTTTTCTGTTTGTTTGGGGCTTTCCTGTATCAACTTTCCATCTAGATTGCATGAGAAAAATGTGAAAATACAGAGAATTTTACTAAACCCCACAAAGAAATCAAGTTTTGGAAGAGGATTTTGCTTTGTCTTATCTAGTTACACTTAGCACCTGCTCATTGTTTTTAAGATTCTGGGCACACTCATCTTCTCCTGAAAGTAGCTCATTTATTAGCTCACTGGCTTCAGTTCCAGATGCTAAATCTAGATGGATTTAAAGTATCTACTCATTTCTATTCCATGATCAATCTCTTCATCATTAAAGTAGTTAGAAATGAGGTTTGGGAGGTGCATAAGTATTTTGCTTACATGATTAATTTGTATTTAGTTCTGCCTAATATGTAAGATGTACCTAATTCACATAATTTTTTCTCTTTTAAACAGTGCATTTGTACATTTTTAGGCAGAACACATAAATATAAAGCTATGCCTGTGAGGCTTCTGCACTTTCAATAACTTACTTTCAAAAGCTGTTACAATGACCACAAAAAGCTAATGCTTTTGTTTGAGAAAATTTAGCAATAGCATTTTGTACATCTTATGCATGACACAGACGGTTGTGTATGTGTGTATACGGATACACAGCAAAGCACAAGAATAATATTTTGTAGAATTAGTTACTGAAATTTGCTGATGTACTGTGAGTTCTGTGTTTAGCATTATCTGATTTAGGTTAGTGAGAAAGTTGAAGAAGAGAAAATGCACTGAATTCCAATGAATACATTGCTTTACCTCAGACCTGGCATGGTTCAGCTTCACACAATTATACATGGGGTCCTATTGATAATCATCTTTCTGTCTTTGGACTTTGTTGATTATTACTTTTTGTATTTTACTGCGTAAATAAAATTTTTAAAATTTCCCAAACTAGAATAGCTAGATGCTTGTCCTAATTATGCAGTGCAAATTGACTCATTTGCAAAGTATTTCAGAGAAGACATTCTGAAAAATATTCATCCTTTCTTTGGAGACTTGTTCACAACCAAATTTGTCCTGAATTGTCTTTCTTTCAAATATCATCTCTTTAAAGCATAAATTAACTGGCATTAAATCCTATGAAAAGTGGGTAGCTTTCCTGAAAAAGTCAGAAGGCTCTAAAAAGAGTTATATCAGTTAGCCAAAGTCACCTCAAAATACTTCTTAAATTTTGTTTTGAAAATATTGTCTAAGTTTTCTTCTTCATCCAGGTATTGTGCAGTGATGTACCAGAAGAGCAGAGCGCATGCAAAAAACAAGAGTTTGTACTAAGCGCTACCTTTCTCAGTATTTTTAGCAGCCTTAAACAAGATTATCCAAGTAGTGTCTGTGTAACCAAAATCAAATAGAACACCTGATAAATTTAAAAGTATTAAATCAGGCAAATACATTTACAAAGAACTGGAGCCAGTGGGTTGGCTCGTTTTATATGAGATGTCTGAATTATGTTGACAATCTAATAATGTGCCTGAGTAGCTAAAGGCTGATACAGGCCTGCAGGAGCCAGTAATGTGGCTGTAGCATCTTCTAACATTAAGGACATCATGGAGATAAATGAGACTAATGTAGTCTGAAAATGAACACCTCCCTTGGTTTAAAAAATAGGTTAACTATAAAAATAAATATTGCGCATTTACCATTTATATCTAGAATCTTGCATGCAATTTGTACATGTAGCTGTATATCAGTTATTGAGATAAATATTGCAGTAAAATATTCATGGTTTCTTTACAAAGCAAAAAATATAATTAGCAGAGGTGGAAGGCACCATTTTCTCTTGTTATCCAACCATAGCTATTACTTAAGGCAAAATCTAAAAGTGACATTATACGGCAGAAGTAATGAAGTGTGGGTGGAAAATCAGCTGAGTTGACATGCAAAATGAGACACTTCAGGACTGTCTGTGCTTGTAAATGAAATGCAGTCAAAATATTGCTCTATGTGGAATCTCATAAAGAAGCTGAAAAACTTATTGTATCCAATTTGGGGCTGTAACATTTATTAAACTAGAATAATTACTATTAAATATTGTCAATTTTTTCTCTCTTTTTCTCCCATTTCCCACCAGCAGAGGGGTTTAATACCCATAAAAATATTTGCTACAAATAACTCACATTTATGATATGACAATTTTTTTACTATGATTTCCACCAACAAAGCATATAACATATCTCATCAGGATTTTGAATGGATGCTAGAAACTAGATAATGAGTTAAAGATGATTTACATTGTGTCATTTATCTCTTTAAATGTAATACCACATGTTACATGAGTAATATTTGTTTTCAGAACCTCTTGACAGCTACTGTGTTACAATTAGCCTCATTAGCAAAAATAACAGCAAGGAGACATTAATTAAAGAAGCATAAAATACAGAAGCAGAGCTTGACAATTTTCACCTGTTTAGGAAAAACAATCCTGAACATACACACCATCCCAGAACCATGAAACTGCTGAGGTTAGGAAGCACCTCCAGAGATCATTTAGCCCAAACCCCCTGTTCAGAATAAGGTCAGTCATGTCCAGTTGGGTTGTGAATATCTCTCAGGATGGAGACTCCACAACCTCTCTTGTTGCTCCAGTGTCTGACCACCATCACAGCAAAAAAAGTTGGTTTGGTCTTATTTTTCTTCTTATGTTTAAACAAAATTTCTTGTATTTGAGCTCCTGTCTGTTGTCTCTCAACCTGTAATAAAAATAATTTTATTTATTCCCTATAAGCTCCAGTAATAACATGCTTCTTTTCATACCTATATTCTTCATATTTCAGCAGCAACCAGGTTGCGGCACAAAGACAGATCAGGAAAACAGAGAGGGAAATAGTAGTTTTATTATTCAGATTAAAATAAAAGAATTGTGAAATTCTTTAGTTAATCTGAAGTTAAACAGCCTCTCCTTTTCTTATTAGCACTTTTACCCTGCAACATCTTTGGAAATGGGACAGGCTAAGGAAGAAAAAACCTCTTACAGTTCCCTTTCCATTAGTTACTCTTATATATTGTATTGTTTTAATAGCTGTCCCATAGAAGGCAGGAAGTACCAGGCCTTGGTCAACCCATGTGGCAGGTCAGCTTCCTACTACCTAACATAACATTATTTCCATTGGGCACACTAATATACAGATTACATTTGAAATGCTTGTCTGTGCGTTTGTCTGTGTGTGTGTGCATGTGTAATTACTAACAAATGCAGGGCTGGAGTCAGTATGGCACTCAAGAGGTGCCTATATATTCTGTTCTTGTGAAAAATATAAAATCATTGGGCTGAAATAAATGCTAAGAGAAGAAATAATGAGATAGGCAGCACTAGGAAGATGGATGGATAGAAAGATCCATCATAGAAAGATTCATCAACAAAGACCAAAATTGGCAAAACTGTGTGAACCTTATCAGTATGATGGGGAAGTATAAGCAGGATGTATTCTTGACTATTCAGCTAGGGAAAGGAAATAACTGGTACTGGTATAGCAACATGTTACACTTTCCACAGCCTGAAGAAAAGTGATAAATGAAGAAAATTTTATTGCAGTTAAAAGACAGTAGCAGAATTTCCAGTAAAAGAAATGTGGTTTGCTTTCCTGAATGTAAGATTTAAAAAAAAAATTAATCATATCCTCCTTCTATACTTCAGTCAGATTCCATTTCTTGTTCCAGTACTGAACTGTACAACATAAACTTGTTCATCGCTTCTATGATGAAACAATCTACCCAAATGTAGGCTGTTCTAGGGTATTAAATCCTAGTAGATGTTTATGTTGCTGT
Source organism: Fringilla coelebs (assembly GCF_963513975.1). Classification (NCBI taxonomy): domain Eukaryota; kingdom Metazoa; phylum Chordata; class Aves; order Passeriformes; family Fringillidae; genus Fringilla; species Fringilla coelebs. The sequence goes on from NC_140028.1 coordinate 56,064,064, forward strand.
TGTTGTAAAATACATGACCTTGAATCCTGTACTACTGAAATTTCATTCCATCTTTTAAATAATTTTAAATAATTTCTGTTTTATCAATTATCACAAAATACGTATCTCTAATTACATTATTAGAACATCCATATTTTAGGCATCTATCTCACTAACATTTAAAATATTGAAAGTGTTCTAGTTAAACACAGATTGCTTTGAAACTGCATGAAATCTTTCTGTCTCTTGGTTATTTCCTTTTCCAGCACATCCCAGAAATGCTGAAGTTTTTTCTATAATCACTTCCCCATCCTTTCTCTAATGCTTCCACTAAATCCGAGCGTCTACAATTTCACTTCCCTTGTGACACTCTCTTATTTGAATCTATGCAAATTTGGAGAGAAAATTTCCTTCCTATTGCATTCAGCACATTTTTTACTAGTAACATTTCCTCTGGTATATATGCATCTTTAGAAGCTACAGTCTACCATAATAGGAGAGCTCTCAGGGCTATTAGTATTTCCCATAATATTTCTGTTTTCTGTCACAAATAGGAGTTTATAGAATAATTTTTCAACTATGCTTCTTTACTATTCTTCCCTAAAGAGATTTAAAACTGTTCTTTGTTTTATTCATGCTAAGTGCTTGGGTTTTATTAATGCCTAGATGTCATAGAATCTTAGTACTTTTACTTCCCTTTTGTCTTCTCTGAAAAGATATATAAATTGCTATTCTATTTCATTCCTGGGTTTGTTGGGTTATGTTTTCTTTCGAGTTTTGTTTTTGTTGGTTGTTCTTTTGATTTTTTTTTTTGTTTTTCTTTCCATTCTTCTGTTACCCCCTTAAATGTCTGATGCGACATTTACAGCTTGTAATTCAGATTTGAACATTTTGTAGTCTTAGGACACAGATAGAAAAGATAATTTAGATGCCATTCCCTTTTCCCAAGTGACTAAAGATCTTAAGCCACTAAAATCTTAAATTCCCTGCCCAGCTCCCTCCTCTGCTATACTTTGGTTGAAGTCTGGTTAGTTGATAGCTTTGAATGGATCTTGCAAGTTTGTCAGGCACAGTGCTCTGGTGAATATATCAGGGCAATTGTTTTACAGGACTACAGGTCAGCTCCCTGAAAGGTAGGAATGTATCTGTTGATTCTTCTCCAAGTTAAACTTATGAACAAGAACATGACCACAGATAGAGAATAACCTACCTTTCAATCCATTTCATTGTTTTTTTCATAGATTTCAAATTTCATAGGGGCACAGTGGACCTGCATACATTGACAAAGATCATGCAATATGAGTTCTTATCAAAATCTGGGTCCTAAACAGACTTGAGCTGTTTTCCAATACTCTAAGCAGCACAGTTTTCAAACACATAGTGTAAGGAAGATGGCAGTTTTAGTCCCAGTATTGTATTAGTTTCAAATGCACATAATGCCAGCTTGTATTTTGCCTTTATACAAGCAGTTAAGTTCCTTTTGTGTACACAAAATAACATTAATGTAGCTTTGATAGAGGGTCACAAGGATATATATATATATTTAGATTATTACATGAATAAAATAATTTTGATAGTAGTGGCATAGAGTTCCAGAAGAAAGCACACCATAGTATACTTCAGAAAATAAACTAGGCCTACTTTTTTTCTTGATTATTTAAGGAGTTTATTTACCATAGTTTTTTACATCAATAAAACTTAGTATAAATTTCTAACTGAAAATTACAATACGATTTTCATTGTATTGCTTGCAGGTACAAATCCAGAAAGCTTAAAATCTTCCTATTTAAAAGTGAGTTTCCCACCACATGCTGGAATTATGCCTTCAGAAAAATCCAGTCTTGAGATGGAGGGATTTCCTTGGACTTCAGAACCTTGAAAACAAAAATTTTGTAGACTTTCAGTTGTTTCCCTGTGAAGTAGTTAAAACTGGCTGCAAACAATAAAATGCTTTGATGAAGCAACAGCTCAGACACAGTAATTTTATTCTATTGCTCTTCTGTATGGTAAAAACAAGTCCTGGGATGTAAAACTGTCTAAATATGAATGAATACTGAAGTATACTGAAGTATACAGACTACTGAATAATATGTTTCAAATAAAGGCTGCTTAATTTTTTCAATCTGGATGCATTTTTTTTCCTACAAATTATGTAATAAACAAAATTGAGGTAAAATTTCTGAAGCCAAAGGGAAATTGCTCATCACAATTTGCATGTTGTTGATGCATGTCCCCAATATAGACCTACTAGGTAACAATAGAAAACTGTAGGTGGAAGACACTGTTTTCCCCTTTTTTAAAGTCTAAATTATGCAGATGTGTTTGTTTGATAGCATGTGGGCTGGTGTTGAAATTGGGATGTGTTGGCCTTTCTCTGACTCTGCCTGCTTACAGAATCAACACTGTTGTTTAAGTTGTCTCTCTAAGGATGAAGAGGATGTTGCAGACTCCCTATCTTCTCCAATTTCCATAGCAGTAGCACTGTGAAATCCCCCTGAGCAAGAACAGCTGTGCTGCTAGAAGCTGCATAAACAAACCTCTGAGTAAGACTGCTCTGTCTTCCATGCAAGTTGAAGTGAAGCTGAATGGCAGAATAGCATGGCAGTGCTCATCTGTAAGTGACAAAAGAAATTTAATAAAACATGCTTAAAAACAGACTCGTTCAGCCACCTTTCTACCTGAGCAAGACATCACTGTTTTGCAGGCACTGTGGCAGAGATAATAAACTGGTTAATCCGTATTGTTTGCATCTGGTGTCTGAGCAGAGAGGATTTCCTTGGGAACAGTTTTTCAGCTTCTTCACTGATCACTTAGCTGTGATCTGGTCTGAACTCACAGCTCTCTTGTGGGTAGAATCATCCCTAGAGTTACAAGCATGACTCTCTTTTGGTAGTATCCTTCTGGTTGGAGGTAATGGCAAATATTCAGACCAGGGCTTATATAGCAGAGTTAGGGTCTCCTTTTAGAGCAGAGGCCACCTGAGTGCCAGCATATCCTCTTAGGAGTATTTGAATTGTATTTAAGCTTTTTCTGGAACAAAACAATCAATTTACTATCTGTGTCATTCTCTTACACACTGTTCTGGCATTGAGAGTGAGGGACCCTTCTGGAGCAGAGAGGGATATAGTTATTAACTGATGGCTTTTAAGGAAAAATGTAAGTAATCTTGGTGGAAGGGGGGGTGGATGGGCAGGGGGGGAAGGGGAAGGAGGTGAAAAAGTCAAGGCAGAGAGACAAACAAGCAAGACTTTGTATCAGAGCTCCTCCATACTGCTCCTATAATTTGCTACTCCTGCTGTGGTGCAAACTGCAGGTAAAAGTTGCTTTTTGATGAGGCAATTGGGTTCAGAGAACACAAAGTCATGAACACACAATTATTTCTCACATTTCTTTTATCTGCCTACATCCCTAGGAAAAAAGGCATCTGTCTTAAATGTACCACTATACATTAACTGAGCGTTTTGAATGTCCCCATGGCGCTGCTGCTGCAGACACTGAAGATTCCTGACCACAGGCAAACAAGAAGCATTTCCTCTGGGAGGATGTGGAGCACCAGTGGGAGGTCTTTACAACTATGTAGATTAAAAGAAGTTGCAGATTAAACAGTGAGGGCTCAAACTGAGCAGAAGTGACTGGTTCCTCTCACCCTGTACTGAAGTAGCAAAGACTGCTCAGGGGCCCACACTGACTGCTCTCTGGCTCTCAAACCCTGGGAGATGCCGCTTTTATGAGGACTTGCAATTATCTTTTGGGGACTGGAGTGAGCATCCAAATACAGGCATTTCAAAGAGCTGAATTCATATGTGGTTCTTCCATTATTAAGTGTGGCTTTGTCATTAGGGTTCTCCTTGAAAAACTTCTTCGTAACTTTGCTTTCCTAGCCACATTCTGTTAAGCCTTAAAAACAAGTCATGCATTTACTAATTTTAGCTGTTTTAAAACCAAAACAGAATGGTTCTAAGTTGTCAATAATATGAATGGTCAAAGTGCGTTACCCCAAATCTGTTTTGATTTCCTTGCCCTCTAATAAATGACATGGTTTTCTGAGAATTTAAGTGCCATGATTTAAAAACTTTTCTAAAACATATCTTTAGTGTTCATGTAAGACAGTTTTTAAAAAGAATCTTTGTAGCTTTGTGACCAGGTCAAAACCTGGTGTACAGGCAGGGGAGATTACTTATATACTAGTATTATCTGCAGAAAATATCTGTCTTTGACTGAAACATGTAATCATCAAATAATACTTCTGGGTTATACCTTTTCATCAGGCTGTGAAACTATATTGCAAGAAGAAATAAATGTAAAAGCAAGTAGGAAGAGAATAACTCTGTATATGCTGAATAGTTTTTCCATCATTATTCTGATGAGCATGGAGTCCTTCCATAGGGATTTTTGAAGGTTCTACATCTAACAGGCTGTACGATGCAATTTAAAATTATAAACTATTTTCATCCCTCAGCCTATATCAAAAAAAAGTTTGTGAGTTTAATGATGCCTCTCATATCCCTCCCCATGGAAGGATGGCTGCCTCCCAAGTGAAGCTGGTTCATCTTGCAAAGGAGAATAGGAAGTGATGTATATGCTTTTTTTTCCTGAAGGGCAAATAAGATTGCTATTGTAAATTCAGGAACATGGAGTCTGAAATTATTTTAAAATGGCAAATTTCTTACTTTTCAATATGCTATCAAAGTATTTTCTCTGAAAATTCTCTGTGACAGTCAATATCACTTGCAATGATGGACTTCTTCACTCAAAGGGTGGTAAAGCACTGGCACAGGCTGACCAGAGAAGCTGTGAATGCCCCATCCATGGAAGTGTTCAAGGCCAGGCTGAATCCTGGCAACCTGATCCACTGGGTGACACCCCTACCCATGGCAGGAGGATAACTGGATGATAACTTTAAGGTAAATTTCTAACCTTAAAAATTCTATGATTCTATGATTTCATGAAATCAAAACAATATGGGCAGAAAGAAATTTGCATTCACTCCAGACACTTCAGGGCTGATCTCTCCCAATTTATGTTATCTTTCAGACTTATGGCAGTTACTTGCTCATTCATTATTTATTATTTCTATCATGTGTCAAGAAATTTCTAATTTTGTTTTGTAATTAATCATTTCATATGGGCATAGAGGTTAATAAATCTTATGAAATTAAGACTAAAAATATGAGCAAAAGCAATGCAAAACAGCATTCTTATAATGTTTTTGAGGGGATCTCAGGGTCAAGTTTAAAAATAAAAACCAACAAAACATATGATGATAGCTGAATGTGAGTTTTGCAGACCAATGAAATTATTAATGCAACATATTGGTGCATGAAATAAACAAAAAGGTATGACAGATAATTCAGTAACAAAACATGTGTTAATATATACCACTGTATTCATAAATTTTAATAGAACTATTTATCATAGCTAGAATTGTTAAGGAATTCTGTAGGCTTTCTGCTACTATGGTAAGATGAATGATGAATCTGATGCAATGCAGGGTTTTTTAATAATTTATTGGGTCATGAGTTATGGTTTTATTCAATTGAATATTATTAGATGGGTTTGCCCCAGGCAGTGAGCATGGTGTATGAAAAAGAAAAATAGATTAAGCAAACACTCGATGAGTTTAATCATTTCAAACAGGGCAGAGGATAAAGGCACTGACAGATTTGTCATTAATTCAGCAGATGTTTTTACCTCCACACAACATAATCACAAGATGAGAGTTGTCAGTGAAGCCCTGAAAGTATGATGATAATAATTAATAGTCTGCATAATCTATTATTTTCACACAATTGATTTATTTTCTCCATGAAAAACAACCAGGGATGGAACAGAGAGTAGAAGATCTTCTCAAGAATGGTGGCATAAGAATATTTTTCTTCATTCCAAATCCTTATATCTATTTTTTGATAAAATAGTGCCATTCAGCACAATGATAACTGGTAATGATTTTTCCTGATGAAGAATGGAATGAATCATCATTGCTGCACTTTGTCCACATTCTAATGATGTCTCACTATGGAGACTATCCATCAAATTTTTATCAAGAATCATTATCACTGGCTTCCCACTCAAAAACTTACCTGTAAGATGCAACCAAGTCCATTTTTCTATAAAAAATATTAAGCCTGTTTGAGAAGAGAGAAGGGGCCTGAAATGTAGTAGAATAAGATGTATGTTTCCTGTGCTGTTCAAATAAGTATAAGCAGAGATCAAGGTGGTAAAAGAATGATCTTGACGCCTGCAAAAATTAGTTTTATTAATTGCTTTATTATCATGGAACTCCTTTTTCAACATCAAGTGAAAGAGCCATAAGTGTGTCCATTACATAATTTTCTGGTTTTCTTGATCATTGCCCCATCATTTAATTGCCAAGCATTTTTATAAATTTCATTTGCATTTATAATTACTCAACACTTAATATTTTTTTTAATATGTATCCGAAACTGCTTCTCTAGAAAGAAACAAACATGCAGTTTTATGAAACAAAACTTTGCCTTTCACAATTACTCTGGGGCTACGTAGGAAGTGTTTGACAAAGCCCAAGTTAATATTAAACTCTCTAAGTCCATGCCTAGCTACCTAAATTGCAAATTACCCTATTTTTTTTTTCTAAGTTTCTTGTGGGAAGTTCCAACAACAGTGCTAATCCATCACTTTATGCACATCTGACATTTCCTGAACAGTGATTCATTCCATGGCTTTCAAAACGGCATCCAGACCCCCTGAGTAGATCACAGAAATAGAAATTCTGTGGACCAGTATGTAGGAACTGAATCACAATTATGACAGGGGGGAAAAAGTCAGTTCCTTTCCTTGACCAGAAAAATATACTTCTTTTTCTATTAAAGAGTTTCATTGATGAAACGCCAATCCTGGTTAAGTACTTTGTTCTTAAGCAAAGAGAAGCAGGAGGTTTTTATTAGGTGACCCTAATAGAGTTAACCTTTCTGTATGTTTGATTTTCTGTAGATAAGCAGCAAATATGACAGTTTCAAAATCTACTTTTTCTATGAACAATGTTCATAACCTATGAGGTAGGAATATTTTTGCTTTCAAATTTTTATTTATTGAATGTTTTAGTGACTATTACTTTTCAGAATGGTAAAAGAAATATAAAAATACTAATTAATTTCATGTCCCCCTCTCATCAGAGTAGGTAATAGCTTAGATAGATCTGTGTTGTTGTCTTTAAGTCTCTGAATCGTTCAACTGCAGTCTTCTTTCTCAAGTACTGCAATAAAAATGACAAGGAATTTGCAGACTGAAGATATGTGAGTCACGGGAAATGACAATTTCACTGTGCTATCCAGTCAGAATGGGTGTAAGGTTTCCGAACCCTGAACCTCAGACTTGTTAATGAACATTTCAAGAGCAGGTTAGCTACTTAATGACTCTGTAGATCACATCTGACATTCCACATCAATGGCAGATGCTGCAAGACTCTCTGACTATTAAGGAAAGAGCCATACCTGCCATAATGAGAAAAATATGTCAATGTTAGCCTGGATTAAAGTATCTCTGGAGATAGATGTATACTTTAAACCTGTTGGAGAATAGATCTTAATAAAAATGAAAATAGTAACAACAATGGTTTTATTAGTCATGATTATAGATAAATGTTTTATTCAGAACTTAAAACTTTTCTTACTTTCTCTCCTTGTATTTCCTTTCCTGCTTTTATTTTCCTTTAAAAGTCTGTTTCTAGAATAACTCTTTTATATCAGTATATAGTCTCATTTTTAAAAATATTTGATGGTATTTTAATTTCATAAGAAACCACGTAAACATTCATCTTCAATCTGTTACCATTTTGTGTGACTATGGTATTTTAAATATACTTTTTTTTGGCTAAAGGACGAAGGAGGGGAAAAATATAAGAATGCCTGGAGGTAATAAATGGGGGAGTTAGGATAGAATGCAATGTGGCTTAAGTTTTCTGCTGCTGTGCATACAGTGTAAAATGATCATTAATGCTATTCAGTAAGGAGACTTGCATAAAATAATTAAATGAACCCTAAGGATACCTGTCAAACTGTCATATACTCACTAGCAAGGAAGTCACCAAGTAAAGCTGTCAGTCAGAGTCTGACATTCTGAAATCCTTCAAAAAGTGTTAAGCATTCAAAACTCTGCTAGCAATAAACCTGGCAACAGTAAGATAAGCTGGCCTGCCACAGCCTCCGGGTTCTTTTGCAAATGACACTGCGATATGACTCAGTACCCTAACATTGGAAAGGATGTAGTTCATTTTTTTATTTGTTCAAGGAAGAATCAAAGACATGCTTTACTGTTCCCTGCAGCAAGCATGGTATTTTCTAATTTCTAAATAAAATGAATATTGGCTTTTGGTGAACTGCACTGCATATTGACCAGTCTGTGTAAATCAACTTAGGGGACATGTAAGCTGCGGTAATTTACATCAGATAAAGATTTATCTGACACTTTTCTTTTTTCTCTTTTTTGAACAAATAAATGTGTAAACATTAACAGCTATATGAGACAGTTTAGCCATTGATGTTGGAAGGTTAATTTCAGTAAGCCAAGTCCTCGCTGGAATTAAGGTCACTTGTAGTAATTACTTTAAACAGAGAGCTAGTAATGATCAGAAAATTGTTACTGCCTAATCTAGCATATTATCACTGTCATTTCCAAAGTGCCTATTAACAACAGTGTCTTTGTGCCAACTGTGCAATTTATAATCATTAAATGCATACAAAACACTTCTTGCTCTTTATTGTTCCACTGAGTAGAGTTTAGATTTTTCGTTTTCCATTTCCACCTTTGCTTTCTTATCTTTCATCTTTCTTATTCCTTCATTTTTTGCCTTCTCTTTCTCTTTTCTTTTTTCCATGTTTTTTCTTTTTTTCTTTTTCCTTTATTCTTTCCTTTTCTCCTTTTTTCATTCTTTCTTTGATTCTCTTCCTCTCTATCCATCTATTTGTTTATTTGTTCCTTGCTCGTCTCCACTTGTCTCTCCTTTATTTTTTCCCTTTCCACTTCCTTCTCTTGTTCTAGCTCTTCTTTTGCAATTAACTAGACTTGGTAATTTCGAAATGCTCTCAAAAGAAATGTGTTGCAAACTGTGTCCTGGTGGAGGAGCTTGTAGGAGACAAAAGTCCAAAGTTAAGGCATGTTAACACACTTGATCTCATTTGACTTTGTAAATCTAAGAGATAAAAGGTGAATGTCTAAGTCAGGACCAGTCACCTGACCTCCTTTTGTAGTCACTGAGGGAAAGTAACATTTATAGAGTTTCAGTCAGCTCATCCTAATCAGGTTGTCTGAACTGGGTCAAAAAATATCTCTGGAATTTGTCTCTTTCTTTCTTCTGTGCATGAAAAAGGCTTGGATATGTAGTATAGACTCAACTGTCTACTTATAGTGTGAAGTTGGGTAATTTTAAACACACCTTTCGTAACTCCTTTGTGTTCAATGGGTTGGAAAAAGAATTAGACCCTTATTCCTCTCTCATAGTTAGGCTATTTTTTTACTTCATTTATGCCTAAAACTGCTAAAGTAATTTCCCCCTGTCTTAGCTTCTCGTCATTTGTAATGCCTTTAACTTTGAGGTATCCTTTATTAAGAAGCTGTTTAATTTAGCCAATAATTGCCATTTATTGAATAAAGATGTATAGACCTTAACAGTGTCTGGTTAGTGGATTTGCTATTTCCTGCAGGTAAGTGTGAACATAGTAATTCAAGCATTAGGAGTAGTTGAAAAATACTGATAGTCACAATTTTAATAAATACTTTGAGTCAATATTCATAGTCCAAACTATATTGTACCCTTCTTCAGAAATTAGTGATGAGGTACCCAATTATTAAAGTTTGATTTGGAAAATCTGGACCTCAGTGATTGCCCAGGATGATAGTAGAACTGTGTCAAAACCATTGTTAGACTCCAGATCTCTCAGCTACCAGCAAACTGGAATATTGATATACAGGTAGCATGATATAAAGTATATTTGCTTTCACATCTTGATAAGTGAATGACCCACCACCCCTTAGATGTGAATGAGTTTTCAATGGTTCCTTCATAAATATTTCATCCTATATCCACACATATCAGAGTGAAGGGTGGAGACTGCTATAAGGAAATTCTGATTAAATATCAGTGCAGTATCACATAAATAGATTGGTGACTAATGCATTTAATTCTTTTCTATTACTATGTAATTCAACATTTTGGGTCATGAAGGGGTGACAGTTAACTAGTACTAGTAATCACTGGTTCCATCTGTGATGTAGGGTTTATTACTGAATTAGAAAATTGATTAAAATTGATCGTCTTGTCTTGTTTTTTGAAAATGCATTGGCCTGCTAACATCAATATTTAGCATGTCACCACTTGAAAATAGTAATAAATTATTTTCTGAAACTCTACATCTTATCTCCAATAGAATTTTACTAGTTTTATATCAGCAATTTTTCAAGGTAAGCTGTTTGCATTCCTTTGCAATTAAAATGTGCAGTTTGCTTCATAGTGATCTCCCTAAGGGATTTTAATGTCTATCCTCACTATAAATTCATGTTTCCTAGACAGTAAACAAGAATTGCATTGTTTTCTGCTGAAATAATCACTTTTGGAGAATGAGATTTCAGTTTGTTTTAATCCTTTTAGCCTGTGGCTGTTCTCCCTCAGTCATTATAACTCTAACTTAAGTTTATTTTGAGTAGCACATGTATCTTTCAAGTCCAATCCATTTCCACACCATTTTTCACCGGCAGTCAAGCTTAGCTAGTAGGAAACAATGAAAAAGATGTAGCTTTAAGCACTGGTGAGTTTTCTATTACATCCCTCATTAAAATAGAATTAAAAATAGATAGCATTATAGATCTGTGTGCTGGTATGTACAAAGCCCTACAAGTATAATTTGCAATCACTTAAACCAGCAACTCTTGATTTTCTTAGCTGCCATTGGTTGTCTCTATTCAGGATATGATAGTCCTTGATCTCTGAAGTGATAGGATAGTGCTTGATATCTTTTTTTTTTTTTTTTTGTAATTAAATTTGAACTTTAAATTGGAAGAACTTGGTAAAATCAATTTATAAACTGGCTTTTCAGAATGGCCATGAGGAAAAAAAACTCTGCCTGAAGAGGTGCTGTGGTCTTCTATAACATGATTATCTGCTTGATGAGTTGCCTTCATGTTCATAACCTGCCTTTTGGCCAAGAACCAAAAATGTTGCAACACTGAAATAAAAGGCCAACCCCAAATCTTTTTAAGCTTGGATAATGAATTGTCACTTATCCCCAAAATTCTCTAACATATATTCATTCTCTTTCTTTCATTTTTGTGTGGCTGTGGCACTTAAAAACAGTATAAAATCTCTGTCTGTGTTGTACATTAGGAAGGGGTAAATGTACCCAGAAGGGAGTGGTATGTTGTCCCACAGACACCAAAGGGGGAAATCTCAGCAGCTATAAAACTGGGCTTTAAAATTAAGCTCTAGAGCTGTAGCAGGATTACAAACCCCAGAAAACATGTATGAAGCAATAATGTATATAAATATTTAGTCGTCTTCTTTAGAAGCAAAATCTTCATGAAACAATAAGGTTTTTGAACCAGAGAAATGGGCAAAGACACTCAATGCAGTGCTGCCACAGTACTGAATTCAAAGTCTGCTTCAGGGATTTCCTTGCATACTAAAGTTAATGTAATTTCTCAGGCTTTATGAGCAATTGCTTTTTCTTTCTTTCTTTCTTTCTTTTTTTTTTTTTTTTTGCCAATGGCAATTCAATATTTTGAAGCATGTTTATTTTTCACAGGTAAAGACAGCACATTAAGTATTTAGATCAAAATAATTGCTTAGTCCCTACTCATTCAGACTAAAGCCAGCAGTAATAAAAGACATTAAGGGAGAATATGCTTTGGGTTTCTTTCATTAAAACTTCCATTAAAATCTGTTTCTTTCTTCTTTTTCGCTTTTATCCTAATTCCTTGTCTAGGTATTTATCTTTGCTTCACACTGCATTTTTTGTAGGTTTCTTTCAGCAGAATCCCTCCACATGCTCTCACCCCTCTCTACCTCCTCTTTCTTTCTTTCTCACTGTCTTCACTTTTTTGGAACTTTCCTGCATATAACAAATGAGTTCATTTTCTCCCAGTCTGAACCCAGCTAAAACCTTTGCATGTTGCAGAGTAGAATGCAGCCTACTTCACTGAGAAAATTATGAACTAAAATCTTTGAACATAGGAGAGCAAAAGAGGCTTTTACATCATTATTTAGGAAGCTACATAAGGCACTTCATTTCAGAAGATTCTGCATGACCACAATAGGCATTCAGCTCTGTGACTAGATGCTCAGTTTGCTAGAAAACTAAGACACTCTTTTTAAAAGTATTTATTTATTTATTTATTTATTTATTTATTTATTTATTTATTATTTATGTCAGGTTTAGTTATGACATCTGAAATATTATAATAATTCTTCATTTTCTGGAAATCTAATTGCTGTTTTGGCAAAAAAATAAAAAAGTACTTTGAACTTATATTTTACTTTCAAGTTCTAAACTCAACGTTGTTTCGGAGTGATTATTTATTTTAGCTATGTTCATTCTTGAAGTATTCAAAGCATTGTACCAACATATATACTTCATCACATTTTCAATGATGAAGCATAACTTGGAGTTCAATAAGATCTGAAATTAAAGTGATGACACTTTCAACCCTTCCTTTTAATTATTGCTCCTTTGAAATTTATACTGCTGTAGACTCTTAGGATTTCTGAGAACTTTTCCTTGGAGGTCATACAAGAAGCAGGACTGCTATTTAGATAAGATAGTTCTATAAGAAACTTGTGGAAAGACAGAAAGAGGCAGATAGCTTCAATCTCCATGAACATATCACCCAGCAGAAGTGATGTCTATAGCAAGAAAATAAAACTGCACCCTTTCCAAAATAGATGTTCTCTGAGAGAACTAGAGAATTGGGTTTTCTCATTGGTGACAAACTGATGAGGGACCTGTGAAAGAAATGTAAAGATTCTGAATCAAACTTTTGAACTAACAGAAGAAACCCTTCTCAACACATGGGGTCTATCATAAAATCCTAGTATTACCTATAGCAACATGACTCCTCTGCTTTTGTACTCCCATATTTCCATCAGTGCTTTACTGCCTCACAACACTTTTTGCTAAGGAAACAGGTTACAGTCAGTACATCATAGAACATGAGAGATCAGATGAAAGATTTTGATATCCCAAGAACCATCTATCCACCATTCCATACTCAAACCCCCATTATTTTTATATGCATGATAAAAATCCCCTCTGCCAAGGTGCTACAATCTGGTTTAAGCCACCAGAAGAGCAAAGAAAATTAAGCCTCTGTGTATGAAATGGAAAGAACTTTGAGGGTTCAAACTATACTCAAAATATATGATTAAAACCAAATGAAGTTAGATGCTGGTACTGAAATTTGATATTTTATATAATAGTAAAAGAGGCATATAGAAAGAGACAGAGAGAGAAAGAGAGAGAGAGAAAGAAATAGGGAGAGAAAGAAAGAAAGAAAGAAAGAGATAATGGAAAGGAAAGAAAGAAAGGAAAGAAAGGAAAGAAAGGAAAGAAAGGAAGAAAGGAAGAAAGGAAGAAAGGAAGGAAGAAAGGAAGGAAGAAAGGAAGGAAGAAAGGAAGGAAGAAAGGAAGGAAGGAAGGAAGAAAGAAAGAAAGAAAGAGAGAGAGAAAGAGAGAAAGAGAGAAAGAGAGAGAAGAGAGAAAGAGAGAAAGAGAGAGAGAAAGAGAGAGAGAAAGAGAGAGAGAAAGAGAGAGAGAAAGAGAGAGAGAAAGAGAGAGAGAAAGAGAGAGAGAAAGAAAGAAAGAAAGAAAGAAAGAAAGAAAGAAAGAAAGAAAGAAAGAAAGAAAGAAAGAAAGAAAGAAAGAAAGAAAGAAAGAAAGAAAGAAAGAAAGAAAGAAAGAAAGAAAGAAAGAAAGAAAGAAAGAAAGAAAGAAAGAAAGAAAGAAAAGAAAGAAAGAAAGAAAAAGAAATGTGTGTGGGTAGTGGGTGGGGGTACAGGGAGAGAGTAACAGGGAAGCACATCACCCATCTGAGGGTCCCCCCTCTCGGGGACCTTTTGATGGGCTGTGTCACCCCCCTCTCCTGCAGATAAGCTTTTTCCCTGGGTGAAGGGCCCCTCAGCTGAGCTGGTCTGCACATCAGATGATGGGCATTCACAAATAAAATCAATCACTTTAACAAACAAAAATAGTGATTTAAAAGTAATTTGGTTATAACAATTAATGAATTAGTTTAAGTAATGAAAAGAGTGAAAAAGGAAGAATTAAGTAAAACAAATCATCAAACTGTGATGAAAAGCATAGGAAATTTACCTATGGTTTCTTTAGCAGCCCACAGTTATATAGCATTCAAAGTGCAAACAACCTTTCTACAATAAAAATAAACAGGGAGGGCAAGAGGAGAAGTTTGTGTTAGGTTTTTTTGGTTTTGGGTTGTTTGGTTGGTTTTGTTTGGCTTGTTTTTTGTTTTGTTTTTGTTAGGGGGTTTTATATATTTGTTTTTTCAGGTTTTTTTGGGTTTTGTTTTGTTTTGTTTTGTTCCACATGATTTCGTTTCTTTTCACATTAGTCTGGGACCTCTTATGGCCTGTAAATTCTTCCAAATGCCATTTAATTTCCTGTGATGGGAATAATTTTTCCGTCCTGTGATGGGAATAATTTTTTTGTTATGAAGGTGTATTTACAGAGGGGACATATCTTTAATGAAGAGTTAAGATGGAGGGAGAAAATATGGTTTTCAAGACATTTTGTCTAAAACTAGTTAAATTGGTCTTTGATTTGGGGAAAACTGAACAGCTATTACTGATTATAGTAGTGTTTTACAGAACCAAGTTTAAGGGAGAAAAAACCTCAAAAAACAAACCACAACTACTAAAAACCCCAAATCATCATTTTCCTTGCCAGAAATGTCCCTAGAGGGTTAGAGCTGCAATTTTCTTCAAACTTTAAAAAATACTTATGTTTACTGTGAAACTTTCATTGCAGATAGTAAGCTTTATGTCTTTGAGGATGTCTGTCTTGAGACACCTTAAAATTATACATAGTCTAATAACTATTTGAAGACATTTGGACAGGAAATAATGACTTTTACCAACTTTGGAGAAGTGAAAATAGTCTGAAAAGTCAAATTTACACTGTGGGCTAAAATAGTCCTGATTGTGAAATTTATTGCTACTGAACTGCAACAAAGTACGTCCAGAAGAAAGGTAATTCTTGGTACAAAGGGCATTCTGAAGACAGAAAAAGAACAGAAAAGCTAATTTTAGCTCAGACAGCACCTGCTCAATAAAAAAAAATTCTGAAATTACATTACTGATGGTATATATTGGGAAATAAACATGGATATTGATATTGATTAATTCATACCAAAAGAGTTAAATAGAAATTCTAGCAGAGCTCTTTTATTTTTAACACTTTTTATGCATGTCTCAAAGACAAAAAAAAATTGGCCAAGATATTCCTTTGATGAATTGAAGAGGAGAAATAAACAATAATATTGGAAGAAGCTTTTTACTCAAGGCAATCAATGGATATAAAGTAGAGAAGCCAAGAACATTAGGAGGATAATAAACACAAGCTTTTACCACAAAAGATTATCTCATTAAAATCAGCCAAATAGACAAAAGTCTTCATAAGCAAAAAGGTCCCTCTCCTGAAAGGCATTGCACCTAAGAGTATTCAAAAGCTAAATCTTATAAAACTGAGGAAAGAATGAAAAAAATTGCTAACCTAAACAATAAAATCTTAGTTTTGTTTACATAAATGTTAAGATCCAGTAGGCATAAATGGAGTTTATATGACACACAAAAAGAAAGGAGGAGAGCTAATAGAGTCAGAAATACTGTTACCATTTCACTGTCATCTCCCTTTATCCAATGTATGGGAGGATTAGGCACCTAAATTAAGAATAAATCCTAAACCCAGCTAGTTCAATAAAACCAGTGCACTTCTGATGATCTCTAAGACTGCCCCTTAAGTTACCTGTCTCTCCAAAGACTTGTTGCTTTCCTCCTGTCAAGACTGCAATTTTACAATTATTTACCTATGATTGGATGCCTGCTCTAAAATTTTAGACCAGATCTATCCTGCCTTTTCCAATGGATAGTCTGCACAGCTACTGGTGAGGTTGCTCAAGCTTTGCAGGTGGGTTTTAGCATTACTTCACAAAATATTTCATGTCAAAAGTATGAAAGAACGTGCTTTGTTCTTTTTTCTGCCCAAAAGTAAGTCTGAACTGAGCAAGTGATTCAGTTCATCCTGGAATAGAATGAACTTGAAGCTGATATGGTATTTTTCTGGAATGGGTGACAGTCCAACTGAGATAGTACAATTTTTTGTATGCTACTTGATACATTTGTTTTAAAAGCAGGTGTGAGAATTCAATTATGTATTCTTAGTTTTCCAGCTTGAAGTCAAAACAGAGCTGAATAACTCCTCCAGTTTCATCACGCAAGCATTGACAGGTCTTTCCCAGAGCTATGCAAAGCTTCTAGATCCCTGTGTACAATCTAACTATTATTTCAAAAGCAGAGTGGTTTTAATCCACTCATTACCCCTGCAGAGAGAAAAAATGTATTATAGTATATTTTGTATAGCCTACTGAAGCATTCTGTTCTTTTGTATTTAAGTATGGTTTCCACAAAACTCAAAAGGAAATGAAAAGCCATTTTGATCACACAACTTACACTTCTGACAGATCATGAAGTAATAGATTGTCAACCAAACAATGGGAAAAAAAAACCCTTTTTCAATACCATAGCATGATACAGCATAATAAAAGTGCTTTATTTTTAAAACTGCTTTCATTGAATATTTCCTTATTTAATCACCATACTGGTGCATAGGCTTACATTCTCCAGAAGCTGAATCCACATGTTTAAGAAACTGGCTGTTACTACCTGCCATCTCTTTTATAAAAACAATTGAACATATGTGCACTATTCTAAAATATCTGCTAGCAGAATGCTAAAGACATTTGGCTCAACTTGAAACTTCCAGCAGAAGAAAAATAATTACTTCTATTTAAACAATAAACACATTTGCAAGAATAACAGGAAAGTTTCACACATTTCTGGTTGCAGATTGGTTAGATCACAAATACCTTCTGCTTTTTCATACCCATAGGGAACAGAAGGTTATGTACTTTCTCTGATCCTCTATATTTTTTGCAATGTTAGTTAGTGAGACAAAAGTGCCAGCCACTTGGAGACAAAGAATCTGGGGAAGGGGCAAGTAGCTCCATGAACCATGAACTATAATGAATACATTAGCATTAGGGATTACTTCTAAGTTCTGGAGTGTGGATAAAATTCTGTTATGAGGACCAAATCTTTGCCAAAAAGGATCACAGAAACACAGATCCATAGAATGGTTTGGGTTGGAAGATACCTTGAAGATCATCTGTTTCCAACCCCTGTGCTGTGGGCAAGGACACTTTCAACTAGACCATGCGCTGTCAGGGTGGTTGAAGTTTCCCAAGAGGATCAGGGATTTCTAAATGTGGCTGCTCCTGTCTGTCTGTCTGTAGAAGGTCTCATGACCTTGGTCTTCATGGTCTGGTGGTGTGTAGCTGGCCTTCACTCTGGTGTCACCTGTCCCTGGCCTCCCTTTACCATGACCCATAAGCCCTTGATGCACCTCCAGGTAAAGTTCCATGCACTCCAGCTGGTCATTGGCACGGGAGGCAACACTGCCTGATCATTTCCCCTGCCCGTCCTTCCTGAAGAGCCTGTATTCTTCCCTGCCAACACTGCAATCACAGGAGCCATCCCTCCAGGTCTCAAGATACCAAGAAGATTGTAGCCCTGTAGGTGCGTGTACATCTCTAATTCCTCTTGTTTATTCCCCAGGTGGGGTGCATTTGCATTGAGACATTTAATTTGGGCCCCTAATGAAACCAAATTACTGGACTGAGTGGATGCAATTCCTTTGCACTGGCCTTCAGGTGCTCTTCTGCTGACCTCAGGTCTGTCTCCAAGCTATGGACATCTCTCACTGGCATTGACACCCAACTGGTAAAAATAGGATTGACTCCTAGAGTAGGTAGAACTGAGGTTCCTCTCCCCCAGCAACTTTAATTTAAAGCTCTTTTCACCAGCTTGGCAAGCCCATGACTAGAGATGGCTTTCATTTTTTAGGACAGACAGACCCCATTTTCTCCCAGAAGATGTTTCTCAAAGTGAGTCCCATGGTCTAAGTAGAAATTTTGGCTGCGGCACCGGTCCTGTAACCACTTCTTGACTCACCACATTCCACTGGCCCTTTCTAACCCCTTCCCTTTGACCAGGAGCACTGATGAAAATCTACCTGCACTGCAGAGTCCCTTATGTACTCAGATGTTCATTCCAGATTTTTACTTTTGATGCTCAAACCAGCCATACTGACATTAATTCCATCTTATTTCTAGTACGCTGAGATTCCTGCAGTGTGAGGAGGGACTGAAATGACAGAAACAGTTCTGTGAAATACTCCCATCCCGGTCTGGTTAGCCTGTCAATGGTATGACAATCAGAATGTACTGCACTTAAATTAGCAGAGCTATGAAGAGGCTTATTAACTAATTGAATATGGCCCTATCAAGCAATGAATCAAATGTAATGTCTGTTAAATCTGTGCCTCAGTAGGTTTTAAACTTCATTCAGCAATACAGTAATGAGCAAAACACAAACACTCTTATGGAGTTAAGAGCTTGCAAATTGAGAAGAAGCCTCAGTATTTAAGCTCCTGTGTGCTAACTCTGGTTTATAGATTCTCTTTCAAGCATTTAATGAAAGATACATATTAGGCTTAATTTAGGTAACCATTGTAACTGACAGAAGTTGATATTTATACCACATTTAAAACAAATAGTTTCCTTCTCACTGAATGCATTCACTGGCATCAGAATATGTTTTCATAAATCTTAATTAAAATTTTCTAATAAAGAAAAACACGTATTAGAAGCCAGACATCTGGCAAACCAGTACTTCTGAAAGGAAATAAAATGAAATTAAAACAACAAGAAGCAGATGATTTAAATACTTTATAAGCTTCTGGATTTCTTTCCTTTACTCTTTGATCACAGATAAATCTTATAGAAAATAACTGCTTATATAACAACAGTAGCTGTGTATGGAAGCAATGTTTGTAGAAACCAAGTGTTAACTTGCCTATATTTTAAATTTAAATATCTAAATTATATGCTGAAGATATACAATTAATTAGTCCTTTTACAAAAACTATAATTTTAGAAATGAAGTAGGGTAAGTGCATTCAGCCTACTTAGATGCTTGAATGTGCCAGACAAACAGTTGTCAATTTATTTCTACATTATTTTTTCCCCCAAGAGCTTTTACTAAATTAAGGATAAAAAAAGTAAATTTTTTCTCCTTTTCCAACAGTTCAGAGACAGAGGCTTTGGTGCTGGCTTTTTTGGGTTTGTAGGAAGGGATTAAATTTCTGCAGTGACTACACTTCTTTTTAGGTAAGACTGGTTACAAAACAGTATAGATTTTCTATATATTTTTAAAATACCAAAAGAGAAGAAGGACAGCTGGATGGCAGAACATGCACTTATGTGTTTTACTGGCATAAAAACCTATATGGCTCAGGTCTATAAATCCAGTCTTTCAAAACAAACATAAATAAACATCGATATGCTTATGATTTTCAAATAGACAAGGCTATGTTAGTGGTTCATTAATTTTTGTTCTTGCTGCTGTTATGCTTGTTTGTCTTTTACCATTTGTTGTTATGAGAGTATTAAAAAGTCTATAGCACTGACAGAATCATTCAATTATAACTTCCATTATGAGATACATGGAACCATTATTTTTATATTCTACAGGGTATATTAAAATAACTTTTACAGGGACTTTTCATGAACATGTATAATTAATATACTTTAATGTCACTATGTATGACTTCATTAATTACTCAACAACTGTAACCTCTGTTTTAAGTGGGTTTTGGGTATTGTTTTAATAAAAATCAGATTAACTTATTGGTTGATAGGTCGGATATGCTGCTTCCACAAACATCACTTCTTAACTTAAAATAGGAATTTAGAGAGATTTAGATTGTTCTCACAATCTACACTGACAAAAACTGTATTTCAGCGCAGAAAACACTGAAAAATGCAGTGTAAAACAGGGGAAAAGAGAGGTTAATGGGCACCTAACTTTTCTTTTCCTCTGCATTATCCAATGTATAAAGATGTTAATGAGAGAAAAAGGCCTGAAGTTTTAACAGACAAAGTACAACTACAATGGAATTATTCAAATTCTCAACATTTGCTCCCTGGATCCTGCCTATAGGGTCAACAATAATTCCTTCTCCTTCAGGATATTCTGACATCGCCTTACTGAATGCCCAATGAGATCAATAGACTTAGTTAAAAAATAAAGATATTGATTGGCTTTCTAAAAAAAATACCAGATTGCATTAAAATTATATTCCTCAAAAAGTAAAATCCAATGTTTTCAATGCTGATAAAATCTGATTCTTTTCAAATTAAACCTTTTTTTTTTGCCAGTGATTCAGTACTAAAAAGGACACAATAAAAAAGCAAATTCAACCAAAATCTGACTTTATGTAGATTATATATTTTAAAATTATAAGCAGAACACATATGGTAGCTCCAAACTCCATAATTTTTAACTTGTATCATAATTTTTTTTTCATTTTAAAAACTCAGCTAGACAGTAAGAACATTTCTCTTTAAGTTGTGACATTAAAAAGTCCAATCAAAGTCCAAAGCAGACCAAAATTTTTTATTACCAGAAATTATTGAACATAAAAAGTTCACTGCAGATATCTTTATCTTGCCTGTAAAATCCTCCTAACAAAGGTAAATGGATGAGGGGCTACATAGAGTGCTAGAAATACCACGATAAAGAACTTACAAGAAATGTCCATTGAACGACCTGCACTGAAACATGGAGAAGTGAAACTACCCCCGAAATGCAACACTTGAAACCACAAACTCAATAACTCTTTTAAACTCGTAGTTGCAGTGAGGAAGCAGTGGAGTTTGAAGTTGAGGAAAGATTTCTCTGAAGAGAAATGATATGCTGTGGGGCAGGAAGTGTATTTAGGTGAAGTATGTAACAATAGCAGACTGGCTAACACATGGAGTAGGCAGCTTGTTGTGCCACAGAGAGTACAAATAACATATGAAACTCATTTATTTAGATCTTCATTCAATTTCCATTGAATTTTAACAACAAATTCTCCTATAATTAAATTAATTTTTTTTGACAATTTTTATGGTTTTGTTTGTAATTTGCATAACATCTTGTAGCTGCCCCACCACTCATCACATAGAGCAATAGATTATCTCCCACAGCTTGCATTCCATCATGATATGTCCAGAAATTCTCAGTCAGAACGGCTCAAAGTAGAGTAGCAAATGTGCACAGTACCCCAGTACAGACTCAGGACCTTTGAGACAGAAGTGATTACTGTTAAACCTTGGTAATCATATAGCTGTAACAATCCAGATTTTTTTTATGAGTGAGAAATGGAACAGAAGCTGTTCCAAGGAGACATACACATCCCAACACAAGTAAGAGAGCAAAGTGGATAATATTCCTCCTGTGCAGTTTGTATTACAGAAGAAAAGAGACCACTGTTCTGATAACAACATCTATGAATATCCAGGAGGATTACACCTACCTGCATTCTGGCTAGACCACAAACCAATCATGGATTTTACAAAGATCAGTTGGGATCAACGACAGGCAGCTCTGAATTTACTATGTAAAGGCCAGGATTTCACTGTCATTTTTTGCCCTGGCTGCTGGAAGTCATTTCAGTTTATCTACTGCTTATGAAATACTGCTTTGTGTCTAGTGCTCCTTTGAAAGCTAAAATCTGAAAGTGATATGATGGCAGAGGGAGATAAAAAGTGGGAGATGTACTAGAGGAACACATTTTCAGGAAGCAAATGGATTCAAAAGGGATTCATGTTATATTCAGAAGCCAAACAAAGGTGCCAAAATGCTGATCATTTCTCATAGTCCCTGGATAGAAAGAATATATAGGAGTCCAAGCTAGAAATACTTCTTAATTTGAGTACAATTACACAATATGGATACAAAACCAGTTTTCCTAGTTTAACTCTCTCCTCTGAATCAGTGTAACAAAGTAATGAAAATAGATTTGTTTTCTTACTGCTCTGATATGAGCAGTGATTTGGGGTTTTTTGTGTTGGTTTGGGGATTATTTTTTCAGGTGAAATTATGAAAAAAGCAGGTTTAATTCATTGTGGAGACTTAAAAACCAAAATTCTTGCTTCATGGAGTAGGGCAGTCAGACTGCACTTTATTATGTATAATTGCCTTTTATGTGTTGATTTCTTCTCTTTCCAGTCTTCATTAAGACTAGGTTAACTAAAATTTCTAAGGGTACCATAAAGCACAGATTTGTAAAAACATATATTTGTATGAGTTACTCAAATACTAGCTGTCTAGTTTTCCAGTTAGAGAAGAATGCTTTCAGTCTTGGGGAAAAAAATAAAAGGTTTTTATATATAAACTTAGAGAATTTATTATATGCATATCAATAAATATAATTTCTTTTGGAAATTGACATGACAGTAAGGGAACATGAACAGAAGCAGATGGAGAAAATTTTTCTTGGACTGTGTGTGATATCCACTGTAGTATCTAAATAAAACACCACATTATGTTTAAAGTAAAGTAATGAATTCTGTTTATAATTATTATATAGGACCACTTCCTCCTGTGCCTACATCAATCACATTCAGGAACACTGTCAGTACAAATCACTTTATCCATTATTAACAAGTCAAAGGATTTACCTGCAGATTTGTCATAAAGCCTTATTGTATGAAAGAAGCAACAGGAATCTTGACAAACTTAGCTCATCTGCTGACAGTGTTTGTTCTGTTGTTTCTGTAGTGTGTAGACAATAGTGTGAATCAATACCTGAAAATGGCTGAACCTCTCAGTGTGTTCTATGTAGCAGCTGTCTGAATGCTTACAGCAGATGTTTGTAGTGGTGCAGTATTAGAAGGTATTTTCATTACTTGAAGTTGTAAAGAAAAAAAAATTAATTAAATTATTGAGTATCTTCCGCAAATGAATTAAAAAAATAGCCCTCACACGTGAACTCACTGTAACCAACAACTAAGTCTGCCCAGCTGCTGGGTCATTCCCTCTTCAGTGGAAGAGAGAAAGAGTCAGAAGAGCAAAAACTGAAAACTCATGAGTTGATATAAAGGCATTTTGATAGGTAAAATGAAAAATTCACAAACAAAGAAAGTGAAGCAAGGAATTAATTCATTGCTTGTTATTGGCAGGTAGATATCAGCACTTCCAGGAAAGCACAGCTGCACCATGCTTAATGATTACTTTAGAAGACAAACACCATGTCCATGAACATTCCTCCTTTCTTCTCCTTTTCCTGAACCTTTTACTGCTGTGCACATCACAGAGTAAAGCATATTTCATTGTTCATCTCACATCAGCTGTCTTGGTCATGTCCCCTCCCAGAATCTTGTGCACCCCAAGACTGCTCACTGGGGTGATTGAATCAGATATCGGGACACTTATAGAATCGTGCAATGGTTTGGGTTGGAAGGGACCTTGAATGTTATCGAGTTTCAACACCACTCTCCTGGGGAGGGACCAGGTCACTCAAAACCCCATCCAGCCCAGTCTTAAACAAACATTTCCAGGGATGGGTGTCCACAGTTTCCCTGGGCAAACCGTTCCAGTTCCTCACCACCTTCATAATAAACAATTTTTTTCGTAATATCGAAATTTGTAATATCGAAATCGTAATATTGAATTTTCGTAATATCGTAATATTGAAATAATCTAAACCTAATCTCGTTCTTCAACTTAAACCCATTCCCTCTTGTCCTGTCACTACATGCCATTGTAAATAGTCTTGCCCCATCTTTTCTGTAAGTTCCCTTCAAGTACTGGAAGGATAATCAAGTAATGGGGGAAATAGATTACTTCTAAAGCAGGGGATCTCAAACTTGAGCTCAGCAAGGGTGGTAAAATAACTTCCACATTTGCTTTGTGAATTTCATTGCAACAAATATAACTGAGTGCTGCCAACACTAATCACAGTACCACTAATACTTTGTGATAGTGTGACACCCCCCGGCAGACTCTTCTGCAGAAAGGATCCCAAACAACATCTTTGAATCATCTCTATTTGATGCATGCTGAAATAATCAATTTCTCCCTTTTGAGAGTTGTTTGAAGGCTGTGTACCCCCCAAGATAAATCCACCATATAAAATGTAAAAGACCATTTAAAAAATCTATGTGGAATTGGATAACAGACTAGAAGAAATTGGATTTTTTAAGATTAATAGTGTATCGCAATATTAAAACAGTATGTTTCCTTTGCACCGATGATGAAGTAGGAGGTGGGGAGGGTATAATTTACTACATACTTCAAAAATTACCTCTGTGAAAATCCTTGCATACGGTACAGCACGAACTGGTGTTGTTATGAATCATTTTTCTACATAGGTTGAACAGGTAGGGAGAACAATATATTAATGAGTAACAGCTCCGTTTCTAGAGGTAGATCTTTGGCTTTGTGTTTGGTGGTGGTCAGAGAGCAGCAACAGTTATATTTGGCTTTCTGCATCTAAGTCCATGATCAGTTCTAAAATTCGTTGCAAATCCCATCTACTATGTACAGCATTACAGAACAGAGACATAAATTACAATACTCTGTTGTCTTAAAGCCATAAGATTCACATATATACAAGAAATATAAATTTTATTAGGTGCACTTAAATTATTTTCTGAAGAAGGGAATTCCTTCATGGATCAGACCTGAAGTACCACAGCAGAACCTTTATTAAAGGCTTGGTTCATTAGAGTTCATAAATCATCAGTGGTTTCAGTGTGTCTGACTAGTGCAATAGTGTAATAGAGCTTTGCTAATTTAACTGAAGTATCTGACCTATATCTCTTCCAGAGCCCCCAGCTCAAGAGACTACCCAATCAAATAAAACTGCTCTAAGATGTACTGTGTGTTTTAGTCCAAAGAAATTAATGGGATCACTTGAAGCTGAAGCATCTGAAAGGCAATGAAACTATATTTCCCAAGTCCTCATCTCAAATGATAGGTTTATGATTTCACTAGCCTGGAGAAGGATCAGAGGCAGCAAAGACAGGCCTATCTGACTAAATACATGAGCTGAACCAATGGCTTATTGTGTGCACAGACAAAGCAGTGATGACACAAAGCCAATCTCCTAACAATCCTGTTGTAGCTGTTGAGCATTGTGCTAATATTTAGGGGAAAATTGACAAAATCATATTAAGGATAATAAATATGCTTTCATTCCACTTCACAGTTGATAAATTATTAACAGCTTAACTTTTCCAGATGATGTGCCTATGCAAGGGAAGCCTCACTAATTTTCAAGACTCTGTAGACTCACTTCCTGGCAGCAGCCTCCAGTTGCCTTCCCCTGGTACCTGAGAATCATAACTCAACAGGATAACTGTCATGGCAGAGGACTAAAGGACACTAAAATATGTCATTAATTAATGAGTCCATGTGTGGCACAGTAAAAGCACTCTTTACAGTGACTGGAAGAGGAATTTATCTTTACTCTTGATGGAACTTTTGCTCAATGAAGTTACAAGGGAATTAAATATTCAGGCCAACCGTACTCTTGCATAGACTCTAAAGAGCATTATCTATGTCAAATATATAACTTAGTAGTTCTGACCAAATGGTTTACTCCTGTGACTGGAATATTCTGCTAATCTCTTCAATAGTGATTTTCTATTTGAAACAGATAATGTTTTTATTAACCAACAAAATGTTAATCATAGTGGAAGATGATCACAAAGTATTCGATATCCTGTAGGTTAGGTATAAAATATTTTTACTTCATTTGTATTTGGATATAAATTTTTTCATTTAGATTTTCCAATTACACCGCTCTTGGTAAATGTAATTATATTATTTTATGTGCAATATTTAAAATTCTATTTGGCCTTTGGAAGAAATCGACTTCACATTTAAAATCAAGTTGTTAGGTCATATTATGTGGAGAAAGACAGCTGGGTGCCTACAAGGTGCCAAAAACTCTACAGTCAAGTCTCCATACTGATCTTCAGCAGCCCACCTTTTAAATAAGGCAATAGACTAGATGGAGACATAAAGAATATTGATAGATAGCTTTGGAGAAAAAGGCTAACTGCTTGCAATTTACTTTTTGCAACCACTTGAGAATATAGCTACCCAAAATCAAGTTTAGTAGCACCCTAAGTGTGAAGAAAATAATATACCTCATGATAGATAAAGGAGATAAGGATGATTTCTAGTAAACAAGGGGGGCACCACTCAAGAAAACGAGCATTTGTCAATGCAATCAGTACAGGCAGCATGTTGTGTCTGTCAATACTTAGGGAACCAATGCTACAAAAAACGTGAAATTAAGACGCAAAATTTTGAGAGATATCAAAGAAACTACTGGCAGTGCAGCCTTAATCAAAAGGGATTTTATGTATGACAGAGAAAGACTTTCTTTTAGATGTGGTGTTTAACTTCTGTGCTCCACCACTGCTTTCTTGTCCTATCACTTCTGCCGGCAAAGACAAGACAATCTCACGTTCTATAAGTGCATTTAGGGATGCACTTTATTGGTTTATGGAAACCTGAATATGGAGATGTTAGAAAGAAAAATGTGGCAAAGAAAGTAAAGTTGTTTCTTTAAATTGCATGGAAATCATTAAACAAGAAGTATTTCTCACAAATATCATTAATAAAACATTCTTTTTCTTCACCTTTTTCATACTCTATCCTTGCAAAATACTATTGGTTAGTTATATTATATGAAAAGAATGATAGAAAGCTAAAAATCTTTAATCAAGGAAAAAAAGGAAAAAATAAAATTACCAAAATAGTTTGTGGTTTGACCAGCATCAGATATTAAAAATTCTTTTCTCTTCTGAGATGAAAAAGAAAAAAATAAGTCTAAACTTTACCTTTACCAGCTTCTACTTGAATAAATAATGTATTAAAACCCAAAAATGTTCATTTTATTTTTGATTTCTTTTCTGAAATTACTTTGCTTGCTCTTGTAATATTATATATACTTATTCAGAAAACCAATTTATGTGTTTTGAAGAAGTTATTTCTCTATTTATTCAAAACCAATGGCTTCCTTAAAAGCATACTACTGGGATGTGAGAATATATTTCTGTTCAATTGCTGTTAACAGCCACAAAAAATAGTTGTGATCAACCTTGATTTTTTGAGAATTGGATAACCTGTTGTAAAGAAGACATCAAAACAATATAAAGACTGATATTCTCTGCCACTGAGACTTTCCCCTATTAAATTCATGATAATTTATTTTTGACTAGAACACATCTACAGAAATGAAAAGAAACCATCAGTTTTCAATGAATAGCTAAATGTAGACTTAAATTACTAGTGAACAAAAAATACCAAAAATATGAAAAGCCATTCAAAGTAATTAAAACTTTTAATTTTTCTAATAAAGACACATACCAAAAAAACCCAGATATTAATAAGATGATGAACGTTATTATAATTACCTTCCATCACTATGATTAGAACACAAATACAATGTAGAATTTTAAGCAGATGCTGAAACACTTTTTGGTCTAAAAGATAAAAATAGAAATTGCAAACACAGATGTATTGTTGACTTGTATTTCTATGCATCCTTCTAGGCCGTGGAGTGGAATAACACGTGTTCAAAAAGAGGCACTTGAAAATACAAACCTTCTTATCCATCCATGCTGTAACTTGCTTTATTTCAGCATAGAAAACATTTGAAAGAGATTTTGGTAGAGTATCAGTCAAAGTAGTTGAAGAACTTGGAAATGAGTCTTTCATGAACACTGACACTTGCTGGTAATGGGTAGCATACTGCAATAAAGTGGAAAACCCATTGAGGGAAGGTGGGAATATCTGCTGAGAGGTCTCCCTTAGGCTGTTGGTGTGTGTCCTTGAATAAGTCAGTCAAACTGCTCTCTGATCAATCAGGATTGGTCATTGAAGAGTCCTCAGTGACAGACTGGTTAGGCACAAGTGTTTCAGCTTTTTTGGGGTGCTG
This sequence comes from Fringilla coelebs, assembly GCF_963513975.1. Lineage (NCBI taxonomy): Eukaryota > Metazoa > Chordata > Aves > Passeriformes > Fringillidae > Fringilla > Fringilla coelebs. The sequence goes on from NC_140028.1 coordinate 56,092,140, forward strand.
ACAGGCAAATCGAACACTAAGGGTGGAGGAAATCTCCCCTTTTCACAAAATACATACATTTTCATTTTGGTGTAAACCATAAGAGGAATAAAAAGTGCTTAAAAGAGTTTTCATTTTTCCTGTGAAGGATCCAAACCAATCCAGTCTTATGTTTAGACTTTTATTTCTTAGTTAAATGTATTAAACATTGTATAGTATGGCCACTGGGGAAAAAGAAGCTGTAAAAAAAAAGCCAGAAAACAGAATTTGTGTGTCAACAAATATTTGGTTTTCTTGCCATAGAATAAATCCCATGCACAGAAAATTAATAGTTTAAAAGATGCATTGCAATTTTCAAGGGGAGGGGAGGGCAACTGAACAAAGAATCAAAGTAGCTCCTAGAGACCTGTTGGTGATTTCTAATGAAGTTACACCTTCACATATTGCAGTCAGGCGATGGTAGGCCTGGGGAAAAGTTTACATTATGTGCAAGACAGTTACCTGTTTTATTCAGCTGCTTTAATTCTAGTGGCAAAATAAACATTACTTGTGTCTGTTCCGTCAGTTGTACCTACAACTGTTCACCAATTTCTTGAGCAAAGTAATTATCTAGCCAATATCTACTAAAGGTCTGTCATTACTGAACAAGTTGATGCAAAAATCAGAGAATTGGAAAATTCAAATTCTATTTGATAAGCAAATGAAAAGGAGTGACTTGAGAGAGAGCAGTAATAACCCAGAAGGACCAGTGGCTCCTCTCTGGTCATGTATGTATCTCTACTTCTGTGGTACCAGGCCTCTGGGAGTTGAAAATAATCCAAAACTTTCTATATTTTATAGGATTTCTCTGATTAAATTACGGAGTAATTACACATCTTCTGAGATATAGCTCAGCTATTGGGATAACTTTTGATCAACAGTTAGTTGGATCAGAGTTTTGTTGACTAACTAGTTCTTCACTTTCTGCTATCAGTAGAAGCATTCATAAGATGGTTCAGTGACTGTAGGCTCCAGACTACAGGGAATATCAATAGACTTCCAGTAGTTATAGTGATGGATGCCACTATATGAATACACATCCAAACAAAACCCACTATTCCATCACAAACAGAGGAAGTAAAATAGGAAACAGAAATCCCATGCTTCGTAAAGTTCCACAGTTGACCCACTGCAATTTTACTGTTCATTTGTCTGATGCCATCAGATGCAGAACATAAGTAAAGTTTGGCAGAAGTTCAAGGGGCATGGATTTTAAATTTGTACAGGCTCTCTAAATTTCTTTGAATACACTACAAAGAATGATAACACATAATCAAAATCATAACTGAAGGGATAATAGAATCTTTTCACCTACAGGATATTCTTCATCTGTGCACAGGCTGCATGCATTCTCCAGTGTAGAGAATTATTTTAATTGCTTTTGACAAATTAAGATGCACTCTTTCATTGAGTCAGTTAGCTGCAGCAGATTGGCTGAAAATGACAGACGACATGATAATGATAGCTAAGAAATTAGGCATATGAGAAAGGTTCTTTAAAACATACCCTGTAACTACTTTGTGTCACCAGCCTTTTTTGTCAATATGAGATTCATTAATCAACACAGACACAGAGAAACATCCTTAATAAATGAAAAGTGTGGAAGCTACCTGTTCCTCCAGAACTCTATAGGACTGTTAAGAGGTAAAGGAAGAATCTATTTCCTGTTTTAAATGAGAGCAGATGTACTTTTTCAACAGTTAAGTATGGTTAGGAGTCACCTTAACTGAAATCTCAAGAGTCTGCTTACTTCTTCTCCCTTGTTCTACCTAAATTTGTCTGGAAATACTAAGTGAAATCTAGAGACATTCTGAAATTCTTGCATGTCAAAACATTCTCTATTCTTGTTATGAGCTGACAAGAGGAACTTCAGGTGCATTGATCCATGGGGTTCTTTCAGACAAGATGGAGTAAAGTCATAAAAAGAGAGAAAAGGGCACAGGTCCTGTGCAAGTTGCTTAACATTACAAGGCAGAACAGAGAGAATGAGACTATCTATTTGACCTTCTACTGCTTTCTGTCTCCTCATCTCTGGTAATACATATTTAAATATTTTTATATATGTAATGTGTTGTTGTGGTTTAACCCCAGCAAGAGCCAAGCCTCATCTAGCCACTTTCTCTGCCACTGGTGGGATCAGGGGAAGAAGAGGAAGATTAAAAGCTGGAAAATTCATAGGTTGAGATAATGGCAGTTTAATAGGAAAAAAAAATGTCCATGTAGGCTAGCAAAGTGAAACACTACTTCCCATAGTCAGACAGATATGCAGCCACCTCCAGGAGAGCAGGGCCCCATCATGTTCAGTAGCTATACAAGAAGAAAAATATCATCACTCCAAATATCTCTCCCCTCCTCCTTCTTCCCTTACTTTATATCCTCACTTTATGTATTATGAGCATGATGGAATGGAATGGGATGAGTGGGATGGAATAACCCTGTGGTCAGTTTGGGTCACCTGTCCCAGCTGTGTCCCTCCCAACCTGCCATGCACCCTCAGTCTCCTCACCAGCCTGGCCATACAAAAACAGAAAGGACTTCCCTCTGTTTATGACTTGCTCAGCAATAACCAAAACAGCTCTTTTATCAACCCTGTTTTCAGCACAAGCCTCGACACTGGACACCACAAAGAAAACCAACTCCAACCCAGCCAAAACCACCACATATATGCACACATATATTTTCTCTCTAGCATGAGGAAGTTTTCAAGAAGAATTTCAAGAAGCCCAAGTGAATTAGATTTTTGAAAAGAATGTAAATGAATCAAGCATTCTCTAATTGCAGATGTAGGAAAATGTGAGTTTAATCTAACAGACAAAATAATTTCTAGGGTAAGTATCTGGAAGCTGATGCTGGAACAACGATCTTGCTTTCTGTTAATAAGAAACTTAAACACAGAAAGAGCATACCAACTGCAGTGAATTTCCCTTCAGGTGAGTATGGAGAGAAGACTGTGTGAGAAAGAGGTAAAATGATAAATCCTGAAGCTTCCTTGACTGCAACTAAACCGGAATGGAGAGCATAGTCATTTAGCAGGTCAAATTACAAGCAGGACTGATTGGTTAAGGACCAGACAGGGGAGTCTTGTTAAATCTTTCTAGGCTGCTAAGGTAGGTGACACAGCACTCACAGACTGCTTAACCACAACAAAACCTCTTAGCATTAACACATTAAATCACTTGTGGTGTTTCATGGGAAGGCTGAGAATTTTCCTGCTGCTCGGTGACTTGGAATGCTAATGGATTCCTGGGAACTGATTTCCAGTGCAGGCATGCAACCAGCCTGAAGAAAAGTTGCTCTGAAATTTAGTTGCTGAACAGCTGTGGAAGGGGGTATATACTGAGCTCCATGTGTAGTACTTATCACATAACAAAGTGATGTACTGACTCACAGAAACCTGTTATAAATCACATTTATCAGGCACTTCTGCCCTAACTGTGTTTGCCGTGTAATTCCTTTCCACAATCTGTTCAATCATGAAATACCAGGTTGGAAGGGAAATTCAGGATCATCTGGTCTAACTTTTCTTGGCAAAAAACAGTATAGAGAAACTGGCCCAGCACCCTGTTCAGTTTAAGTTCCTTAAGCTCTTTTTCTTAAATTTCAGTGATTAAATCTTGTGGATTAATGGTTTACAAAGAAACAAATTTTATGCAATCATTGTGGGATGTAGTAAACTGTGGTGTAAAAAATGTGGATGTTTTGATGCAGGTTTGAATGACTTGAAAAATTATCCATGCCTTGGAAATAATCCAGCCATCCTTATCATATTCAAAAAAATCTGGGGGATAGTTTTTGTTAGTACCTTTACTCAAATCTACCGTATTTTCACTTCGTATTTCTGTCTTACATTTCAAGCAAAGTAACAGTCTCAGAGCCCAATTGGTCTCATCCACCAAATGGGAGAAAAAGAGACAGACCATAACTTTGCCAGCTCAGAGAGGACAACAAGGATCCAGCAACAATATATTCGGGCTAGGAATAAATTCAGAACCTTTCTGCCTGGCCAGGTTCCCCCAGATCCCAGCCCACAGCAGTGAAAAGATCAAGGGTGTCAAGCTTTTTCAAGAATCCAGTTGTGGGAGAAATAGAAACTTTTTTCTGCTCTGGCTGCTAACAAAAATCTGGTGTCAATACCTTTCTTTGATCCTGCTGTTGATTAAAAATAATTTTCTTCTGTAGACAACAACAACATCAACCAAAAAAAAAAACAAAAAAACCCCAAACCCCAAAAAAACCCCAAAAAACCCCCAAAAAACCCAAACCAAAACAAACCAAGCTAAACTGCACAAACTAGATTTTTTTTTCCTATTCTGGATCATTTTAATAAATCTTTAATAAAGACTAATCAAAGACTATTTAGAAGGCTGTAGAAACCAGATTGCCATTCTGATGTGCTACACATTTTATTAATACTAGTGATAAACGATCACTAGTGTTTTGATCAACAAAAAGAAAATAGGTGCTACAGGAAAGATAGACTTCTCAGTGAGAAGTGACTTGCACAAAATCACTAAGTCAGTTTGCTGTTACATCCAATCATAAACATAGGAATCATATAGGTAACCACCAGGAGCTGAAGGCACCTGCCCGAATTTCCAGTCAATGTGTTATGCTAGTCTTTCTCTCAGCATCAAAGTTTCTTATAATGAATGGGATAGTGTTTCTCCACTGAAATTTTATCTTGTTTCTTTTAAGTCAGCAGCAGAATTTTCATTCACTTAAGCAATGCAAATAGCAGGCTTGATTGTCCTAATTAAATTAGTTATAAGTACCAGAGTAGCACAATCTGACCTTCACATGTAAAGTGAATATATATGGGCTTTCCACAGATAAATTAATTGGAAGAATGATTAAGAGGAAAAATGGACTTAGCATACTTACATCACCCCTGCATTATGCTAATACTTAATATTACAGCAGTAGTAGAAAGCTTACCTATCATACTTACATCACCCCTGCATTATGTTAATGCTTTTTGCTTCAGCAGCATCAATCTGATGAGGCATTAACATGTTCTATCACTGAAGTGATGTGCAGTAGCACTAATGATATGCTAGTTTGAATGATTGTCAAAATGATACTGCTGTAATACTGCTATGTTCATGATTTGATCTAGTGTATTGCTGGAGAAACACCATGCTGATTTCATGCCAATGTAATAGATCATTATTTTCCTGTCACTATGAGGATACTGTAGAAAAAGAAGGAAAAATCCATAGAAAAAGAAGGAAGACAAATCTGACTGAAGAAATCTCTTACAGAAAAACTTCTTTAAGTATTCATTAAAATGGTGTCTTCTTATTTAGCCACAGAGCATTTAAGGAAAATAATCTTGCCATAATCAAGGATAGAAGCATATAAGATTCCTAAATTCCTTTTGCTAATAAAACAATAATAAATTAGAGGAATAGTGTTCATTTACATTTTTATTAGTCTACAAAGTGACCAAAAGGAGAATTGGAAGTACATGAGCTAGATTAGTAGAAACTGAGGCAGTCAAAGAGGGACCCCCAAAGACACCTAATGCATTGGTTCTTTGGACAGCACAAAGCTCATGTCCTTGGTGTGCAGGTGGATAGCTAATGACTGTCAAGAGACATTGCTCCTGGCCCCTTGACTCACACAATTTCTCTCTCCTTGAGCTCTCAATAAAGCAAAACAGCAATACGTTGTGATTCTTCAGATGCATACATAGGTGCATGGGAGGAGGATTAACAAAGGTCTCTGACTGTATTTGAAGTGAGTTGTTTGGGGACACTTTGAATTCCTCCAGGGAATGCTGACCCAGGAAAACCCTAAAGCTTTGGTATTTCCCTTTCCGGCCAGGAGCCCAAGGGCTTCGTATTCTTTGACAAGGAAAGTCTAGAGACCTGAATGACCTTTCTTGAGGTGATATCCACACAGGTTTTAAATTCAGGAAAGTGAAACTCCCTGGAGCTCCAAACTTGGGGCATTCTGAAATTCCTGGCTTCCCACGTCTGTATTTTTATAAGCAATTATCTGTCATGAATCACTTTTGTAATAACTTTTAGCACTACTTTTACCATCACTGCCTGTCAAAAAAAGTAAAGAAAAAAAAAATCCTCTTTTTAGATGTCCCTTCCCCAGATGAGCTCCCTATGCATGTTTAACATGCAAAAATCATTAAAAAGTCTATGACTTGCTGCTGACACAGTCATCTCTAGTGGAGTCTGCCTTAAAATTCAGTATGCTTACTTCTATCCTGTTGTAAGGGTAAATTCCAAAATAATAATAAGAAAATGAAAAGTAGGTATGATTGCAGTTGCTGGTACAGCTCATCAGGAACTAGTCACAACCTCAAGAGCTGCTGAAGCTCTGGAGGCCACAAGGTCACAAGCCACAAGCTGACCTGTTCAAAGCTAGTGACTTATAGTCCCCATTCTTATGATTTTTAAAAAAAAAATGAATCCAAATATGAGTCACTCTGTATAACAAAGTGTTTCATAGAGAAGAGAAGCTTTTTTCTCTTTCCAGGCCTATTGCTGCTTGAGTATGTTTGGGTTTGTGCTCTCTGTAACAGTTTTCTATAGTTTTATGCCTTTACTGAAGCCTTTCTTTTATAGCAACATGTCATTGTAGAGAATTTCATTTTAAAATATCATGAGTCTAAAGATACCATTCCTACTGCTACAGCCACTGCTATGGTGACCTGTGACCCCAGTTAAAGCTATTTTAGACTTTCTTGTTCCCTTGTAGCCAGAATGGATGTTAAGAGAGAGGAGCATTGTTTGTGATACCTTTTAACTTCTTTATTAAACACCTGTTTTTCAATCAGACCAAGAAGTACCTTTTGCTTCTATGGGGAAGTTGAGGTGGAGGTTTCCTAGAGTAATTGTGGAACTCATAGGAAGTCACTCTAGAGATTCAGGATGTGGGAATATTTCTATTTAGCAAGTAATCATCAATCACCTTCTGCTGTGCTGCTGGAAGTGACATTTTCTGTATGAGATGGGAAATTAATATCTTCATCATTTTGATATTGAACATTTTCAGGAACTTTCACAAAATTAACAATGTTAGTGCCTAGTTACTAGCCAGATTTGGAGTAGATAATTATGCCTTTCTAACACCAAATTAATTTTTAAGTTTCATCTATATACTTTTACTTGCTGATCTGCTTAAATGCTTCAGTAGTTGGCTGAGTGGTCATTGTGTTCCCTGCAAAAATGACCAGCTCACAGCAACTACAAATTGATACTTAATGTAATTCCATGAAGATTTTGCTTAAATTCTTTCTGCTTCTGAGGCTTGCCTAAGATTGTCTCAGATATATAGTTGAGCCTACGGACCATTTTAAAGCTGAGAATATTTTGCTTCAAACACTGGCTTATATTTCTACAGTACAGGTCCAATACATTTCTTTGTTTATCATTCCTGTTTAGAACATTAAAAACAATCAACAATATCCCTCAGAAAAAAGTGTAAATATTTGACACAGTAATAGTAAAATTTGCCATGCCCTAGGTTCTTTGGAAAGGTCTGTGAAAGATTTTCTGACAAATATATTGTTGTATAAATCTGTACTTATTCCTGAAATATGACTTCTGCTGTTTTAAAAAAAAAAGGATAAGGATGAAGCAGGAGGTTCATGCTCTTAGTATCTCCTGCCTCATATGCTGTCACATATTTGGCTGCTTGAATTAGTGGTACACACATCAGTGGGGATCCCAGCCCAGAGTAATGCGTTCATTTGATCTCTGCAATTCCCACTGCTCACACAGGATGCCTTGACTAGAATAAAGCCTCACAAAAAAACTGTGTGCTGTGGTTTAGCTATAAATATAGCACTGTTGTTACTTGTGTACAACTTTCTTTATCACAAAACTGAGCAGACAGCTTGGCAGTCTAGGAACAGTGCATTAGGTTGTTATACAGAAATCCATGTGTCATGTGTTCCTTACTAAAATAAAGCTATTCATTCCTTCTACGGCCAAACAAGGAATTTATTAGTGGAAAATAATTACTTTAAAACTCCTCTCCCTGTGGGCAATCTCTGTCTCTCACACATTCACAGTGGAGTTTTTCTCCAGAGCAACCAATACCTTGGTCTGCTTTCCCACTGCAAAATAGTAGGTGTATCTTCATGCTTTGAAACTGAGTGTAACACTGAGCTTCTGTGTGCAGTCTGCAGATGTTCCATCTACAGCAAGAAGGCAAACAAGAAAATCATGACAGCTACGTCCAACCACAAATCTTTCAGATAGATAAGGTCTGTGCAAAAAGAATGCTCTGAATAAAAAACAAAAAAGAAACAAATCAAAAAAAGTGACATGCCTTGCATTATACATGAAGGACAAGAACTCTTCAATGTTTCTTTAACCATATATTCACTCTTTACCAACTGGTGATAGTGGTTGCTCAAGGAAGAATTTTAGACCAGGACAAGTATATAGTGATACTTTCCAAGTGTGTTCTCCATAATTTTAGTCTGCAAGTTAGTTTTGCATTTTTGTAATTCAGGCTCAAAAATGTTTCAATGAAATCTTCCTGGGCCTGAAGGGAAAGGGGAGAGTATTTCTAATGAATACTTATCAGAAAAAAAAATAAAATTAAGAAGAAAAATACCCCCCTAACATCCCCATCTGCCCCTCCAAAAACCCCAGCCAACCAAACCAATCAATATCCAATAATGAAACACCCAAGATTATATAACAGCAATGAAAGATATCAGGGTAAGTGTAAACCTAAATATTGTCACTTTTTTGTAAAATAGGAAAGGACTGAGGAGAGGGATATTCTGCATCCAAATGCTTCTGAATCCTCCACAGATTCCCTTTTTAGGGAAGAGTCCTTGCTACCTACAGCACCATTTTCCACAGTAGGGGAAACAACATTTGCTGCTTCCCTAATTCAACAGGCAGAAATAAGGAGTTGCAATAACTGAAAGAAATTAAAAAGGACACCACAAGAAAACCAAGATGGAGTAGCAATTTAGTTCTGTAAAAATAGTCCACTTCCTTCCGTGGTTGTGAACTTAATGATGGCTATTTTACTATTCAGCTGTTTTCTCCATGCATGGAATATGATTCAAACTTTGAAGTCTTGGTGAAAAAAGCAGTATTTTTAAATTACCAGCGGATGTGACCCACCTTTCTTTCCTGATGCTGAATTTCTGAAGCAGGAATCTACAGGAAGCATGTTATTCAAAGCAATATTCTACTGTTATGAAAGGAAAGAGCCAAACCTAAATGTTTCCTCCAAGAACACAAACAAAATTATACCCACAACAAGCAGACTTCTAATGTTTGGTTATATGTTAAGATTTTCTTGCCAAGTTTTGTTCCTTCAGGAGACAACAAAATAATTGCTGCACATCAGCTTTCTAGTGCTGCTCAAACACAAATATCCCTGCAGCATGCTACTGTACAAATGATTTTGCAAACATTTGATGTATTTCTAACCACAAAAAAAATCCTAATTAATCAAGGAGAATTCTTGAATCAAAATTAGTGTAATTTATAAAAGGTATTTTTTTATATGTATATCCAGTTCCAGTTTTTTAAAAATATTTATTTTATTGTATTCAAAACAGTATATGCACATGTTTGCTTTAATTAAGGTAGCATTACATCTGTTTTCTAAAATTTTTGTGATGGTTGCTGCTGTAAAACTGCCCTTCCATACAGAGCACCAAGGGCATTTCAAGTTTATTGAGTGAACAAGCATAACAGGCTGATTTCAATGCATCGTTTTTACCCTTGTGAGGGAAGACATTACTTAAATTAAATGATGCTGACTGCCAATACCATGCCACAGCTCTTACATTTGTCTCAATGAATAAAAATGTTTGGTAATTCAGGGTGGATAATCTTCAGCATTGTTTCTAGTTACTGCAATTATTACCTAAAAAAATACTGGTCAAGTTCTGCTCAATCAGATTTTATGGCTCTCCTCGCTTGCCCTGTGGCTGCTGCTCTGCCTCTGAAGGTGTCGAGGTAGTGCGGGCAGCGCTTCCCAAAGTTTGGTGTGCAGGGACATCTAGCGGCACAAGGGTTACGGACCTGGCGGCAGGATGATTATCCCAGCGCCTGTGACTCCTGCAGGACACCCGGAGAGGGGCGACCAAGCGAAGGGATGCGAATCCTTCCCGCCTTTAGGGACTGTAAGGGAGAACCGGAGCGCTTGTGCTGTTAACGGCAGATCCCCTTCCACCAAACGGGAAGGTAACAGGGCAGAGCCATGCTGGCATTTCAGCCTGTCCTGTTGCTCTTGTTTCTTGTATCAGTGAGCAAGTCAACACATGGCACTGCTGAGACTGCAATCCAGGAGTGGTGTTATCTATCCTGGTGACAAGTGTCTGCTTTTCATTATTTTATGTCCTTTTCTACACAGGTTCATATCACCAAAATAACTGAACAACTTCCCTGAATTAATTTTAAAATACAACTAACATTTGTCATGCCTTTTTTTCCCCCTTTTTTTCTTTTGGAGCGAAACACTGACGGTGCAATGACTTCCAAGCAGGAAAAGTTTGTTTATGACTCTCTATTTGAATATATCTGTTACTAAACAATTGCACTACATGAAGCATAAAGGGGTGATTCATGTATCCTTAGTTTGTCAAGGTAGAAACAGGTGAGAATTTGCTCCTTTGAACTAGACTTTTAAAATAGTTCTGACTTCTCAAAGGCAGTACTTGATTTTACTGTAGATAGTTCTGTTATGCTGAAAGAACAGAAGTGTCATTTGTGGACATCAGTGGTTGCACATTTTTTACATCCGATTGCAGCTTACTACAAACAAACCCCACTGACATAAGGTGTCTTTCTGACTTCAGTGATAACCTGGTTTTAAATGAATATGGAACATACCCTGGGGCATCAAATTATGCTAAGCCTTTTCACTGTAGGAAATTGTAGGAACAAAGAAGGAAAAAAATAGACATAATATATATTCATGTGAGCATATCAAATATTTGGACTGATTTGAAAAAAAATGTTCAGCAATGAAATATTCATTATAAGCACACAGAGAGTGTGAGAAAGAGAGAGAACACGTAGTTTCTTATGACCATCTCCTTTATGTGTACCAAATAATTTAGGCTACATCAAAAGATACTACTAAAGATATGATTTTGAAAGTCTATTTATATTATTAACAGACTTTCCTTCTGCCATGCAAACTTTTCTGTAATCAAAAAAGTTTGGGAATGTTAAAATGTAAAATTATAGGAAACTAAAGGAATTAAAATGGAGATAAGGGCCTGCACAAACTGTACTGATTTCTTCTAAATTTACTGAGATTATTTTACTGAGTTAAAAAAATCAGGAAAAGAAAATATTTTGGGTTTTTGTTTTTAAAATTTTATTTTCCAATTGCAAAAAAATATAATCACCATTGTCCTGTGAAGGTTAATTGTTATATTACATAGTAAAAGGCTTCCAATCAAATTATGTTTATCAGTTCTGATTATCATATTTTCAAAATGCTGATATTATTTGGGAAGATACATCAGAAATTATCTTCAAAATGTGAATCAAGAAAACCAGTCCCTAATAAATCTACGGTTCATAAAAATCCATAGTATCTCCAAATTCCAATATTTCACCATTAACATTCTTGGGTTGGTTTGGCACCGCCTAGTTTTCGGTGGTGGGGGGGCCACAGAGATGGCTTGTGTGAGGAGATGATGGAAGCTCCCATCAGGTCTGGCAGAGCCAATCCCTGGCAGCTCTGAAGATGGACATGCCTCTGGCCAAGGCTGGGCCAGTCAGAGATGATGTAACACCACTGGGATAACATATGTAAAAAGAAAATAGAGCAAAAGTAGTGATGTAATCTTCATTCTGGCCAGAGAAGAGGAGGAGGTGAGAACGTGTGAGGGAAACAACATGGAGACTCCAAGGTCAGCGGAGAAGGAGGGCCAGGAGGTGCTCCAGGTGCTGGAACTGAGATTCCTTTGCAGTCCGTGGTGAGACCATGGGGAGGCAGCTGTGCCCCTACAGCCTGTGGAGATCCATGGGGGATGCAGAGATCCACAGACAGCCCTTAGGGATCCACAGGGGATACAGAGATCCACCCACAGCCCATGGGGATCCATGAGGGATGCAGAGATCCCCCCACAGCCCATGGGGATCCACAGGGGATGCAGAGATCCACCCACAGCCCATGGGGATCCATGGGGGATGCAGAGATCCACCCACAGCCCGTGGGGATCCATGGGGGATGCAGAGATCCACCCACAGCCCATGGGGATCCACAGGGGATGCAGAGATCCACCCACAGCCCGTGGGGATCCATGGGGGATGCAGAGATCCACCCACAGCCCTTAGGGATCCACAGGGGATGCAGAGATCCACCCACAGCCCATGGGGATCCACAGGGGATGCAGAGATCCACCCACAGCCCATGGGGATCCATGGGGGATGCAGAGATCCACCCACAGCCCGTGGGGATCCATGAGGGATGCAGAGATCCACCCACAGCCCATGGGGATCCACAGGGGATGCAGAGATCCACCCACAGCCTGTGGGGATCCATGAGGGATGCAGAGATCCACCCCCAGCCCATGGGGATCCACAGGGGATGCAGAGATCCACCCACAGCCCGTGGGGATCCATGGGGATGCAGAGATCCACCCCCAGCCCATGGGGAAGGTGCCCATGCTGGAGCAGGTGGATTCCTGGAGGAGGCTGTGATCCACTGGGAGACCCGGTGCAGAGAGGGCTCCTGCTGCTTCCAGGCTGGAGCAGCCTGTCCCTGGAGGAGTGCCCCCCATGGAAGGACAGACCCACACCATGGCAGTTTTGGGACGGCTGTGTGCCCGTGGGAGGGACTCACGTTGCGGCTGCTGTGGGAACGATGCTGCTCACGAGAGGGGACCCACGCACACCTGGGGAGTTCAGGGAGCACTGTCTGCCCTGGGAGGGACCCCACGGGGCAGCAGGGAAAGGATTCCTCTGCCAGAGCAGGGGAAGGAAACCTCGGTGATGAACGGACCAAACCCCCATGCCCTGTCTCCCTGCGCTGTCAGTGGGAAGGAGAGAGGGACTGGGGGGGAGAAAGGTGTTTTAAGGGCTTATTTTACTTCTCATGATCCTTCTTTGATTTTGTTACTAATAAACTCACTTTAGGTCTCTAAGATGAGCCTGTTTTGCCCTTGGAGTGTTTTCTCCAGGTCCTTATCTCAACCCATTAACCCTTTTTTCCCCTATGCCCAAGTGTGGCACGGGAAAGTGAGTAAGTGGGTTCCATGGGTGCCTGGCATTTGGCCAGTGTCAAACTGTGACAATTCCTAATATTTCTTTGTTGGCTCTGGTTATGAAAAAAATTAATCCTCTAATTTTAATACAATAATGAGTATTCAAGAGCTCCATCTTTCATATTCAAACAACCGTCTTTCTCCTTGACAATTCATGATACACCTGACATCCACAGGCAAATGTTTTATTCACATGAAGAAGAAATGTCTCTGACAGCTGATTATGCTATCATATTTTCCCCTGTAACTCAACTTATCAAAACATTAGCCAGCATTCTTGTGAATCACCAAGGCAATATTCACCAGATGTATTATCTGCAATAAACTAATTTTGGATAATAAACTAGAAAATACTTCAGGGGAATTAGGATTGTGACTGCTGTTTCACTCACATGAGTGATATTCATATCATTAATATGAATAGTCTATGAAAATAGTATATGATATGAAAATCCAGTTTTTAGAACTATAGGAAAAAGTGGATAATGGCCAAGAAATCCAAATTAATATGATATGAATATGAATGGTATGATATATGAATACGAAATTCAAATGAATATGATCAAGAACTGTGCCACATGTAGTTTAGCTAATTATTTAACTACGTTTTCTACACATATGCAATTGAGCAGAGAGCTCCAATCAGTAATGTATAAAACAGATTCTCTTCTGATGCTTGGAGCTGAGAATCACCACTGCTGTCCACATTACTGGGAAGAGAGGGTAATACAAAACACTAAAAATTTTATTTTTGCTTAAGTAACATTTTAATTTGTACAGCGATGCAAAGATTTAACAGTCATTTTCACTCCCATGTGATTGAGTAACTAAGACATATGCAATATTCAAATGATGGACAGATGTTGGGTGAAGCAGCTCTGTTGCAGGAAAATGAACAAGTTGTAACCAAGAATTCTTCCTCCATATTTGAGCGAGGAAAAGCAGCCATTTATTCTAGCTAAAATGTACAGATCCCTGGGTGCAACAAGTACTGTCCATCCTATCCCACTGCTCTTCCTTCCCCTTCTGGGCCTGGGGAGGGAGGTCAGAGCCACTTCTGCTGCCCTGTGACTTCAGGTGAGGTGTGGGATTAGCTTCCATGGGTCTCCTCCTCCCTGGAGCTCAGCCCTTTCCCTTAGCCCTGGCCCTTGTCTGGGCTGTGCTATGGGATACATGTAGGGATACACTTTGTGATCCTTGCCTTCCTGACTTGCCCTCAGACATCCCTTGGATAGTCCTGGGACAGCTCTGTTTGGACCTGCCCTGCTGTCCTCGATAAGGGCTGCAGGACTGTGTTCCATGCCAGGACTCTGCAGCACCCCATGCAATGTGTGTAAGTGTGCACGTGCCTGAGAGACAGGGTAAGAAGGTGACACAGAAATACTGCTGACAGCAATTCTCTTTACCTCTGATGAACAAGTCTGAGCCACTGGGAGGAACTTTGGTAATTCCTGTCAGCAGCTGATGGGGAAAGTGAAAAATCAACTGTTTCTCCTGTCTCTGCAGAAGCCCTTGGGCAAATGGCTAAAGAGTCATAAATGGAGAAGCTAGGAATGAAAATGTTCAGAACTTCCAAAATTCCTGTTTTGACTTTTGTTAAGTTTTTTTTCTCAGTTAAGGAACAATAATTTAATATTGCTTCCTTCCCATGGAGCAAATTTCTGCACAGCTTTACTCTTTGCCTAATCTTTATTAAAAAACCCAACCCCCAAATTCTGAAATTCAAGCCCAGACCTCTGAATGCAGTCATCATAGCTCTTTGCTGTTTGATTAAATGAATCATGGCTCTTGCTTCAGTGTGAAGTATGAATAATGAGCAATTATTTCCTAACATCATCAGCTATGTAAAACAACTTACGGGTGTGGATGGTATGGGAGAAGGGTATCCCAAGACACTCAGCACTGGCCTGGTTTTACTCTGACTGAAGCTAGTGAGAATTTTCCAGAGTTTAACAAGAGCATCAGTCAGCTAATATAACTTCCTTTTAAAAATATTCTCCTTAGTGCTTCTAAGCTGCTTTGAAAGTCTGAAATGAAAAAGCCCTTTAGAAGTTCAAAATTGCTGTATTATCATTATATTGAGATGAGTTTACTCTGTAAAAAAAAAAAGTGTTTAAAAGAAACCCTGTTTCTCCCTGTTCCAGAGAAGAATGGTATAAGTAAAGTTTAATTTAAAAGTCACAGGTTAATATTTCTGGTTTTAGAGAAAATGAGGTATTACACATTATTCTTTATTTTGCATACAGAAAAAAAAGAACTTGCCATCTGATATAAACTTCTGAACATAAATGCAGCTCTTTTTTTCTAAACAAAGTAACGAATATACTTAGAAATAAAAATATTTTTTCTATGATGGTTAGAATAAATGTCATGCTGTAATTTCAGAGATGATCAAAAAATTAATATTAATACATAATGTCGAAAACACCATTTGGATTTCTGAATAATATCTGAAGAAAGCACAAGGAAATATTTCTTTCATCTGTAATGGGCCTTAGAGAAAGTATTTTAAAAAATCTAGGAAGATGGTTGAAGGTCAAAAGAAATTAAAGGCTGAGCTTTGAGATACTGCAGGTCAATATGATTGAATAATAAAACCCTCTTAAATATAAGAAAATATTAATCTGAGGTGCACTTCCTTGGGCTTCTTCTCAAGTTATAGCTATTTTCCATAACACTATTTCCAAGCTAAAAGAAAATCTGCTGTTAAATTTGTGTTTGCTAATATGATAGCCAGTAACCTTAGGGCTGGATGGGAAGGAGAAAATTGCATAATTCCAGGGCTGCTCCCTTTTATGTGAAAGGGAACTATTTTAGAGGGCTGCTGGGTGTAATCCACTCTTAAAACACTTTCATTTGGGCATCCTTAATTGCACTCAAGCACTGCAAGCAGTTATTTATACTCAATTTTTATGAACATGTAGTTTAATCATGAGCTAACAGCCATAATAGGTAGCTTAGACTAGCATGCCACGTGAGTATGCTCACTGCTTTCAGTGCAGGCAGCTAATGAGAGTCACTGCAAGCCAAAGAGGTCATGAAGATGCAGGTGTCTGTAGTTCCACAGTATAGACAGATCATCAATATTGCTGAGTTTTTGTCTTCCAACTCTGACTTTTACTCAGGATGAGTAATAGGATAGATATTTCAAAAATTACTTTTTTTTTTCTGAAATCCTGATGTTAGTAATACCAGCTTAGCAACTTCACTTGTGTCACTATGTTGGCTTTCTCTGTTTTTTTTCTCTTATCTTGAATGTTTTAATTTATGAACAGTCAATATCATAACTCATTATTTCTTCTAGAATTCAGATCATTTACAATTAAGGCACCTATATCTTTGTAGATTCCAATTAAGTAGGGAGAATGTCAGGAGGGGGACACAAGTTTTGAAAACCAAAGTCACTTATTTAGTAGGATAAAGTTATCCTACTAATGTTTAATGTTATTAAATTGTACAAAGGAGGCGGAATAAGACCTTGCCATACTTCCTCAGGAAATCTGAGCTCCTCCTCAAGCTTGAATGACCATCAGCCTCTGCAGAGAGTGGGAAAATGCGAAAGAAGATAATGGGAGAGGATTACACCTTTGTTAATATAGCCCTTACGTTTTTAATTAGCAACAGCAGAAACCTCTCTAAAGTTATCTGTCATCTCTTACCACTCCTTTTCTTCCCTGGTAGCAGGAATGAGAGTCGTCTTCTTGTCTCCACAGAAGTTTTAGAAGACACTACAGGTTATTTAAAATATGCCTGTCTCCTCAGAGCCCTCTTCTGCCACCCACAGCTATTCCAGCTTGTACCCTGTACTTTCCATTGTTCCCAACTAATTACTCTTACCACACTGGAAATCAGCTGATCTTCCTCTCACCCACAGATATTTCCTGTGAACTGCATTTTCCCTCTGTAACTGATCAACTGTTGTAAGGACCATCATAAAAACGGAGCCATCAGGTCTTGTGAATATATTTCCAAGTTCCAATAACTGATCAGAGGTAAGTAAATAAGATGTCATTGTGCCGCCAAGACTTTATAATCAATCAAAGGGAAAGTTAAGTATGATGGAGCCCAGTAACACAAAATCCAAGATTTATTTACTAAGTAGGATGAGTACAAGAGTTAGACAACAATTCCTATTCTATCTCAGATATGCACACACATAAGCCTGCTTAGGCTGCCCACATCAGACAAGGTGTTCAATCCAGCTGTGATCAGCACCATGGTCTCAAGGGCACAGGACAGATGTTCAACCTTCCTGAGATGTCTAAACCCTGGATGGCAAAGTGAGTTCAGCCTTTGGCAGTGATGAACACATTCATGGGTGTACTTTCCCCAAAATGAGCTACTGTCTTCACTATTTATTGGTTTATATTCTAAAAATTTCTGTGTTAGCCACCAGAAGCATAACCCAAGGCCAATCTCTTGCCTTTCTCATGTTGTAAGTGTCACAACCCATTGATAGGAAGTGTGATCTTTGTTATGAATTCTCATCAGGCTGAACAAAGACACAAGACGCGTGTCAGGGAGCTCTTACATTTTATTGTACTGTCACCTTAATGCTGGCAACCAGTCCACATTTTATACTCAAGAGGTAATATCTAACAATTCCTCAAATTCTTACAGTACATTTTCACAAGAAAGGTGCCTGAAAAACTTAATTTTTTAATGGTATGAGTTCTTAACTCCCACAACAATCTCGCCAAAGGTACTGGCTAAAAAGCCGCAACATACTTCTACATTTGCCCCATTCCCACAACAGACTTCAGTAGGGGGTAGAAAATTATGGTTGTGCTCTGCCCAGGCAAAGGAAGGGGGGAGAGAAATACAGACAGAAGAGGGAGAGACATGACAAAAAACCAAAAAATATCACCAGTCCTTCAGGTGCCATATTGGTCCTGCCCCTGGATGGTCTGGATATGAGGCATCAAGACAAAGAAAGTGAAAGAGAAACAGGAAAAAGAGAGTGGGGGGGTCCAAATCCATTTCCCTCTGTAGTTAACCTGGCACACGCCTCCTACGTAAACTGGATTTTTTTGTACTGTTTTGTTCATGCATACACAGCTCTTTGTGCCCTCCTCCAGGCAGTGAGTCCAGGCAGAGGACTGAGTGTCAAGATGTAGCAGGAAGTTGACTCAGAACAGTGTTGTGCCAGTTTAACAGGACCCTCTCTTCCAATCCCATATATCCAGTGTGACAGTGAGAATGCATGACAGAAAATACAAAGTCCTTTACACTAAGTCACTTGCCTGTTGATAACTAAATCACTGCCATCTTCTGGGGCCCTACCCTAGATGTATTACATGGATGAAAACCTGTTAGCACTTTATCTATGCATCTTTCTTTCCTAAATTATTAGAGAAAGGTGGCTATAGTCCATCTCTTTAGGGTAAGCCTTCTCCATAATAATAATCTGTGCTTTATTAGTGATCCCAGCCCAATAATTTAATGTGATAGAGCTGGACAGATATAGCCAAGGTCTTATTTAAATGATGTTTTTTTTATAGGCTTTACCCTATGACATTCCCTGTCTAATTAATGTCATCTCCATTTATCTCTTCTTCCTCTTCACACAATGAGCTACATCTGCAAGCATAATAGGTGTCATAGGTGGTAGTTTTTGTTTCATTTTTTTTAAGAATAAATTCAAACAATATAGAGAAAGCCTAAATATCTGTTCAGATTTTAGTGTAATGGATACACATGACTGAAAATAGATATCAGTTCTTAAACAAGTACTAGCACTGAAAATTATCCCAGGGTGAAGGCTACCACCTGCAAAAAGAAAAGATAAAATATTTCTCCTCACTTTTTCCTAGAAGGCAGAAATATTTGTTGTCCTTTGAGTTCAGGGGCATAAGGAAAGTGTCAGAAAATTATGAATGTCCAGTTATCCTAGTCTATTTAATATATAAAATTATAACCTTCATCAAATACAGAAAAACAAATTATTGAAATATCAACACTATTAAATGAGATCAAAAGCCATATCCTGGTAACTGGTGTCTTGGTAAATTATACCCCCTGTAAAAATTAAGAAAAGGGTTAGGCATCTATAATCTAGTGGGTGGGAGAATGTTAGAAGGACAGAATAGGCAACAGTCAGTCCTTATAGCTATGAATTTAGAAATATCTCTTTCTGTGCCTAGCAGTCTTCTTACCATTTTTACCACCATTTCATAGTCCTTACCCCTATTCACTCACTCAGAATTATCTGCCTCATCATTAACGCTTCTCATCTACCTTGCACTCATGTTTTTTAACTCATTTTTTGGTTTTCTTGTTTTTCCTCATTTCTCACCTCTAATCAGTAGAAAAGCATAAAGAACAGAAGGCAGAAAAAAGCGGTTCTGTTGAGCTTAAGAAAGAGCACACCACATCAAGGTGAACTTCTGTGTTCTCTTCCTGAAACTGCATACTAACAGATGTTGAGAAAAGAATATGAACAGGACAATAAAACTACCTCAACACTACAATTGCATTGCCTCAATGTATTTTCTTTTTAGAAGTGTAGAAGTACCCTGCATTCCTTAAGCAGTGTTAACCTTTTACTGTCTGCAGCTGGTTCTAAGGTTGTGTGAACAAATTTTCCCCTTTTTTGTTTTTTATTGGTTTGGTTTGGTTTTGATGGGTTGTTTTTGTTTGGTTTTATTTAAGCCTTGAATTGTATATTAATAATGTACAAAAAAGAATAATTTACATGCTACATGGAAGCTAGAAAAAAATAATGAGGAGAGAGGGCTTCAGCTACTATGATTAAGGATGTAGGAAAGAATTTAGGGAAAACCATGTGACTGTAATTTCTAGTCTGCTGATAGTTTCTTTGTTGGTGGTGATTTTTTTTTCCTTATTCCTAAGACCTCCCTTAGTTTTAATACATGTCTGGAAAAGCAATCTGGGGTTGAACTGGCAAAATAGTTGAAGAAGTTTGTTCTTGCTATTTATACCCATCTAAATTCTATTTTGCATCTGTCTTCACATTCCTTCTCATTTCAGAAGGCAGTAACTATTAATAGACGTGCATGACACATGGGTAATCTCTTCTGAAGTTAACACCTTAAATTCACTGCAAAATGAAATTACCATTTATAACAGTTAACTCATGGCTACAATTTCATTAACTTCTGTTTTAATTAATTTCTTAACATAATTTTCATAAACTTCAGAAATTTTAATCTAACATGTCTAGCTGTTTTTTTTTTCATGGCATCAGGAAGTTTGTTTTGCTTCATCTACAGTACAAGTACTCTACTGAGTACATGAAGGAGAAAAGAGATTCTCTATTTCAGCACTCATAGTAGTTGAAATGTTCCAAATTTGCAAGTATATGAAATGAGACCAAGTTATTCTGTAGTTGGTGACTCCTGTCACTGATAGCTTGAAATTCAAGTAGTCTTTCTCTGACTAACGTATGTTAAGATAAACAGTTTCCTCTTTTTCTTTTTTTTTAATTTGTTTTCAGAATTTCAAAAAAAAAAGAAAAATAGGAAAAAACACAAGAAAGAAGCATCAGATACCAAAAGTAATGAAACAAAAGCAGGTTAATTTTTTTTTTCTCTTCAGTATAATTTAATTTTTTTATGTAGAATTTTTTTCTCCTTTTTTAAGCATTAGACATCTTCATATGTATTTTTCATTTTGAAATCTCGGCTAGCAGAAGCATCCCACAACTGAGAGGGACAATGCCACATTGATTTTCCTATTTTGAGATTTAAGAAGCCTAAATATTGTTTTGAACTCAATTGTTTATTTCAGGGAGCCCATACTGACAAAAGGAAACCTTCAATTTGTACTTCAATTAGAAAATTCCAGAGAAAGCAAGCTGAATTTCAAGGTTATGACTGCAGTTTTGTTGCAATCCAAATGAATCTCATAGAAACTCATGAGTACTACTTTCCAATAGATATAAAAATATATCATTCATTAAGATTTAATTTTTTTTTTAAAGTTCATAAGTTTGCAAGTATTAAAATTTATTTGAGACATGCTGCATTCACACTCCCACAGAGACTTGAGTGTATTTATTTAATTCTTCTATTCACTTAAGACCACCTGAGAACTCTCCTTCTGCATGCTTTGCAGAGGGTATAGTGATAATATATTTTAAAATCTCAGTAGTGACTACAAACAGTTTATAAGACTTTGAAATTAATGATCTGAAGCTGAAATTCTTAGATTCAACCATGTTAATATTTATTCATACCTTTCATGCCATCATTAATGCATTGGAGCACATTCAAACTAATATCAAGCTTCTAAGATTCAGCTCATGAAGAACTAATAAGAAAGTCAGACTTACTCTCATTGGAAATGAAGAAACCTTGTGATGTCCTAATTAAAGTGCTGCTGTTTCAAAGATGGCAAATAACACTGATCCAAGTAAGGATTAATAGTTGCAAAGAACATCATGATCTCAAAAAGTAGTTAAAATCCATAAAGCAATTATGTAAAACATTTTCTTCCTTCATATGACAATGTTGTACTTAGGAAATAAACAAAAGGTGTATTTTTACATCTATATTCAGAAAATGTTCAAGAATTAAAATGATAAAAAATTTAGGTAGGGTTTAGTTTAGTTGTTTTTTGTTTGGTTTTTTTTCCAAATAACCAATAAAAAAAAGAAAGTTGTTAATCTTAGTTATGTACTGAAAATTGCATAAGCAGATTCTGGTGCTCCTTTAGAGTTTTGCTGAAGAGAGCATTCCAGGGCTGATGCAGGCTGAGCAGATGATTGTGGAAACACCCACTTTTCAGAAAGGTATCAAAGTATTTTTAATTTAGCACAGATCTTTTTGTAATAATGGATTTCAGGTACCTAAAATATGATTAAATGTTCCTTTCATGTTTTTCTTCCCATAAGTCTGAGAAGCAAGTCTTGGGATGTTTCTATCTTAAAGCCTTGGGATAGGAATGAGGGATTGGTGACACATCTTGGATATTGTTATGAAATTTTTAGATTGAGAAGATAGCTCAGTATTCTTTCAAGAGTTTAATGACATCACAAATTCTTCCAGGTAGTGCTCTTAACATGTTAATGACCATATTTAAACTAATTAATTATCAATATAAATGCCCCTAAATTGTAGGGAGGTGGCTTGTCATTTCAAAGAGCTGAAAAAAAAATATCAGCTAGGACGTACAAGTTCAAAATGGTCTTAAACCACGAAATTATTTCAGTATCACACAAACCAGCTATATACCACTTTATTTTATAGGTGAGAAAGTTCAACATTAATTTTAGATGGAATTAGCTTTATCAGCAATAAGAATACTGCAGATTACTTCACCTGGGCAACTTTGGCAAGGGCTTCAATAGCAAACCTGGTGGGTCAATTAAATGTAAGTGCTACACTGAACCCGTCCTTTGAGAGAGGAAATCCTATTGAAGAGCAATTTCTCCAATACAATGAAAATGGAAAATTGATTTGCAGTCTAAATGTGTCAGTTCTTATAAATAGAGTTATAACGAGGGTCTATAGAATGTCGGATAAAGAAGCAGAGGACTAAATGGGGGAACAGATAACGCTTCAGTATAAATGAAGTATAATTGTTCAATCGATAGTTTGCTTTAAAGGTGTAGGTAAGATTTCATTAGACATAGATCAAACAGGTGTCTCTTTGTACAGAGAGCAATGAACTGCAGGTTTATGGTGAGAAAACACTCACTCAGAAAAGAGTTAAAACGATTAAAAGCAACTAAAATGCACTGAAGCAGATCATGGTAATGAATAGTTTTTAACACCAGCTAAATAGTATCCTTTATCTTTCTTTCCCTCTCCCTCCCTGCCCTACTTCTGTGTCAGCAAAGGTAGCCACTGAGGTAGGTTGGTTGCTGCAAAAAGCTTTTCATTTCAAGTATTGTTGCAACATGGCAGGTGTCATTCTTTAAGTATGAAGCAGCTGCTGCTAAGATTAAAATCCATAAAATGAGTAGAGTCGTATTCAGGCTCAATGCACTGCATACAAATAGATATTTGCCTACAGGACCATTCCCCGAGCATCGATGCAAACATTTTTAACTGGTTTAAGCAACCCTCCTCCTGCTTTTAAGAGGTTCAGCAATCTAATCAGGGAGCAACAGCAACACTGTGATTTACAGCACATTTTAAAAAGCAAATGCTCAAACAAATAATGGGAACAGACAAGATTGCTCTCTATAAATACTCCAGGAATGAGCAGGGTAGTAAAATGCCCAGGAGGAGAAAAACATTTTAAACTAAAGGACAATGTTGGCAATTGGCAATATATAAGCTTAGACTGGAAATTAGGAGATTGCTAACTATTAGAAGAGTCAAAGAGTCAGACTATGGAATAGACTCCCAGAGGGAGTAGTGAAGGAAAAGTATCTACTTTATTTAAAGACACTTACAAAAAAATTTGTGAAAGCTATTAGAGAATAATAGAGAAATAGAATAGAGAAAACTGGATATTAGACCAGTTTGCCCAGATTCTTTGCAGCCTTCTGTCATACTTTAACAAGCATGATGAAGAGATTAACAGCAATTCATAGGGCGATACCAATTTCTATCTCTTTCAATTGGCTGGAAGCAGTATTTTAACTCAGAAAAAATGCAATATTCATTGAATGTGTTGCATATAGCTTGAAAATCTGAAGTGAAGAATAATTTGTTTTCATAGGCCTATTTCCCATGTACACCTATTTCAGAATAGGAGCTTATGCTTACTGCTCTGGCTAGATGGCATGATTTATTGAGTGCATAAACCCACATTGTCCCTTAAGAGCATCCCTTAAGTCCCCTAAGTACAGCATTGCTTAACCTCCTTACAATTCTCTAAAAGAAATCAGCTGCAAGACATGTGTTAGAAATCTTGATACCAGCTGAAGTCTGGAATACTCACAGACTTGAATAGAGTTTCCATTCCCCTTGGAGCTTCCCAGGGCAGTAGTTTAATTGCATATCAAGATTTTCAAGCCATTGCAGCAAGGTTTTGCCAATTGGATTCAAGAAGTTCATAGTGCTATACTGGATTTACTTGTGTAAAAGTCAAGCCTTCCTTTTTAGTTGATTTGTGTTTCAGCACAAAATCAAAAAAAATCAAAGAGAAAATCATAAGTGCCTACCATTTCCAATGTTTAGTAGAAATATAGAACTTGAAGTTTGAAAGATAGTTGCGGTCCATCAACAGAGGATGCTACTCCAAAATCAACTTCAATAGCAAAGGTACATCCAACCCTAATGAAATTATTTTATTGTGCTTTGCAGAAAATGCCAGTAAGAGATCTCAAAGCAATTTTGCTGACAGTTCAATGATAGTGCAATATCATGCAAGAGCACTGATATTTTAAATGGTCATTGGCATTTCATTTAGAAAGTTTTAAGACATAACAATGAGCCATATTAGAAGGAGAAGCAGCTAATAATTACATAATGACACAAGACTGCTTTTCTCCATCTGTATCCTTGCAGTCTTTTATGTGCTTGACTTTTTTTCTTGAAGTTTGTCTTAAACCCAGAAATACTTATCCTGTGAAGAAAGGAAAGGGAGATTGTTCTTAAATTACTGCTTCTGAAAGCCACTTCCCTTTGGTAAAGTACAGCAGTCTAGTGGTCCCTTTTACCCTTGAAAACCCTTTAATGGATTTCATACGTGTCAAAAAAAAAAAACCTATGATGACTGCACAGAGTATTTGTGAGGGGAAAAAAAAAAAGAAAAAAAAAAAAAAAGGCTGAACCAGTAACCAAGGAAGAGGGTAGAGATCATCATTCCAGTGGGAAGAGAAGTATTCTGTTCAGTCACTTAAAGGGAACTATTAGACTGAGATTTTCAAGGCTGAGAACCTCTTGTTATAAAGGAAAAGGTGGTGATGAGGAAAATAAACATTTCCTTTGTTCTGTAAAATAGGATATACATGATCGACACTCACAGTCCAGAAACACTTCTCAGAACTCAAGTATTTCCTTTGGCTGCTGAAAAAGATAACAAGTAAGCTGTGCTCTTTTTCTTCTTTCCATCTGTTCTGATTCTTATATTTTACTACATCACAACTACGTATGAGAATCAAAGGAGAACAACATTACTTGGAGCAGCCCAGATAGAATTGCCAAAGTTTTCTTCCAGGGCAATGAAAAAACTGAATTTTGGGGCCATTAGGACTGAATCTTTCTATGTGGTAAATATCCAAATGATCAGAGGATTAAAAAACAAAAATATGTAAAAGATTATCATTATCATCATTTAAACTTTTAAACCCACTCTAAGGGTTTTGCATTATTTTTGTCTGGTTCATGTCAGTTTTAATATAAGCAGTCTACCTCAATTTTTGAGAAGTTTTGTCCTGTACACTATGAGATACAATCCTTTGTAATATTTAGTTAGAAGAACACTGGAGGTTTTCTGTCACCAGAGTTCTCAGCAGAAGATAATTGTTCCTAAGATTCTGAGAATGTGGAATTTGAGGTATATTTTCAAACTCAGACTAGAAATCGAAGTCAAATAGAAATAAGCTTAATATGGTTTAAGTATTGGTAAGAAAATGAGAGAGTATGGAAGACTAGGATTTAGACAAATTATTTTATCAACCATAGCTTTAAGCTTATCATATGCAAAATCTTTTAGATTAGAATTTACAGTTTTTAAATCCTTTCTAGATCTTTTGACTTATTCTCTTTTCAAATACTTGTTCAGTGTTAACCAAATAACCAGAGTAGAAAACATGGTCACACTGAATGTAATTGAAATATTTTCTTAACCAGAGAAGAGTGCTAATTTAAACTCTGAGAAAAGACTGAAATTTTATCTCCCACAGCCTTGGTGACAGCTAATTTCCAAATTTCTGGGTTCTGTTAGGTGTTGTCTGTTCTATCACTACCCTTTTGTGGTGTCTTGACTACTAGAAGTTCCTGGAAAAATCTGCTGAACAAACAAAATAAATATTCAAGTGTTGCTCTTTAGAAGAACAGAAATGCCTTTTTAAAAGTCTGAGCATTTTCCAGGGCTAGGTAGGCTCTAAAAAGTAGGTGTGGGAAATTTTCTTTTCCTTAACAGTGGCAACTTTATTATTACTTGTACTAAAGGATGTCTTAGAATTATTTAAATGGTATAATTGTAAATATCATGCAAGGCATTTATTAGTCAGTGTGCCAGGTGCTTCTTGCAAACACATGAATGCAATCCCCACCTGCAAAGAGTTCCTGAGAACTTGTTAGGAAAAATGAAGAGGAGTTATTTCTCTAATTAGGTTATATTGTTGATATGTAAAAACAAACTGCAACAATTTAGCACTGAAGAAAAGAATGATTTTTGTTTTGACACAGCACATTATTAGGAAGAACATCTATGTATCTAATTTTCTGCAATGAGCAGTTAATGACTAAAACATAAATCATCTAATTTTAAAAAAAGGTGATAATTATGATAGTACTTGGCTTCCAACTTATTTTAGTCATTCTTTAGAGGTTTTTCTCCTTCAATACTGATTATAAAGGTGCATTATATTGTTGCTGAGTTATAATCAGTTTAGCATTTTTAGTTTTTAATAACAGTTTCTGTATTCATTTCAGTTTGTAATGATGATCCCAGCATGCTATAATAATTTGCATCACACTTCTAAATGAGAATTGATTTTGTTTGCATGGGTAATTTCTCAGCAATTCCCCTTAATTTCAAGATGAATGTGTTTTTCAATTTTTCCAATTATGTAAAAAACAAACAAACAGCCCCCCCTCCCCCCCTCCCCGTGGAGTCTCTCAGCATTCCTAAGACCTTTATATCAATCTGTTTTCAATTAATTGTCTTTAACTCTGTGGGAGATTGTTAAGCACCAGCAGGATGCACTGAGGTTGTGGAGTCTCTTTCCTCAGGGATTTTAAAAACATGGTTAGACACAGCCCTGGTCAACCTGCTCCTGCTTTGAACCAGATCTGCAGCAGGATGACCTCAAGACCTCCAACCCAAACTGAATCTTTCCATGGCTTCATGAAAACAGTCATTAATCAGATAATATATCAGCACCACTGTACACAGAAATTTACAGGGAAGCAATTTGCACAATTCAGTCAAACAAGAAAAGAACAATAAACATTTTAAAATATCTACATTTTTAAAATTTTTAAAGTCTATGCCACATTTGTGCCTGTGTGGGTTTTTTGCATACATATATATATGTATGTATATTTCTATCTATTTGTACACATTCTATTATTTTAAAATAGCCCTTTTTATACACCAGATTTTTATGCTTAATACACTGACATTTTCTAAAAAATATTGATATTTGTATTTTATTTCTAGTTCATTTTAATTATATTTTAGTGTGGCTTAATTAATTTAACCATCATCATCATCATCAAAAGTAAAGACTGACACAATGAAGATTGAAAATAGAGCTAGTTCAGAAATGAATAGTTTTCATTAAGAAAAATAAATAGCCTATCCAAAATTAAGAATTTATTTCCTTTAGAAAAACACTTAGTTGATTGAATTTCTTTCTTTAAATGCTTTTGACTTCTTACTTATTCTTCTAAATAAAATTATCAGAAAATTTCTGGTTCCCATAATGGCTGTATAAATTCAATGTAAAACTATGATATATACAGAGATACAGCTGCTGGTGTTTTTATTCAAAATCAAATATGACTCATTAATACTACTAATTATAGAGAAAATAATGTTGTTTTTGTAGTGTATTTCATCCTATCACCATCTGTTACATATTTCAGAACAGGTTTTAAATCCAGAAGGTGCTTTTTCTTGGAATGATGACAAATGAATCTATGTCTTTATTACAGGACATATCAATTGCATTACAGCCTTAATGCATTAGAATATCATATAATGTCAAAATCTTCTTTCTTGTTTGCATAAAATCCATACTGACTTTCAGTTCATTACAACCAAAATACCTCTGGAAATCACACCCAGCTCATATCATACAACATATGGTATCAAAAGCACAATCTGTTCCTAGAAATCATCGTATGAAATATTTCCTAAAAGTTAATTTGAACTACAGGAATGCATGTTTTTACATGAAGTGAGGCACTTAAAGTGGATGTCAATTCTAAACAGCCTTAATGCCCCAATTTTTATTTCTTTTTTAAAAGTATTTTCCATTCTTACCTGGAGTTTTTTTCCATCGTCCCTGGGGATGATTGTTATGCTTAGGGATGAAATGATACTGGTGTCTGTCAAACTATCTGATTCAGCAGATAGTTTGACAGACACATAATATTGAATGTAATCCACCTGCTGTCTGTAGAATAGCACTTTAATTCTTTTCTTTCTTCCCTCTTTTATTAACAACTAAACAATATTACAAATCCATTTTAAAATAATTGGCTACTTGGGATACATTTTGCATAGTTTTTCCAGGGGAAGCTCTGATTTCAGGCTGGAATTTCCAGCTTTGAGCTGATGAAGGCACTGTGCTCCTCAAAATGTGAACCTGCGTTGTCCTGATTTGTTCTAGAGGTAATTTCCAGCTCAAGGTCTTTGGGGGGAGGTCAGGGAGGGAAACTAAGGAATGTAGATTATTTTAGATGATATTTAGATCTTAGAGATAATAATGTTCTGCTTGACTTGTGAAACTATTTGCTTAAAACATGTTAAGACATACTTAATTTAAAAGTGGAAGAGATAATCCTACTTGAGTCTGATAAGACCTGAAGTCTTTATCAGCTACATTGCTGGCAGAGAGCTCTGGGATGGAAAAGATTAACTCACCTGCCTCATTTCAAACAAAGTAAGCTCACAAGGCTCTTGAAGAGCCTTCAAGAGAATCCAATCACATAACTGTGTGCTGGACTTGTGTCAGCTGTGCCACATTTGTCAGGCTCCTGCAGCATTAGTGCAGGCAGCACAGCCAGAATCAAACGCATGCTGCAGAGATTACATTTTGTCATGTTCCTCTCTAAGCATCTGCTTAGCATTTCAAGCACATCAATCCTACCTTCTAGAGAGGTTGCTTTCCTTCTCATTCAAGAGAAATTTAAGAAAAAAACATTGGTTGCTGTAAACATGTCACTGCAATAAGGAGGACTCCCTTCCTCTTTCACACACATCTAGGTATGCATTTGAATGTAATATGAATTATCGGATTTAGCACCTGAAACATCAATCTTTGATAAAGTTTCAAAAGAATTTAAACTATGCGACCCAAGGACTTCGGGATAATAATAAATAAATCCATGCCAGAAACCTAAGGTCTGGTCAATACACTTTCTTATTCCAATCTCTAAAGAAGACGTAGGTTTTCTCACACAGCTGTTATATCCACATATTTTTAATTTTTGCCACGTCCCTTACCCCTGCCCCTTGTGGAATAGAACTCAGACATGCCCCCTCAGCTACCGTAAAAAATTACCTCTGTGACAGGTTCACAGGGTCACTTTCTGTATCCCTGCTAGAATGCACAACATGAGAAAAGCAAGAATTATGCTAAGGATTTAAATTTTAGACTATCAAGTAGGAATAAACAGTTGAATGCTCTTGGTAAGCAGACCAGAGCCTTTTCTCAAGATGAAGGCAGAAGTTCACAGAAATTCCTTTTTGACTTGAGCAAAATGCTTTTCCTACCTGTAATTTTGAAGCTTCCTGAACCACAAACATGAGAGAGACCTATGAGGCACCTCAGAGATTCTCCAGACTATTTGAGGCACTGTGTTAGTTACACTCACCATAACCTCCTTGGATTGTGGGGTTTGGGAGAAAGGCTTTCCTCTAATTTCTGTAATTTTCGCTACTAATCCTTTACTCAATTCATGCACTGACCTTCTGGAAAGACATCTAGATAAATGAAAACATTAATTTAGACATTAATGAAATGAATGAGATCTAAAGCATTATATTGGCACTGCACCAAAGAGCATCAACTGAGAAATTGCATAACATAATAAAACTGTCGGAAATAAAAATATTACATCACAATTCATCTAGAATTACTCTGGGTTTTTAAAGGACAATTATGTCCAAGGGAAAAAAGGAAGAAAAAAATCTCAAAGAGATATTGTAATTCCCATGATCTGGGAAAAAGATTAAAGAATGTGGAAAACAATCAAAAAATTTTGCAAAAATTTTGGCAAAAATTGTCTAACAAAGGAGATAGACAAAAATAAAAGTCAATCTATACTTGATTTAGCATATATACTAATTGTTATATCCCTTGTATTCAGAAAAAAACTGTTCTTTGTAAATTCCAGACCCCTTCAGCGCATAACAGATTTCTACTTACTTAGGGAGGCAAACACCAGTTTTCCCATAAGTTTTATCTACCCCTTAGGCTTCAATCTCTTTGAGACACTTTGCAATTTCAAGATCACAGACAGAATATCATGAGGCAATCTGGCAAATATAAAAAAAGGCATCATGCCTTTATGCAAGTTGTAATACTTGCATAAGGAAGTGTTATAAAAATAAATTGTTCCAAAGGTATTGAGGAGAGTTTGCATTTGCACAGCAAGAATGAAATAAATAGTGTTCCTGAAGGGAAACTTTGGTATGGTACAAATTTTCATTGTTTAATGATAATCGTTGTTGTTGTTGTTGTTGTTGTTGTTGTTGTTGTTGTTATTGTTATTGTTATTGTTATTATTATTATTATTATTATTATTATTATTATTATTATTATCATCATCATCATCTTAGTCTTAGTTAGTCTTTATTCACTTAAGGAGTATATGCAAAGCAGATTAGTGGACAAAAATAATTTCCCAAAACTCTAACCATGTCTTCAGTAATGTAGGCAATCCTTTTGGGATTAACATCACTGCTATCAAAAATTACAAAACTGTAGGCAGTCTTCACTTATCTCACATAGATAATGGAAAGAGAGAGGAGGAGAACAGAAGTTACAAGCTTTTGGATAAGGATTTTTTTTTATTCTTCTCTTCTCTTCTCTTCTCTTCTCTTCTCTTCTCTTCTCTTCTCTTCTCTTCTCTTCTCTTCTCTTCTCTTCTCTTCTCTTCTCTTCTCTTCTCTTCTCTTCTCTTCTCTTCTCTTCTCTTCTCTTCTCTTCTCTTCTCTTCTCTTCTCTTCTCTTCTCTTCTCTTCTCTTCTCTTCTCCTCTCCTCTCCTCCCTTCCCTTCCCTTCCCTTCCCTTCCCTTCCCTTCCCTTCCCTTCCCTTCCCTTCCCTTCCCTTCCCTTCCCTTCCCTTCCCTTCCCTTCCCTTCCCTTCCCTTCCCTTCCCTTCCCTTCCCTTCCCTTCCCTTCCCTTCCCTTCCCTTCCCTTCCCTTCCCTTCCCTTCCCTTCCCTTCCCTTCCCTTCCCTTCCCTTCCCTTCCCTTCCCTTCCCTTCCCTTCCCTTCCCTTCCCTTCCCTTCCCTTCCCTTCCCTTCCCTTCCCTTCCCTTCCCTTCCCTTCCCTTCCCTTCCCTTCCCTCACACTCTGGGAAGTTACATTTTTGTCCTTTGGCACAGAATCACAGAGTTGCAGGAAAAACCAACAAGGCTGGAGAAGGTTCTGGAACATGATGCCTCTGAGGTGTGGCTGAGGGAGCTGGGGTGGTTCAGTCTAGAGAAAGGAGGCTCAGGGCAGAGAGAGGTTGTTGTTCTGTACACCTGCTGGACAGGAGGTTGTAGTGAGGTGGTGGGAAGCTTCTTTCTTAGGGACCTACTGATAGAACAAAGGGAAATGGCATCAGGCTGAACCAGGGGAGGTTTAGGTTGGGTATCAGGAAGAATTTCTTCACTGAAAGAGAGATAAAGCATTGGAAGAGGCTCCCAGGAAAGTGGCAGAATATTTATCCCTGTGTTTAAGAGTTTTTAAAAAATACAGTGGATGTGGAATTTTGTAATGTTTCAGTGGGTATGGTGGTATGAAGTCAAAGGTTGGACTTGATTATCTGCAGGACTTTTCCAGCCTTAGTTATTCTATGACTCTATGAAAAGTGCTTAGGCCAAGTGACACCCAGCAAGCTGCAAGACGTGCCTTTATTTTAGAAATGTAACATGAACAAGATAACCTAGGCAAAAGTTTTGGGAACATTTGCTTCACTGAAATTCCTAGAAAATCTTAATGGAGCCACTAAAACTTAAAGTTACAATCACAGGGAGGGGTTTTTCAAAAGTTCAATTGGCACATAATTTTTAAAGCCAGGTTTAGGAACATATTTATCTGGAAAGAGACAGAGATTTTGTGTGTTGCTACAAGTCATACAAGAGTTGTGTGATTGACATTTTATAAACACCCACTAAGTGCTTTTGTGCAGTTTTGATGAATATATATATTACTGGTCTGATTTTTTTAAAAAAATTACATCCCTTATCTCAGATTAACCCAATTAAGAAAACCCAATGTCAGCGATGTCATATTTACAGCTGCACAAAATACATCGGCTAGATTTTCCTGTCCTATATGTGTATGCATGAGTAATTGTATATGGAGAAATTCTGCACTTAGAATATAGTATTGAATGCCTTTCAGTGATGTATTTCTTTTAAAGCCAAAGAGGATCTTCTTCAATCTCAAAAACATTTTTTATGTTCAACAGTGTGTACCATAAACACATAAATAATGACTTTATTTTTCTCCCTCAGGTGTCATTAATACTAACATTATCATTCTTCAATGGAAAATTTTAATTGAACAGATTATTAAATCTTATTGTAGGAGTGTATGTATGTTTATCTGAGGATACCTTAATTTATTTTCTTAAATACTGTGCAACGCATCTACAGGATAACTGGAAGATGAAATTTTCTTTTTTTTCAACAAATGGGTAAAATAAATCATTAAAGGACCTAAAAGCCTGAGTTCTGAAATCCAATATTTCAGTGTATATTTAAAAATATTAGTAATTCAATTGACAATACTTCTGTCATCTCCTGTATTTAAAAAAATGTTCACTAGACATTATGTCCCATGGCTCTATCTCCCAACAATTTTAACTCTAATATTTCTTATCAATGTGATATATGTCATAATAAATTTATCCCTACCTGTTCAAAACTTCAACAAGGAAAATTTTCAGCAGGAAATTTATTAAATTATGGCTTTCACAATAATTTCTCAGAAAAAGGAATGTGCTGTATGCTTCTCTTTATTCCACAAGATGGAGCTCAATCCCTGTACTAACAGTTCTGCAACAACTTAGAGGTGGTTTTTGTCCTTTTGCCATTCTCTTATAGGAATAAGTGACAACCAGAATAAGTAATGTGATGCAACAGTCCTCTGTTTATAGATGACAGCAATGTCTGCAGAAAACTGTGTTGTGATTCTTGATACAATGATGTATCCACAACCAAGTATGCACTTTAGGCACTTAAGGCTTAAAGATAAAATGCTCTTTTATAGAGGTAACAATATATTATTACTTAAATAACATTTATATCCAGAGTCCAGCACTTATTCAATAGAAAAACACAATGACTAGCCATACAGGGGGTTTTATGCTGGGTAAACATAAAGATTGCATCCTTGATACAAAAAAAGAACTTGACTCTTTATATGAAACTGAAGTCCAGAATAGGAATTACATCCTCCAACATGAGTCAGCTAGAGTTTTTCTTGGAATATCATATTTCATTAAGACATATTCAAGGGTTACAAGATTATTCTGCACACACAAATCAAAGTGTTCTTTCAAAGCGATACCTGAGAACCACAGAAGCACAATTTGGCTGGAAAGGACCTCTAGAGTCGATCTAGTCCACCTGCTACAGCAAATCAGACTAAGGACAATTTCATACAGTTATTTTTAACAATGTCTCCATCTTTCTAAAAAGCGATGACAATCTGTAATCCTGACTGTTCTGTTAAAAATATGAGCTTTGTACTCCCAGTATTTGAATGTGACATTTTAGTGGAAGCATCCATCTTGCAGTTACAGGGTAAAGTGTAGGCTGACTATGAATTACTGAGCACATGTGTGGAAGTAGATCAAACTGAGATGGAAAGCTTTGAGATTTCATTTAAGAACACATCTAAAAGCCTGCCCAATAATGTATGCTGCTTCAGAACCTCTTCAGTGCAAAGAAATCACGTAGACAAGAAGCTTTTTAACCTTGACAATTATGTCAGTTGGAACAGCTCTAGAATCAGAAACTTTATTCAACTGACATACAACTAAGGCAACTTCATTCAAAATACAACTAATTTTGCAAGTTAGATACGCCTTCAGAAAACTTTCATGCATTCTCAGTTGTTGGATTACCAATTACTTTTCCTTCTGTGAGCACAGTGGATGAGATCCAAAAAAAAAACTATTTTAGAAGCATGGAAAAAAATAAACTGTCAATGTTTTGTTTTGCATTAAAGCTTTTAATGGCTCACAGATGCTATGGAATACTACCTATTCCATAGTATTTTTGTACATCTCTCCCCTTATCCACATCCATGTTCAGAATAAATATACCATATAAAATGTAGTGCTATACCCAGCACCTTTATATTTCTACAGACTCAAGATATGTCTTTTTTTTTTCTTAGTTGTTCTCCTTTTCAAACTAGTACAAATCCAGATTCTCATACCCATTTTTTTTTCAACCAGATCTCTCATATTCTCTTTGAAAAGTGCCATCCTGCAGGCCTGTTATTCCCATCAATTTATCTATCCTCCTCAAAACCTTCACCACTTGTGGGCTGCTTTGTCATTTCTATGGTTCTTTCTATTGTTATCCTTTTCCTTTCTCTGGGACATTTCCTCCATCCTTAGAATAAAATATAAGAAAATAAAATGGAACAAAAATACAGCCGTTCACAGCACTTCTACTGACATACAACCTTTTGATTTATGGAAATCTGAAATATTTTATCTTTTCATTTCACTTACTCACTGTAGACCAGATCAGGTTGTTGGTACTGGGTACCCCTCATCATTCCCTGCAAACCCTCTCAATTCTCCTTTCATTTTCAGCACTTGCAGGAAGTCCCTTCTCTTCTTTACAGAAACTGTTATGTCCTATCACTGCCAATCATCTCACTACATTTCAGCTTTCCTCTCTAATTTCAGCCTCAATCTCTCTGCTTCCCTCAGCAACCTGCACTTTTCTTTGGCTTCTTTGTTAAATGATCCATTTGATCACTTTTGCTTCCTTTTCCCTGACGCTTTACTTCAGCTCCCTGACTTGCCAAAATGTTCATCCTTTATATTTCAGACTTTCATTAAGCGTCTCCCTCTTTTTCTGTCTGACTTTTGTCTTGCTGTGTTTTCCTCATTGTAGCTACCAGCTATTCTGTCTCATCACTGATCATCAGGCTTCACCATCTTCCCTTGTGACATTGAAGGCAGTTCCTTTTGACAGCGCTGATATGCGCCTTATGATTACATCCTGTTGGATTTTTCTTTTTCAT
Organism: Fringilla coelebs; assembly: GCF_963513975.1. Classification (NCBI taxonomy): domain Eukaryota; kingdom Metazoa; phylum Chordata; class Aves; order Passeriformes; family Fringillidae; genus Fringilla; species Fringilla coelebs. The sequence goes on from NC_140028.1 coordinate 56,127,623, forward strand.
TTCCTGGGATGGCACTGATGGGCAATTTTTGAATATGCCTAATCATTTAGGTTCTTCAAAATAGTCTCCCTCTATCAGCCCCGGAGTTCAGAAAAGAGTCTGTTCACTTGGAATACATGGAACAGTTTTTCCAATTTCTTCTTTTGATGTTTATCATTTTATAGATCATTCTCTTCCCTTTGCCTTGGATTTCAGATTCTGGAAAGAGTGATATTTTCAATTTAAATGAGAAAGATTGTGCAGACAATTTTTACAGCCCCTGGCCTTGATGTATGCACTATATAATGGTGAAAAATATTATTAGTCAAAGCAATAAAGTTTCCTTCTTACTCGGGTGAGTATCCCACTTTGTGGATTACACAGCATTTTTTCCTGACTTTCTCACATCCACAATGGTTTATTTAATTTCCCAATTCTAAGTTGAGCAGCCTTGAAATATACATGCAGATATCATCTATAAATAAAACCAGTACATCCCAGAGTATCTTCCTCTGTGTTACTTCATGAAACATTTAATGAAATAATTAGAAATTTCCCATAGAAAGTGAGAAATCTGGGTACACAATAACTCAAGAGAGAAAATAAATAAATGAAGGAATCAGTGGATAATGGGATAAAAAGGGAGTCCTGAACTGAGTAATACTGTCTTTAGATTCCTAATTCTCAGGGAATGTTATAGAGTGAGCTAGACTCAGTTCAACTAATTGCACTAAGTGGGTGCCTTAAAGTGAAGAAGTCAAATGCTTTCTGTCAATCTGATAGTTCACTTTTGAGATTGCAAACTTCTTCCAAACAAGAAAATTCTTCAATAGACATAATTGAAGGTGGTGTTTGATTGCTTCCACATGCAGTTAATGAAAGAAAAATTTATATTATGAACATTGAAAAATAAGAGCAGGGATCCATTCTCTTATAGTGAGAACTGGAATAGACTCTGAGTTAAATGGTCAGCAAGGCTTCATACTGCTACTGCTGCTTCACTTCACCTGCCTAAGCAGCATTTGTTCACACTGTCATATAACTGGCATATTCGCTTGATATGGGAAGCCATGAATAAAAAAAAGAGGAAAATAGATATTAGTATTTCAAAATAGTCTAAATAACCTTTTAATATCATTATATCCATTATATCTTAAAGTGAAAGGAAAATAGACTTATCCAACAGAACAAGTCAGCAGAAAATTATTCCAGAAAGTAGTAAATTAAGCCCATATTTACCCATATAGTATTGGTTACCTTAACAGCTGCAAAACTCTTATGATATGTGTAGTATCACTGTTCACTATTATCTGGTTTAGTTACTTTTCCTGCAGTCATAAAAAAAAAAAATATAGTTCCAAGTAGTGCCAGAATGAAAAATAATTTGATTTGTTTCATTATTTCTCTCTCTTGAATTCATTATCTTTTCTGTGATTTTTTTTCTCAAAGTCAAGAAGCATCAGAAAATGCAATAAAGGGGTTTGTAATTCTTGGTATTTCATTCATTACTAAATACAAATTGAATTTTAACATGTCTTGATACAAACAGAAAGATTCTCAAATCTCTGGCAAAGATTTTAATCAGGAGTGGGATTAAGCATCTCTTAAATGGAAGAAGACTCATTTGGAGGCAACTCAGTAGAAGATATGTGCCACATCTCACATTCCTGCATAAAAAACTGACTTGTCTTAAGTCCATTTCATATTCACCAAAGCAAAACAAACAAGCAAAAGATGTCTCTGGCAGCACACCTTAGCTCTAGTCCACACCTAGGCAGTGCAGTGAAAAGCTGTATTAAGCACAGGACTGAACCTTCGGTCCTTCATTCTTCTCTCTCATAAGCACACTTAGATTTTGTTTTGCCCGAAGTATTGATCATATCTGTTACTGCACTCATGCAAAACACTGACTTGGTGGAAAGAGTGGAGGAAGGCCCGGGAGAGGCAGCGTCTCAGGGTCTCTAGCTGGTCAGAGTGACCCTGAGATGCGTTAGGAAGTCTCTTTTCCCAGCCCGGCGTTCAAAGAAGGAGTCAGAGCTCTTCATTTCTCGTTCTCAAGGTTGTTTATTGTTCCTTACCTATAAAATTCTTTCTCCTGACTGGCCGAGGTCCGCTCAGCAGGACAGTCCAAGGCACTCTGCCTGCCCCTGGGCAGTGTTATTTTTGTATACTAAAAACTACATGTACAATATTTACAATTACTTTCCAATACCTATCACCTATGTTAGACAGTGAGCTTCTACTCTAAACCAATCTAAAAGTGCCAACATCACAGCAGAAGATGGAGGCCAACAAGAAGAAGGAGAAAGGCTGGATACTCCCAGATTTCTCCATCTTACCCCTCGAACACCCATTCTAAAAAAACCCCAAAAAATCTATTTTTCACCCTGTGATAAATTCACTATCATTCTACTTAAACTTCCATGCCTTGTAATTCTCCATATAAGGCTGGTAATTGTTTTTTCCAAGGGCTAAATCAGAGGCACAGGGACTTGGGCTCAGTGCCAAGGTCTCTGAGCCCCCTGGGCAGGGGCTCGACTCCTGCAGGGCAGCCAGAGGAATGCCCTGGGTTCCAACAGCAGAGAATGCAGTCCTTACTTCAGGGGCCTCAGCCCCTGAAGTAAGGATACCTCACTATTAAGGAGTTTAAATAGCATGACGGTTCCCCAACATTTTTCACCCAGAAAGATGTTACCTCAGAATTAATTTGATTAACAAGCACATACTAAGATCCTGCTAGAGCTGAAACACTCCAAAATGGTGGTGACTGCTTGCATTACTCATTAAATTCACAATGCCTGAGGGTGTGCCCTTTGATCCAGTTTTATACTTCTCAGCAGGCCTCCAACTGCTTTTCTTGCAACTGTATGAATAGAAATGAGCAGAAACTATAATGAATGACCTTTCTTTTGGTCACTGTTTATAATGACTTTATATGCTTGAAAAATTTCAGAATCATTCACAGCTGAACTTAAACCACACAGCAGAAAAGGGCAGAGACAGGAAACAAAAAAAAAATTAAAAAAAGAAAAAAAACACCGGCATTTCATTCCTTTTGATGTGAATGGGGCTCTTTGGTTCAAAGTTACCAAAGTCATGACAGTCAAGGTAATAATGGCAAATTTTAATTGTGTATTCCGAAAATAAAATTAGGTGAAAAACCCCTAATAAATTGTGTCTCTACCTTCAAGAACACAGTAGGGAATTCAAAAGGTGTAGAAGATTTTGGAGAATTGATATACTTATATTCTTGTATGGTAATTACCCTTCCCTTCTCTTCTTTTTTTTTTTTTCTTTTTTCAGGCAGAATTTCAAAATTTCATCTCAGTCCTATTAAATAACATAAAAATCAAGATTGTTGTTCCTCTAAATAATGTATGATGGTGCTAAGAAAGTAGAAATGGCATTCACTGTTTAGTAATTTAAAAAAAATCTGGCATTTCAAGAGTTCTACTTCAAAGTTTTCAAGCATTTTTAATAATTTACTTAAAATCAAATAAAAGAAGTATAAACCTAGGTACTGTCAAGTCAAAGTTGGGCTGTTCAGAAACTCTTGCATCAGACTGGAGTTATGTCTCTCATAGCTGGAGTTATGTCACAGAGCCCAGAAAAAATTCTTGTCACCACAAGGAAATATTAAAAGGTTTTTCACCCTAACTCATGTTTCAGCTCTCTGACAAACAGCTGAAAACACAAGACCTCCTGTACTGTGTGTTTGCAACACCAAAGTCACATTTTTCCTACTGTGAATCCCTACAAGTGAAATGAAGAAAGATAAATAGAAACATACATGAATGGGTAAAGACAAAATTAATAAGGATTTTGACTGTTTATGCAAATATATAATGAATATTGCTGTTCCTGTGTGAAGGAAACAGAAAATTCCTTCTTGGTTTTATCATCATCTTATTGGACCTAGGTTTCTTGTTTCTCAGGAACTCAACATATGTGAATTGGGTTTTTTGTTTGTTTTCCTGGTTTTCTTTTAAATGTAGATTTTCTTTGGGGTAGGAACAGCCAGTTGTGTAGAGGATGGAAGCTAAATTGGACTCTCATCAATAATGAACAAAGAATAGATTTTCAAAAATATTTTTATATTTAAATTATATAGATTTATTTGAATAGAAATCAAATACACAAACACACTTGGAAATCTGTCCCAGAAATATTGTACTCTGTAACCAGGGATAACTAAGAGAAATAAATTAAGAGATTTGCTTGACTAAATTCTCAGTTGCTGTTAAGCTGAGTACTGTGCCAGCGAATGTTTTTAATGAACCTGGCATTTAAAATACAAAGGGGAAACATAAGGAAAAAGAAAATAACATGTTAAAGGGAAAATAATAACACTCAAACTCAGTACTCAGTTTGATTTAAGCCATAACCTGTCTTCTAAGCTTCCTTTCCACCCACCATCTCCTTCGGAAACACACAGGCATCAGGTAGCCAGACATTACAGCAGCCAGCCTGTAAGCCAGCAGGCAAAAGGTGGGATGTGCTCCAGCCAGTGCTAGTCTCAGGTTTTATAACTGTTTTAAAAAAAAATTCAGAGCTTTATCATACTTTGTTCTAAGTAAATGCTAATGTATCTTCAGACCTTATTTGAAAAGAATGCATCTCATGCATAACCCTATGCATTTATCTTAACTCCATTTTTCACTTACTGATTTTTTCGTGGTTTTTTTTAAATGCTACTTATAAGATGCATATTTTACTCTTAATAAAACTTCCTTATGTTAACTTTTACTTCTCTTTTGTATGATTTGCTTCCCAACTCTTTCTTCTTTCTCTAATGCAAAGATCTTTTCCTCACCCTTTTATTTCTCCACCTCTAAAATTCTTTTCCCTTTTTTCTCCTATTTCATTTTCATACATATCCACACACATATTAACTCTTTTCCTACTTTTTTCTCCAGTTCATTCATGGTTTCTGTTCCTCAGAAGATGTTGAGAACCAAGGACCTGCAAAATACCTGTTTTCATAACTTACAAGTGTGTGTATATATATATGTCCTATACTCTCTGCCTCTAGATAAATTGATTTCTCTATTCCCATCTCCTTTTTCTACTGCTATATAGAAATTGTACACCACTTGATTAATTCTGTGATTAATTGAAGTTTTAGGAACACAGTTACTTCTGAGATCCCTTCCCAGCAATTTTGGGAAAAGATGTGACTCAGAAACTACTGTTCAAGGGCACATATATAGCTCATGTTGATTGTACTCTAAGTTTTCCTATAAGATAGGGGATCCAGATAATTCATGAGACAAATATGGAAATCAGACGGAATTCTGAAAATACTGGAATCTGAAAGAAATTGTAAGAAAATGTAGAATTTGTCCTCTTTTAGGGTCAGAGAGACATTTGATTGGACAGCTATGTGAGTTCTTGCATAAGTTCTTATTTCCTTCTTATAGGAACTTATTACCAGATTAGTTTCTTACAGCAAAGTTTCTTATTCATTGAAAAAATATCTACAGAGGGTTAAACTTTTCCATGATTTTAAAAATGAGAAGACAGCTCCATGTTCTTCCTCCTCGGAGTTATTTATGTCTATGTATACATTTGTTCTTTATTTGCAATGTAAATGGTTTGCTACAGTAAAAATGCAGACATTTAACTCTTCATCACTTAATTAAGAATTCACAGTACTGTTAATTAAAGTATTCATCGACTTTCTTGTCAATTTATCTCGTGTACTTTAACATTTATGATCCAAGATATTACTAATACTGCCTCACCCCTAGGAATTTGCCAATTTAACCCCTGCCAGCATGGGCTCATTTCAATAACTATTAAAAGAAAAAAAATTAAGGAGAATTGCCCATGCACTTGGTGGTTCATAAAAGGATTTGGTGCCATTTAAAACAATCAAATATGTAACTACTTAATTACAGTTATATATAGTTAATTGTATTCCTAATATTGAACTATTTTAGGTTAGAGAAGAGAGTCCGTAAAGACAACAGCATTAGTGCCAGGAAACAAAAGATCCTAATACTGTTCACAATAATTTTCATTTCAAAATGGTTCAAATTAGATTCCAAAGTGGTGAAAATCACTATTTAAAAAAATAGGCTTATACAGGAGAGGCAAGAGTAGCCATCTGACAGAAACTACTTTCCTTAATTCCATTTTTTGTCTCAAAAGAGTAAATTCTTGAAAGCTACTTAAAAGAAATTTAATGCCAAAGGAATATTAAAAAAACCCAACAACTCTTCTACTTTGTAATTAGATAAAAAGTTAAAAATTAAAGTATTCAATATGGTAATGTTTCACTAGAATTTTTAGTTCACAAAAGCAAAATGTTGCAAAGCAAAAATGGAATAATTGCATTTTTTACCCCCATGATTTCATTATTTTATCTTTAACATTTTATTTTTTAAAAAACCCCACTGAATCCTCACTCTTTCACCTATTAAATCTCTTTGAACATATGTGCTTTAGGAAAAGAAGAAAAAAGGCATAGGAGAACACTTCAAGCAGGAAAGCTCATTTGGAGCCACAATTAGGTGCATACACTTTTAATTGGGATGATGATAATTAGAAATATTTGCATTGAGAAAAGCATTTATGACAAAGGTATTGAATCTTTGACTTAGACCTTATCTGCTGGCATAGCTGTGACCTTTAGAGGGCTTTTAGAGCCTGTGCATATATTATTGGTGTATAGTCTTTGATCATATTACCAGAAAAGCTTTAAGGTAGATCTAAGAGATGGCACCATAAGAGGTGACCAAGGATGCACATGTGACTTAAACCCACACCAAATGCATCTAAACTATCTCTGGTGTGCTTATCTGGATGGATACAGTGGATTCAAAACTAGAGCAGTATCACTGGTTTGATTTTCAGACTTTTAGTTGAGTAATACAGAACAGAGATATTAGCTCAGCAACCTATACAAACTTTACAACAAAACTTGAGGTAAACCAGCACACAAGTTCAGAAGTAAGCAAATATTTATTGATTACTTCTATAATTTTATTTTATCCAACTAGGCTGATGTAGGAATCTGTACTTCTGAACTAAGTAATTATTGACAAATCACCACAATATTGGTAATGGAAATACTGGAATGTGTTACTCACTGGTGTAAGCAAGTACTTGAAATTACACAGCATTTACAGGATGCCAAAATCAGTTCCCCATCTCAGGAGGACGGGAAATATTTGATTTTGGTCCCCCAATGTCTTTTTTAGATTCCTGTAAGACTGCCAAGTTAGCTTCAGTCTTTTGTGTGCTTGTTTCATCCTGCGTCACTTAGTTAACATTCACTTTCTTTCTTATAATTATAACTTACCATCTTTCATTTTTCTGAGGAGTACTCAGCATTCAGAATTCTGAATTTCATTCAGAATGAAAATTCTTTTTTTTCCCTAAAGATCAGTTAAGAAATGAATAAACATGTTAGCATAAAACAGGGAACACGATGTACTTAAATTTTATTTTCAGCTTTCTATTTTCCAATAATTATTTGCTAAGGAATTGGCATTTTATCCAACAACATAATGTTTTTAACCTCAGAGTAATACTGATACTAATATTTATATATTAAGCATCAAGCTTATCTTGCAACACAAGAGGTTTCAACATAAACCATTTAAATGTCTTTTTCTGGGAGAGTAGGATAGGGGGTGGCATGTAAACGAAAGAAAAGCAAACAGCAACAGAAAATTGAGATCTTTTTTGATACCAAAGAAACAAATAATTTTTCCCTAGTTCTAAAGTGTATCTCACAATTATCTATTCCCCTGTATAAACAGCTCAGTTCTTTAAATAAAAACAACAATTTCCTCCTTTGACAACATTTCTCTCTTTTGATCAGTGGTTTATATGAATTTGAACTTTTTTAATTTCCAGTGCACCATTCTGTCATCATTCCTTCTTGGGAAAACATTTGATCTTCATGAGAACATGCTGTGGTTTGAAAATAATGACCTTGGATTAAATAAAGAAAGCAGAGCCATATCCAAAAGCATGCAGAACAATGATGCTTTTACCTCCAGGGAATGTCACATTAGTTGCTCTGTGCTCAGCAGGAGCTGAAGGCTTATCCAACATATTTGCTTTGAAAATTTCGCAGATAACATTAATTTGAAAAACTGCTAGGAAGCATGCAGGAAGGCAATAACAGAACTAGAGTAAATGGCAAAATTAAATATGTGAATAAACATTTTAAAAAATAAATAGTCTTTTTTCTTCTGTTCCCACTAGGTTATGTATTTGGATCTGCATCTGCTTTGGCCAGTAATTTATACTGACTTCTAACTGACATTTTTGTTTATTCCATGGAGTAAAAGCTTCCAGATATTCTTCTGAGAAACCCCTACTGCATAACTTCTCAGTTAGAACCATTGCTAAATCCCTGTTCCTTCCTTCAAAAATCATCTTTCCATTGACTCCAATATACATTAAGATCATCAGGATTAATTTCCTGTAAACATCAGGGACATCTATCATACTGAAAAAATGCAATGGAAATTAAATGTGGATACAACTTAAGAATGCATGTGAAGAGTATTGCCTGTTTTAATGTAGCAATCACAGCTCATAAGGAAAGATGCCACATCATTAATTCATGAACAAATCGCAAACAAAAAAAAGTATATCTGAGAAAACTGTGATCTGCTAATGTGTGTTACAGGATCAGTCTGAGGATCTGAACTTGCTGAAGTGAAATATGGACTGAGAATGTTTTTTTCAATTTCCATCCAGTTCCTTTTCAACTGTCAGACAATCTTCCTATGCCATACATTATATCATGGTTGTTTAGCTGGCTTTTGACAAGATACATGCCACAAAAGGAAAAGTCTTGTTCTACTTTGTTAAAAGCATTTTCTGGACCTAGAGATAAAAGAGCTTTTAAAAAACTTTTAAAAATAATGTTATTATAATTTTCAATAAACCACATAATTATACTAAATTGTGATTTTTTATTTTCTCAGAGATGTCTCCTTTAATATCTCTGTTACATTTGTTGATAATAGTATGATGGAAATGAGCCAGAGAAAAGTATCACAAAGTATCTTCCAGCTTTGCATTTCCTACTGCAAATATTGAAAAGAGACAAATGGATGATCTGACACAGTAAGACAGGTCTTTTGTTTGAATGTCCTCTTGCAGAGGTGCTGCTTGTATTTCCCTCTAGTTACCATTCTGTCCATCTTGTCCAAGACTGTTAAAACAGGTCACAGTAGAAATTTCAGAAAGGCTTTTATTCCTTCCATCATGCTGTTTCAAAAATATACTTTTGTATAATTGACAAATAACGGATGATATTGTATTTCAGAAGCACGGTAATTCTTTCTATATTTGTTGGAATATATGAAGAGTTATTCAAGAAATACCTTAAAAATGCAGAAAGTTATTTGAAATCTACTGCTACAAGAAAACTTACGAACACACACATTACTGTAAGTTTAAAAATCACAGACTGAACATGTATTTTTTGGGTGGGGTGTTTATATCCCATTGTAGTTTTTTAGTGTGACTTTTATCTCAGTGAGTAAATATTCTTACCTCTCAGGGCATGAATCATCTTTTCCACATAATTATGACCACACTATTCAGCAATTCTGTGTGTATTGTGGAAACCAACTTAATGACTGTGCTGTCACAGACATCAGATTATGTTAAATCCTAACATTGTCTTAGTATTGAACACTGCCTGCATGACTTTTAAAGGAAGCAATCAGATTAACGAAAAAAAAAAGTTGCAGATCAGTCATGGAACTGAACAAAATTTATCAGCAAACCTAAACCTTATACCTCAGGCCACAAAGATTTTAGAGGATTTTTTCCAATAACATGCAAATATTTCATCCCCAAATTCTACTGATTCTTTTTCTGAAATAAGTACTATCAGAGACATTCAGTTCCAGCTCTGTACATTAATGACCACCTTGAAAACCAGTTTTCATCTAATCTAAATTTAGATACCTATCCTAGATACTGTAGGAAAACAAGCTTCTTAAATAATTGCCTTTCTTTATTTATTTCTCTGAGCCAGAAAGATTGGAAAAATTTACAATATTTTATATTTTCATTTATTTTCTTACAATGAAAACTTCAAATAAGAGCTTTCTGCTAGAAGGGTTTTCACCGGGAAATTAGAGGGAAAGAGAAACCGATTGAGATTTCCTCTAAATGTCTTAAGGATTCTTAAATTTGAAGGAATTGCTTATATCTATTTTCATACATAGGCTGGATTGACTTTGGCTGGATGCCAGGTGCCCACAGATGTTTTATCTCTCACCCTCCATAAAAAGTGCAAGAGGAAAAAAGTATCATTAAAAGCTTGTGGATGAAGATAAGGACAGGAAGACAAGGACAGCACAGAATTGAATTAAGGATAGTAATGTATTTTATTTCAAGTAATTGCAAGAAAATAGGATGATGAGAAGTAAAACTAAATTAAAAGCACCTTTTCCCCACCCCTCCCTTCTTTCCAAGCTCAGCTTCACTCTGACTCTTCTACCTCCTAAGCAGCGCTGGGGGGTGGGGAATGGGGTTTGCAGTCGGTTCCTACCATCGTGTCTATGACTCTTCCTCATCACACAGGCTGCAGTTCTTCAAAATCTGCTCCAGAATGAGTCCTTTCCAAGGGGTACAATCCTTCAGGAACAGGCTGATCCCATGTAGGATCCTGCAGGTTCTTCAGGAGGATATCAGCTTCACCTTGTACCTCCTTGGGCTGCAGGGGGACAGCCTTCCTCACCACAGCCTGCACCCCACTCTACAAGGGAATCTCTGCACCTCCTCCCCTGCTCTTCACAGCCCTTGGTGTCTCTGGGGCTGCTTTTCTCACACATTCTCACTCCCCTCTCCCAGCTGTTCTGGCACAGAGTTTTTTTACCCTATCTTAAATATATTATCACAGAGATGCTACCAATGTTGCTGAGAGACTCAGCTTCAGCCAGCAGGGTGTCCTTCTTGGAGCCAGCTGGAATTTGCTCTGCCCAGCATGGGGGCAACTTCTGGTGTCTTTTCAGAGAAGCCACACCTGCCGCCTTCAGTGTTATCAAAATCAAGCCACATAAACCCAATACTATACTTAAATCCAGAGGTACATTTTTTCCTTGTGTTTTACTTTTTTCTAATAAATATATAATAAAAAGTAATTATATTTACTATTTTCACTTTACATTGAATCGATTAATGAGAAAATGTCAAAAGTATCTTTGCATTAAAATACTTGCTACTTAGATCTGAATGATAAAAAATACAACAATTTGGGGGTCAAGATACATTTTAGGTTTTATTTTGGAAAAAAACACTGCAAATAATATTAAAATAGAATGTGTGGGAAGTTAATTATGAGTTGAATGTCAAACCAAATTAATCACATACTCAGGAAAACTGAAATAGATACAATGTAAATTTGCTAATTCCTAATTTCGACTACAAATTATCAGTGCTCAGGGGAAAGGGAAAAATGAGAGACAACAGAAAATTGGGTCTGCAGACTAGAAGTCAAATGATGAAAGAGTGGAGCAAGAATGGTAAGGGGAACCAGTGGTAAATAAACAGGGAATAAGAAAAGCAAGCTTTGCTTTTGCCACAAAAAAATAAAAAAGCTTTTTCTTCTGTATACTTTTTGTAGAGATTTTTATTTTGTATACTAAGATGAGGGGATACTCTAGAAATAGGAAAAAGAACAATATACTTTTCTGTAAGACATTATCCACTTCTGCAATCATGAATCACTAAACTATAATGTAAAACAGTATGGTGATGGCTATAGAATATTTTGAGAAACAAGAAAAGCTAAGTTTAAAATAGTGTATTGTCCCTCATCTGCTTGAAGGTACATATTGGCTTTTCAATTACTTGTATCTGAATTCAAAGTGAAAATTCTTTATTATTACTGCTTAACAAAATGTGCTTTTGTAGCAAAGCTTTGCACTAACCACCAATAATCCAGCAATATTTAATGTCTTGAAAGAATTATAATACATTGGAGGATCAGAATTAAGAGAAGATTTCTCATTTAATGATTTTACCCTTGGAAAAGAAAAAACTCCTATGCTTTTATTCTGATTTAGTGATTTCTTTAAAATTCAGACAATACTTAGCCATGGCTTGCAATAAAAATAGATAAGGCCCAACTTTGTCTTCCTCGTCTCCCATCTCTCTTTCATATTCTAATAAAAACCCTTGGTTTGGGCTAGTCCCTTTCTTGCTGATTTAAAGAAAGGCATGTAAAATTATTTGCAGTCTGATAGTGGCAAATAACTGCAAGAAATATAAAAATCAGTGCCTCTTACTTGTAAAACAAAGCCTAAGAAATAAAACAACAGCCAAATATTATAACTACTATAAAAAAAATTGCAAAGAAGCATAGGCAGACTTTATCCATTATGTACTTCGTACCAAAATGCATATGAAAAATTATCCAATTTTATGACAGCTGGAAGTTATTTGTTTTGTTACTAATTATACCAGATCACCATAATTGCAGGCAGTATGGCACATAGACAGAACTTATGCGAACACCTTATTTTAAATCTAGTGCTTCAATGCCAATTTTCTAGAATAAAGGATGCATTTTAATCTTTTTTATTTTTTATTTGTGGCTTTTGCAAGAGTGCTTCAAGAGCTGAATTTATGCTATTTAGGTACGTCTGAAATTCCATATAATAAATGTCAAAACCCTTACACAAAAAGTAAGAAAGGTCACTTTAGCCCTCTTGCACTTTAGCCCTTCTGCATCTGAACAAGAAACTGATGGGAAGACTGATGGAAGAGTCCCTCTCAGACTTGCCTTCCATCAGAGGCCAGTGGTGAAATTTACTGTCACAGAAGGCAGACAACACTTTCATGGACCTACCAGTAAGCAAGTTTCATTCCCACGAATTGTCATTCATGCCGGCACATTTCGTCTCCCACAGAACATGAAGAAGCAGTTAGATCCAACTCTGATGCAAATGATAGAAAAAATGTCCAACTTGGGATTTATGCTCATTATTATCTGTTTTTATTGCATCCCTGTTTTTGCCTCCCCGTATGCTCAATACTTCCAGATCTTCCTAGAAACAAATAATTTTGATGTGAAAAACCTACTGTTAATATGATCCTTCCTATTATATGAGCTATGAAGATGTGAGAATTTTCACAGAAATACACTGTACTATAAATACTGGTGTAGAATGCAGATATCAATGGGTAAGACAAAGAGGGATTTATTATGTTTAAAAGCATTTCAGTAATTTTACCCAGGAAATAAACTTGGAAATGTAAAGAGTCTCTTTAGGCAGATGATTTTTATAGCACAGTACACACTATATGCCAAAAAGAAACCTATCAGCAATCCTACTCTTTTCTTGGCCTGAGTCGGAACACTTCCAAAACCACATAAATTAAATTGGACTGTCCTTAAGATATGTTTACCTTTAAGTCACTGTCTGATTTACAGAGAAACAACTCTTTCCAGTATGAAAACTTACAGTTCTTTAACTGCAGCTTTGAGAGACACTGTGAGACTTTGCCAGGCACCAGGCTAAATGGTCCAGAAGTTTTGTACTTCAGAAGCACAGGAGCCACTTTGATCAGTTTAAGAGATTTTTTACAGTAGCTCCATAAAATGTATTTCTTACCTCTGAATTGCCCAGAACATCAAATTAAAAACATGTTTCCATTGTACCTTTATGCAATCTGAAGAATTTAATTTTGTTCCTTTATTTTGAGTTGACCTTGCCTGGCATGCCTCATGATAAAATTGAAACCCTTCATCTTCATTCAGCATATAAGCATCACCCTCTGTCCAGAAAGGAAAAAAGATCAAGAGCCCTAATATTAACTAGGCTAGATATATGAGGAACAAAAATCAAATTAATTACAAAGAAATAATAGCTTCTGTCTCAAAGAAATAGCTGTTTCATTCTCTCATTCACTTGTTTGTCTCTCATCCCCTTTCTTACCTACAATTTAAAGGGAAAACTTTTTTAAAATGGGCTAAAATTTAGACTCTCCTGAAGATTATTAATTTTTCTTCTGACTTTGAAACTAAGATGTCACCCTTTTTTTATTTTAGAGAAGAAATCACTGAAAGGTTAAGACAGGACCCTAAACCCAGTTTGAGTTACAGGCCAATAAATGGTTGGATCACACAAGCTTATCTGGGTCTTGGCAATAAGATTCTAGTTTAGCAAAGTTGAGGTCAGGAAATTGAACTTGTAAAACGGATCTCTCATGCAGAACAGAGAGAAGACACAGATATTGACACACCACATTTTCTTCTTTCACTCTTTTCCTTCTTTATTTTTCCTGGTTTTTTTCCTTACTTAAGCCTTCATGCTTTATTTTTTTGGTAAATTACCTAAGATCAGAGTTTGCAGGTCAAGAAATCAAGGAGAGCATTTAATCTAAAAATGAATGAGAGGATCCAAAAGACTTTATATTTTTGTGCAATACTGCAAAGCAGTATCTTTATAAGGAAAAATTATAAATGTTTTCAACAAATTAATGTAATCGACTGTTAATAAAGATGCAATAGGAGGTAAAACTCTAAAAAGTCCTTTTCTTCTGATTTCTGAAATGGTGTGATGAAGTAATAAATTTTATTCTTAGGCTTTATTTGTTTGTTTCTCAAACAGTATAGCACTAGGGCTAGTGCTAGAGTGATCTTTAGTCTTATGGCTCACCACAGCCATGAAAATACTTTTATAATTACTCATAATTGTCATCATACCCCATATAACTAAACCACGAAAGCAAAGAATAACAAAATCTATAATGCCTTCACTAAGAAGTGTGTCTTGTAGAAGGATGTATGGCTAAAGAAAAAGCTTCCTTAGGAAAAGTATGTGGGACTGGTAAAAGGCTTGTTTGCCTAAGTAGGAATAGAGACATTTGAATAAAGAATAATCTCCAGATTAATCTCTAATTAATCTTTTTAAATTGCATAATTTTTTCTATGGGAGAACAAATGAGGGACAGAACAGAAAGCACAGTGGAGCTCATACAACGAGATATCCTGGCCTTGGTGGGATACTGGCCATGGGATAAGTGACCACAGGTATGAGAAGAGCGGGGAAAGTATGGCATATGCAGATATTAAGGTTTTTGAAAGGATGCAGTTTTGTAAGGCTGCCAAGTAACACAAGCAGTAGGCTGATTCTGTAACTAGTGGGAAAATTCTTGCTTAAGGATGTGACTGCTTAGAACTGTAACTGTTTGGAGCCACAACAATATATAAAACTAAACTGTGAAAACAATAACTTCAATGACTTCAATTCCAACTTCAATTTATTTTTACTCAAACTTCAACTTCTTTTTGCTTTAACTTCTTACTTAGACTATTTTTACACCCCTTCTTTGAAATCCTGTCTCAGTCATGCAGACCTGGGTAACTCACAGCATCAGTGTCAGTGATGATCCACAATGACCTCATAGGTTAAGAACACAATTATGAAGATAAACAAACACTCCCAAAGGAAATTTAGTATCTTCACAGACAGACTGTTTTTGCTTTGAAAATACTATAAACAACATGATTTGGTCCAATTCATCCATAAGATATAGAGCATGTAACTTGGGACTAGGAGCTGCCCTCCATGCTGGAGACAGACAGCTCCAATGGATCTACTACAGGATGTTGCTGAACCCGTCAGCCAAGATGGTGATGCCCCTGGGAAATCATATTTAAGAAATGGCAAAATGCTGCTGCAGCTTCCCCTGCAGCTGGTGCAGACTCCACGAAGGAGCAGATATTTGAGCTTCTAGAGAAGTCCATGTTGGAGTGGGTTACCATGGACTGCAGTCCATGGACAGGATCCACAACAGAGCAGATGAGATGGGAGAAGAGGAAGAAGCTGGTACAGGGTGACCATGACCCACTTCTCCATCTTTCCACACCAGTCAAGGGATAACAGCTAGCAAAGCTGGGAATACATGTGTTAAGTTGGGCTTGGAAAGGAAAAGGAACAGGGAAGAGTGATCTTTTCATTTTTATATTTGTTTCTCACCATTCAAATCTATTTTAACTGTTAAAAAACAAATTAAGCTTCCCCAAGTTGTGTCTGTTTTGCATGTGAAGGTAATTGGCAAGTGATCTCCCTGTCTTTATCCTCAGCCATGTGTTTTTTCATCTCATTTTCTCCCCCTGACCTGTTGAGAAGGGGGAGTGAGAAGAGAGTGTCTGGAGGGGTGTTTGACCTTCAGTCAAGTAAACCCACCACAGGTGGGAAGTCATAGCTCAAGTCATTGCCAGAGCAGTGGAGGGCACACAGCGCAAGGCTGGTGTCTATTCAGGGAGCTGCCCCCTCTAAATGAGACTGGTGCAAATATAAAACCTTTCATACATGACTAAACTGCTCGGCCATGTGATTTCTGGTGAAGACGTTCGAAGTAATCTTACCCTTGTTCTTGGACTCTTGATTGCAGAGTGACAAGTCTTTCACTGCAGCTGAATTCAGCTGCTGAAAGGTCCTGTTTACCATGTACACACTTCTATCTTTTCCCTTGCAAGCTTGAGCCCACAGAATGAGTTGGCTGACACATTCACTTGATAGAAAATTAATCCTCTCTTCCCTCCCACATGCTGAGAAGTGTACTTTCTGCCATCAGTGAGCTGAACCAACTCATCCTTTTGGGAAGCTGCATAAAGATAGATGATATAGCAGAAGAGGACAAAAAAAGACTGGGCAACATGTCAAAGTTATATCTTGAAAGGAAAATGTACCTTGGTAAAAGCCTGTAGGAATGCTTGGTGAACTTGCAGTTGAATATTTTATGATTTTTTTTCTATCCTTCAAAATTAGTGCCTACATGATATTTCTATGTTTTTTTTCACGTGCATTTGGAATGGAAATCTATCTGTAGGTGATATAAAAAAACAAACATCATTTGCTGCCTAAGGATAGTAGTGAAATCACATTTTTCAATTCCTGCATTTGCGCTTAGAATAATTTTGCTTTCAGACCTAGTATTGCAGTAAGTACACAGGCAGACTTTTACATCTGCAAATGGGGAGAAGAGTTACATCTGTTTACAGCAGGTAGTAACTGGAATAAAACACCCTGTGGGATCCACTCTTGTTTAAAATGTGGGATGGCCTCAGTGCTTCCAGATTCCTTAGCAGCTGGCAAACACTAACTGATGCGATCAGTGACAGTTCTAACTTGAAATAGATTTAACTCCAGGAAAAAGCAGTATTTTCATAGGAAGCAATATAGTAATAATGAATTTCATAATTTAAGAAAATTAACTATTTATCTAGTTCATTTATGATCAGATTTTCTTCAAAATAACTTTCTGAATCTAATATAATCCTATATCAATAAAATTGATACATCAAATAAATATTGAAGTTTAGTGAAATTTAATCAATACTTCCAGCAATAAGAGCACTAAGAGAAATTAAAAACTTTATCAGTTCCAAAAGCTGCTGATATAGCTAATCTGTTAGACATGCACATGAACGTTGATTTAATGTAATACTTAAAATTTAAAAAGAAGGCTGATGATGCAACACCTTTTTGTTTCCCAACATTTCTGGAAGAAACACTATCCTGAAATTTAAAATTAGGGATTCTGTTTTGTTGGCTGGAGTTTCATTTACACCTCTGGAAGGGCATTATCTGTGAGAATACCAAAGCTTCTTGAATGAATAAAGGGCTCTAACTGGAATGGCCATGGCTACTAAGTCTTTTAAAATGGTGGGGTTTTTTAAGGATCAGGAAATTACTGTTTTTCTCAAATGCATAAAGAATTCATCAGTCAGGCAGGTTAGAGAAACAGATTAAGTTTCCTGATGTCATGCTGTCAACTTCAGATCATCTAACATCGTTACAAACCTTTTCTTATTTTGTAGGACACACCAGGGAACAGACTAGCAGGTAGGAAATGTAGCCTTGGAGATTCTGTAAAGCAGAAGGAGATGGAACTCACACATCATGCACATACGTTGCACGACCTGCTCTTTGTGTAAAAAAGAAGCTGCACAAGAATTGACTTTTATGGGAGATGATCTTTTTTTGATTTCTTTATAAATAACCAGCATTAGTGGAACATGCTCTGCCAAATCAAATATTTGCAGTTCTCCTCTCCATATCTCTTATTTTTTCATGTATCACTAGAAAACCTGAACTTGAATTTGGGCCACTAAAAATTAGGTTTGGCTTTTGTTGAGGTCTTGAATACATCAAAAGGATCTGCAGCTACCAGCCTTGTCCCTTCTCTGTGCTGTGCCATGGGTATTCCTGTGACATTTGTTCCCTTATCTTGCTGATTCTGACCTTGCTGGTAAGACTTACAGGCTTTGACCTGGACCTGTTTAGTCCCTGTGGATTCACATGGGCACCACGGGGCTGTTACCCAAGCTTGTCTGCTCTGATGATTCCTGCCAGACTGCACCCTTGCTGGTGAGGACACCAGTTTCCCCTGCCTCACTCTCACCATTGGCCTTAGCTTACATTTTTCTTCAAGAAACTGCCCAGCCTTTCTGTGCGCTGGTTTATGCTTGTTGTCATTTTGTTTAGGTTTATTTATTTACAATTATTATTCAGGAGAGAGCTGCTCAGCTGAAGCTAAAAGGTCAATTTATGGAGATTGAGTTCTTCTTATTCCCAATTCAGCAACTTAGCAAAAAGCTTATTAGATGCTTAGTGAATAAAGTATTGCTCAGTGGGGTGTTGATCTGCATTAAGTGTCTTATTAAAATCAGCTTTAGGAAAGAATGGAAAAACTTGCTATTTTCCACAGAAACCCAAAACTCAGAAACATTTGCACCGCAAAAATCTCCAAAGTTTGGTAGATATGTAAAAATACACAAAGTGGGTGGGAAAAAAACCAACAACATAGGATAATTTTGGAATGAATATAAATGTTTTTTACTCTCAAAGTACAAGTGGTCCATTGAACATAAGGCAGTTGACGTTTACTGTACAATAGGCATGAGCTGCACCAATTCTAATATTTTACCCAAAATATTCTCAAAGAAGGAATAATCACTAGGAATCAAAACATTGGTTACTAAAAAGCAGTTGCCCTCCTATCGCTGGTGATAATGATATGCAGGGGCTTCTCCAAGCATCAGTACAGAACAGTTTAATGATGAACTTCACCTTTTAATATTTTTTTTCCAGAGTTCCTTATAAATAAATATATTTACAAAGATTGTGATCTTAGGACTGAGCTTCTGGAAGAAACAGAGGATTCTCAGCTCTTGCTTTGTTTTATGCCAGCAGTTTGAAAAAGAAGCAGCTCAAAACCATTCTGACATACTGCCACTGAAGGATTATTCTGCCCATCTATGCTGTAAAGCTATCTAAAATATAAAAACCCCTTTTGATTTAAAAAGTAAGGAATTTTTTAAGGGTTAGATGCTTTCAGAGCAACAGGACGTTCTCATGACCTGTTTTCATGAGGATGCATAAGACAAGCTAAATAAATGAAGCTTGTGGGACATTAACAACATGATGGTACTGCTGAGGGAATTCAGGCTAGCTGACGTATGTTTCAAATCTAAAGAATATTCCATGCAGCCACTACAGACCTTAAATTGCAGCAGTATTCATGACCACAAGTAATTTGCTCAGCTCCTTGGCTGATGTGCCATTATGGCTGTGGCTGACGTTTCATCCGCACTTTCTGCTGTACCTCACAAAGAAATGCATATTCAGGGTTAGGCACTGGGTGGTGCTGAAGAGCTAGTTAGTATGAAAATGTATTTGTGCAGATCTTCAACTGACTAATATTCACCTTTTCTTGCAGCCAATGGAGTAAGATTCGTTTTTCAAAAGAATTCATCTGGTTCTCCAGACCTAATCAGGTACCTTGATTTAGTTTTCCTATTTGTAAAAGCATACTGAGATGAAGTCTTAAATTGTATTTCTTTCTCTTATGTTTGAAGTTACAAATATACTCTTGTAAGTGAAACATCCCTTTTATACTAGTTTATCACTGAAGAGTCTCTACAACCTGACATTATCAAATTAAAAAAAAAATGTTTTTGCAAAGTATTGTATTTAATATTAACATGTCTTTGACACAGGCTATAGAAGGATGACGTTATTTCTTTTTTTCTTAATTGATTTTATATAACACTAGTGCAAGCAAGCATTAGAGGAAAAGAATGTGTTTAGTTCACCATCACATCAAAGTATTGTAACCACAGTAAATATACAGATCTCAAACACAGAGACCAAGTAGCAATAAAAAAAGAATAAACCTATTCAATATGTGTCATTTAAAATGACTCTGCTTAGAGTGATTTCACTAAATAAATGCAAATATTCTGCTTTAAAAGAAGACAGCATTCAATAATAGCATTTGTATATATTTACTATCTTCAATTTTAGGTAGTCTGAGCAGCTTTAGATTAGTCTGAAAATTGTATACAGCTAAACTTACAATTAGCAGTTGTTTGTTTATCAGTATATAACAGAAATAAAATCATACTTATCTATCTCTATTAGGTATCCAGGCCAATAGCATTTACTGTGTTTGTCTGAGGATGAAATTATCTTCAGGATCTTCTCTTAATTTTATTTCTATGGATAGGTTGTCTTTAGTGTACTGATATCAAAAGTTTTGGGGTTTAATTTCCAGTAGCTGTTCAAAGCAAGATTTCTCAAAATATATTATTATTTTTATGACTTAGAAATTCATAACAAAAAATATTACTGCAAAATTGGCCCCTCCATAGACATCAAGATGCCAAATTTTCAGCTGCAACAAGCTTCTTTAGCAGTCATCTGTGTTCTGCTATATTAAGTGCCCTCTACTCCCCAAAATGCATATTGAAAGGATTAAAATCTATCTGATACTTTAAAATATCTCACTACTTCAGGAAGTCTTTGTTTTTCAAAGGGAGAACTGGAGTGATATTATCTGATCTAGTCATTTATCCCTAATTTAGATATACACCGTAATGAAGACAACAATAAAATTAGTGACTCCCACACTTGCTTTGCATTGCAGACACTAGTGCTGAAATACTCACCTTCACCAGGAGAGCTGAGACTTGGGCCAAGAAAAAGGCTTTTAACACAAAGCTGCCATAGAGCTGTGGGAAGTTGCAGCAGTAGCTCTCTATCCATGCATTCACATTAAAAGAAGTCCATGGATTGCACCAGTTATCAGAATACTGCCAGAGACACTAATAAAAAAAAAAAAATATAAGTCAAGTAGAAAAAAACCCCAGAAGGGTCAGAAGGAATACAATGAAAGCAAAAGTGGTAAAAACTGTAATAAATAAATAAAGAAATAAACATCTTTGTCTTTCCACACCATAAAACATACATAGCAAACCATAAAAATAAGACATCCAAAAAATATTTTTATCTAACTGTGCACACTTATTCCATTTGATGTATTTAAAGTTGTTTAATTCTCTCCACCACCTAATACTATGCCTCTTAATATGCAAACTATAAACTACAGTACTTTGGGGTAATTAGCTAATCAATCAAAATAATTCTCATTTTACCCATACTCCTGTGGTCTAGGGAGGTCATTTTAATATTCTGCAAATAGCTTCAAGCAAACCCCAGGGACAAATCAGGTAAAAAGCACTGTAAGCAGCTATTTTTCTGTAGGCATGTGCAGTGTTTATACTCTGCTGGTAAATACTGTAGGTTGATTTTATTGAGCCTTTGGAATATAGTGAGCATAAATGTGACATATACCACCATATGGTTTCTACACATGGGCAGGCTGCAATTAATGTTGCAATCTACAATTTGTCCCCTACTTCTGTGATTTTCTGTGGCAAAGCTAACTCATTTGCAAAGAGTGTATGTGACTATAAGCATAACTGTTTCTGTGTTTAACTACTGGTAGTGCAGAAGAAAGCCTGTATGTAATATATGATCAGGAGCAGAATGGAGAAGAAATACTTGTGTCAAGAATGTTGCAAAAATGCTGTGGTATAGCACTGCTATTTTCATTTCTTGGCCCTAAATGTTGACAACTACCAGAAAACCTAATACTGTTCTAATTGAACAATCATGATTACATTGCACCCTACTGTCATATATATACATATCCCTATCACATATATTGCACTCTGCTATCATATATATGGCATGTTTAAGACAGTGACTTAAATTCCTTAATTAAATCTTATGCTCTGATTCCAGTAATTGCATCTGCTGAAAAACTTCTGAAGTTAGAAGTACATTTTTTAATAAAAATCACATGAAACTTACAACTGGAAAAATAAGGAACCTAGATCACAATAGTATTTGTGATCTAGGACTGGATAATTCACAAAATCATTCTGCAGAATCAGAATTGATCATTTTGTCAAGTCATACTGAGATAAATGTGCACACCCACTGAAGAGTTTTCTCTCTCTTTCACCTTGTTTAGAGCATGATTAGACAGCTACTGTAAGTAAGGAAGCACTTCTCTCCCCTTTTCCCAGTAAACACCCTAACATTCAGTACAACAAAAATCAAGATAATTTCATTACAAATATCTCTTTCACTACACTCTAAGTACAAAACCTTATTTTTTAACTCCTTGGGTAATACTTTTGCATGCATTCCTCATACAAAAACACCAGAAAAATCACTTTGGCAAACAGAGAAATACCAGATCTTAAAATGGTAGGCAACCAACCTTTCTTAGATTTTTGAATGAAAGTTGTTTCAAAATAGCATTTTACACTCACCAGTTACACTCAAACTGTGTTGGAAGTGTACTTAAAAAGTATGAAGGTTGCTATTACCTGAAAAAAATAATAAAATGGTTTGTACTAGAATCCACCTTCAACATAACTCTATTGGAGCTAATGAAGTTGTGCTGCATGGACCATGTTGTGTTTCCATAAGGTTGTTCTAAAATTATACACCTGCTTCAAATGTGAAAACCAGTGTCAATAGGGAAAGAAATGGAGATACATTCACCACTGTCATATCTCCCCTGCCATCTGTGGAGAATTATGCTCATGTTTTTGTAAGATTATTTAAAAGTAGATTGTAGAACAGTAGGTTATGGGTTAACTGAGTGGCAGCTGGGACAAATCCAAGCACAAGAATAATTGGGTATTCTCTTTTATGAGCCAGCACTTCCCCCACCCTTTGACTTTGCTTAATTTAAAGACAAAGATTCTACTGGGAGTATGCTGCATTTGGCCAGTTTTGTTCAAAATCTCCATAAAGCAAAGATTTAAACCCACTTAATACACCTGCACATCCCATTCAGTTGCAATGTTTCATTCATCCACTGAGTGAACATGCATAGGCTGGTGATTATTTTTTTCCAAAACACCTAAAATTAATATTAAAGGACGGTTCCAAAGGTAATTCAAGGGTGTAGTATTGCATAGTGCTTGTATCATACAAGACAGGTTCATACTGTCTGCTTAATTGTCACCACAAATTTAACCAAATGTACTTTTGCTCAATCAATTGGTTTGCAATTAGTTTTAATTCTTATTGGTTTGTTTCCTATGTATTGTATTTTTTAATTTCACAATCTAGATATCACTGATTGAATAAAGTAATAAAATCATGTATCAACAACAACCTAGGTCTCTATCAGTGTCTTAGGTAACAAAAATAAATAAAATAGCTCATTTGCAACAACAATTTGGTTTAATGGCTAAGTAAATAATGTTTAAATCTAAAATGAAATATCAAGGTTGATAGATTCTAACAATTGTTTGGCCAGAGTAATGTGCAAACAATTAATATTGGCAATAGTTTTGAGCACCTTGTGTTATAATTTCCCGATCAAAGTTGGACTAATATGTAAACAGAGAAAAATAAAGATCTTGACTGCCAACCTTCCATATCAACTAAAAATATCAGGGCTTTTTTATTAAAAAGCTGATGAAACCTGGTGCAATAACTGAAGCAAAAGCCAGTTGGTCTGCAGGGACCTGGAGTGTGGCCTCCAGGGGACTTGTGCCAGCAGCCCTCATAGCAGCGAAACACTTGCACCAAGGCCTTCTATTCTGGGCATGGTCAAAATCACACCTCAGGATTGCACCCTTCCCTTTCTAAATATATCTCTTCACCAAGGAGTTAGTCTGATGGAGAAATTCCACTGACACCCCTTCTAAGGGAGAAAAAAAGCAAAAGCAAGAACAAAGCAGTCTTCACTCGCCATTCATGGGAGCCAAGGCTTCACAGCAGTCCAGGCTTAGAGATTGTTTTTTTCTACAACAGCAGAAAATTACAAGGAAAGAAGAAAACCTTTGTACAAAGTATCAAGTTGATTTACTGCAAATCAACAGAGCAAATAGAAAAGAACTCATTTTCAGCTGTTTCAGGGAATCAATTTGCCTCCATCTATTAACTGAAGATCACATATTATTTTTTTAATTCCCTGATATGTAAAAAAAAAATGTGGCAGATTATTAAAATATTCAGAAGGTGAATAGAGTATCAGTCCAAGAAAATATTCCCTGCAGCTTTTAGATACAGAAAAACACATCTGCATGGTAACCATATTAGCTCCCAGGAGTCTCCAGAGAAGCAAGGAAGTTATGACTAGAGGGAGTCAAGTTATGTCTACATACAACATGCAGTCTCTTATTTACCTCTATCTTGATTAGTCCTGGTCCAGAAAAATATTAAACAAGCAGTCTGTTATTTATTTTTTTGTTCATTGAAATTCTCAAAAGAATGAGAAAATTAGAAGAAATTTTAGAAGGGTATTCCCTTGTTAGTTATAACAGTGTTCTCAGGGATTGAAGATTGTTGGGGTATTGGAAACTCTGTGAGTCTTCAGATATAAACTTCACCACAATACTCATCAGCCTATTGAAGTCTTGATAAATATTACGCTTTGAAAAATAGCCATAAATGTTTCCCCTTTCAAGAATCATACTTTTGTTTTATTCAGAAGCAGGTATCATTTAAAAGTATATGTACAAGAGGAGGAAATGCATGAAAAATATTGCCATATCCTTTTAATGTATCAGCTCCTGGAAGCAGCTTATTTTAGTCTGTGATGATTTCCTTTTGCCAAGAGACAAAGTCCTTATCTAACAAGTCCCTTGCACTTGCTGGTTTTATTTTGGATATCTGTAACAGTGCCACAAGCTTCAGAGATGTGTCTGACACCTACTGCCACCTTTGTATTATATATCTCTCTTATATATCTCTCAGGAATTGTTACATACCAAAGCTGAATGTGGCCATGGTGTGACTTTTTACTTCTGTTACCAATTTATCTGCCATCTCTTTTTCTTTTTTTTTCCCCCTTGTCTTCAGGTCCTTTAGTTTCCTCTGAGCATGTAGCATCTATCTTTTTCAGACAGAATTATTTACAAATGAGTCACTGCCCCTCAGAACTCAGCACTTCCTCTCTTTTCAGGCCTTTTTCAAAACTAACTCTCCATTTCTCTTGGAATTAATATAAATACCCAGAATTTTAGAGCTTTGGACTTTCTTATTCAGTTTCTTTTTTATAAATTTCCTTTTTTGGTGAAGTTTTTTTGGGGGGGTTCTTTGGTGTATTTTTCACTTGGAAAGGAAAAAAACAGTCTAAACAAAATCCATGCAGAAATCTTGTTCACTGAAACTCTTCCCCATGTTTTAAATGCATATTTTGAGACATCTACACTAAGCAGGGGTTACTTCATTATTCTCCTACAGGAGGATACAGAATTTCAATAGCACACCAACTCTGTATGAGGGGTCAATATTCACGCACCTTGCACTGCATGTTGCACAGTAGGAAAGGACACAGTGTACCAATTAAGAAGGTACAGAAACCAAAAATAAAAGCAATCACTTTATTTTTTTTCTTTATAATTGCCAGTTTCAGGCTACACTGTGAAAGATGTCCTACTGCTCAAGGAGAATATGTTTCATCCAAAGGAAAATCAAAGATAGTTTGTTCAAATTTACAAGTCACTGAGGAAAAAGCAAAAAGGAAAGAGAATAATGTTAGAAGTGATGATTCTGTATGTAAAAGAGGAAAAGATGACCAAGTTGTTAAATCGTTATTTTTTTTTCCTTAGCTAAGGAACACATTAAGTCCAGAAATGGTGGCACATATTCCACTTCTCTGCATCTTACAATACAAAACCTAAGGTCATTAACAAATGGTCAGGTTCAATAACCTAAGACAATACAATAT
Source organism: Fringilla coelebs (assembly GCF_963513975.1). Lineage (NCBI taxonomy): Eukaryota > Metazoa > Chordata > Aves > Passeriformes > Fringillidae > Fringilla > Fringilla coelebs. Next base: position 56,153,648 of record NC_140028.1, read on the forward strand.
TTCATGTGAGAAGATTTGAGAGACTGCAAAGTTGCATATGATCTTCAGTTTTAAAACCACAGGCTTTTCATAATTAAAAGAAATGTAATAAAATGCATATATTTTCATATTGAAAATGTACAAGAAAGAAGGTACAGGAATAATGAGAACTTTTCCTTGCTCTTTTATAAAAAAACACCCCTGTTTAATGCAAGCTTCAAGTATACAGACAGAGGGAGCCCATGCTTTAAACACAGAATCCTTTCAAAACATCAATTTGTAGATTTTATAATACATAATAGAAAGAAAAGCCACACCAACACAATACATGGCTTTTCTAATCAGTCAACAGCTACAAAGAAGTAGTTCATGTAACAAACATGATTCATGAATCTCACACAATTCTAAATATCATGCACACTCAAAACTATTCTAATAGTTTTATGTCTGCCTGGATAGTAATAGACACGACATCCCTTGTTTATAGCCTGACCTCCAAATTACTGATTTCTTACCCTGACTGCTTTGGTTTCATCCTGGCTATCTGGTAGCATTTCAAGCATTTTTTTAAAATAATGTCTTTTACGATTTGGAAAGACTTCATTATGTAGCACTTTATCTGCTTCTACTTTAAGTTATCATTCTTAACTAAATCCTTCATGTTTTTTTTTTTTTTTTCCTGGTGGTTTGTAAATTGAATGCTGCACTAATTCAGGCTTCTCTTGAGCTGTTATTTAAATCACAGGCTAAGAAGAAATGGTCTTTTGATGCTTAGCTTTTTCTCTCTAATCTCTATTTTTTTCTCTCTAATCTACATATAGAAAACATGCTTATTACTTATTCATTTATTTATTTTTGCACATGAAACATTACAAGAAGTGTATATATAGAGCTCCATTCCTCCAGTGTACATATCCTCTCCCAGTACAAAGGATCCTGTGACCTTCTGCCTGTCAAGAGGCACATTTGCTTCCTTTTTTTCTTTCTTTTTCTTTTTTTTTCTGATGTAGAACCATTCCAGTTTCAGTCACAGTAAACAATCATCTCTTTGCCCTCATTGTTTAGAGGTCCAAAGTGATTTCATTACCACTGCCTGGAATTTGTTCCCCAAACCAGTTATCTGCAAGAGGAAAATTGATACCAGACTGTAGGCATGACAATATTTAAATTTAATTTTTAATATGAAAAAATGAAGATTTAAAAATATTATTACTTAATTTGCATCACATGCAAACAGAGATGCTTGTTTTTTTTCTATATGAGTATTCAGAGACCATTTTGAAGTGTCTTGACAAAATTAATAGCAAACTTAATCAATAGCTGGCTGAGTAAATACCAGCTTTAACATTATTAAGGATGCATATTGTTTGTTTGAATTCATTTATATTAAAAAATAGATTTTTCTGACTTTATGAATGAACCATTTATTTAGCAAAAATTACCAATGACCATTATGAAATTATTTGTGCCCATAAGCAGATACATTCTCAGACTCTGAAGTCTGTACTATATAGGTTATTTGGTGATACTAAAACCTAGCTTCTACACTCAGTTTATGAGTAAAAGAAAGAGACATTTTTGGGAGGAAACCATGAATCCATACAATATTTGACATTTTGATTTTTTTTTCATTCTAAAAGAGATATTTTATAAAGTCGAAATATTTGTGTATCAATGCAATATTTAAATAATGTATGAAATAATATATATCAATATAAATAATTTTACTTAAAATTAAGGGTTTTTTTCTTTAAAAATCCATTATTTTGATAAAAAAATATGTGTCCACTTTTCTTTAAAAATTTAAGTCATTGAATGCTTCTTCTACTATCAAAACATATTCATAAAAACTCAGCCAGAATGTTGTTCACCTAAACCAAAATCACAATGATTTTATAGAGTTGTTTCAACATGATACTCTCTCATTTAAGAAACAAAATATTTCCAAGGGCTGGAGAGTGAATTTCATTCCAATATGTAATGATCTTTTTGTCTGGGGCAAAACTCAGCATAGCATTTTTATTGGTATAATATTTCTGGGGCAGAAAGTCAATAACCGGGGAACCAAGTTACTCAGCTATGAAAGCTGTCTGTCTGGAGACATGCTATTAAACAACACTGGAGCTTTCTGTTTACTTTGGTGGTATTTATAGTCATGGCTAAGCATTTGCAGTTTGCACTAGCTAAATATTTCTAAAATGCAGTTGCTGTAATAGAGAGCACAAATCATCATAGCTTCAGTGGTATTGTTTTTCCAAGAAATAAAAAAGCAGAGGCAACAGAGGACTTTTGTTGCTGCTCACTTTGCTTCTACATCTTATTCTTCAGTGCCCTGTTGCTTTATAAATAATGAACTGATATCACTTTTTATAAAGGTGTATGAATTCCCCATTGTTAAAGTACCTGAACATGCCATACATGAAGGCTTTTATGATCATAGGTCCCTTTGACATGGAAAGCAAAGCCAATGTTGCCATAGAGCTGCGGGCATCTAGTTTGCAGTGGGGAATATACACAGGGTTTTTTCCTAAAAGCAATGCTACAGCTAATCTCAAAGCTATCCTGTTCAAGTTCCTATATTTCAAGGGCATAATTTAATTCAAGGACTGGTTAAAATGTCCTTCCAGCCATGGAAAATCTGTATGTCCATGTAGGCAACAGGGCAGGGCGGGAAGGCAGGCAACAAAAGTCTTGAAGAAGAGGACATGACCACTCTGGTCATTCACAGAGGCATGGTTATAACCCAGCAGATCTGTGGATGGTCAAGGACCACCAGGAAGGAGTCAGTGGAAGATCAGGGAAAGCATTTCAGATCTCCCTAATGCAGGCTGTCAGTTTTACTTAAGCTACTGGACACTACTGTATTTTTATCAAGATAATTAAAATAATAGAAATAAATAATAGAACAAACAAAGAACCAAAATCCAAAGCTTGAAGCAGTATTTCTATGCAAAAAAAACTGTCCAAATCAATCCATCCCACCTCTAAAATTACAGAGTTAAAACCATAGGCTACAAAATAACTGATGTGGTTTAACCCCAGCTGCAACTATCATGAATCCACTTGCTCACTGCCTCCCGCTTCAACTCAGCCCCCTCTTGGGGAGGAGAATCAGAAAGAAAAGGCAGAACTAGTGCGTTGAGATAAGAAAAATTTAATAATGGAAGCACAATATCATAATAATGTTATTATTTATAATAATAAAATATTCTAACAATGTTAATAATTATTTTATTGATAAGGAGAGGGAGAGAATGCAAGAAAACACAAGGGAAGTAAGAAAAGCACACGATCCACTGGCTGATGCACAGCCTGTCTCTGAGCAGGAACTGGCCCCATCTGGGTACCTCTCCTAGTTTATATACTGGGCATTATGTCCCTTGGGAAGGATTATCCCTTTGGCCAGTTTGGTTCAGCTGCCCCAGCTGGGCTTCCTCCCAGCTTCTTGTGCACCTGCTCACTGGCAGAGCAAGCACAAGACACTGAAAAGTCCTAGATTTAGAGCAAGTGCAACTTAGCAACAACCAAAGCAATATTCTAATACTGAATCAAAAACACAGCACAGTATCAGCTACAAATAAATCTGTTCCAGCTGAAACCAAGACAATGACTTAAATCACTTGAGATAGTCAATGACAGATAGTCACTTAAGTGACCCCTGACATATAAGTGACTATTTCCCTGAAATGCAACTTACTGTTTGCAAGAAAACTCCTAGAGAAGAATTTCCTGGTTGAAAAGATATTTTAAAAGATGAGTGAAACAAAGCAAGATAAAAACAGGGGTACCTCTAAAATGATTAAATGCCAGTGGAAGAAAACATTGCTTGTATCATGTTTTGAAGCTTCTAAAATTGAAAACCAAAAAAAAAAAATTAAGGATTCCACCTACATTGTTCAGTGTAGGGAGGGCCATATTTTACAGCATTGGGTCTGCTCCTAAGTAAAATTTATTTTAGTCCTAAGACTCCCTTCCTTTGAGAAAAGGGAATGAAATCTTGAAATCAGAGAACAAAGTCAAACAAACACTCTGGAAAGGAGCCATGATCAAAAAACAAGGATATTTAAAAAAAAAAATGGAAATTTGGAAATGGAGTGACTGCAACCAAATGGACTGAGAGGAAATGAGGTGCAGTGAAAAGGACCAAATCCTGCCAAAATTCAAATCCTGAAATCAGGGAAGAAATGTAAATAAAGATGGAGGGGAAGACTTGTAAGAAATTAAATGCTAAAAAAAGAAATGGGAACATTCTGAAACCAAGTGAAAACTATAAAATGAATGGGATGACAAGAAATGCAGGCAAATGGGTCGAAGCTTTCCTAAATAATCCTCATTGAAATTGCAAAATTTCATTCCCTTTCCTGAAAGGTAGTTCAGGTATCTGAGATGGCCACCCCCAAGGGCTCCTCAGCTCCTTGTTGGAATGGATCGCTACGATGAATATCAAAACCCTTTTCAATTCTCCTTGACCAAGAAGCTAGAGGCCATAATCTAAACATGTGCATTTGATGTACTGAAGTTCTGGGAAACACCAGCAGCCCTGTATTTCTCCTAAAGTAGCCTCCATCAATTTGCAAGACAGAGTGATTCCTCCTAAGGACAGGATTTAGCTCTTCCTGCACAGCCAGCTCAACTGAAGGACAAGAACCCTTAGAAGTGTATAAGGAGAGTTAGACATCTGCTCTCAAGATTTATTGAACCTGAACTTTCAGGATTGTTTTCTAAATGTTATGACACTATAATAGAATATTGTGGCTTCCCATTTTATTTTTTGTTTTATCCTGTTATGGTGAAAGATGTGAATGTCTCATACATATTGGAAGATTTTTTTCAGTATTATTAAATTGTCCATTAGCATTTCTTTGTGAAATCCCTATAAAATACTCTTGATTAAAATTCACCTTCTATATACAGTTGATAACACTATGGTCAAAATAAAATGGTTTATCTAATAAACATCTGGATGTGAGTGACAGTGAAAATGGACCTTGATCATCATTTGAAACATGAAGGCTCTTTTCAAGTTCTAGGCTACAAAACAGCTATCTCAAAGAGTTTCAACTCAATTTTTCTTTTCAAATAAATTGCAGGGTTAGAGGAGGGCAGGTAAGAGGTCTTGTCAAAAGCTACAGTACACTCAGTTGCCTTGTGTTGAATTTTACAACCTTGAAATTCCATATAAACACCGGGATATATCTGCTCAGCTGGGAGCATATTCCTGCTTTACCACTTAACGCTTCCAGGTAAGATCTTGGTAGTACACGTTGTGAGGCAGGTGTGGCAGGGTAATAAATAAGGGACTTAAATCCATTTCTGTGCATGGTATGGGCATGCATGCTACAGATGGGCATATCTGGAAACCAGGTGGAAGAGCCTGATGGCTGGGTTTTTGGTTTGTGGCTGTAAGGAGGAATGAATGACTGGTGGGAAGCATTAACATCTGCAGCCACAATACATGGTCACTCACATTTCCTTTCCTCTCTTGGGGTGCTGATCATATGATGGACCTCCCAAGCCTAGGGGTGTCTGGACTCCAGGTCACCACAAAAGGTTCACCAATTCTAGATTTCCCAGCCAATGCACCAATTAATGTGGTGATTTTCAGTGCTGGCCAAATGCCAGCTCACCCACTAGAATACACTTACTCATTTCCTGCTGTGAGATAGGATTAAGAGGAAGGCAAAGCAGGCTCAAAATTTAAAAGGATATTAAAAAAGCTTTATTAACAGTAATGAAAAAAAAAAGAAATAATAATAAGAATTAGAATAAAACTTTTAGAACACTTCTCCTCACCCTATAACCTTTTCTTTCCCACTCACAATGTACAGAAACAATTCAGTCAGTTTATCACTTCTAGAGTAGTCTTTCTGCAGTTTACTTAGGGAGAGAAGTTCCTTTAGTAAAGTTTTGGAGACTTCTCCACAAGAAAACAGTTCTCTTGTGGCTTTTAATTTCCATAAATAGCAGCCACCCAGAAAAAGTCTGCAATTGTGAAGTCCCTCCCATTTTTCACAGATTTTCCCACAGCTGCATTTATGGGTCATGTAACGTTATGGGGTACTATTTTAAGGATGAGCTGTTGAAAAACAAAGGTTCTCTTTATCTATCTTAGAGATCATCTTCATTTCTGGGAACAGAGGTCTTCTCCTCTCCCAGGGGCACAGGGTCTTCATTACTCTTCTCTCTTTCTGTTCGAACTTCTTATTAAATTCACAGCTATTTCAATATTTGACTTCAACACAGGTTTGAGCAATCCATCCCACCATCATTCTTCAATGCATTATAGGGAAGAAAAAGAAAAAAGCCTGATGGATCAAGTAAATTCTTCTCCATATTTTTACAAGAGGATTTTAGCCCTGAGATTAAGACATCTCCTCATCCCTCCCATCTGGGACTCAACTTCCTCTTCACTGACCTTAGTGTCTTCATGTTGGTCCTCTATGTGCCTGCACTTTGCCTTTTTCTCTCACTCCAGGGAGGATTGAAGCACTGAAAGAGTCATTATCTTGCCCAAGGCCTGCAGATGGTCACCTGGCTCCAGCTGGGCTCGGCTGCTTTGTGGCCAGGCAGTTTTACAGTGGAGGTTTCTACAGCGGCAGCGATGGGGTTGTATCAGGATCAGGTCAGCTGGGCCAGGATCTCAGTGAAATAAACAGGGCAGGGGATCTTTCTCCTTTTTAATCTCTTTATTAAAAGTGAGCAGCTCAAAGGGAGGGGGGGAAGAACTGACGGGTCCGCAGTCATGCCGCCACTGCTCCCAGGGGTGGCCCGGATGAGGAGGAGGAGGGTGCACCTTTGTCCACATGGTAGAGCTAGAGGTTCTGCCCTCAAAAGAGCACAACGGATCCGCCTTGTTCACTTTTTTGGTTTGACCTTCAGGGTCCCTGGCTCCAGCCGAGGTCCTCTGTGGCTAGGGCGAGGGGCAAAAAAGGGTCTCAGTGTCTCAGCAGGCTCTGGCCTTTTCCTCGCGTCCAGACATCACTTTGATCTCTTAATTCTGTGCTGGCTCATTGTTTTTGGGGTCTTTTTGGTAAATTTAGTGGGGTAGCTTTCGTGCTGGCTCTGAGGTCATTTGTATGCCCTCTGATGTCCCCTCCTGCGATGTCCAAGAAGGGCCATCCGCCTGGCCTGGCCAAAGGCAGGGTGCTACTGACAGAAAGGGGAATTCTCAACAACAGGAGTTAATGACTGACTCTTAACACGTGATTACTACATGAAGCTAACAAAGAATTTTCCTCTGCCAGCACCCTGCTCAACTTGTAACTCTGCAACCTTTTAAAAAAACTGGGTAACCCTTTTTTTTTTTACTCATAACAGACCCGGCATCCGATGGTCTCCCCGGCCCTGCCCCGCAGGCCCTGGGGCCCGGCCTGGCCTCGGCCCTGTGGGCTCCTCTCCCCTGCCCGGCGGCCGATGGGGCCCGGCCCCGCCCGGCCCGGCTGGCCCTGTTACCTGCTCTCAGGCCAGAAAATAAAAAAGGCATCATTCCTGGGATTTTTAGTTTTTAACGTGGGTGTTCACAGAGCTGTATCATCTTTCTCGGTGGTTTAACAGATTGCCAATTCTCAAAGCTAATTACTGATTGGTTTTTTTTTTGTCAGACACGGAGGAAACTGCTAGCAGCTTCTCTTAGAATATCACTTTTGTGATGCAAAACCAGCACATTGAAAATAATTGCTGTATTCTAATACAATTAGTAATCAATAGCATATTAATATAAAATAAAGTATATAAATCTAAGTATGTTATTTAGAAAGCATTGTTAATGTTCTCCAGGTATATTTTCTGGATTATGCCATCATTCTTTTCTTCAAGAATTACATCTATCTTGGAATACTACTGTTTAATTCTTCTTCACATTTTATGAGATGAGCACCACACATAAGGTGTAGACACATTGTTAGCCTCCCAAATCCTATCTTTGCCACAGAATTCCTGCTGGAGATATGAAGATCTTTTAGGGTAACGACATGTAAAAGACAGAAAATAGGTCCCCAACACCTCATCCACATATAGAATCTGTCTTCAAACAAGATTTTCTCTCTTGGGTTCTGAGTTGTTAGAATGGCTCCCGAGGTATTAAAAGGTCTTTTTTCACAGCCTTGTGCTTGAAGAAGAAGTCAGGATTCCTCGGCTCTGATTTTCAAGGTTGTTTATTTTCTTTTATCCAATATATTCTTTTTCTGTGGAGGTCTGTCCGGCAGGTTGGGTTGAGGCACACTGACTGCCCTCAGGGCGCTGTTATCTTTTTATACTAAAAACTACGTGTGCTTTATTTACAATAATTTTCCAATACCTATCACCTATGTTAGACAGTGTGTCTCTGCTTTAAACCAATCCAGAAGTGTCACCATCACAGCAGAAGATGGAGGCCAAGAAGAAGAAGACAGAACACTCCCAGATTCCTCCATCTTGCCTCTGGAACCCTCATTCTAAATCCCCAAAATTCTACTTTTTCACCCTGTGATAAATTCAGTATCATTCTATTCAAACCTTTGTGGCTTGTAACTCTTTGCACAAAGCTGGTAATTGTTTCCATGGGTTAAAATCAAAGGCACAGGTGTCTTTGACTCTGTGCCAAGGTCTCTGAGCCCCCCAGGCAGGGTCTTGAGTCCTCCAGGGCAGTCAGAGGAATGTCCTGGGTTTCGACATTTCTTTACACATCAATCCCTGCTTTTTACTCCAAATGCTAGAGCCAACATCACTTTTGTCCTCTCATCATCAATAGCAAAGTACTAAGGTCATACCCCACTATCTCTCAAACAAACAGACAATTTTATTGAGGTGAAAAGAAACCAGGCAGGCATAGTCCTGAAAAACACCTCCTTGTTTTGCATTCTAATCCAACAAGGTAAAGATTTCTTGCACGCTTCAATGGCTTGGCTTAAAAAGTGTATCTGCAAATTGGAAGCCTTAGGTAATAAGAAATTTGGAAACCTCAGTCTTCAATCTCTCCTGTTACCTAATTTTATCTGTGTGTATACCAGATATTCACACATGCAGATACAAATATAATCTGGAGGTACAATTAGAAATCAAATATGTGTGGGTTTCTTCTTTTTTTTTCCATATAATTAGCCTTCAGATACATCTTGGGTTTTTTTCCTTCAGGTATTCCACTGTGTGCCACTCAGTTTGCTCCTTCCACAGGAATATTTTAGAGGAAGCTTGCTCACCACCCTTCACTCACTTTAAACAGAAGGAGAAAATAAATCACTCTTAAGTGGTAATTAAATGCTCAAAGAATGTGTTTGATCATTGCACATGCACAGCAGCTTGCTGCTTAGAAAGGCTAGTGAAAGGATAAGCCATCAGAGCAAAACTGTGAGCTGGAAAAGCAAATGCAAATCCCCATGGTTTCAGTGGCTGCAGCTGTGTGAGTGAAGCAGCAGGCCAACAGGCAGGTGGTTTGGTGCATGGTGGGTCCTGCATGGACCTGGGGGAAAGCCAAACAGCATCTTTTCCTTTGGCCAAGATATATACAGAAAAGGCAAATCTGGGAATCTTAAGATGCCCTCCCTGCTTGTTCCCAACATACTGTAAGAAAGGCATTATTAAACAAACTAACTTATGCCTATGATACACTGGAACCATACAGTTAATGATTTTTATTCTGGCAATCAATTAAAAGGAGTCCGTGTACTGGCTGATTGCTCAGGCTGGAAGGGTTGGTGGTGTATATTGATTATTATTATTAGCAGAGTTCAGTATTTCTCATAGTGAAGTCAGTGGAGAAACAAAACTTTAGTGCAACCATGTGTGCATGCACTATGATTTTGAAAATTTTAGTAGGAATGAAGCTGTCATTAACCTAAGAAATAATTACATATAATGAGAAAAGAAGAAACACAAAGAAAGTGTGACAAAATAATAATAAAATGTAGGCTTTTACACTGTCATAATGCATGAATTTGTGCCCATTTTATTTTGATGTAGAGAATTTGGCAACTCATTGCATTAGCATCCAAGTTAATTTGGGTTTTTGTAATAACAATGACCATGAGCAATGACCAAACTTTGTCTTACAATAAAAATATCAGCATATGTTACTGAAGTCTAATTCCACCAGATTTTTCCTATCACCACTTTGGCAAACATGATGGTGACTGGTTTATTTTTTATGCCCTTACTGCTGTGTCAAAGCAGTTTGGTGAATCATACCACAACTGATTTATGTTATGACAGGCTCTTTCCATAGGAGCAAAGCTATGGAGTCACTTTTCAGAGTCTTGTATATGGAAAGCTCTTTCTACATATTGTCATAAAAATCTTGAGAATTAAATTAAAGCCACTTTAGTAACTCATAAAGAAATTACATTTATCAATTTTTTTCTCAGTTCTTAGTTTATCCCTTCAAGACCTAGCACTTCCAAGCAGTAGATCAGCATGAGATAAATGCCAAGTGAGTTTCTACAAAGCAGTATGACAAGCACAATGTAAGCCCATTTTAGGTGAAATGCAATGGTAGCATTCAATGTAAACTCTCTGACTCCCAGTCCCCACACTCTTCCTTTTATTCTGATTAAAAGCCTGAGTACATCTCCTTTCAACAACTGACTATAGTCCCATTTTGCCTGCCTTTTCTGATGAGCATTGAGTCCAGGCTGTTAAAAGGCAAATAAAGAGACATAGGCATCTAGGCTCTTGTTTCTTGAGTATGGTTCAGACTCCAGTTCAGGCACCTCTGGTCAGCCCAGGCACAGCCTCAGACAAATATGTGGGCACTAACAAAGGAGGCACTAAAGCAATGTGGTACCAGCACAGTGAAAGGATAACTTTTGTCATCATACACTTGCTTAGCAGAAGGTATCTAGACTTAACATTTACTTTATAGGTGTTGTCAAAATATTACAGAAGAGCAGCCCTACTTAACCTTTTGTAGTGAGACCTGGGTTTATGCTGTCTGCCTTTTGAGCTGTTTCAGTACAAGCCAGCTCTGAAAAGAAAATAAAGTGAGGCAAAGTGAACAGGCTCAGGAGAAAACAGCTCATTTCTTTAGCAATACTTATCTTGTACACAGCAATGTGCAAATGCAACCTTGCTAGCACAAACCAGACTTGACTCTGAGAGTGTTTAAAAAGCTTTTATATTTTTTTTTTAAATTGTGACATTTTACCATGCCAGATACCCACTTTCTAAACAAGTACTTTCAGATTTCCTATTTTGTTGTTTAATGGAAAAAAAGTTAGAGATCTATGAAAAAATGTGAGAAACCAAAAAGAGTTCAATGTTTCAAGATGAGTTCAAATTCAGCTAATGTGTGTTCATCTAAGTTGTGTATTCTATCCTGCTTTATTATTTGGGTAGCAATATAGTGACAAAATTATTTAAAAGAATCTGATTTACAGTTCAAAGGTCTTGATAAGTTTTTCATTAAAGTTATGCTTATCCATAAGCTTTACACAATATTTCTAAAATAAAAAGGATATTTTTACCATATAACCATACTTAGTGTTTGTATCTCAGAACAGGGATTTCAGATAGATTAAAATACTAATGATTTTGATATACTTCAAATGAAAAAGATCAGAATTAATTTCTCAAAATTTACAGATTAGGAACCAAATAAGGCATCAAAATTTATTGATTTGTTATCTAAATTGTGTAAGAATAATTAAGAATAATTCATATTTTGAGCTTTCCAAGAACAACATTTGCATTTCAACAGAATGAATATGAATAAAATGTTTTGGGGTTGTTTTTTTGTTTGTTTTGCAGCCCAAAGGCAAGGACAAAATTAAAAAATGCAAATAGCAGGACGTTGTGTGTGTTAGATTTACTCCAACACAACTGAGAAACCTGCAATGATTGGGTTTGCATAATTGCCTGCTCACTCCACTGTAACCAGCAGACTTTCTTAGACTGTGACCTCTAAGCAGTGATAGTCCCTCTGTGTACTCCACACATCCCAGGAAAGTGATGAGTTGTCCTGTTCTTACACATTAATTCAAGGTTGCCTCGGCAACCACTTGATAAGATGGTTCCATAATGTCTGTCCAGCTTTTTTCACTATAGGATGAGTTTAGAGATTAGACAATTTCAAGAGATGGCTTTTCCCCCTAGGGCCTGCAGTCTCAATATAAATTTCCTCCTGTCTCAATAAACTTACTAGTCTACTTGTTAACAAACCTATGTGTTTATGGTGTTACTTCCCATATATGTATGCAGACATTGATTCAACTGCTCTGTATTCTACTGAATGCATTTACTAAACACTTACTTTAATGTAGGTTTCTCAAATTTTGTGTGACCATAACTTTCTGTGGACATGGTTATCTCTGTTCATTCTATATTCTGCTTGCCCCTAATATTAAACCATGTAAAAATATTAAATAAATTTTAAGGAAGACAGGGATGGTAAAGGCATACATTGATCTTATTCTAAATCAGTACAGTAATATTATTAAGAAATATAATTTAATGTTAATTTGATATACTGACATACAGAAGATGGATTTCAAAGGTGGTGTTTTCTGATGCAATGCCAGAAACTAGGCAGCTGAAGAGAGGAGGAAAATAGAAACCATATTATTCTCATCAGTGAAGTTCAATCAGTGTCATCTGTGAGTTCAAGCAAAAGTATAGATGGGACACAGGTCATGGAACCTGGAATACTGAGAAATGTAATTGGAGGTTATACCTTCTAGGACACCAGATAGTCCATTTTGAGGTTTTCTTCTTTGAGGTTTCCGTGGTTGCTGATGAGGATCCAATTCACACTGCAGGTTTAGTAGAACAGGAGTCTATCTTCAGACACAAGAGAAATTCACTGAAAAGCCTCCCAACTCTACTGCTTCTATTTTTGCATCATGTTCATGCTTTCAAATACTTCTATATTCATGGAGGTTAAAACCTTGCAAACAAAATTATTCTAGCCTGTCACATACCTGCCTGATCAGTCAGGAAAATCCAGCAGTGCCTATAGACTGACCTGGAGTAAACTTCAGAGCTGGCATCCTGCAGCTGTTTCCTTGAGAACTGGCATAACTTCTTCAGTTCTCAGAGATAATGGGATTATTCAGGGTGAGGATGAAGGGACCCTTAGAAAAGTAAGTCTATATGGGAAAAAATAAAATTTTATGTACTTCCTATTGACAGCAAGAGAAGTATTTGCAGTTGCTGTTTCTGTGAACTATTTCAGTAGTGAATCAGATGTAAAATTTCTGTGGTAAATTATTTTGATCACATTATTTTAAAGTACTTTCATTTTCACTTTTTGTGACCTGAATGAATCACCCTTGTTATTATGTTCACTCATCTTTTAAGTACCACTTACACCATTTTCTTTGTCCTACCTGATAAAAAGGAGGGGAAAAAAAGATACCTAAAAAACACAAATTCTGGACATTAAAGCAGGTATCACAGGAAAAAAAATGTATAACTCAGCATCTTGGACACTTTTTAGCATGTAATTTTGAACTCTAAGAATATTTCAATTAAAGTAAGCTGAAGTCAGTTTGTCAGCACTGAAAACATTATGTCATGGGCCTGTCAAGGTTCAGCTGGAACATTTAAAAAGAGAAGAGAGAAAATAACTTTTTCTTCTCATTCATCTGTTGTTTAAAAGAGACTCTGCTAACTCCATGTTGTAGTGAAACTTAGAGAAGAAAAGTATTATTAAAAGCTTGGATTGCAGCCTTCAAAGTTTTGAACTTGTTTATTACACATGGATGTGGGAGGTTTTTTCTTATTCATACGTCTTTATAATTACATATTCCTTCCTGCTCTAAAGTCAGAAAGGCTTACCAGAATTAATGATTTTACTCTCTCAATTCTCAAAAAAATAAAACAGTGACATATTTTTATTTTAAAACAGAAAGGGAGCAAGGTCTTGCTATTTTGCATTACGGAGCAAAATAAAAAATATTAAGCAACTTCTTTCATAGTCATTTAACTTTTCATTCCTAAAGTCATAATTCACCTAAGTCCCAGAGCAGCTTGATTGGCCATTGTCACAACAGGTATAGTTTTGCCTTCTACAAATTACAGTTCTATTTTTAGTATTCAGTTATTTAGCAAATTAATAAAGTGTTCACTGCCCTTTTTTCCTTTTTCTTTTTGGCATGCTAATTTATTAGCATTTTATTTTCTTTTTATTGACACAGACAAGCTAATTTTCAGCCTCCTTTTCACAAACAAAAATAAAGCTCCAGGGATGTATTTTTTATTATTATTTTAATGCCTCAGCAATCATTTGACAAGTTGTAAAGTGGGAGTTGAGAAATGCTGAGGCTGACAAATTCTGCTATAAAATTAAATGTGTAAGAAATTTCAGTGTCTGGTTTGTAAAGAGAGAAGGATACACTCTTGAAATACACTAGGTGAAGCTACACCCACTCAAGTGCACTAATATGGTGCAGCGCCCTGAGGAGGCACTCATTTCTCTGTGCTAAAATAAGATAAAAGCTAATTTAAGGACAAGGACGAGAAGAACTAAAGCCTACATTAAAGTCTTCAATAACCTGAATAAAAGACACATGAGAGCTTGAATTTTAATGTTTTGACCTGAGGAGATAGTAGATAAGTTCAAAACTTTATGCAGCATGCAGCTAATCACAGCCTGAATCTCTGCAGCTGCTGCAGAACCAACATTGCTGTGCTTTTTGATTTTAGAGCTGGGTATATGTGCAGCATTCTCTGTTGTATTGCACGGACATGTTCTACCTTCACTTTCTGAGATCTCCTAGAAAATCTAAAGTTAAAAGAAAAAGAGACTTTCAAAGACAAAACTAGTGCCTTAATTAAACAAAAATAATAATTGTAGATTCTACTTACCCATCATTTCCACAGGCAGTATAAGTACTTTTAAGTTATTTTCTTAAACATCTAGAGCAAAATATTTCAGGCTCAGATTTTCTAGCATTACACATGAAAATAGGAATTATTGAAATTGCAAGTTTTAATAAAAATTAATTTCTGTCATGTTAGGAGGTAAGCTAATAAACTCCTAAGGTTCTTTCCAACAGTGCACTTCTATGATTATATGAGTTTTAAAAAACCTGAACAATTCAGAAGCATTTGGTCTTGAAAAGATCAAGATAAAAATTATATATGCAATGTT
Organism: Fringilla coelebs; assembly: GCF_963513975.1. NCBI lineage: Eukaryota > Metazoa > Chordata > Aves > Passeriformes > Fringillidae > Fringilla > Fringilla coelebs. The sequence continues at coordinate 56,168,688 of NC_140028.1, forward strand.
TTCAGATCTGAATAGATAAGAGATCTGATTTGGAAGAAAAAAAAGTAAATATTATCTACTGTTTATAGCAAGAAAACAATTTTTTGTTTCTGTCTAACAATCTCAACAATCTCTGAACTTATATATACTATACAGAGTTTTCTTTTTAACAAGACATCTGGTTCTGTTTATTTAATCTTGAAATATTTCACAGTAGTCTTTGTTATGACAACCAAAGGAAATCCCAGGCCAAAATTTACTGAGCAGCTTCTTGTGGGGTTGGAATTTTATCTACAAAGACCCATACAAACTATTGTGTTTTAATTATTCCTGTTTACTTCCATCACACTGGAAATCTACCAAGGCCTTTTAACTCAGTAAATTTTAACTTTATCTTTAAGCAGTTATTCACAAGATGAAGTTGTAAAAGTAATTGACTTTAGTTTGAAAAATGGGATATTTTATTAAGAGATGGAAATTAATTTTAAATTAATTTCATCATTAAAAAAATAAAAGGACACTTTACTTTTGTTAAAGTAAGGGCCATATTCTAATTAAGTTACTTTATAATGGTGACAAGAATAAACTTTTGGAGTAAACATGAAGATTCTTGCTAGCAAATCTAGCCACATGTTCACCTACAGGTGACCACCACACCTTCATCTTCTTTTGTATTTCTTTTCCCTGAGACATCTTCAGCTTTGCTTTCTGTGCAGAATCCTGAAGTTCTTTTTTAGTGGAGTCTGATGGAGCAGACCTGTATGCTATGCCATATGAAGCAAGATTTTATAGATATCAGAGTAATACTTCTGCGCAGAATCCTGAAGTTCTTTTTTAGTGGAGTCTGATGGAGCAAACCTGTATGCTATGCCATATGAAGCAAGATCAAGATTTTATAGATATCAGAGTAACACCATGGAAAAGTTAACTACTACTTCACCAAAATTACAGTTATGACTTGGCAAAGGAATATCAAGTTCCTGCAAATTGTTTGATTTACCCCAGAGTTTCCACATATTCAAAGTTACTCTTCACATTTCTTGTATAGACACAGATTTTTGTCTACATAATCTCAACAACAGATCTTTTGCTTTCTAAATAGAGCCAATAGAATCAGAGAAGTTGTTCTTACTCATGGAAAACTTTCATATTTTTCAATTTCCAAGCAATCTTCAGCGTAATTTATTTTTGGTTTTGTGCTCACACATTATTTTCAACTGTAATCCTGAATCCAAATCAGAATATTCTGTGTAAAGCTCTTGGTTACAGGGCAGCCAGTCTGGCCAGCTCTCTAGTTTGGTAGATGGAACCCTAGATGCTTCATCACCCCATCTGTGCCACTTAGCTGGCCGAAATTCAAGGACTTTGTACTCTACAGATTTCTCTGAAATCAAAACTGGCAAAGCCCACTGTCATAGTAGAATGCTCTCAGTTTGCCAAACCAACAATTCTAAAATTACCTTCTTGATAATTTATTATTTTTTAATTTTGCATCCTTCCCTGTCAAAGTTAATCTGGTTAAACTAAGTCCTAGCCATGTGTTACTACTTAGATAACATGGCTATTCAGAAGGAAAGATTTAACTTTTCTACAAGAGCTGTCCCGAGGCAGGTCATGAATGAAAGACAGTCCATAAGATCTAAGAGCAATTCTGAACTGTTCTTCCACTAAAGCTTACTGATTACATGCAATCAGTAAAAGAAATTGCATGTAGAATATAAACCCAGAATAATTTTGAATAAGTTAGTATAAATAAAGGCTAAGATTCAGATGGAGCTACTCGCTTTAAAACTTGGGAAAGCAGATGTAATTAGATTATATCATCACAAGACCAGAGGAAAAATATTTTCCTCTGCCTTTCTAAATCAATACAATTAGCCATAAGAGAAGAAGAAAACAAAACCTCAGAGTCATGTGGCTATTAATTGTAAACTCTCTTTGATGTCCAGTGTTTCTAATGACCTCTATAAAAATAGCAAGCTACATCTGTCTGATGGTTGGTCTACTTGTGGTTATCATTATGTAGAATCAAGTACATGCTCTTCTGTTCTGCCCTTGACATTTTACTCCAGTTAGCTTCTTTATTTACCTCTGAGGCTTTCATATTTTTAAGTTCTGGCAAAAAACTGTTATATTCTATTGAGTGTGTTCTGTTGGCCTTTTGTCAAGCAGTACCTGGTATTTTGGCCTTTTAAAGGCAATTTTCTGATGGGAGTCTAGGTAGTGATATGGAGATCTGTTTATCTTGTTTATTTATAGAGTCTATGTCCTTGACTTGCTCCATGATAAGTCAATGATGCAGGAAACCTCCTTCTTTCAGGAGTCTCAGCTCAAACATCAACAACTGAGTTCTGAAAATTATCACTAATTGAAACTTTATGGAAAAGAGCAACTTCTTCCTCCTTTTGCAAAAATGCACACTAGGAAACTGTGTTAAGGAAACGATAAAGAGCGATAAATAGTACAGAGCTTACATAAATTTTAAAAAACATAAATTTATATACAAGATTTCCATCTGACTATTCCCACATGAAAATTATTTTCTCACTACACAGCCTTACTTTATATGCTAAGAGATCTCAGCCAAATAACCTTGCTAGAAGTATCAGCATGAGAACTCTGGAGGAAAAAGCCATGACCAGAATCGAATCACTCAGTCACACCACTTATGTGGAAAGAGATACTCAGAGGCTTGACTGCATGAAAAACTGAAATCTTGTTTCACTAAAAGTGCAAAAACATTTTTTTCCTATTGCCTACAGATACCCTTAGTCTTCTAAGGATATGTTCTTCTAAGGATGTGATTATTGTCAATTAATGGTCACTTAGACACCTTTCAGCCTTTGATGTAAGACTGGATTTACTCTGGAATAATATATATATTATAAATTTCCATTTTCACATAAAAACATACACAAAATATTTTCCTTGTCCTAATTCTTGGTTTCCTTTGTCTCTTAACCTTTCACCAGCTAAACACTTTTATCAATGTGTCAATCTAAATTCATAACAGAAACACTTAGTCATACTTTTTCACCTTATTTTAAGCTCTGAATTTCATATGCCCTTTCTTCTCACTCCTTTTCCTGTATTCTATGGAGAATATAAGGCAACACCAGACAAGCTCACATCTGAAGGAGCTCCACAGGTGGTGCTATAAAAGATGTTTATCAAGTCGTCTGCCACCCATGAAGTTTAACTTTCTCACATTCACCTTGCCATTTCCATGCTTGACTGCAGTGATTTAATGACAAGAAGAAAAATCAGGAAGAAAAGGTTTCTTTTTATCTCTACTTCTCCATCACATATATAGTCTACTTTCTGCCACCCTTAGTACAGATCTAATTTAATTCATGGGAAGGAAAAAACAACAACAAACCTATCTTGTGCTTTTCTCTTAGATGAAAATATGATCTAAGTGGCCTAGAAACTTTAGATATCTGAAGAAATGCTCTTTAATCTATCTCCCCCTAAAAGATAGTTCTCCTCTCCATCTCGCTGGAGTCAGTAGAAAGATTTAGATTGGATCCAATAGGATCGGGATGAATTTTTCCGAGAGGACACAATGCCTCTCAGTTCTCTTGATAGCTCTTCAGTTTGCTGCAGGATTACTGAAAATTCTCCCCTACAAATAAAGATCAAGTCTACACAGCAAACCAATCAATTTCAAAATTGCTTAAGGATTTTTAAATTCAGTGTTGCATATATGAGATTGTTTATACTGGAACTTAAAAATCACTGAACAAGAAAAATTGCAAAACTCAGATTCAGTTTTTATGAGCATTACCACATGTGATAATGCTAAATTGGGCCATGAAAGCTCTGTGTGGAGGTAGGTCACTTTGCCATACAAAGTATTTTAAAGTGATAGTTCAACAGTTTAAAGTGATTTGATAACACATTTTTTTGAAGTCAAGCCTTTAGAACATTTTGCTTATTCTCAGCTAAAATGACCTCTTTTCACTTATTCATGAGACTATTTAATGGCATAATAGAACCACAGCCATTACCTGCTTGCTATTTCCATGCAGTGGTAACAGGTTACTTCTCTCTCCTCAAAGTGAAATGCCCAAGATGCACTTCACCAGCTCTCTATTTGCCATTCCTCATTACCATCCTGACCAGCACCTGGGTTGTTTGTCCACAGAGCACTCACATGGAGCAGGGCTATACCATTCCAGAGACACTGAGAACCATTCCTGATTCTCACTGCCCAGCTTGGTTCCATTCAGAAATAACATTCCAGAACCTGCAGAGCCTCCCACAACCTAAACAGATCTTTGCATTCCTCTTCCTTGAATTAGATGTTGTCTAGTCCAAGACATTGTCTTCCAAGGAAGGGCGGATGACGAAGTAGGAAGCAACAATTAAGATGCTTCAGGAAGCAACATAAACAGCAGAGAAACTAAGACAATAGCACTTGCCAGAAGTGCCAAGAAGCAGCAAGGTTCAGTCTAAGGATGTTTACAGAAATAAAGGGAAAGTAGATAATAAAATCAAATAGGAATCTAGATCCACAGTGTTTACCTAAAATCTGGAAACTCTATGTTAAACAGTTAAATATAAGGCTGGAACTCATGTAAGAATGTTACACCACATGTACTGTGCTCAAATATAGAGACTGATCCTACTTTTTCATGATGAATGTTATAGCAGAAAATTCTATTATAAAAGATCAATTTTTATGTCGTTTGCATGCAGGACTTTGCAAATGAACATAGAAACAACTGTCCTGCAATTATTTTCAGGTTTACTTGGGATCCACTTGGATTTCAGAGGCACATCTTCCAGAGAAGATCACAATCACTAAACTAAGCAGTTCACACAACATGTTTTTAGCTGGAAATTCATCTAGTTTCCAGGATGAGTTTACAAAACCGGTTCTACACATCTCTTCTAAAACTTCGTATTGTTGAAACATCCCTGACTGTTCTTACCTCTACAGTAAATCTCTCCATTACCCTAATAAAAAGAAAAATGTCTTGTCCTGTTGGTTTGGTTTTTTTTGTCTTAGCAAGAGATAACTGCTGACTAAAATTTTTTCTTACCTCTATTTCTTTACAGAAAAAAGTATGGACTCTGAAGATTCTAAACTCATACTTCAAGCGTAAATTTTGTAGGCCATTTTTTCTAATCCTAGCTTTTGAAAAAAAAAGATTTCTCGCATAACATTACGTATAGCCTAATAAATGACAATAGTAGGAAAAAATCCCCCTGATTTCTCCTAGCTGATCTCCATTTGTCTGTAGTATAAGACAGGCAGTTCAATTAACTGGATAACTCTTTGACCCAGCTTTATGTCAGATTTTCAGAGGAAATAAAAATAAAACTTTTTAAAAGATTTAGCACTCTTTCACTGGGAGTCTGACTGAGAATTTCCTTAAAATGATGTAATATTTCATAAATCATGTATGTAGAAACATTAAAAGGGACCTACCCCATACAGAGGACAAAACAATTTTATCTCTGTCCTTTGGAGGTCTGAATTATGTATACCCTAACAAATATACATATTTAGCTCCAGTAGAATGCATTTGCTTTTATCTCATTGTAGAATATTAAGCATTTGATTGCCATTTATACCAGAAGCATAGTGGTAATCTGTGAAAAAAATGTGCTCTTTGTAAATTTAAAGCATCTTAAAAATTCCTCTTACAGAAACATCAGTGATTCTTGACATAGATGTAGAGGAAGAAATTTCCCACATAAAATAGTTGTCAAAATAACGTCTTGATCTCTTCCTCTATATATCTGAACCACAGCAAAAGGTTAAGATTTGCATTAAGACACAGTAACTTTTACGCAAATTGGAAAATCACAGTTTTCCTGCTTTCAAGAATAAATTTTTTAAAAAAAGCCTAAAATCTCAACCCAGTCCAGATTTCTCTCTTCAAGAAAACATAGAAAGGAAGAAGGTACTCAAAAGGATTTCCAGTACAATTGCAATACACTAAACCAATATACACTCTTTAATTTTCCTTTTCCTAATACGTAGACTCACATTAAAATAAAATGTAGTTTTCATCTCTATTTGATACAATAGTGTCCTTTACTACTACTTGTATACGTGATATCAATTTGTCCACTGATAGAACATCAAACCTTTCCATCTGTTCACACCTTGTTAACATCACAATAACCTTGCTGCAATCTTCCTCTCTCTGTACCAGAACAGCTAATCTGAGATGGCAGTGGACCTCAGTCGCATCCTCATTCACAACACTAAGTGAAAAACCTCTAAAAAAACCCGTAACTCATGTCTTTTCCTTGAGTAAAAAGGAGAGTCTATAGTGTGCTTCTTTTTTATTCAAATCATATTAACATTTCCATCTTACCCTTCAGAAAACAACAATTTTCTCAGAAGTCATTGGTGCCTGTAACTGGGTGCAGGGACCACAATATTTATCCCTAAAGGATATTGCTTTTATTTACTCAGTCATTAAAAACAGAGTTCTAAACTCTTGAAAGAGCTATCAAGCCTTGCAGCAAAACTATTAGGATTTAAAAATATAATATACTCTAAATGCTATCAAGAATTCTGATCATGATGTTCGAGGCAGTTTCCAAAATACCTCTTTGTCCTGTATGCTATGTACTGACATAACATCTGTAAAGGCTAAATCAAGGAGCTTTTGATTGTACTTTAGACGTCCACTAAGACAAAAGTTTTTTCTCTCTTGACACCCTCTACAAATGTATTACCTATTCTCACAGAAAGACTCAGATATGGTTAATTCTACAGTATTAATGATTTTCCCCATTTCCTTCCTCCCTATCTTGTTTCAGTAAGAAACAAGTTTTCACTGTTTCTTATTCTCCTCAGCCAGAGCAAAAAACCCACATCTCTGGTTTCCATTCGTTTTCTCTACCAATCTTTTCTCTGGGAAGCCCTGATGGGTTTCTACGGATGGCTAATTCCTCACAGAATTTACTACCCATAAGAAAACTAAAAAAGAAAAATTGATATGACTTTTTTAATTTTGAAAAGCCTAGGGAAACATCCATTAACCAAATATTTCACATATTTTGTAGATTAAAAATAATTGCATAACCCTCAAGTCTTCCTAGTCAGCATACACATACAAATATAAAGTCTTTTATTTAAGGAAATGCCTCTTAATATTTTTCTTGTCTAAATACTTCCTTGAAAGAACTCATAAAAAAGCTGTGGTTATGTATCAATTCTTTAAGTTCAACTGGCTAATTTTTTTTTTTAAATTACAATCTAAATTGCAAGTATGATCTGAAAAGAACAGAAAGAGCATTTTAAAAAAGAAGTGAAGTTATCAGTTTCTAGCCAGCTGTATTCTAAAGATTTAATTTTCAAACATGAATCATTCACAAATGAACATCTAAGAAGACCTTTTTCACAATATACCAGAACAGTTCTGCATTGCCATGAGCCGTGTAGAAATGGAAAGAGATAAGCAAAAGACTCTGACAGACAGCTGCAACAGAAAGATTAAAAATGCTCATCAAATATAAAGTTCAAGTGGAGTGCAGACTTTTCTGCAACAAATCTGCACTTGTAGACCTTTGCATTTTGCTTATATCTAGAGTTAGAGACTCTTTTTATTTCCTTGGACTGTTTCTCATTTTATAAAGAAAGTTTTTCAGAGTCTGAGGTGCTTTGTGATTAATTTTGAGGGGTAACTCAAAATATCATTTTTTTAATCTATGGGAATTCTAATAATTTGGTTCCTACCTATTTTAAAGGTTACTTCCCATGTAGTGTTTTTGATGGTAAATAAAGATGAATTCTGAATGTTCAAAAGAATTCTCTCCTGTTACTATGAGGGAAGAGCTTGGAAGAAAATAAAACATATTGTTCATTAGGAAAGAAAGTTTCATTCCAAACTTCATATTTGTCATAGAAACTCCTCAGGACTACTCCAGGTATAAAAGTTGGAAGGAGTTTGAAATGTACTGGTTTTTTTATGCTGAGTCTTTCTGAGCGTGGTATGGCTCTATTTAAGTCCAGAAATACTACTTTTTTAGGAGAAATTCTATAAAAGGTAAATGGAAAGTTATTTTCATATATATTTTACAATATTATGTAAAATATTTGGTTTTATCTCTGAAAAGTCTTCCCACACATTCTTACAGTAAACATAGAGGAGTGTGAGAGGCAAAGAAAGAGAGCCTTCAGCTTTCAGAATTTTTCAGCTTTTCAGAAATTCAGAAGCTCAACACACTGTGCAGTGGCATTTGGATGGAGTGCTTCAAATGATTAAAACAAAGACCATAACAGGAAGAAATTTTTTCTTCATTATCATGGCAAAATAAGTCACACAAGCAGAAGTGATGACATTTTTGATGTTGTATATGCTGTGAATTTTGTATTTCTTCACATATAATGCATTGTATATATACACAGGGGTTTATGCAGGTTTATATCTCCTGTGAACTATATCATATGTCTTTATGATATGCTTAACTATGATACTTTATAATACTTTAACTATGTATACATAATGATATAAGATTTTAATAAAGTTAGCAATTTTTTCCCTTTCACTTAGACTACATACTCCTCATTTTTTTCTCTGCCCATTCCTGCTTTCACTTTGAATTCTAGATGCTGTCCTCTGTAGCCTCTTCATGCTACACTAATTTGAAGTTGGAGTTTTTTCATCTTTTCATTTACCATCTGCAGTCTTCTGTCATCTGGGGCAGCCCCTCAGTTTTACCATGTCCCTGAAAGCCATGTGGCATCATCACCTAGGATGAGATCCAGCAACAGATTGACACCTACATTCAGATTAATGTGCAAGACATAACTATCTTGGAATTCTAATCAATTAAAATAGAGTCAACACTGAATATGGAGTCTGGAAAGTTACTCTGTTAATCAACCACTAGTTTAGGCTAATCTGAATAGCTACCTAGGCTCAGCTGAATGCATTCCTCATGACCTTTTGCCTTACTGGTGATCTCTGAATCTATCCTGGTTGACTTATTCAGGAAGGGGTCACATAGGCTTTATGACCTCTCTTCCAGCTCTGTGTATTTATCCTGGGTAATGACAAATTGCCTCAAATGGTACCAGATGGCTGTGTTTAGACAACTGAACCAAGACAGATCTTAGGGATGTGAAAGGGAGTTTGCAAATATTTTAAACTTGATGACATGAAAAGTAAATAATAGATGTTTTAATCCAGAGTTGTCTTGCTCTTTCATATATAATATTTCCTATTTCCTATAGAGTTCAAATTATTTTTTAACTTTCATATTTTACTAACAAATGACTTGGTTCCTAATGTGTTAAAATATTCATTGGAACAGAAAACAGTAAAGGTAGGAAAAAAGAAGGAGAATTAGACACTTCTTGGGACAAGAGACAGGAAAATAGATAAAACTGTGAAGATTCATGTTGAGTTGTTAGATAAAGCACATCCTAAAAGGAACATGAAGAAAAGTCTGATGCAGGCAAGCCCAGATGAAAAAGATATTTGAGAAGATTGTTCACAAGGAAAGAAAGAAATTTTAAAGTAGTTAAGATTTAAGCTAATTTTGGTTCATAAAACAACAAAAATAGAATGTATTTCTGAGACCTATTTCTTAATTATAAACAGATTTTTTTATTCTGAATTTGCTTTCAATTATTTATTGCTGTCATATTTGAAAATATACTGACATGATTTTGAAATAAGGTCAATATAGTTTTAAATAGATATATTACATTTAAAAATTATTTGAAGCTATTAAAAATGCAGTTATCATTTGCAATATCATATGTGTTATCAAAGAAATGGCATAGTGTGATCACTTGCCCTACAGAAAGGTAGGTTTCCACAAATATTCTTACAGTAAAGTTGACTTTACATTCTATACTTTTGCAGAAAAAAGCAGCAGACAGATCTCCATCTCTTAAATATTTTCTCTAACTCTTCATTGTCTTCTTGTAGCTTTCATCCATTTTATATCTGGTCTAGCAAACAACTCCAAAAACAACCTAATTCATCTAAATTCTAGATCTCTTTACACAGTAAATTCATGATCTGAATAATTCTTGAAACAACCTAATGTTTTCTGAATCTCTGTATTAACTCATCACTGGACTCAACACTGAGGAACTTCATTTTTATTGTGGCACAGATGAGGATAGCATGCTCTTTAAGAAAAAGCAGCACAGAGCTCCCAAACTGCTCTACTGCAGGCTGGGTAATCACAAGAGCTGTTCCTTCCAGGAAAGCACAAACCATACAGTGGCCAAGTCAGTACCAGGGTCTACCTTCTGCTTATTTTCACGTCCAATCAGAACTCAAATTTTAAAGTTGTTGAAATGAAATTCCTTTCCTTTAGAAATACATGTTGATAGACCTTTATCTTTCCCTCTTGGAAAACATTAAAAATTATTGCTAGGTTTTCCAGCTACAATTGCCAAATCTTCATTTTTTCCTCCTCCAGTGTAATTTTGCTTTTTGAACTGTGTATTCTTTTGGCCAGGCGCACCCAATATTTTGACAATCTCTATGTTACTATTATCATAAAGACACATAGATAAATAAATACTATTGAATGTCTTCCTACTGTTCTGCCCTGAGGTGCTTCCTTTCTTTCAGAGATTGCCTCTTGCACAAGGAAAGCAAAAGGAAATTGTTCTAATGCATAAGAAAAGCATCCAAAAAGCATGTGCTAAGAGACTGAGGAAATTATAGACACATTGGAAGTACAGCTGGTTATAAAAAATTCAGTCCCTTTAATTTACACAACAGATATGGTAACAAGTATTAATTAAATGTCTTGTAATCTTGCTGTTGAATTACATAGAAATCTTTGCAGTATGTGCTGCAATTTTCAACATTTCAAACATAATAACAACCAAATGAGATTAAAAAGGAACAGTTCAGCAATAAGACAGCAACAATCAGTAGCCTATTGTTACATACCAAAAATTTCTATGAAAAAAACAATAACAGTGCTCCCTTTTCTGCATCACGGGCTCAAAGTTACCAAATATTCCCCTAGACCGCCTCTTTGATCATTCTTCTCATGCATTTCCTCTTACGTAATTTGAAGGGCTAGGGGAGGAAGAGAAGCTATAAAAATAATGTCCAACTAAACTAAAGTTCAGCTTAAGAAAGTTGAGGACATTCCAATGAGAAACGTAAAATGGTGAAAGCCAAAACTGATTCAGTTTCTGACTATAGGGCTGACTTGGTGTGTAATCATGAATATATATTTTTCTACTCCTTCAACTTGATTGCAACATTTTCTTAAAAGAAAATGCAACTTTACTTTCACAACACTGAGATCATAGATCACTTTATAAAAAAATCAGTATAAGAAAAAATCAGACACAACATGTATTAATACATTAACATCATATTAATAGTAAATGTATCTATATCTATATCTATATCTATATCTATATCTATATCTATATCTATATATATATAAAATCTAACATGAAAATTGTGAGCATAAATATTTAGTATTCAGCTCCAGAACTGGTAGAAATACCCCTATGGAGTATGATGCTAGAGTAATGCTCTGATTTGTTCATATGATTAAAGACACTACCTTCCCAGGTGATGTACTACAAAGTTGATGAATTTCTCTCCAAAGCCTCTTTCTTTTGCCACTTTTGTACGTGGATTAGACACTTATATTTTCTCTCCTTGCTTACATGTAAAGACATTTTAAAAATGTATAAGCTTGTCCTTGGCATTTTAAAACTAAATTAGTTGGCTGTACAGGCGAAACACTAGATTAGGAAGCCAATTATTACATGAATTTTTTCACAGCAATGCAGGTGTAGATAAGGGATATTCAAGAACTTTCTGAACACAATCTCGTCCCATGTGCTTTAGGATGAGCCTGCTTGAGAAGAGAGGTTGGAGCAGATCATCCAGTGTGGTTCTTTCCAATCTGATCCATTCTGTGGTATCATACGAAAGAAAAAAATTAGAGGAGAACCAAACAAAGCTGATATTTCTGGAAAATGACCTAGCCTAAATAATCTAAATTACTCCATAAGCCTTTGAAAATATTAACTATGGCATTTCTTTATGTACGAGTTTGTTGAACACTCATCTACACTTTCATTCACTGTAGTACATTGACAATTTAGAGTCATAAATTTTCAGAAGAAAAAGTACATAGGAGAGGGAGATGCATATCTAATAAATGTTATTCAAGGTTTATAAGAATATGAAAGCAAGATTTGGAAGTTCAAGAGCAAACTATTCCATCAACTATGAAGTGCAATACAGAAAGCAGCCAATTCTGCGCTGAAGTATTTCTGTAAACAGCTGTGCTGAAGAACAAAGTGACCATATACAAGGGTCACAAAAACAGAATTACATTAGTTTAGAAGTATGATGATGACCTAACTTTGGATTTTTTCCTCTGATGTTTTCTTTCCTATCAGTTTATGGCCATGGTAAGGTGCATTTCTTTGTTTGTAGAATATGCTGATTTAGAAGGCACCGGGATCATAAAGTTCAACTCCTGGCCCTGCACAGAACACCTCAAAAATCACACCAAATGCCTGAGACATTACTAGGTCATACTTCCCCCCTACAAAAAAAAATTTGAATATTAAAAGCTTAGGTAGAATTAAATGTTCTTTTGGCACATAGTTTTCATGCTGATCTTGTATGTTTGACAGAAGCATACACTGAGTTTCAAAGACAAGAAGAACAAAGAAAAGATTACTGTGGCCCAAATTCACCAAGGACTTGCAGAAAATTCATATGACTGTATTGGAAAGTGTAATCTTCAAAATCTTCTCCTAACTTCTTAGTTACTAAAGGATAAAGGGCTTCTTTTAAACACCTAAGTCCAAAATACTTAGAGGGAGTTTAAATGCTTTGAACAGCCCCACACTGCTGGTGTTGCTACCCTTACATGCTGCCATCTTGAGCATTGTCCGAGCCCTCAGGAAAGTCATAATCCATATTGCAGGCTGGAAAATGTGCTGAACACACCCATATACCAGCTAACATAGAACTGCTACCAGGAGAAAATTTTCCACAAAAGTGTCCCTCCCTGTTTTACTGTCAATCCCAGTGCTCAGAAATCTCCACAAGATTTCTTTACTACTTTACAATTTTTCTCTCTTCTGATCCTTCTTTCCTCCATCTGACTGTGTTAATCTGACTGTGTTTCACAGGCTATAAATAAAACTTTAGTTTTCCTTCAGAAGGAATACACCATATCAGCTATTTTCCCTTTCATAATATTTCTATTAGTCCACAGGTGTCCAAAGTCTCCTTTATCTCTTTCAATGATCTTACTGACATATTTCTAGTTAAGCAAAGATCAATTGTTCTTATCTTAGACTTAGCTCCTGTTTTTTTCCATTTGAGATCTTTATCTCTACAGAGGGCTTTTTTGCCTGAAATCTCCCTTAGTGTTTATTATTTATCATGTGTCAGCTATATCAGCTCATTTAACCTTCTCTCTCTGTCTAACTCTGCTTATTTTCAAGCCTGAGACTACACTCATTCAAAGACACAGTTGTGCTTATGCAGGACACCAGCATTGCATATGGAACTACAGTTGGGGGACTGAGTTTTCAGGGAAGCTGTGTAAAACTACAGGAATAATAAATACATGAAAATTTAAACAAAAAGGAAAACTGACCAACTTTATTCAACCAAGGTAAAAAGGAAGAAAGGAAGAGAAAAAGGAAGAGAGAAAGGAAGTGAAAAAGAGAGAGAGAAAGAGAGAGAGAGAGAGAGAGAGAGAGAGAAAGAAAGAAAGAAAGAAAGAAAGAAAGAAAGAAAGAAAGAAAGAAAGAAAGAAAGAAAGAAAGAAAGAAAGAAAGAAAGAAAGAAAGAAAGAAAGAAAGAAAGAAAGAAAGAAAGAAAGAAAGAAAGAAAGAAAGAAAGAAAGAAAGAAAGAAAGAAGCCAAACTTTAAATCAATATGTGGCTCTAGTTCTGAGCTAAGGTTGCTTAACACATATTTGAACTTAAGCAACTAAAGACATGCATTAAAAGACATTTCATGACTTTGATTCTGTTTAATATGTAAGCTAGAGTGGTATTTTCCCTTGCCTGCAGTAAATAAAGCAAAGCATTATTTCTGTATTTCAAACAGTCTTGCTACAGTTACTGTTTCCAAACTAACAAATTTTAGTGGTTTGGAACAAAAAATTCTGTTCTAAATTACAAAAATTCCGGACAATGTTTAAAACGTCGTTGTTTTCAAATACAATATGAAACCACATCTGCAACAGACAATACTTTAGAAGTCTTGTTATTTACTCAGTAGTCTAATAACCTATTATTTTTTCCAGAACTTTAAATATGTAAAAGTGATTCTGTATCAATCAAAACAGATAAAACTGCTTTCAGGATTTGACAATTTGACTCTTTGCAAAGAAAACTGCTATCTAAGATAGTCTGAATAGAAACCTGCTCAGTTTTTGTGTTATATTTGTTTGTCCTGTTGTTTCATCCAGCTGTATATTTGGGAAGTTCATTTCAGCAGTATTGCAAAGAGATCTCTTGACAGAAAAAAAAAAAAACAAACTCAAGAAAAGTTGGGAAAATAAGCCTGGAAATGTTGCAAAAGTTGCCTTACCATTGCACAGTCATGATACACCTGTGACAAAAGCCCTGTCCCAAGTTTTTTACTTTATTATACTTCTCATAAAAAGACATAGGATGTCAGGAGAAAATCTACTACTTTCTAAATGGAATACAAGTGCTCAACAATAAAAGGAATTTTTTTCAATCCCAGGTCTATTTCTTGTTTTAATCCATTTCAGTCAATTCACAACACAGAGTTAGAATACTCCTTTAATCAAAATAAACACACAATCAGTTTGGAAAAGTGGTGGCTGGCTACCATGACACCAAGGGAGATGTTTGTGATGGGGAAGCAGAGTGAGAACAGGCTGTGCACAAAGCACTGCTGAAATCAGAATATTGACATGCACTCCCAATGGCACAGCAGGGAGAGCATCATTGCTGAACAGACTTGCTATTAATTCTGTTGCCTACATAGGTCATGGCTGCTAAATTAACTGTCTTTAGTGATATATTAAGTTCTCTAGGTTTGTGACAGATTTCGTTCCTCATCTGTTCTGAAGCTGACATCAGCCATTTCCGCTTCTTCTGCAAATCACGCTGAAGCTGTAGGCTTTGTGTGTATGACAGTGACTTTAAGCAGTGTTATGGCTGACATACAGAGTTCTCAGTTATTTAAAAAAGTTATTTAAAATTATTAAAGTTATTAAATTATATATTAAGTTATTAAAAAAAGAAAAAACCCCAGCATCCATAAGTGACTTATCACATTTCATGAGAGTGTTGATTGTGTCAATTTAAAGCCCTCTCACTGTATCTTAATAGAACAACTCAAGGTATCCTCATATTGTTATATTGTTTCACAGAACCACAGAATCACAGAATGGGTCAGGTTGAAAGGCACTACAGTGGGTTGGTTGTCTGGTCCAACCTCCCTGCTCAAGCAGGATCATCCCAGATCAAGTGGTACAGACTGCATTCAGATGGTTCTTAAATATCTCCAGGGAGGGAGACTTCATAACCTCTCTCGACAGCTTGTTCCAGTGCACATCACCCACAGAGTAAAGAAGCATTTCCTTGTATTTAGGTGCAATGTCTGTACATCAGTTTCTGTCCATTCTCTCTGGTTCCATTGCTTGGAAGAGCCTGGATCCATCCTCTTGGCACACCCCCTTCAGATACTTACAGACACTTATAAGGTCCCCTCTCAGTCTCAAAGATGAACAGGCCCAACTCTCAGCTTTTCCTCATACAAGAGATGCTCCAGTGCCCTAATAATTTTTATCACCCCCTGGTGGATCTGCTTCAGGGGCTCCATGTCTCTCTTGTAGTGAGGAGCCCAGAACCAGACACAGCACTCCAATGTGGCTACCAGAGCTTGATGACCCTGCATAGATAAAGGCAAATAAAGCACGTCTTTGTTCTTTAGATTACCTCAGTAAACCTACTCCCTCCCCAGAAAAATGCATGCACACACACACATATGCACTCCTACACACACCCAGACACACATGCAGCGTCCTTAAGCTGCTTTACCTCAACCCATTCCCACCCATTTACATGAAATAACCAGTTAGTCTTTTCAGTGCCTGCTCAGTAAAAATATCCCAACCTCAAGCAACAATCACATTTCCACATGCTATGTAGTTTTACATAGCCAGTTTTTGCTTCAAGGTTTTCATGACCTAAGTATCAAACTTTTAGACAAAAGTGTGGTTTTACTTATTTGTTTGGGATTACATGCCAATATTTTAAATATAGGATGTTACCACTGTTATTAAAGACAACCAAGGGGAAATGATAACATCAATCTTCACAAGGAACAATTGACATAAGCTGTTTTGCCCATCTTTTCTTTTACAGTGTTTGAGTTTGCATAGGAAATAGGGGCTAGATAGTCAATGGGTTAAGAAAGAATATGTTCATGTTTTCTTTCTTTCTAGCTCAACTCCCAGCTCATCCACAGGGTCTAGCAAAAATCCCTGAGGAATCTACAATCCTCCAGGATTTGATGATGTTTTGCTTAAGCAAAGTGTGAAATATTTACTTTGTCATAAGGGGACTGGCTGAGAATTCAGCTTTATTGGTTAGTTCAGAAAACACCAGAGGAAAAAAGAGTGAGTGTTTCTTACCACAGGTAGTGCAAACACATGAGATAATTTAATTATGACTAATAACATCTGTTCAAACATTGGTGTCACATAAACTGTATTCTGGCACTGTAGACAAGATATTGTCTACAGTGACATTGCAAACATACCAGCTAACACGATTATAGAACCCATCATGTTTTAATGATGCTGTGTAGAAATAGATCATTCTCTAATAGTGCAAAACTCTCCTTCACAAAAATAAAATAATTCCTCTTAAATCCGAGAAGCTCAGAACCTACTAAAATCTCATTTTAATACAATAGCTTGAAATTAAAAAAAAATTTGAAAATTATTTAATATTCTTAATCTACTTCAGCTTCCATGTTAGAGGGAAAAAGTAGTGCTGGAAATTTTTCCTCCTAATTTTTTCTCCTAGATATCAGCAATTTTTAAATGTAGAAAACTGACCAGATTCTACCCTTGATCTCAAAATTTTGAAGAACAAATGTGGATAAAATAGATGTCAAAGGTCAAAAACTTTCCTTTAGAAATGAAGCTTCCTAAACAGATATTTAAAATTATATCCTGACACAAGTTACATTGATCTGATTATAAACACTTGATTCTTACTCAGCTTAATGCAATACTTAGAACACTTGAAAAAACAAAAATCAAGAAAGAAAAATATTATTATAGTTCTGAGGTTTTCATGTGTAAGTAAAGATACAATTAATACATTTTAATACACATTGGAAGCATGCAATGCTAGACTACTTTAATTATATGGAAAGGAATCCTATTTATGTAATTGTATTGACATAAAAAAACCCTAGAAAAAGGTTTAGTGGAATAACATAGAGGATGAGAGACCTCCATACAAAATTCAAATTTATAGTCCCTTAATGCTCTATAGTATTAAAAGAGCATTGTAGAGACTGTGGACTGCATTTAAATTACATCTCAACATCTCTAGAAATTTGATAAAAGCAAGGGCTTTTACTCTCTCTTTTACTTTACAGAGTGAAAACCACCTACAAAGACCTGCTTTCTACACTACACTCTGATGGAATATATGCTTCTTTTGTGCCAGGAATTCCCTCCAACTGGCTTCAAAGCTGGCCCATTCCAAATGTAACAGGGATGCTAATAGATTTGCAGTTTGCTCAGGAATGAAAATCAAAGTCATACCTCAGGCACTATAAAATTGTTGTTTAAATAACAAACTCTCTATACTAGAACTTCTTCATAAAATTAAAAATGAAGGAAAATTTAAAATGTCTCGCACTTCAATAAGGCACCTTCTTTACTGTGCAATGCTAAGAACTCCATTCTTATATGAAAAAAATTCTATTTTCTATGTACTTATTACAGACTGAAGCATCTTACATAAAGAAAACAAACTAGAATGAGATAATTCTTAGATAGTTTAATTGCTAGTAATGTGAATTGAACTCAAAATCATTGTATGGAGGATTACATTCAAATTCACAAAGTATGATTTAATGCCAGTTTTTAATTTCTCTTAATTAAAAATATTTTAATTTTCTTTTAAAATCTTCAGAAGAGGTAAGAGGCTTTTGTGTACATGAATAAATATAAAGAAAGATCACTGAAAATACTGATCCAGAATATGATGTATCCACATACATTTATTTGCAAAGGCAAATATGTACATGTTTACCTTTACCTTTGGAAACATATACACATATATCATACATAATTTTAAAAAATTCTGCCTGAGAATAGTTTTGAGACTGGTTGGATTATCTTTGCTAACTTGATTGTGTACAGTTCATGAACATCCTATAAGGGGAATAAAAAGTGCTCTTTGAAAAAATACTTTCATTGTAGGAAATGGGACACAGAAGAACAGCAAATTATGAATTCCTATCTGCAAGCTGAATTAACTCTTACTGTCATTTTAGCTGATAAAAGATTTAGCATCATTATGCAAAACATAAAAAGTAAGAAGGGGAGAAAATACTGGTGAAACAGTTGTTTAGTCTTGGAACTTTATCACTGAGATCAGGTGGTCAATTAGCAAAAGTGATTTAATAATACCTGAGATGAACTGTGGTAACCTTGACTATATTTGACAGAGTGGATTAGTTAGAGCCAACCTAACCATGTGCATTTGAATCTGTATAATCAGATTGGTTTTGAGAAAAAGGAAAAAATACTGAATGTCTGGATTGAAAAGCAGATCCTTCAGGGTCATATAAATGTAGAATAATTTAGGTTGGAAAAAACTCTAAGACTGTCAAAGAAAACCATTAATCCAACACTGTCAAGTCCACTATTAAACCATGTCCCAAAGTGCCCATCTACACATCTTTTTATTACCTCCAGGGATGGTGACTCAACCACTCCCTGGAGAGCCTGTTCCAATACTTGACAGCCTTCCCATGAAGAATTTTTTCCTAATACCAAATCTAAATATTCCCTGGTGTGAGTTGAGGGTATTTCCTATTGACATATCACTATTTACTTGAGGGAAGAGACCACCCCTCCCACCTCTCTTCAACCTCCTTCCAGGTAGTTGTAGAGAGCAATAAGTTCTCTCCTAAGCCTCCTTTCCTCGAGGCTAAACAGCTCCTCAGCTGCTCCTCATAAGGGTGAAATATCCTGGCCTGCTAAATCTGACATTTCTGTGTTATCTTGAAATAGTAGAGAAAATTCTGCTGTCATTTAAATTGTTTGTCAATTTGAAGACATCCTTAAAAAGGTTTAAGAATAAAGGAGTTTATTCAGATATGTTGCCCTGAGCACAATAGCTGTAGCTAGAATTTATAATATGCTACTTACTGTAGGTTATTAATACATAAGACTTGGTTCTTGGGTATATTTACAGTGTCAATAGCAAAGCCACTGAAGAACTTGAGAAAAACACTGTTTTCTTTTGGAAGAAAATGGATAATGATAATTATCAGATCTTTATCAGACCTAGAGTGAAATTCACAGTAAAACCAAAAAGATCAAGACTAGAGCAACACCAGTAACAAATCATCACTTAGAGCACTGATGTAGAAAGAGGGCCATACATAGGCTAGTTCTAAAATTCCTTGGTTTATGTAAAATATGCATCAGTGTCGTGAGCCTGTGCCTTCCACTATCCAATCGGAGTCTCCCCAAGCAGTGGATGTCTCACATCTTGCTGATAAGATGTTGTTCTTTCATTATTAATATCAGGTGGAAATAAATTGTGAAATATCAAAATGTTTCATTAAATCCATTTCTGGTTTGCTTGTTTGTTTGTTTGGTTTTGTTTTTTTTGTAACTGCAGGTGGTCATGCAGTATCTATCTCTTATGGTGGAGAAGGAATTGATTTGATTTTTTTGGGTGCCCCTTTCCCCCATGAGTATATTGGTCAAGAAGAAAAGATAAGAAGCCTCCTTTTATTTCAACACTGACATTTCGATAAAACAGATCCAAAAATGTCTCTGAAAAGTTTGAATTCAAAATAAAATAAAGTCAGTATACTTGTTATCTAGTTACCGTGCAATATCAATTACTACTAACCATTGAAATAACTCTAAACACTTTGATGTTGTTTTTCTTGTCCTGAAAATAGTCATGGTTTATTTTGTTCACTTTATTCTACCAGTTCAGTGATAACACCAGATCCTACAGACATCAAATGAATTCACAGGAAAGTAGAATAAGGACAAAATGCAGTGACTTTGAAGCAATTTCAGCTAAACATGAAAGAAAATGAATGACACATCAAAGCATCAGCTTCAAAGACACTCCCAGGTGGCTCATTTCAGAATACGTGTTGCAGAAATTGTACAATAAGGTGTTTGAACTTTTCTATTCAAGACATTTTTAAAGAATCTTTATCAGGGAAAAAAAAATGACTGTGTTGAAGGACAGCTAAAAATCCAAAGTCAATGCATTCCAAATATGTTTGATAAAAGGATGAATAATAGAAGAAATATTTTGTCTTTTTAAGGAAAAGTGGTGTGAAAGAGAAATAACTGTGATACTGAAATTGCATACCAACATTTTAGTGACACACTGCTTTGACTTAAAAAAAATAAATTTAGATCATGGATTATTTTTTTTTCTTGGCTTAATTCTTGAAGCCACATGAGTGTCACATTGATAAAATTCATAGTTGCAGTTCAGTATTTGGTGGGAGATAAAATTCCAGAGGCAAAATTTACAGGATAAATGAGCATGACACAAATCACAGTGGAGTTCAATGGATGATCAGATGATTTTTTGTGATGTCTGGAATAATCTACATAGAAATAACCTATGCAAGTAACTGTATTAACAGACAAGAGGCCTGCAGTGTGATTACAATGGGTAGCTATGGGCTGAACTTGTGCTAAATTTACAATTTTCCACTAAACTTAGATGAGTCAAAGAAGATTAAACATTTAAGTGAAATTTAGTATTATGACACTTTTTTTTTTAAAACTGAGTTTACAACTATTAGATACCTAAAATGAAAATAGCCATCCAGTTTATAACATTAGCTTCCACTTCTGAAATCCTTGTCCTGATAGAAAGGAATAGGAATTCATTGTGATTGACAGAACCACCATCCCTACCTTCCCTGTTTTTACATATAATCTCCAGATACTGTAAATTTAAGTCTCACTGACTTTCAAAACAACTTACAGGCAAAAAAGTCACTTGGAAATCTGTGACTTCAGCTTTGCAGCATTGAGATACTTCTCAAGTTTTTGTATTGGTATATTTCTTGTATGGTGAGAGTACAGATTTCTGTTGCAGTAGTTCAAAGAGATATAGAGGAGTTAGGAGGTTATATAACTTCAGAACTGGCTTCTGGTTTTCAACTTGAAACAAGCTTTCCATCAAAACTTACCTTTAGTTTTATCACAAAGTGCTCAAAATACAAATTATATGCTGAAATAAAATGGAACAGATCTGAATATTTTATTTTGCTAATCCATATAATATTGCAATTTTGCTCCTCATCAAAACCAAAATAAAGACACAGGAAAAAAGATTTTCCTCAGCTTACAAAATTAGAACATCCTCTACAAAGAAACTACTTTAATCAAATTTTTAATTATTTATGTTGTTATATTTTATGAAATGGAGGTTGCAATTAATCCTTATAAAACAATCAGGAAAGCTAAAGTGAAATCTCTTTTAACATCCCAGGGTAGTTTGCATTATTTATTAAGCAATTGCAATTGTCCTTATGGGAAAACTAAAATCTTATTCTAAAAATGTATTTTGTTAATCTTTTTAGTTAAGTTTTTTCACGACAGCAATTGTTATTCTAAATATTTAAGAGTTCTTTCTGGGGGACCCCTTTTCCCTAAATTTAATGACACATGCGGATTGTAACATTTTTGTCAGCATAAATGTTTCTGCAACAGCCTTATTATGCTCATGGAACTTGGTAAGCTCAATTTAGTTGCTGAAATTAACTTAAACATTTGCCATTATTTGTGTACATTTCATTAACATCTCATTAACAGAGCTCATATACATCAACATCAGAAAAGGCATACAAGAAAGTATTAGGTCTGTGGCATACAGCTCTGGGCCATGGTTTTCTTAGCATGTCTATGTAAATCAGGATTAACTCTGCTTAATTACTGGAAAACACTTTCCAAAACAACTGCTGAGAAAAACAGCAAGGATATATTAATGATGGTGTAGTTTGCTTTGTCCTGGTTTGAGACAGGATAGACAGTTTTCCAGGTGCACATAGAAGACATACAGCAATAAAACTTATTATTGTCAAAGCAACTCAGAACATATTAATATAAGTCACTGAGCTAAAGCAAATTAAAAATCAAATCAATTTTTTTGTTGAAAAATCTTGAGAAAGAAGATGATTCAAAGAACTTTAGGACTAAACAAGCAATTATTTTATTCATTAAAAGACAGTAATTTTGAAGTTAATAGGGATGTCTTCGTATTGCAATTAAGACATAGCAAAACAAATACTTTTCTGAAAGAGAACATGGGGATAAAATTTTGGGAAGGAATTCTCATTCATTAAAACTGATATAACTCAATCTCTCCTGAAATAAACACTGCTTTTTCAGCTTGCTCTTTCCATGCTTAATTGTCAAGAAAAGGTGAATGCCCCCTGCATGTCTCTTAGGGGAACTTTTACAAAATTCCAACAGCACATTCAAGTTCAGAAAAAGGTAATTTGCATCTCTGTCTGCCAGCATGTGCAGGCCTGTTCATCCATTTTAATGAGATTCTTTCTCCTAAAATCTCTTATCGGGACTTTTAGTACATGTGCAGTCAAGTTCAATTCAAACCAATTCACTGTCAAGTTATCCCTGACACCCTAGATTCATTGCTCACGTTCATTGATTTGATCTCTGAGCTCTTAATACAGGGTATCTCTGGGGAGAGGACTACCAGAACAGAAGAAGTCTCAAATAATTTCTTACTTTTCTATTTCTTTTAATTCTAATGTCTAATTTTTCTAACGGTTTGAACTTGAAATGTATGGTGAGATATGCGATTAATATCAACAAGAATAAAAGATCATAAAAAATGTGATTTTTTAGATTGTGTGCCAAAGACATTGTTTTCAAGGGGAGCTGAAGGGACGACTGTCATATTGCATTTATTTTTTGGTTTAGTCATTATATCCACAGCAGTTCATTAGGAACTTACTGTTTATAAGCTCTCATAATGATACGAGACATTTTTTTCTGCATAAAGTCATGGATTTTCCTCTGTATGAAAATTCTTAATATCAAACAAAATTACACGTACACAATTTCTTTTATGCTCAAAGCCCTAATATTATAACATCCTTTGTATGAAGGGACACTTAAATTGTAATAAAGTGTTTTAAATTGTACAAGGGTGTATTAAATAATTGAGTTCTCCTAGATTGTGTCTGTAGTTTTAAAAATATTTCAAATAGAATTAAAAACTTATCAGAAAGTCTCAGAACACTGATTTCCCCAAATGCTAATGTGTTTTGAAGAGTCTATTTTTCAAGTCAAAGTCATTCTTATCAGTGCTAAGTGTGAATATTCCAGCATTCAAGTGCATGAATGTAAAACAGTAGATGAGTCTTTCTCTACAGTCTGTTAAAATGAAATGTGATAAATGCAGCATTATAGACAGGAAATCATAATGTGTGACACTCAGAAATAGGAATCCACTGGAAAAATTACAAGATAATTTTTAAAATTTGTTATCTAGCTGTGCTTCATTCATTCTTGGGCTGGATGAGATTAGCATGCTAATTTAAATTGCACATATGCAATTTAAAAAAAAAAGTAACACTATTGATAACCTGCACCAGTATGTTAGAAAAAGGTTCAGAAATACTTTTCTGAAGTTTCTGGAACTTTATGGTTTTATGGAAAGAGCTGTCCTCACCACTGTTAAGGCTGTAGGAAATGACCAGGTCACTGGCCTGTTGCTACACTAATGGAGTACAACACAAAAATCTCTGGACTTGGCAGGACAAGTGGCATGACCTGACAGCCAACAGTGTGAGCACTGGACAAGAGGTAGGAATAGTGCCAAGCAGATGGTGGCATCCTCATGGGTGGATATAGGGGCCAAGCTCACATTGCAAGTCACATGTAACTGCAGGGGTTAATTGGGGGCCCACTACTAATTCTATATAAGGGCAATTTACCTAGGCAATGATATCAAAACCATCAAAACTGCATATAGGTATGGCAAAATGCGGCTGGCAGGGAAAAAGTAATTACAGAGAAATTAGTTACATGGGAGAATGTTGGGGCAGAGAAGGTAAGGTATGAGGGTGGCAAAAAGGAGGTCAAGTGTCAAGGAAAGAAGTAGTAAAGTGTGGAAATCCTGTGAGACAGCACAGGGGTCCCTATCAAGTAGCCTTGCTGCTTGCTCCACGCTGCTGGAGCAGGGCAATTATTTAGACCTGTTTCTCTTGGTATAAAATAAAAGTTGAAGTGCTTCTGATCAGGAGGGCTGGGGTGAAAGCAGGGTGGAATGGATGCTGTCCCTCTTTCAGGGGATACTGGATGGACACAACAAGTATCCTAGGGCCACTATGATGGTGCTCATTCCAGGCCTGAGAGCATTCAAAACATGCAACTTTATATCTCGGCATCATAATAAAACACTGCTAAACTCTGAAAAATTACTTGCTTGGATTCATCATTCATTGGAAACAGAAAATTTTGGAAACATTTGGTTTAATTATGATAGTTCTTATGTTCTTGATAAGTAATGTTCTAAACCTTTTTTTATGTTAGTTTAATTATGGTGAGTCTTAGATAACTTTGGAATATGACATCCATCAGATTTCTTCACAGAATATCAATGAACTAAGCAGAATGGAAGCTGTTTTTCCTTGGTTTGGAGAAATATCAACACTTCAAAAAACTCATTACTAAGAAAATAATCTTCCTTTGGGTGACAAGGAAATAATTTGACATACATAAAAGTTATCAGGGATTTTTTCTTTAATTCAATGCTAGCAATTCTTAGAAGTCAAAGAAATTAATCAAGGGCGCTGTACTGTAATGCTGGGATTTGGATGATTTTCTTTTTTTTTTTGGTAAAAGATGTAAAATTTATCTAGAATATGTATTTTTTACAGTAAAATACTTCAAACCTGGATGGCAAATAAGTGTCTCAGAAGATGTATTAAGCCTTCAAATGACATGAAGGAAAAAAAAAAGAAGACTGAGAAGAGATATCTTATTTTAGTGGTCCATAATAGTTCCCCATAAAACTAGATTCATTGTTGTAAAGGATTTAAAAACAAATACGATCATTTTATTCAACCATATGAATTAAGCAAAAATGTATAAATGTATGAGGGGAAAAAAGGCAAATTTTTGATGGGGAAAATATTAAAGGCAATCTTGGCATTACTCAAAACAGCTTATAGTACTTATAGTTTTCTCTCATGTTTTTCTAATAACAGTGATGCTTTCAAAGGTCCTATAGAAAAATTAAAAGCTAATAGACACAAGTAGAAGGTCATACTGGAAAAGAAGTTGTGAAAGAGTGGACATGTTTATATTGAAAGAACTAGGCAATTAAAGTCACATTGTCAAAGAACATTTATAAAACATGATCCATGTCAGTTTCTAAAAGTATATTATAACATTTGAGGAAAGGAAACACAACATTCTGTGAAGACAGGAAAGAATTAATCTCAAAAATGGCAAAACTCAAGAATTTATACTGAAGAAATATGAAAATAAAGAGGGAAAATAAATGAAAGAAATATGTGGGGTTTTTTCAGATCTACCATGGATAACATAACCAATAAAGCACTGACATAAATATTATAAATCTTTACATGTTGGGTCATTTTATGCAATATTATATTGAAAAATCTAAATTTGACAGACAGATGGGACTTACCACAAGCTTCATTTTTTTTTAATTTTTCAATTGACTAAAGTTGAAATGGTAATAGTCTTATTGCAAAAAAAACTAATGAAATGTGATCAGAGTAACTGTGAAAGTCATTATGAATATCTTGAGACTGATTGCATTTAATATTTCCTTAATGACCTTGGTAAAACAAGCTGAAATGTGTTTAAGAAATCAGATAAAAATTTGTAAGATAAAATCAATGAAGTGTGTGAGTTGTATTTAATATTGAACATTTGGATAACCTTGAAGACAGAACAATGGAAATTAAGTTGAACTTATCAGTGTAACATGTAAAAGTTGGACAGCAATGAGACTCAGTAGTACTTTTTCCCAGCACGTTGATGATCCAAAGGCTTGCCTAATTTCTGAGCACAGCAAGTTTAACTTTCAGGCTTTAAGTGCAGCTTTGGAGGACTGAGCTAGGTGACCTAGGAAATCAGCCTATAGTTTGGTTTAGCTCTAAGATGCAAGAATGTTTCACTTCAGTGAATACTGTAGGTGAATTACAAAGCATCATTTAATTTGGTTTAAATTTCATACTTAGTAATTAAATAATATACTGCCCTGACAAAGGGGCAATAATATACTGACAAAGAAATTTTTTCTATATCCTGTCTTGTTTACCTAACTTTTAAAGAAAATTATCCCAGTCTTTTCATATAAAAGTTTTACAGCTTCTACAGGTTTCTCATCATCTTTCTTAATTACTCACTATCTGGGTTATCCTCCAATTTTGGTATTATATCAAATAAACTGTAAAATATGAATCACCTATTTTTAGCTTATATTCACATTAATTTTCATAGTTTTCTGACAAACTTTGATTTCTCTACAAGATGGAAAGTTTAGGTAGCTTGCAAGTGTGGGAGGAAAAAAACAAAAAGCCTCAATCCAAACCTTATTTTTTTTATAAAGTTGCAAGACTTGCTATGATGGGGCAGGATTTGCCTGAAAAAAAGATAAATTGACAAAGAATTTGCGTCCTTTTTTTTTTTTTTTCTTGTCAGTTGAATGCCATTTTACTGAATAAGATATCAGGTGGTTTTATACCTAATCATAAGGCAAAACAAATCAATCTGAAAGTAATGAACTAAATAAATTAGATGCATCAATTGAGTGAGATTTATTGTCACCAAAAGAAGCAGTCACATATGCACTTCTTTGGCCTTCATTTACAACCCAGACACCTGCTAGAAAGAGCTTTTGTAACCACTTGTGATTTTTTTCCTTCATAACCTAATTGTCTCTTTTTCCTTTAATGAGCTTTTCTTAAAATTACTGTTGCAAACAACAGTGACAGCATGTGATCAGCACTTTACACTCTGATCATCACAGCTTGTCAACTACTTTATATAAGCTAAAAGTATGTTCTTCCTTTTCTAACTGCAGTGATAGGTATGAAGACCAGTCACTGCTTTTCCTATTTTGACAGCCCTTATAAATCAAACTGAAATAGAACATGTTAAAGTATGGTTGTTGTCTTCACAACAATGTGAAATTCTAGAATCTATATTGAAAAAAGTTACCAGAGTTAGGTCTTTCCAGGACAGGCATGTTCCATGTGCTGGGAAAACTTGAGCTGATGCCTGTCCAGACTCTCTCTCACTCAAAAGGACAGTGAGATAAAATGAAGCAAAGCTAAAGACAGGGAGATCATTTAACATTAACTGTCAAAACAGACTCAACTTGGTGAAAATCAATGTAATTTATTGCTGATTAAAAAGTATTTGCACTATGAGAAGCAAGACCAAATCCTAGAACAGATTCTCTCCACTTCTCACATTCG
Organism: Fringilla coelebs; assembly: GCF_963513975.1. Taxonomy (NCBI): domain Eukaryota; kingdom Metazoa; phylum Chordata; class Aves; order Passeriformes; family Fringillidae; genus Fringilla; species Fringilla coelebs. The sequence goes on from NC_140028.1 coordinate 56,196,380, forward strand.
GCTTCACTGCTCCATGTCTGACTCCTCTCTATCCCCTATCTGACAGGCTCTTGAGGAGCTGTGGAGTTGTGATCATTCCATAGCATCTTCTCTCTGCTGCTATTCCTTCTCTCCTTCTCCAACATGGATTCTGTCCACAAACTGCAGTCTTTCAGCATAAACCTGTTCTCGTGTGGTCTCTCAAAGGGCTGCAGGACAACCTCTGCTCCAGCACATGGAGAACTTCCTTCCCCTCTTTCTTCCCTCACCTTGGCACTTGCAGGGCTGTTTCTCACATTCTTTCCTCACACCTCTCATTGTTTCATGGTTTTCTTAAATATCTTTCCTCAGATGTATCACCACTCTGGCTGAGGGGCTCAGCTGTCCCTGAGGTGTGTCTGTTTTGGAGCCAACTGATACCAGGGCTTCATAGGGGTGACCCTGCAGCTCTTGGTCACCTGCATCCTACATACTTGAAATGGCACTTTCAAAAATGGAAGTTTAATTGATAAAATAGTTATTTGTGTTTAGACCTTTGAGGAAACTATGGCTTCCTTAATCTAATTAAGTGCAGATTGCATTCCAGTTCTTTTTCTATAACCATTGGAATACAGTTAAGGATTTTTAGCAGTTAAGGGCTTCAAGGGAGTTCTTTAATATTCTGCTACAAGTCTTTATATTTCAGGAATCCATCTTCACTTTCATGACAGCTTTTGAAAAATTCAGGTCTTAATTTTTCATGGTTCCTTAAATACAGCCCAATGTTGAAAATGGACGTGAAAACATAAGGACACTGATGAAAAATTATTTTGCAGAGTGACACTTTTGCAACAGTTCTGTTTAAAGGAGAAAGAAAGGAAAAACATAATCAAATTGAAGAGCCTGGTAACTAATGAGGTACATTGTGTAGAGGCACGTATATAGAAACACACTGAAATATGCATTTCAGTTTTCCATGGCTTTCCATGGCTATTAGGCATTAACAGCAACTGACATCAGTCAATCCACCCTAGCAAGATGAGGTTGAACTGGAACAGAAACATCAGTTCAGATCTCACCTGTAATGACAGAATACAAGTTTGCAATTTGGTGCTGCCTAAGGAAGGAATATTTAGCTCCGAGGGGATGCCTATCTACAGGTTGAGTAGGCATTGTCAAAATGTCACTATTAGACATTCTGCCTAGTATTCCTAGCAGAAACACAAGGACCAAACAGCTGCTGAACAGATGCTGAATTATTTCGGTTATTGACAGAGGTTTGAGCTTCACTGTAAACATACCTATGAAAATCTTGATTTTGTCAAGGATAAATATTCCAAAAGTCAAGGATAAAAATTCCAAAACTCAATATGTATGATAACTTCTCACTGTAAAGACACTTCCAATCCACCATCAATTATAATAACTTCATAGTCCTTTCTTGAATCTGACAGATTTCCCAGACCTTCTAATTTCATATTTGTGTATCTTACCTTTATTGTAAATATACATAGATAGAAATATATACTTTTGATATATAATTATCCAGTTCCCCTGTATCTGTCACTTGTGCTTATCCCCCAGACACTATATATTAGCCCTTATACTTATAATGGAAGGCACCTACCTGCTTTCCATCAATAATATTTGAAATCCATGGTATTGTAGGTGACTGATAACTCTTCCTAAAATAAAACTCACATAACTTGTCCCCTGTGTACAGAAAGAAATTCTAACAATTTAGTTAAATCAATTCTTAAATTGATTTAAACCAATGAAATCCCTTGTGCAGATGCTCCTAAATTGGCTTAAGGGTAGCTAATATTGGTGTATCTTATTCATTTTCTTTTAGAATTTAATCCTATTAAATAGGCTAATTTTTTTGTGTACACTGGAGCCTCAAGTCTAGCAGTCTGAATTGAATTTCATGCTACAGGGTCATGGGTCCTCAATGAAGTTAGGACCTATAATGACACAGCAATTTTAGAAATTACTTCTGATGGCCCACTAATCATCTACAAAAAAAACCCCAGAGCTTTGCAATAAATACTAATAACTAGACAGTGTTCTGAAGATTTTATATAAGGGGTAAAGTTTTTTAAAACTTATAAGCAATCAAGGATAGCGATTATAGGCAACAAATTTTGAGAAAATTATTGCAAAATTAATTATATGCAGTTTTGCTTTCTTTATTCTCTTTCCAGCTTAAATTTGCCTGCTGATTATTGCTGGGCCAATGGGTTTTGGCAGAGAACTGAAAATGAAAATATGTATGACCATCTGTCAGTTATGGTTCCAGTTCATCAAAATTTCTAGTCTCCATTATGTGCAAGACAAAAGTACCTTTGCCTGTCTTGGGTGCAGAACCCAAGAAATTACAGATGAGAGAGAAAAACAAACAAACTTTTCAAATTCTCTCATCATAGAGAGAAAAGGAAATTAATTTTTATCAGTACATAGAAATAAATATTCTTCTAACTTTTATGGTTCATCCCCATTTCCAGCTGCTTCAAACTGTGCCTGCATTCAATCAGTTACATGATTATATGCAGACTATTTTTGAGACTTCAGTAATGCAGGCTGGTACCAAAATGGAAAGAAGTACCTCAAGTAAGACAGAGGATAAGAAGAAAGTAATTTCAAACATTGATGCTCCTTCTCATTATCAGTTTCAGTTTGACAAAAATTGTACTTACTCCTCAGTTAGCACTGATACATTTGCAGCTGCAAAAATGCTGCTTCTTTCTCTGATTTTGGCTTCAGTGTGTTTCTGCTAGATTTGGATCGAGATGGAAAACACAAACCCTGTCTGCCTGGCACAGAATCCTTTGCTTACAGTCCCAGCAGCTTTGTTTCATTCTTCTGTGTCAATAGAATTTAAAATATTTTAAACAATATTTTCCTACTGGCCATTCTGAAAGGCTTGTGAAAACAAGGTGCCTTTTGAATAACAGAGATATGGTCCCATACAAAAGCAGTTGCTATGGGAGCAGAGCACAGTGTTATATGCAGACATGAAGGAAGAGGAGTGGAGAAGCACAAATCTGGTACAGATTGGCCCAGGTTCTCACTGGCTCTAAGAACAATGTTAGTTCCCCATAATACGCTGTGGTAAATCACATTTTCACATCAAGGGATGCAAAAGTTTTTCTTTAATTGGGTTCTGTCTACTTACATAAGAGACGATTTATGGTCACTTGGAAGCTCATTAGCATTGATTTTCATAGTCCCTACTTAGAATTAATATGTCCTTGGTATAGGAAATTATCCAGCAGTTATATAAAAACCTAGTTGGAATGATTCCATGTATACTTAGCAGATTTGTATTATCTTGTGCTGGAGTCAGACAAAAATCCAGCTTACCTGAACAATTGCACTAATATTATTTAAAAAAAACCCCTGCAAACATATACTAATGCAGTAATGACAGTGCTAACTCTGTTCAAAATTCCAAGGTCAAAAAAGGACATTTTCAAACCAAGGAACCAGGCAGCTCAAGAAGGATCAAATAGCATTATATTTCCTTCAGTAAAACATAAAAGGTCTACAGTTACTTTCATGACTAACAAGGAAGCCTGTAATGTGTACGTGTAACTTTCCAATGTGGCTGAAGTAAAAAGAGGTTTTTTGACGAGGAAGAAGGATTTTTTAACAGATTCAGAGAGGATTTGGGGATTTACTTGCAGGTTGTCCAAATAATTGCTTCAAACTGTATTATCTTGGTGAAGAAGAAGGCCTTAAAAAATGTCTAACAGCTTGCCTAATTTGTGTTCATTTCTTTTAATATTATTATCTCTGGGAAGCAGTCTTTAAAAATGGTCATTTTACTCATAAAAATTGATCAGGAATGGGAACCTGCCAGAACAGTTAATTGACCTTATTATATGTTTCCTTTTAATATTCCTATTTATATCTTCTGGTGAAATTACAGTTAGCTTCAATCTAGTTGCCCTTAGACTTGGCAGTTCATGGAAAACTCAACTGTTCCCTCTTCAGTTTTGCCATTTTTTCACACTAATATCTGCTTGATGTGTTGGATTTTTTTTTTATTTTTTTAGTCCTTTCTCCTCAACATGAATACAGCTGTCTCTTTCTCTGGACTTTTAAAATTTATGCAAATTTATTTTAAACATAAAGCTGTTTCAGGAACTTAAGTTGCTTCAGCAACTTTACCATGAGCGTTTTCTTCCTGCCCTGGTGCAAGAACAGATGCTGACATTATCTGGACAAGAATGCTTCCACAGGGACATGACATGCATGGACACATAACTGCAGGCAACTGTCACAAAATACTGCTGCTTAGCAGTTGTGAGCTTTAGTTGGGGTTACTTTGTGAGTGTCAGCACAGCCTGACAGCGTGTGCACAACCAGCTGGCAGGGGTAGTGGAACTCATTAGACCACTGATAGCTCCACTGGTTACAGTAACCAACTCCTTAGCCTTAGAGTGCTTTAGGTACTTATACACATTGCTGTTGAGTGGCAAACATGTTAGTATAAATTTATTAATTAATATACAAGCTATTAGCCTTCTATGAGCTTGAGTGCTTAACTGGAATGGAGTCAAAAGAATCCTTTTTGCTTATTCTAAAGTCATTCAGATGCCTCAGAAATATTTAATTCTACTGTTTCTTTGTAATAAATGCCAGTTCGAAACCCTGTATTTTTTGAAAATGACTGGATCCTGAAATGGATACTGCCAAAATAATAAATAAGAAATTTGAAAATGTAGTAGTCTACTTTCAGCTCCTATCAGTACGCCTGAAAAAAGTGACAAAAAGGTAACATTCATTGTTAAGATTTCTTCTAGCTCCCCAGTTGCTCAGTGACAGATTGAAGTGATGTTTTTAGGCAAAGCAGCCACGTTGAGCCTGACTGAATGTGCTGTTTTAGTCTGTAGTGATTCAGTATTGATAAAGACTGAGGAGATCACAGTGGTGTTAGCTTGTTAAAATTTGAGATGGTTATAGACCTAGAATTAACCAGCTTATGAGCCAGCAAAATGATTAAGTTATTTCCATCTACAGAAACTCTTGGTCTTTTACTGGAAGACTGAGGCAATCCATGCAGTCAGACCTCGCTAACAGCTACACAAAAGGCAGCTTGAGTTTTTTGGTTTTGTTTACAAAAAAATCCAAACACTGCAAATCATGCTGGTGATAAGCAAAAAAAGTATTTCTCTCCTCCCTCAGTAGGTGTCTAGCTGATAGTGCACTTTTCTGGACAGAAATTTCCTTAGCTTGGGCACAAAATAAATTGAAACTCTACCACCAAATAAGCAATCATTCTTATGCCCTCAGCCATTTTTCCCAATGTTTGTATCCCCCACCTTCATCCAAGCACCATAAGCTCCACAGTCACACAGCGAACTAGAGCAAAGAAATAATCTAACCTAAAATTATTCCCTTTTGTCTTTCCCCTGGATTTAATGACAGAAAGATGTATGAATGTCTAAATATGTGCATGCCACTTTGTATCAAATCCACAAATCGAGTCTAACAGTCTTGGCAGAAATCGTCATCTATTACATTTTTAGTGCGTGATGGCTATGTTCAATACAAACCAAAAGAAGGTGAGAAAATAAAAAATAAATCAGTGGCTTCAAAGCTGGAGAATGTACTTTAAAACGAAGATTTAAACCAAATGATTATTAAAATTATGTTTCGTATTACTAGCCTTTATTAGTTTTATTATATAACTTAAATTTATGATATAATTACAATAATTTTATTATATAATATATATTTTATACTGTATATTATATAATTAATTTTTTATTTTGTGCCATAATAATTATAATGTATTATATAATTTCAATTTCAATTATATTTATTTTTATCATTTTATTAAATTATATGGTGATTTGTGGTTCAAATGCTCTTGTAAAAATAATTTTTTAAATGGATTTCTGGAAAAAAAACTAATTTTTTTTTTTCTAAAAACACATTTTTAAATTCCTTTTTTAGTCTTCTGGCTTTTCAGAGAGACCAATCTTTTAACTCCCATGACTATGATGCAGGACAAAATCATTGCTTTTGGAGCATGAGCAAGCTCCAAGATATTCAAACTTAGTTATCATAGCTTTCCAAGTATGATGTCCAGATTCTTGGGCACAACAAGGAATAGGCCACCCAACTGGACTAGAGAAAAAAGTAGATTACCTATGGCATCTAGCATCTCCAGCCAAAGGATGCATTTTACTAATTATTGTCTAAAGAAATTTTGAAAATATGTATTGTATAATGAAATTCAAAAGAAATAGTGAAATTTATCATATAAAGTAAAGCAGGAAAAGTAAATCTTGATGAATCTGTTTATTACAAGTGCTCTACTATGGAGTTATGCTCTTCTTTGAAATTTTCACTTTTAAAATGCAAGAGACAGGTCCTATCAGTAGCTGAAGCAGTGGTAGGTAGGCTAGTCTCTCATGCCAACACAGTAATTAAAATTCACATCTATCAGTAAGATCCAATTATTATCCAGACTCTATGATATAGTGACTATACTTTGAAATGAGCATATCTGCCACATAGTGTTTTAAAGACACAGGAAAACTCCAGAGACGTTTTCTCGCAGGCCCCAAATTGAATTGAATAGAAGCTTAATGATGCAAACAATGTAAAATTAGATTTAAAAAATTCAGTATTTTAGCAAGCATCTTAAATGTTCTTACTCTTTTGCTAAGTGTAATAATGTATATTAGCATAAAGAAAATTATTCAGATAAACAAATTCAAATTTAGATTAAAATACAGGTCATAGCAAATATTCTGTTTTTGTAGATGAGGCCTCAATGCATTTAAATTAAAAAGACATTTACTAGTTATGGGAATGCTGTATCAAGTAAATGACTGACACTAGAATAAGATTGTCCAGGCCATTTAAGAGATTTTATAAAATAATTGCCTGCCTGCCTAATTTTAAAAGTGTCCTAATATAATTTCCACTGAGAATGCAATAAGGCTTTTTTTTTTTTTAATTAAAAATCCAACTTTCTCCTTTCTCTAAAATGATGCCATCATAAAATCAGTCTGAATAATGTTGTGATGCAGTTTATAATGTTTGCTGAGGTTTAATCACCAGCAGGATGGAGGAGAGAATCAGGAGGGTAAAAGTGAAAAAACTCATGGGTTTAGACAAAGACAATTAAATAAGGAAAGGAAAAATCCACAAGAAAAGCAAATCAATAATTGTTTCATATCACCATCTAACTTGCCTTAATCTTTTTTTACTTCAGGGGATGTCTTTGTGAACCTAAAATTCACAGGCAATATATATATATATATATATTGTTTAAACTGGACAAATGTTAATTTAAGTCCATCTGATACAAATTTTGTCACATGATAATCATTCCCTAGCAGTCATAATCATTGGCAGCAGAACAAATGACCAGTATATGATTGCTACCACTGGTATTTACAAGATAAGATTCAAAATTCTAATTTCAGTCCTTAAAAGCTTGAAACAAATTGGACTCTCTCCACCTATGAATTATAACTAGATTAGCAGGATTGTCACTTTTAAAGAAAGAAAAGGGCAAAAGAAAATCAAACGTGGCTGGTAGCCTTTTAAATCTGAATCAGCCACTGGAAGAAATGCCTTATTGTACCACACAAACAAATGTCAGGTAACATGATCAAAAATTCAAGTTTTCTGAAGAAAAGTCTATTTCTGCTGGTATGTGTCTTTTTTATTGTGGATGCATTAAAAGTAAAGCTACGTGAAACCTCACAGAAAAAGCACCTCTGTCAAGACTTGAGAAAAACTTGCTTGTAATGAGTCTCTAGGGTTAGACATTACATAAAAAGAGATCAGGGTAAACTGACCTTACAACCTATCCACCTGTCTATCCTATTATATTGGTTTCAACTAAACAACAATACAAAATAATCTTGAAAGGTTTCCACTTCTTCCCTTTCTCTTCACTTAAAAAAAAAAGACAAAAGAATTATTTACTGCCACTTAGATAAAGGTGACATAGCAGATATTTTACTGCTGTTTTCAGAAAAAGGATAACAGAGAGCAAAGAAATCCTTTTGCTCATGAAATGATAAAACACTAATACTGTAGATGAGAAATCAATGCCATGAAGTGTATTAAAATTTGATCTAAAATAATGGACATAGGATTGCTTTTATTTTTTATATTTTTGGGTACGAGAAGATATTAGTTCTTTTTAAATAACTGATCATACTGAGAGCAAAAGATTAAGTGAGAGTCAGTTCCTTCTGCTTTAAGTTCTTCCTTATGCAAGATGACAATGTACTAGCACTTATATATATATGCCCATAATAAAAGACCCTCATCAGGAAAAAGCCCCATTGTGAAAATTTCTAAAATTATTTTAGTTACGTGGTTCTCAATACCACAAAGAGTGCCATATCCTGACTAAGTTTAATTCCCTATTCAAACCATAAGTTTGAGTTCTGCACAATAAATCAAAGAATATCAACAATGAGCAGCACAACATAAATATTGCTTTAACTATGTGTGTTGGACCATTATGAACACTGTGGAAGAGACTGTCCAATCTCATTAGCCTTTCACCTTAAATGCTGTACATGTTAGTTATTCTTTTATTGCGCTATTCTTGTGAGACCATCTCAAAAACATAAATGTCCTACCCAGAGCACTTGCAAACCTTCTTAAATAAAAATTTGTGAGAAGGTAAGTGGGGAGAGGGCTTTATCTAGAACTATTTTCCCAGTCTGAGATTTTACATAAGGGAGCTTTTCTGTTTGTTTGTAATAAACATCAAAAGATGTGATATAAACAAGTCTATGCTAAAGATTTTTCACACAGAAAATCAGATCTTTTTATTTTATTGTTCCAAGGAAAGGATAATGTCTAGACAATTCTAACATACTGAAAGAGGGTCAAGACTTGCTGAGCAACCCTCAACCCCATTTCCTCTAAACAGAGAAAGGTCAGACATGTCTAGAGAAGAATAAGAATTAGGATGTATCTAAATCAGAAAGGAATGAAAAAAATTCCAAAAAGAAATTATAAAGAAAACCTTCTTAGAAGAGATAACCTCAGTGAAACCAGGTAAAATGGTATTAATCTACCTTTGCAGGATGTTCATATTCAAAATCTAAATCTTAATACTCTAACTTTTTGCTTTCTCTTTTTCCCACTATATACAGTTGAAGTTAATGTTTATGGAATAAATAAAGGAAACATTATGTGTGCTTCCAGTATGGGAAGGTGTTTATCCTGAGTTGAAGTTTTTATTTGTTTTAAGATTGCTTGGAAAAAACTGGAAACTGAAAATTGCTAGAAATAGAAAATTTTAAAAATATCTTCACATGAAGGACCTGTACCAACCCCAGAAGCTTATATTCAAATACGTGTAATAAAACTTGTATAAATATATAAACAAAAATAAAATCATTGGATTAAACTTACTAAAAAATGATATAAATTTATTTTAAACTAAACACTAGGGAGTTTCTTTAGAAGCAAGAACCACAGAATCATAGAATCATGCATCATAAAATGGTTTGGTTTGAAAGTAACCTAAAAAATCTTCTAATTACATGTACATGTAGAGGAAAAAAAATTTTAAAAAAGTATTAGATATCACTGAAACATATTCTATAGATATCACTGAAACTTATTCTATTTGAACCATTGCAGCATCCAGCTATGATGTGGGAATCTACCAAGGAATTAAGTAGGAAATTTTGAATTCTTACTAACAAGATGTTGACATGTTCTTCACCTATTATACTGTTTACCTAGAGGTAACAATAATATAGGAAAAAATATTTTTAGCCTCTCTTCTTCCTCCAGGGTACTCTGCCCCTGTAGTGGCAACCCTTACAGAGCTAGGTCACCACAACCCTGAAGAGCATGAAGATTCAGTATATTTGGGGGAGATATTTAATTGCTGCCCTAAGGTCTTTATATATGCAGCTGCTCTGTCACTGACCAGGACTCACAAGCTTCCAGTTACATATCGAGTTTATGTTTCCTTAAGGCAAAAATACCGATGAGTTTCTGTTAATTTTGTTTACATTTTGAGAATTCTTCTCCAGTTGCATTGTAAGGTCAGGTAGTTGGTTTCTTCCCCCATCTCTTTTTATATTTTATCACTCAAATAATGAATACCTCTTGTCTCTGGCACACCTTGAATTATCTAGTTTGCTTTGGACTAGAAGCAGCTATAGCCAAGTCTAGGTTCAAATTAAAAATATACTTTGTGTATAGGTGAAAGATTTGGATAAATTCTACATGTTGAAAACACCATAAAATTAGTTCTCAACATTTTGAACTGAAGAGTCCAAGGAATTTATTCTTGTACCAAATTCATAATTAAACTCCATGACCTTAGAGTGACTGCAAGCTAGAAATGAGCTGCTTTGCATTGCAGTTGACGCTAGGTGAAAAATGTTTTCCGACATTAGTGACTTAGTTATGTAAATGGATCTTTCCAGAGAAATAAATTAATCTACATTAAGGCTGTCTCTTGTCTACACAGGGCCAGGTTGCTACAGATAACTAGGTCTAAAACATGGTCTTTCTATCATAGCTATAATACTGATACCCATTCCACAGCAAAATCAAATCACTCTGATCATGAGGGAACATTAAATTTATTTATGAACCATTCGGGTGTTCATATACATTCTGTACGCCAGGAACATGTTCCTTAGATGTGTGATCAGATGCTTTTAAGACGCTGAACTTCGAAGTCACAGTAAATATTTTTTTCCAGTAATTTATTTCTGAAGAATTCTCCAGCCCTTGTTTTTGTCAAGATCATAATCCTAAGTGCAAAAATAATATACAGTGCTGTCAGCCAGTTTTGAAAAATAAAAAGAAAGGTTTGATTATACTGCTGCTTACTGTCATAACTCTGTATTTATTATTAACTACACTTGAGGATGCATTACAAATTCATTTAGCAGATTTTGTCCAAAATAGCTGCGCTAGCTGAATAGTGTGAAAGAGTAGATTTGACTTGAGATATTGCTTTTCTCCCTAGACTGAAGATTAATGCCTCCAAAAAGATGAAAGCAGAAGGATAAAAGCGTGATATTTTCAAAGATAATTCTACTAGTGGCAATCATGATCACTGGATGAAAACAAATAAGTCATTTTCATTATCATGTGTCCTGAAAGGAAGCAATATTCACTGTGAAAGAAAATAATGAAAGACGGGAAATTAAAGGCTTTGAAAAATTAACATTGATTTCAGAATGCACCTGGACTTCTATCTCCACTGTTTTGTCTTCAAACATCAGCTCATAGTCAGAGATGTTTTGATAGCAGACAATACAGAATTTAATGCAAAATAGACCAGACGTAACCCAATCAAGGGCTTTTCTTGCAAGAACAAAAGCTTTTCATAACTAAATGTGCTTTTCTCTTCAAGTTTCACTGTCTTGTACTATACCAATTCACATGATGGGTGTCATTCATGCTTTGGGAACTGAATTTTCCCAGGCAGTAGAAAAAAAGCCAAAATTAAAAGCTGAAATTAAAACCTTCCCTTTCCCATTGCCAGTCCAAAACTAAAGTAAGACATATCAATTTTTTAGCCTCACATAGCAACTGAAAATAATGAAATAATATGTAGAAGAAAGTAAACTAATGAAATGGCAAAAGAGGTAGCTTTACATTGTGTGATGTATCGTGTTTTGCTCTGTTGTGTTACAAAACAGGGATATGCTGCAGTGTTCTTACCTTCAGTACATTAAATCAGCCATTGCAAAACTGATTGAATCCTCTTTCACCTCATGCCTATCTCTTACATATCTGATCTTGGCTTTCTGCTCTGTTTACCTTTCATTTATAAACTCTTATACTGTCTCACAGACAATGCATTTTTTATTGATCTCATTCTCCTATTAAAATTGCTGTCTGGCTTAGTGTCTGACATCTTAATGCCAAATTTTAACTTCCACTTCATCCTGGCCCTGCATGTATTCCCCTAACACTTCTCAAATTCTGCCTAGCCTAGTCCAACTTAAATGTCCAATCTCCCCACACGCAGCTTCATTCTGCCAGATTAATTCTTCCTTGTGCTCAAATAGATAACTTAAGTTTATTTTTCTTTCAATTCTAGCTAAGATTTTTTATACATCTGTTGGCTACTAGAAATCCCTTCCTGAGTTTTTTTTCAGCACCTATTTTTTCTGTTATTCACATTATCTGTATTTTCTGAAATAAAAAAAAAAAGAAGTTTCTTTCTCTTTTTATTTCCAACAGAAGTTGTGCAGTTGGAGTGACACAGTGGCAATAAAAATCTGAAACTCTGTGATTTGGTTACTCTAACTCATATAGTCAATTCTTGGACTGACTAATATGAATATCAGTTTATGGATGATTATTTGAACTCTTACTATCAACTTTTGAGATTTACTCTTCATTAGCCACAGCAGTCTGGTATAATTTTGCTTTGATCAAAAGAGGTTCATGTTTCTCAGTCAGGGGACATCAAGACTTTTGTAGTAACAAAGGCAGAAATCTAGTCTTTTAAAGCATACAATTCCTGTCAAGATATTCCTGAAAAAATCCCTGAAAATGGAAAAAAGTATGATTTGTAGAGCCCTTGAACTAACATAAAACATAACTGCAGATTTAATCACAAAAGTTTGAAAACTGTAACAGATGTTTGGAGTATCAACAGATGAGCAAGAGCATATTTGACATATGAAGAGTTTCTGACCCATTCTGTTTGATCTGTTCTTTATTGCATTTTTTAAAAAAAATTGCTCAAAAACAGACACCACAATATATAAGCAGAAGTACTTCTAATATACCAGTCTGCCTTTCAGTGTGCCTTTTTTTCCCTTCACTGAACATTTAGAATTTACAAATTACTTTGTTGGCTTTCCAATGAATGTAAACAAGAGGCTCCAGCTTTATTGATTTCTTGGTAGATTTTGATGTTCTGTTCCATTCTCTCTTTATGACCAAACAGCAGCCAGGACTAGAATAAGAAGGAATTAACTAGGTATGAATGATAGACAAAGGGATAATAACAATCCCAAGTTTTTTCTAAGCCAAACATATGGAAGTTTAGTAGTTTAAAATCTACCAAAAAATATCTAAACTTCAACTATATTTCATCTTGATATTAATTAGTAAAGCACTCAGCAGTCCTTCATTCAGTTAAAATCAACATTTGTTAATATGCATTCATATCAATCATACAAGTCAAAGATAAATTTCAATCTTTATCAGACCAAGAGAATAGAAACTAGACTTGGATGCCATTTCAAACTTTTGTCTTTAGAATTAGTTTTTCCTAAAACAATAATATTTTACTTTTTAACACAAAATGTGATTAAGAGTCTACTTATAGTAGTAGTTCTGAAATTTCTCCCTACTTTTAATATTACTTCTTTACTTATTAGTAGTCCTTTTAGGTACAAAAGCCCTTTTATTTTCTTTGAGAGATGGCTTACAGGGACAGACAGAGATATGTGCCTTTATATCCTGTACACCTCACTCGCAGTGACAAGTGAATTCTGTTTTAATGGAGGTGATAAATTTTGCCTACTAGTTCCTAAAAATTGTTTATCACAGAACCTTAGCAGCTGTAATCTTATATTTCCCTGTTGACTCAACCTATTTCAGCCTGGATGAAGAGATAAAATTCTTCAAGTTCTGGTACTTCACTTTCTGGAATCTTTATTTTCTGCCCTTAAACACAGGTTATACCACAGATATCTGTAAGATCAACTACCTGAAAGAAGAACAAGCAAAAAAAATTCAACATTGAAATAGTGTCTTAGTGACACAGATGCTTTCAAACAGCTTTAAGTCAGGAGTAATGCTTCCATCATGTAAGGCTATTTACAAACACACACACACACACAAAAAAACCCCACAAGCCCTATTCCAAAGAGCTTTTTTGTAGGGATGAACTTCCCCTTAAAATTTGTCCTTCAGATTTTTCGCATTTTAAAAGACTGTAATGAAGAAATGTTGTTCTGAGACTTTAGTCTCCAAGTAGACTGCTAAAGGCCTTGATAAACCTCATTCTGGAATACTTGCAGAGTATAGACTATACCATGTCTGATAAACTGTTTATTGAAGTGTAACCTGCTTCCACGCAAACTGTGTGAGGTATTCTGTAGGAATTTGTGAGTCTTAAGACGACCAATATTTCAAGAAAATGTCACATTATACCCTGAACTTAAGACTTCCTAACAAATTGGGAATTAAAATTTTCCTATAGATGGTAAAACACATATCTTCTCTTGAAAAACATTTTGTCAACTAACGCTGACTTTCAAAGTTCGTTGTGACGTACAACAGTCTTCTTATTGAACATGAAAATAAAAACATAAAAACAACAGCACTTGGAGAGTATGGAGGCCTTTTCCCATTCTCACAATGCCTCAGCAGGGTGGTGCTGGGGGTGCCCATGAAATTGGGAGGGGACACAGCAGGGACAGCTGAACCCAACAGAGCAAGGCCCTTACCTTGGCCTTTGCCTTACCTTCGGGTGTCATGCTCCACAAATAGAGCTGAACTATGAGTCACTAGAAGAAGATAGCTCAAAGATACTGTTTTCCTGCTGTAACCCATTTTCTTCATTTGTAAAAGAGTTCTTTTACACAGTCATGATCTTTCCACTTGCAAAAGAAACACATTTTGAAATTTATCCCCCTGAGGTTTTTTGCCATCTCATGTCCACCATTCTAGACATTTTCCTTCTTTTTTTCTTTATTTTTTTCTCTTTAAAATAATATTCTGTAGTGGGAGAGAAGGAGAACCACAGGATATCCACTCAATATTCCCCTAGTAAAACAATATGGTGGAGTAGGCTGGGAGAAGGTCATCTCACAGGCTGCCATGAATTATATGAACTTCCAAAGCAATTTTGACCATGAAAAACAAAATAAAAAAGGGCCTACACAGAGCTATGACCTGCAACAAAGAACTTGTTTCCAAGATCAGAAATTGTTTAAGCTCTCAGAACATTAAACAGTACAAATTGCAAGTATTTTTAATCTTGGTTTTGTGTACAAACTGCTTTCTTTAGGAGAAAAAAAAAAGGTGGTGTAGGCAGAGAAGATACATTGATTTTATTTTTTTTCTATTAACAATATAAAATGACTTCTGCTAAAAAAACATCATGATTTTGAAACTATATTACTTTGGGAATTTTTTTATTTGTTTGTTTATTTGTTGTGCTGTCATTTTTTCCACAGAAAATATTTTTGTTTCACTTTAACCTAGGCACAATTATTCAGAAATTTTAGTCTGAAATTTGGAGCAGACCAGTTAGGAACATTGTAAAAGTTGAGTTATAAACATGAACATCAGCTTGAGTTGCAATACTTTCATTCTTAGATATCATCACCTTTTCCTTGTCTTCAGAATGTCATAGTTTTTGGCAAGTCACTTCTGAGAACAGAAAAACTTTGCAGTCCTCAGTTAATTCTAAAGACCATCTTGACTATTGAAAAGTTGAACACCTTGTTCATCTTGTATACCAAGACTTAAGGAAGGAAGTCTTTGTGGCCCTAAGGACAAACAAGAACTCCACTGGAAAGTTGTATTATCCAAAGATAAGATGATATAATATCCAGGTGTTATGAAATTCTCTATTTGAAAGATAACATTCTTGCACTGATGACAGCTTATTTACGCCCATCATGTATCACAAGTCTTGGATAATAGGTTTTGAAGAGAACTAATGTGGTATATGCCATGGCAGATCAGATCATCCACGCACTCAAACTCCTGTGACACAGTTAACACCTGTTCTGCTATACACCACATGACAAAATTTGAAACTAAGCTAAATAGTCTGCAACCAATTGTCTAAATATAACAACAGCAGAGCAAAAAAGATGTTTCTAAACAAAGACATTACCTTTAAACAAATACTTTTTCTTTCTGTTGCCTGACATGCCAAACAAGATTTGATTGAGAATATCTTAAAAAAACCCAATACAATATGTTGTGGGGCTTGCTGCAATAGCAAGGATTTGCAGGAAGGAAAACTTTGAAGGTGCTTGAGACAACTCAAGAGGTTTGATCTCGTTAAAATATGGTATTTCAGGGGTCCTTTAATTTGCACATTCATACTTTATGTATTATTCATACGTTTTTCTGCATGAGGCAGGTACACAGCCCCAAAATAATACAAGTACTTTTGCTATTGCAGAGTGGCACTTTTAAATATAAAATAAAATAAGGTTTTATGGGTTTTAAGATAATTAATCACGTTAAAGATATTTTCAATTTCCTCAGGTAAGCAATTTAGGCTACAGCTTCTGGAATAAAAAAATTCTTTATTTTACAGATGACATTTATAGGACATATGGTGTAGCTGACATTTCTTTTTCTAAAATTACTTGCTAATATTTTCAGAGGGAGGAATTACTTTTCCACATCTCAACCATTACAACTACACAGAGAGATAGATATGTTTGCTTCTGTTGTGCTTTTCAAAGAATATGTGTACCATGAATTTTTTATGTACAATACTGTGCTGTATGAAAAAAAGCTAAAATTTCTGGACTGATAAAGTGTTATAGCACCACAAGAAGAAGTAATTCTTTATATTTAAAGTATACTCTGAGGTAAATACCATCATTAATTTGTTGTAGGTTAAATTACTGTGCAATGTTTCCACACAAAACTAAAAAAAATAATTCTCGTTTTACTGTGCATTGTTGCAATTTCATGCTATAACTCCACTATAATGCACACTGTGGAGTCTTCAGGTTTTTAAAAAACTCTATCAAAACTACAAATCAAATTAAGGCTCTATTCTCAAGAGTACAGTTTAGGCATATAAAATCTCAAATGTTTTAACACTTGCTTCCAGTATCTATGGAATTTCTGAGAAATATTGAGCAACTGAATTGCTGTCTCTTACTTCTTCTAAGCACTTCTTCAGTATATTCACATCAGTGGATGCGATAAAGGTGAAAATTCTGCTGTTTCATCTTCTAAAAATTTAATACTTCCATCACTTGCGGGGTTTTTTTCCTTATGGAAGCTTTGGGGTTTATGAACGGAGTCCTTTTTATGAAGAAAATGTGTAAAGAGCTCCTAACACCAGTGGGCTAATACAAAAGTATATAGAGTAAAAAATAAAAAAAAAGATGAAACTGCAGAAACTTGGAACCTTCCAGCTCTTTTCTACTATTGTGCAGAGAGTCTAGGTATTTGACTACATCACCTTCTCTGATATGAATTCCACTTACGTACAGCAAAGGTCGATCTACAAATGCATCTCAGCTCAAAGCTCCAAACACACCTACACAGAGCCAGATATATTTCTCAGGAACAGTCTTCCAATTTACACAGGTTTTTAAAGGGAAGTTTTGAAACTGCAACTCTTAAACCAAGGCATTAAAAACTGAAGTTACACACTGACAGTTAATTGACAAGCCAGCCAGAACGAGGAGATATTTATCTAAAGATTAAATTTCCTTAATACCACTCCAATATTTTAAGTGATTTATGTGTCTGAGATATCAAACTTTACACTTTAGAATTACAACATCTGTGACCTTCAGAGCTACTTGACCTTCAAAGCTACTTTGCCTCCAGATTGAAGGTATCAGTAAGAAAGTCATCATTTCAGTGATTGAGATTAAAATCTCATTTCTGACATCATGATTGATGACAATACAGGGGTAAAATCTATACATTTTGATGTGTTAATAGTGGGAATGCAACTATGATAATAAATATATATATTGCACATTTTCCATTTGGCACGTCTCTTTTCATCAAAATTTGCTCTTCTTCAGCTTGGTCAGGAATGTCAAAAAAACCAGCAAATGGGCTCCTCAAATAATTCTTCGGGAACTATTTTAACCTAGCAAAATGGGGTTTATAACTTCAGAACATGCAAGAAAGCAGGGAGTAATATGATGCTCTAGAGGACTAAACGAAGCACTGCCTGTGTTCCTGGCCCTGGGAGCATTTTCCTTATCTTCCACTCCATTCTATTAAAGGAATAATAGAAAAACCACACATAAATGGTAGAGTGTGACACACAAGACATGACACGATTGAATTCCATTGCTGTTGTCAAAAGTGTATAGAAAGTAACTTTTTCTGTCTCTCAGATAATGCCTATTTTCCTGCTTGTAAGCTGAACAAATGATCAACAGGGGATTACAGTAACTGAAGGAGAGCAAAGAACCTGCACCTTGGGGTTTTCAGTAAGAGAAGAAAAGAAATGGAAAGGAGGGACTTGTAAAATGTCATTCAATACAATAAATTCTTCACTATCGCCTCAATGCTGTCAAACAAAAGTTCAGATTCCATTTCCACTATGAAGTGTAGTATTCAGTGCTCTTTTTTTCTTTGTATTCAGTTCTGCATTATTTTCAGTTAGAAACACTACTGCTTTATAGCTCATATGCTTGCATTTTATTAATTAATATATTATTTTGCTGTTGTCAATATTCTTTTTATTCATCTTCATTCCCAGTCTCCTTTTAAATAATTTTGTTGAATGACATTTTTTAATTAAGTTTAGAAGGAGCAAACCTTTGGACCTTAGAGTCTTGTACTTTGTTTTCTGACTAGATTGTGAGAAAAGCTGATCTTTGAAGTTCAACACAAAGAGAACAAAAGATGCAGTGGGTGCTGTTCTTTACAATTTTTTCATATTAAAGAGACATATTTAGAGATAACAAGTAGTTGGTGCAAACATAGACAAACAATTGGTGTTTCCAGTAATTTCTTTTAGTCTAGATTATGAAGTTCTGCTTGATGCCTACATTTGCTTAATGCCTGAAGAGTTTCAATGGAGGTTTTAGTGTACAGAATACATTATAAAATTGTGTAAATTTTTTCTTCTGCCTTTCACTAAAAACAAGATAAAATTTTCCAGTCTAAAACTTCCCCACATTGTACTGAAATCAATTTTCATCTATTTAGGAATGCATGTACTTTTGTTAATTTTAATGTTTCTATCTAAAGAAATACCTGTTTTGACAAACATGGCCTTTCTCCATGCTCAAGTGTACTCTCCCTCTTCCTTCTCAATGTGGACTCTTGTTGATAAATTCACTAAGACAGATCATATTCTCCCATCATCCTTCACTCCCCTTTTAGTTCATCTGAAATTATGATATGTCATGTTCAGCAGGTCAAAATTTAATTAAGAGCAGGAATAACTGACCTTTTATGAGACTTTTTTATATATTAGTGGAAGTATTGGCTTAAGTGCATACTTTCAGTTTGTTAAAGTCTGTTTGTTGGCTTTGAATATCAGAAGAGTGTTGGCTGTTTCACAGAGGATGTGTATTTACACCTCATGTTTGGAAAAAGCAGCAAATTAAAAAACCTTATGTTTCAGTCCTTCAAAACTGAATCAAAATTTATTCTCCCTTGACTTAAAATAAAACCTTAAAAACTGTGGTTCTGCCAAGTCATTAACACTCATTATCAAAAGTGTGGAATGTAAGTACTAGCGAGATGATTCATGGCAACACAATCCTTATTACATCAGTATGGCCCCATAATTGATTTAGTTAATGGTACCATCTGCTCATTTCCAGTGTTTTCCTTCCAATTAGAATGACACATCATGCATTTGATTTTTTAAACTATGTTTTCTGTCTTTTGCCCCATCATTTGTTCTGAATTACCCTTTTCTCTTTACATCCATTATTGTAATTTTGCTTTTGAGGAAATTACGTTCTGAAAGAGTTTGTTTGGCTCTCAGTGCTTTGTCTTTCCAACTGATAAGTGGTTCACTTGTGGTGACGAAATGCTGTTACTTAATGCAAAAATGTCCTCGTATTTTCTTGTTATAAACCTGTGCCAGTCCTCAAGAAAAAGAAGTTGATAGTATTAATTTTCTATATCCTGCCAAAAAACCTTAAAATTGAAGGAAAAAGAAAAAGGAATAGAAAATTGCAGCTGTCCTGGGGTGACTATGTATAAAAGACATCCCCTTCCTGTCTCCATACCAGCACTCTTGGAATATCAATATACAATCACAGTGTTATAATTTTTGCAAGGGAAAAAACCACACAAGGTTGTGCAGGGAGAATTTCTATGGCTTAGTCTTTGAATAATTGTGGACATAATAATGTAATTAATGGACTATGCCAATTATAAACAAACATTGAGCAAAAAACTTTTTTGCTTATATTGGATATTATACTGGAATAGAGTTGATTAATTACAATGTGTAGAATTATAAAAAAAAAATTTGAAAAAAGGCAATTTATCATGGTATAATGACTATTCAGGTACTTATGGCTTATTTAAATGAATAAAATAGAACAACAGCCATTAGAGCATTGCTGTATGTTTTAGGATACATAACCAAGCACATTTTATGAAAGTCTTGGGAAAATAAATACCTAAAGTCATGAAACTAAATGTAAAAAGGATGGTACTCTGCATTTTATTTTCCCTAAGATTCATTCTTTAAAGGAAGAAAAGAAAGAATAATCTAATAAAGGCAAGGCACTAGCTTTTACTGGTAAACTTAAAGAAAACTGAATCTTGGAGACGTACTGGAATGGAGGAACATAATTCAGATGTATAGAGTTGGTCTTTTGGTCTTTGGGGGTCATTGTCCCTCCCATGTCCCCTCCCAACTTCTTGTGCACCCCCAGCACACTCACTGGATGGTATGAGCACCAGAAAAACTTTGTGTGAGCACTACTTAGCAGTAACAAAAATATCCCTGTGTTATAAACACCGTTTACAGCACAAATCCAAAGCATAGCCCATACTGGCCACTACAGAGATAATTAGATCAGGGCAGACCAATGTCCAGCCATTACCTGAGCAGAGCCATCCTAAAATTCCCTTTTTTCACTTTTGTAGCTGAACATTACATTATAGGGTACAAAACACCTTTGGAGTTCTTCAGTTCTTTCAGGTCATTTACTGGCTTTGTCCTCTCACAGCCAATTCACTGTGACAGGGACAGACTGAGAAACAGAATCATAGAATTATAAAATCATTAAAATTGGAAAAGGCCTCCAAGATCATAGAGTCCAACCTTTGACTGAACACCATAGCGTTAAGAGTCATGACCAGTCGTTTCTGGAACACTTCCATGGACGGTGACTCCACAGCTTCCTCAGGTAGACCATTCCAATTCTTGACAACTCTTTCAGTGAAGAAATTCTTCCTAATGTCCAAACTGAACCTTCTCTGTCTTGAGGCCACTTCTTCTTGTCCTGTCACTGGTTGTTCAGAGGAAAAGGCCGAACAACCCTCACCTGGCCACAACCTCCTTTCAGGTAGTTGTAGAAAGGTCTCCCCTGAGACTGCTCCAGGCTAAATACCCAAATCTCCTTCAGCTGTTTCTCATACATCTCACCCTCTAGACCCTTCACCAGCTCCATTGCCCTTCTCTGGACATACTCCAGCACCCCAACATCCTTCTGGAAGTGAGGGGCCCAGAACTGAATGCAAGATCTGAGTTGTGGCCTCAACAGTGCTGGGTACAGGAGAACAATCACTTCCCCAGTCCAGCTGCCCACGTTATCTCTGATCCAAGCCAGGATGACTTTGGCTTCCTTGGTCACCTTGGCACACTGCTGGCTCCTGTTTAGCCAGGTGTCAAACAGCTGCCCCAGGTTCTTTTCCTCTGGGGCTCTTTCCACCCACTCTGCCCCAGTGTGTGGCACTGTCTGAGGTTGTTGTGACCCAAGGGCAGGACCAGCACTTGGCCGTGATCAACCTCATTCAACTGACCTCAGCTCATCCATCCAGCCTGTCCAGATCTCTCTGCAGAGCCTTCCTACCCTCCAGCAAATCAACACTCCCATCCAACTTAGTGTCATCTGGAAATCTACTGAGCATCCAGAAGGCACTCATGCTTTGCAGCACTGTTCATAGTGCTAGCAGCACTCTTTTGGTCAAAAATCTAAACCTTATGAGTTGCCATGAAGAAACTGCATCCTAGGGAGACCCAGTGTACCAGGCTAGCAATTAGCTCTAAGCACATTGATTTCATCTAACTCCCCTGCACTTACCAGTTAGGCTTGCTACTTTACAATATGCTGGAAGCACCTCCCTGTGTATTTGTCCCCTTCGCCTGTATATTTGTCCCCTTCTGTATTTAATTTTATCAGGAAATACTCACCACAATTTAACATGAACATTAATATTAGGATGTCACCTGCTGTCTACATTGAACTGATGACAGGACACAGGTTTTGGCCACAAATTTGTGATATTTGGTCCCAGAGCTTGAGTTTTTAATACAGGCTATGTGAACCTTACTGCAAGTGATTAGTCAGAATATCTGACACAATCTGATAAACCAGATGGTAAGAGCAAGCATGGAGACAGGGAACAATTGAGACAGTAACATGGGGCAAGAGAGTTTTGAAAGGAGATTAGGTAAGGTATATATTAATTAGGGTAGAAGTGATTAGCAGAACAAAGTGATTAAGAGACACAATATTGAAGGGCATATAGAAGGCAGATGCCCTGAAAATGCTTGACAGAATAATGGGCTGACAAACAAGGGGCATGAACCAAAGCTAAGGAAAGATGGATCAGCAAGGGACTTCAGGATAAATTGCTCCACAAAAAAGGTAATTAATATGTAGCACTGCAAGCTATTAGGTCAGGGAAAAACTTGTTCTCAAATGCTAATATATCTGAAAAGAGATAGGTGGATGAGCTGGATGGAGTAATTCTGTGTATTACCTCTGCCACCAGAATGGCAAAGGTAAAACATCACTTAAACTAGCACAATAATAAATGAAGTTATTTCAATAAGTCTTAGAGTGTTGAACACTAAAGGAAAAAAAAAAGTTCAGTAGTATGGTTTTCAAAAAAAAATAAACAAAAGAAACCAAATCAAACTTTAAAAAACCCCCAAAAAACCCCACCCCCCCCCAAATAAAATCCCCCCCAAAAAAAACCTACAAAATCACGCACACACAAAACCACAAAAAACCCCAAACCAATCCAAAACCAAAAAAATGACAAAACCCCCACAAATAACAGAACTTCTGTTACTCCAAAATATTTCAAGCTAAATTATTCTTCCTGGATTTATGTAAATAAAAAAATAATAATAGTGGAAACACCTCTCATGGATGTTTTTTCTCCATAAAGAGGCAACAAAGAAACCTTTGCTTCAAGTCACAATTATTCACCAGGAACTTAATATGCAGAATTTTCTCCCCACAGTCTGTTAGCTGAATTTCCTGCTTGTAGATCCAACCATAGAGCAGGCTGAGCATGTGTTCAAGAGATCTATAATATATTTCAGCAACCTAGCAGCAGCAGCTGCGTGCTCAGTCAGAAAAGCAGGTTACGTTCTAGCCCACATGGCTGTTCAGCACTGAGCATAATTGCATTCCTTCATTCATTTGACACAGAAGCCCCAAACAATTCTTCCACTTTTCCCCACTTCTCTTTACACCTGCACTAGGAGTCAAACCAAAACTGCTTTCTACCACACTGCATCCAGCTCTATTTATCGTTTAAGTTCACCAATTTAAACACCGCCTTTTTTCACTTGCAGCACACACTGCAAGGAACTCGAGGGTGGCACTGCCACTGTACCAGCATGAGCTGGGTGGTCCCAGAGCAGCACTGAGCAGCACTTTGTGAGCAGATTTCTGGACACCCCATGCCAGCACTGCAAACCTGGCATGCTGCAGTGTCCCTTAAAAGCCAAGAAGCTGTGTGCAGACAGTGAGGACCTGCTGCTGTGAGCAGCTGGCACCAGAACTACACCCTACTGCTGGGAGCTTTCATCTTAGAAAGTGGAATCTGTTCTCATAGAACAGGCAATTATCAGGCATGGGAATGCCAGTACCCCCGTTTTCCACTGGATAAAAACCTGCTGCATGCGAGAGCTGCGCCCGCAGCGCGCAGTGACACAGAGGATGACTGACCCTGTGAAGTCTGACTGCTCCCCTCTGTGCCTCCTGCTGCTCCTGAGAAAAGATAGGACAAGTAAGGTGGCACCCAAAGCAGCTCATTCCTTTCTAAGCATTGATGCACAAACATTAAATATAGCTGTCTTGAAGCTTAGTTCAGAAGTGTGTCAGAA